>NC_135305.1:42578552-43201824 GCF_048772815.1 Callospermophilus lateralis
CAGGGGGAAATAGATCCATGGCAGAAGTGTTGATTTCTAAAGTATGGGGGGATTTATTAATTTTTTAAATATATGATAGTGGAATGCATTATAATTCTTATTGCACATAAAGAGAACAATTTTTCATATTTCTGGTTGTATACAAAGTATATTCACATCAATTCATGTCTTTATACCTGTACTTTGTCCATCACTTTCCACCATCATTTCTAACCCCATACCCTCCCCTTTCCCCTCCCACCCTCTGTCCTATCTAGAGTTCCTCTATTCTTTCCATGCTCCCTCTTCCTACCCCACTATAAATCAGCCTCCTAATATCATTAATACCTTAAACTATCACCCTGCACCTTATTGGAGCCTACTGGCCTTATTCTTCCAGCATCCTATAATTATAAATAATTAAAACCAATCAGTCATTCTTTTGTCACCACTCATTTCGACTATTATGCTATGCTTTTAATGAAAAAGACTTGCAATACAAAATGGTGAAATTGGAAAGGCTTTTCAAACATGATAAAATAATAACTCTATTTTTTGTCCAAAACATTTAGCTATTTGTGCTCTACTCCTTCAGAAAATACTTTGCTTTCATAATAAAAGTCTTCAGAACTAAGTAATTTGAGCAGCCTGCCCTTTACAGCTACATTCTGCAAATTCTACTATTTCCAAATAAAGTAGTGTGCAGTTTTTCAGGACCACAGTGTTTTACTATCTTAAGTTTATTTCCAGCAACTTGTTTATCCAAGAGTTTCCAAGAACCACAATAATTTTATTAAGCAAAAGACTTAATTTTTAGTTAAATGTGTAATTTTATGAATGATTATAGACTGATAATAAGCGGCAATCAGAATTTTATAGTCATTCACTATTATTAAGGGAGGGGGATGTCACTGTATTTGAAAAATAATTGTTATGATTTCCCAAAAGAAAGATAGCAACATAAATACAGATGTTGTAGAAAAAAACACTGGATATTTTAATGAAAAGTTTGTGGTTTCTTTTTAAGGCTATTTGTGTGATGAAAATGTTCTAAAGGCATTGAAGAATTCTCCTCCTTTTGTAAGAAAATGCAGATATCTACTAAAATTGCTTTTGAAATAAGACGTTTATCCATTCACTAATTATATAACTGGAGAAGCATTGCCTCATTCAGACACTAAGGATATTCATACGTATAATTATAATGTATTTGATAGAGTAACTTCTTTATTATCTACCTCTATATCTAGTCCTCCAATTGTTCTAATCAAGAAATTAGGAATGTCATAAGCAGTTGGCAAATTGCAAGGGCCTCACTGGGCTCTAGTGGCCCCAAAAGAGTGAATACAGACACCTAAATTGCCTAATTTATTTTATGCCCTTATGTACTGTAGAAATCTGCCTTACAGTTTTGTATCACCATGGAACAGAAATAGAAATTTTTTTTTTTTAGTAAACTCTCTGGAAACAAAATTCTTCCCAGATATTTATTGATAGAAAAGTATAATCTAAAAATTCTTCTGCCCAACCCCTTGGCAGCTTTCCAGTCTTCCATCCGCTCTGTGAAGTTTCCTTTAGCTCTCCTCACAAATGATTCTCTCAAGTATTAAAGGTCAACTGATAGACATGATAGACACTAACACAAGACATTCACTGACCCAAGTGGAAGGCATTCTATATTCTGCCCTTATTTTTCTACTAGAAATATGAAGGAGGCTAAAACTTGTTTTTAAAAGAAAATCTTCTCAGCCTTTTTCTTTCTTGACTAATGTAGATCACTTATGTTATTTTTAGAAGTTGGCAATAACTTTAAATGAAAGTAGAAAAACGTTTGCAGAAAGAAAAATTACTACAGAACACAACAGCATCAAACTGAGCTAGAATAATTTTTGTCCAAAATGAAATCCCAAATCAAGAAGGCAACCACTAGGTCAGTTGTTTTAGCAATGAGTAATCTTGTGCACATTTCAGTTGGTGTTTGAAAAGCTTTTAACTCTGAAATTATGTTCTCATATGAATATAGAGGAAGTTGTAGTTATTAAAGAGTTGAACTTGAAAATTAGTGCTCACCAAAAGTTAATGAATGCCTATCTCATGTTCCAGGAAGATAAAATGTTAAGTCCTACAGAGATGTCTGATTTATATATACAGTATTCCAGAAATGAATGGGATACGCAAAAGATTTAAACAGGAACATCCTTTACTTATGGAAAACAGGATAAAATAAATCTAAAATTAATTGTCATACAATGTTTTGAATGAGATTAGAATGACTATTCCATCAGCTCTGATCATGAACACAGACTTTTCAAGAGTATACCTTCTTCCCCTCTTGGCTATTTTTTAATTATTTTTCATTTATATTTTAGATACATGACAATAATGAATTTATTACACTCATTATTACCCATATACAGCACAATTTTTCTTAACACTGTATATAAAGTATGTTCACGCCAAATTATGTCATTATACATGCACTCTTTTTTTTTTTTTTTTTTTTGCATTACAATTCTTAATACACATATATAGCCAAGCATTCCCAAACCCAGGTAATTCTGCAAATTCTTGTGTATGAAAACAGTTTTGGCTAGAGGAGGTGCTATTTGAAACAGCCAGAAAATTAAGCTGGCACCAATTACAAACAAGCTACTGTGTCTTAATATTAAACTAGAAATTCCTGGTTCACTGGCGCAAGGCTTATTTTACACAGAATGTGGATAAAAAGAAAAGAGGCATGCAGGAGAAAAAAATGAAGAAACTTTTATTAAATAACATATGACTACCTGGCACCACTTCACAAACTTGATTATTGAATAACTATTAGTAGACATTTTTTTATCTGTTCCTTTAAACTTTGGGGCAGAGGACAAAACTTGAGAAATTCAGAGACACCTGTTGTTTCATGTATGAGCCACTCTGTGGCACAGTGAGATCTGCATATTCCTTGTATAATTCCCTGAGCCCTGCTTCTTCTTTATTATTGCATCTTTTCATCTCTTCCCTGCTTAACCCTCACCCTTCAACCATTCCCCATCCTCTGACAAGATACATGGTTGTATCCTTGATGTCAATAAGCAAACCTGAGAGAGAAGCTTAAAGGACCTAGTAAGCACCTGTCTGGTTCTTCCTCTACTAAGTCTATGGATTTCTCCCTTATGGTCACCTATCAGGTTGGGAAAAGCTACTCAGTGCTGAGGTTTGTTGAAAAGCTTTGATTTTTATATATCCCTAAGATGGAATCTTGTGCATCAAGAAGTTCCAAATCCATGATTTTCCAGATAAAATCATTTAAACAGTCCTAGTAGACAGGACTTGGCAAGTGTTTTTTTTTTTTTTTCTCTCTCGATGGGACATAAATACCCCATAATTTATATCAGCATATTAAAATTTTACAGTTCATCAATGACAGCTGGTTCTGTTGAAAATTTTACAGCACAGATAAATATCCTTAAGCTAAACTTCAAAAAGCCCTGGAATTTCTGATAAAATGGTATCACAGTTTTGAGCGTCATTTTAAGTCATTTTAAGTGTCATTATAAATGTACACCTAGAACTTAATTTTTTCCATTCACATAACAGTGTTTCAATGGTGTTGTTTCAGTTGTTCTCAGCCCAAAGAAGGAGGAGAAAGGTGATTTGGGGTCCCACGGGACGTTTGGCAATGTCTGGAAACATTTTTGGTTGTCGTGACTCGGGAGCATGCTTGTCAGTTAGTGGATGGATAGAAGCCAGGAATATTGCTAAACATCCTGCAGTGCAATGGACAACCATTTACAACAAAGAATGATTTGGACCAAAATGTCAATGGAATCAAGGTTGAAAACCCCTGGTTTAACTTAAATACTTTAAATATTATTTAACTATATGGTAAGATCAAGAAGCTATTATTTCCATTAATAACCAATATCCCCAAAGGCAGCTTAGAAAAACAAACCCTGACTAAAATTGAATATAAACTCTTCAGGGAACAAGATGTGTGATTTGAGAATAAACCAAAGAGGGAAATTAGATATTTTTTACTCATAAGAAGATTCACACACAATTTTCAATGAGGCAGAAAAATGACCTGTCTTAAATAAGAAAATCAAGAAATGAAATGATTATAAATTATTCTACTCACAAATATTAATTTATTATTAATTACTATTCCTCAAACATATTAATACACCATCTAAAAATACACCATCTAAAAATCTAAAAATACACCATCTAAAAACCTCTTGTCAGAAACTAAGATATGTGATAATAGCCAATTTATTATGAATTTTTTTGAGTTCTTTCCATTAGAGAGCAGTCTGGGAGATACTGGGTGTACTCAACCTTCTCTGTTTTTCCTTTAGAAAATCTCCCATCAAGCTAGTAGGGATGGAATGTCATTTGCTGACTACCAGGTTAGTAAGGATGGTTATCATTTGGAAATCTCTCTGGTTTAAGCCCAGAACAGCAGCAGCTGTCATTATCTGAGCATTACTAATAGGAAAACAAAATAAATTTTAAAGCTCCGCTCAAAAAGAACTTATGTATTAGAGGAAATGGGGAAATAATCATCAAAATAAAAGACTTACATAGACCCCAGTCCATGGTAGAAGGAAGTGTTCATTAAGAATTTGTAATAAATCTGGGCTGGGGATGTGGCTCAAGCTGTAGCGTGCTCACCTGGCATGTGTGGGGTGCTGGGTTCGATCCTCAGTACCACATAACCATAAAATAAAGATGTTGTGTCCACCGAAAACTAAAAAAATAGATATTAAAAAATTCTCTCTCTCTTTCAAAAAAAAGAATTTGTAATAAATGAAAGATGGATTCTCCTTTTAACTTCTATGCTATAAACAACAAATCTGGATGGATTTCATTTGGCTTATGTTTTAAAGATGCCTTTTCATGATATCTTTATCTTATAAATAAATTTAAACTGTCCTGTTAAGATCATGCTAATTTCACCTCCTCATTGGCCTCCTGGCTCCACTGCCTGAAAAATGAGTCAATTATTTGTGATAACTCTCCCAAACTTCCTAGTAACTGCACTAGAAATGCAAATGTGATCAGAAGACCAGGAATTACAAGGGAAGAAGCCCTGGTGCCAGATTTCCAGCCACTGCTTAGGCTCATTCTAACCTTGCAGGAGTGACTTTCTTCTTTGGTAAAATATTTCAAAATCTGGGATTATAGTTTTGAAGAAAACTGTTTTTTTTTTTTTTTTTTTTACAAAATATTATTTGGCTACAAACTATCTCTTCTATTTCCTGGTAATCAACATTACAAACTCCCTCAAGGATTCCTGTCCTCCATTCACTTTGGGAAACAATTCTTGGGTAGCAATTCTAGAAGATATCTAAATCTCAGGTTGTCAATCAGCCTGGGTGAATGGAGGAGGTAAGTGAAGTACTGAAAAAAACAAAAAAACAAAACAACAACAACAACAACAAAAACCAGTAAGTAGAATGTCTAAGTCATCACTTTAATTCTAACCCAACACAAATAAAATCAGAAAAGTAAGAAGGAAGGGAATGGTAATGGGCAGGGCAGAGGACCACCTGTGGGAGAGGAGGGGCACATTGGCCCAGAATTCAACACTACTGCACTTAACACTCTTGCCCAGCTGCAACACTGCCATCCATACCTAACAGTGGTAGTGAGTAAACTTTTTACTTAATTATTAGAAATTCAGAATTTGGGCTCCAAGACATTTTTATCCATTCAGTTCCTTTTCTCTTTTGGTAATTTTTATTATTCCAAAAATAGTCTTTTCCTTTTAGAAGTAATTGTAGTAATTCATCTACTCCAGTTCTCTTAAGGGGGTTTGATATGTGCAGCAGGCTCCAAACAACAGTTAATGCTTGCCCACTATGTCTTGTGCTCTGGGCAAGCTGTAGGCAGCCCTCTAAGTCTAGAGTCATTATTTTGCTTTTGGCAAATGTTCACTAAGTCTTTTTCCTCCCCAAACACACTAGTTCACTAGATTATAAAGTCGCGGCCAAACCAACCAGACACTTTGGGTTGCTGATATACCCAGCAACTGGGGACTGCTGATGGGCATATTCTGTGCCAGTAACAATTTCACAGAGGGGAGCCCCAGTTCAGGTAGAATGTCACCTGGACAGCATGGAAGCTCCATGAGGAGAGCCCACCAGTGGCTTTCATAGTGGTACAGCCTCTGGGCCAGGAACCCCAGGTGATCAGAAAGGTGCAGAACACCTTTCCCCAGTCCAGCTACCAACTCCTTCCTTCTGAAAGTGTTTGAGTAAGCGGGTTCATCTATAGCAATGTGGTTTTATGCTTAGGGTTCTGTTTACGTGATTTTTTTTACAAGGCAATTACATATCTGTCTGAATCTTAAGGGTTCCTGAAATCTTCAGCAGTGTTTTCAAAGAAAAATTAAGAATTGTAGTTTGGGGGTGAGCACAGACCTCCCCATGGAATATGAAGTTGTAAACTCCTGGAGTCTAGAAGTCTCAATTAGGCAACACAACCACTCCCTACCTCTCCAGCAGACTCACACACTCTGTGGGCACTGGGATGGCTGATGCACCTGTGGGGTCCTCTGGCAATCAGGTGGATTATGGATATTTACCGCTCACTACAGCGCAGCAACATTGATTGGAAGCGTACTGTGAGTTAGGGACCATATAAGAGTTTTGCATAAATTAACGTTTAATTTTCACACACCCAAACTCTGAAGCAGGTGACACAACTGAACCAAAACACACGGAGTAAAGAGAGGTTGGGGTGAAGTTAGACCTTCTGATTCCACACCCGACTCTTCCCCGTCGCCGTCTACAATCAGTAAGTTCATAGTCCCCGAGACAACCTGCCAGCTCTTAAGCATCACAGTTTGGCCTCCAAAAGCGTAGCCCAGGAGGCCCTCCTCGCCTCGCCCCGCTGACACACTTCGCCCCACTGGGCAGGACAGGACAGGAACACGACTCGCTGGGAGGATTCCCGGCGCTCAGGCCGATCCCCATCCCCCAAGCCGGGCAGCAGGGCGGGGCTCGGGTCGGCAGGAGCCGGGAGAGAGAACCCGCAGCGGGAAGCAGCCGCCGCCCGGGCCGCTCAGGGCCAGGCGAGCCGAGGCGGGGCGGGGCCGAGCGCGACGGGAAGGGGTGGCTGCGCGGCCCGGAGCTGCACCGAGCCAGCCCCGCCGCAGCCGCCGCGCACCGAGCCACGATGGGGCTGGAGACCGAGAAGGCGGACGTGCAGCTCTTCATGGACGACGACGCCTACAGCCACCACAGCAGCGTCGACTACGCAGACCCCGAGAAGTTCGTGGACTCGGGCCAGGACCGGGATCCCCACCGGCTCAATTCCCATCTCAAGGTGAAGCTCCGGGAGGGTCTTAACCTGGACGGGAGGCTTGTCCCCCTCCCCACCGCCACGAGGGTGGACGCCTCTGCCCGGCCCCGCCCCACCCCACCCTCGCCCGGGTCCACCACGCAGAGTCCAGGACCGGTATCCTGGCCCTGCCCCTCCGCCACCCGGCTCCCTGCATAGCCAAGAATCCTCAAATTCTTATGTGACCCTAAGAAAAGGTGGGGAGAGTCTAGCCACGTCGGTCCTTCTTGCCTCTCCTGCCCCTTAGCGCTTGCCCTTCCAGGGGCGACTGGTTGGGTGACATTTCGGGTCCCTACGTCTTGCCCCGCAGCTAGGCTTTGAGGATGTGATCGCAGAGCCAGTGACTACGCACTCCTTCGACAAGGTGTGGATCTGCAGCCATGCCCTCTTTGAAATCAGCAAATACGTGATCTACAAATTCCTGACCGTGTTCCTGGCCATCCCCTTGGCCTTTGCTGCGGGAATTCTCTTTGCCACACTCAGCTGTCTGCACATCTGGTGAGAAGGGGCACACTGGGTGGACCGGATTTCTGCAAAGTAGTGATGTTTTTTGCCACCTGACCCCCTTCCGCCCTGCCCCAAACCCCTTCCTTTCTCCCAGGCCGGTTTGTAGAGGAAAGAACAAGCATCTGTTCCCCAAGCAGTAGCAAAACTGAAAGGCCCTGAAAGGCAGCTTACTTGCTTTAGAATAATAGTTCAGACTGGTATTTTAATCAGAAGGAAGAATGCACCCCTTTCCTGGATGTGATTTTCCTTCACGTTCATGAATGAGGCTGAATTGGGTACCAGAGGTGGGGACCTGCAAGTATGCTTCCAGCCACAGGCTGCTCTGGGGTACTGTTCTAACTTGTACCTGTGGTTCTGGGCAGGGCT
Organism: Callospermophilus lateralis; assembly: GCF_048772815.1. NCBI lineage: Eukaryota > Metazoa > Chordata > Mammalia > Rodentia > Sciuridae > Callospermophilus > Callospermophilus lateralis. The sequence goes on from NC_135305.1 coordinate 42,586,737, forward strand.
CTTCTGTTTTTCCTTGCCTTTTATTCAGTCACCACCTGTTCTTGGGGTAAACAAAAGTGATCTCTGCGCAGAATGTCAGTGACAATATAATTGCCCAGGGAAATCAGGCCTGTTAAGCAGCTCTGGAAGAGCTGCTCCAATCCTACTTGACAAATGGCAAGAACAGAACCAGAAGAGAACTCAAGGTGCCAGATAATGAAATGAGAAAGCCATCAAATTACTTTTTCCCTTGTGAGGAATAAACATTATTAACAGCAGATAGTTAGAAAGAAAAGAAATAAGGAAACCCACTGGACATCCATAGGATGTTTTGAGTAACTTACACTCAAAATGCACCATAGAACTTTGGACCATTTTTAAAGGTTTAAATTTTTTAAAGGCATCATAGTTCACCAAGTTTTATTATTGAGTTAAAGGATATCCACTTTATTCTGAGAGGAAGATCATCCCCAACATCACAGCAGCAGTCAAACTGGTGCCTCAGGCAGTCCTAAGGAAACATTTGCAACCCCAGAGGCCTCCATGGGGTTACCAGTTACATGATGTTGCCACACTGTTCATTGCTAGAATTTACCAAATTATTTTTTTCATTCCTCCCTACCATCTCTATCTCAGTTTCTTTGCTCAGTTAGGTAATTGGTTTGTTCCACAGACTAAATTTATTGAGTGCTTAGTTTGTGCTGGACACTGATCATAGGATCTTCCTCCAGCCACCCACCCACAGAGTATCAAGGCAGCCGGCTAGGTAAAGATGTGAATGCTGAGAGAATGTAGTTAACTCTAATGGGAAACAGGAGGAAACAGCAAAAGCTTTGTGAGGGAAAGAAGTCTAAGAAGGCCTTTAAAAGAAGTAAAAATTCACCAGATAAATAAAGAAAGTCCAGATTTAACCATGGAAGGTTGTAAGCCATTACTTTGAAAGTGTTGAAAGATTGACACAGAAATGAAGATCTTGGCTTTTATACGTGTGCAGATCCACAAAGGCCAGATGTATAGTTATCTCGTATTTGATATTCATATATACATGGATTTTTTTTGTAAGTACCTAAATCAGCAAATAAAAGTTGGGATTCTTAATTAACTAAAACTAATCATCTTAACTTCGATGTCAATTTTTCATTTCAAAAATATGGAAAACTGAGTGACACAGAGAATAATGTGAAATGCACATTATGAAGCTATTTGGAAATACAGAGTACCATATTTATAGTTGGCAAAGCTAGGCTTTCCCAGAGCTTTTGTGAAAGAATTGGAAAAAAGGAAAGGTTTTCATTTACTAAATGGCGGAAAGATACAAGTAATACTATAATACTATATAATTAACTAAATGATGCCTCTCTCTACCTGGCTCTCCTAAGAATGGTAGGTGTTTTTTGTGTAGTGCTTCCATTGGTGAATCATCAACTCACATACATTTTAACCACACACACACACACACACACACACAACACAAACCATATTATTTAACTTCACTTGTTTTTCAAATTACATTCATGTGGGATATTAATATTTAACTGTCATACATTTGTCATCAGGAAGCCATGATTGTAAGTAGAGGAGTAGTTTCAAGCAAAAATGCTTAATTGTTAGTTTATGCCTTGATCAAATAGATTTATCATTATTGGATTACATCCCCATGACACACAAGACCAGATAGATGAGAGGCTATATAGGAGAGCAAACCCATTTAGGTAAGCTTTCTTCTTCTCTTTCTCCATCTTTTAAAGCAAGGGATTGAACACTGTTTTACTAAGAGATTGATGGTGTCCAAAGCTAAGACAATATGCATTAGTGGCACTTTAAACCAAACCACAATGTCACCACACATGTAGATTTAGATTTTTTTTTTTTCCTTTTTTGAGATGGAGTCTCACTATGTTGCCTAGGCTAGCCTTGAACGTCATGTCTCAAGTGATCCTCCTGCCTCAGCTTCCTGAGTAACTGGGACTGTAGGTGCATGCCACTGTGCACACTTTGATTTCAAATTTTGTAAACAAATAACAACAACAAAAATAAAAAAAAAAAACAGAAGTCTAGTGATATAAGACCCTTTACCAGAAGTATAGATCATTAATGACCAGTGAATTGATTTGATTTGGTACCACAGTTGGACATATATAGTTGTCATTTGGCAAATAAGGTCTTTGGACATAAGTGGATCATTACCAAAGAAATGTGATTGGAACATCTATGCTCTAATTTTTGCTGGGGTGAAATGCAAATGGATGTTGTACTGACAAAAATTCAATGGTAGTAATCTCATTTCTAGGTGATGTTTTTAATTACAGAAAATTTCTGTGACAGTACAGTCTGAATAACACTATAGTTAATAAAAGCTGAATAATGATCCTGACTTAGGGCCAGATTGTCCATTGGAAGAAAAAAATATTCTTATACATTGTAAATTTTTTATCAGAAAGGTCTGGTTGACCACACTGAGCCTCTACAAATTTGGGGTCATTACAAATTGTGTATAGTTTTAAAGAAAAACTATTTACAATATTGAAAAGATAATTGAAGTTTCATATTCAAGCATTATTGGACTCTCTTATCCAAAAGGAAAGAATTATAATTTGAAGAAAATAAAGTTAAAATGAGTACATCGCATCCTTAAACTGAAAAATCCATTGTTGTTAGTGCTTAATTCTTTTGAGGACATGGAGCTCTAAAGAGTTATGGGAGGTGGAAATTTTTTTAGCCTGAGAAAAAGTGGAAAGTATATTTTATTTTAAATGAAATGGATTTGGTTAGGAAAATTTCTGATCTAAACTTCAGTCTTAGTAATTTATCAGTTCAAGATTATTTTGTTCTAGTTGTTTTCCTTATATATTCTGACTTCAAAACAGGCCTATTTATTATTCATTCTAGATCACATCATATGGACATCTCAAGAACACATTAAGAGCCTACTATGATAACCAGTTCTGTAGGATTTCCTCTTCTCTCTTATTTGTGGCAGTATGCCCAAGGCCCCACATATCAAGTGAGAAACAAAATGAGATAAAAGGTCAAAGTTTGTCATTATTCAAGTTTTTACTCAACTGATTAGCTTTGCAATAATTCATAAATAATTTTCTTATAAGATTGCTTCAAATATTTAGCACTTCCAATAAAACACAAGATAAATATAATCCGTGTAATAAGGCAATCTGAATAATTTAGTACTCTCAAAATATACCAATCAGAAAATTGCTGATTGACTCTTCTGAACTAAGTGCAGCAGACCTTTAAATCACATTTTAACAGCAAACCAAGAAAATAAACCTCACTTCTTTGTACCCACCCAGGTAAATAATAGAGTTTCCATTAAAGCTACTAACAATGACTAAGAATTCACATACTTTTGTACTCAAAGAGCACTACAAAAAAAATCATTCAAATATTACATAGAAAATTCACTATCCTGAGGAATTTAAGAATATTAAGGTATTTTTTTAAAGATGAGCAAAAGTAATTTGAGGAAAGGTTCATTTTTTTTCTTGTCAAAGATACTAATGTCAATTTCAGGGCTAATTTAACTATACCACACAGCCTTAATGTGTATAATTGCTATGAAAATTAATAATATGAAGCATAATTAACAATATGGAGCATAATAGAATGCAAAATTTTATTTCTGCTCAAATATTTATGAAAGGTCAAGTCACTTAAAGAACTTATGTTCCAGAAGAAAAGCCAGAAATATAAGCATCTATTTATAATACCTTTTGATAAATATCAGGATTAGCAAGTGTGTTTCAGTACTATAGATGCAGAGAGAGAGTATGCAACTTTACCTGGTCCTAGAGGAAGGGAAGGAGGATTAGGCACCAGGAGAGGCAGTCATAAAGCAGAAACTCAGAGCAACAAGGAAAATTGGGCAGGTTAGTGTTTAGGGGCAGAGATCAGAAAGATAAATAAACTATTTGTTTATTTGTGTTACCCTGTTTTGGATAGCATTTAGCAAGAGTATGAGTAGCCTCTTTATTTTTTAAGCCACTTATTTTTTGTGCTTCTCATCACTATGGTCATTGTCCATTTATTTTGAATTATTTGACAAATTTAAGTGAGTCTCATCTTTATTGTATCTTTTCACACATGTACAAGAGTCATTGGTCTTATTTGATAACACGAATAATCCTTACACATTCCTCTCCCTCCATTCCAGGATTATAATGCCTTTTGTAAAGACCTGCCTGATGGTTCTACCTTCAGTGCAGACAATATGGAAGAGTGTGACAGATGTTATCATTGCCCCATTGTATACAAGCATTGGACGCTGCTTCTCTTCTGTCAATTTGCAACTGAGCAAGGACTGAGCATTTAAACTGCTGTCTGGAGATTTGAATACTGTAATACTTCTTTGTTGTTGTAACATAAAAGCACTACTGTTCTCTTCGTTGCTCAACTGTTCTAATTAAGAAAACTATTAAGATGGGCACCCACATTTGGAAACAGCTATTGGCAAGTTATGCTTTTCTAATTAAGAGCCAAGAATTTCATGTCTAATTTTATAACCAGAATTATACACTAGGCTGACAACATTTCATTTTAAAGGGAGACAGTTTTTACTTTGTAAAAAGGTACACATTTTATACTGACTAACTTGTGATCAAGAAACACTTCTCTCAAAACACTACAATAGCTTTGTATACAACGGCTCGTAAAATGTGGGATTTCTTATATACATATGTTTGTTTGTTTTTTTTACTATGGGTGTAATACTTTTTCTATTACTTTTAAAGATATAAGGATACCTAGAGATAACCTATAATAAGATCCTAGAAACTGAAATAGCAAAAGAATATAATGATGATAGTAATTATCAAATATAATAAATAAATGTGAAAATAGATTCATGAAAATGTGTTCCTTTCAAATATTGTTATCTTATAGATCTATTTAACAAGATATTTCATTTTACTGTATATTTTGTACTTAATGTAAATGTTGCTCTAATCAAATTGCTTTAAAGCATTTTTATTATATTATCTTGTTGAACTAATATATAGAAAAAGTAAATGTATCTCCTACAAAGTAACTTCATTGGTAAGATTGCACTGTCTTGATTATGTAAGCCTTTTTATGTCTCTTTGGGAAGGAATTTAAGGTTTTCCTTTCTAACTTTTTCAAGCAAAATCCTGAAATGTTTTATGACTGATATTGATCTGGCTATGATTTTAAGATAATTCCTATCTAATTGCTATCTTATCTAGAAGATTCTTTCTCTTTTATAGTTGCAAATTTAATCTTATAATTGCAAATTTAATTCTGCTTTTCTATGAATGTTTCATTTTACTTTCAAATAATGTTGGTGCTATTTAGTAACATTTGATGATAAGGCTATTCTGATCCTACAATAAATTTCTACTAAATGATTCATATAGAAAGATTTATGGGAGAGTTATTCAATTTGGGGGTCCTTGATACTAAGCTACATGCATTAATTAAAAATTAACAGCTACAAACTTTTAAGATATTCTCTAATGTAGATTTTGAAATACCATATTCAATTATTGTTTTTGAGCCATAGAGTCCTATTTTAGTGTTAGAAGTTACTGTTACTTTAAAAATTTCATTCTAAAATGATAAATGTACAAAAACTGTCTACAGGGTGAGTAGCTACTATAATTTACGTATCTTAAAAGTGTGTAAATACTCAAATTTCAGAACCACCATTGAAATTGAAATAACATTCTTTTGAATATCCTTTTAAATGACAAATCTTTCCCAAATTGCCAGTTCTGATAAATATAAAGGATGATTGAACTGGAATACTATTGGGAACCAAATCAAGAGAATGATTAAATTAGGACATTCCTATCCTTTTGAATGTAGTTATATAAAAGACATTTCAAAACCATGTGAGGACTTTGTAGCATCCTTAGAAAAAACTCATGATCATGACTTTAAAGCACTGTTACTCATTTGACTATAAAGATTTTACTGTGTTAGTTTAAAAGGTCAATCAGTCTCATGACTTTATATGCTTTGTATTTAAATTTTTTAAACATTTAGATACTTTTATTGCTTCAAAATAATTGATTAATAAAATATCTATTTTAGTCAGTCACAAGCTTCAATCCTTTCAAATACTTATTGGCAAGTTTTAAAGCCAAAATATATAAAAATTATATAATTATAATAATGTATAAGTGATAAATATGATTTCTTCATTTCTGAACAGTATTGCTTACTTTCAAAATGAATTTTTATTGAGAGTTTTCACGAAGTATTTCATTTCATGAAATTCAAAAATTCAAATTTTGGATAAAACTGGCAAGATGGCACACACCTATAATCCCAGTGACTCAGGAGGCTAAGACAGGAGGATGGCAAGTTTGAGACCAGCCTCCAAACTTAGTGAGGCCCTAAGCAACTTAGCAAGACCCTGTCTCAACATGAAAAACAAAAATGGCTGGAGATGTAGCTCAGTAGTAAAGCATCTCTGGGTTCAATCCCCAGTACCAAAAAAAAAAAAAAAAAAAAAGTTTTGGATAAAGTGAATCAAAGTTTCAAATGCAAACATGTTGATTCTTTTATTTGGGGCAGGAAGAAGACAAGGAGACTTCCTCATTGTCCATAATAAACTTTCTAAAAACTCATAAATATGTGCACTGCTTTTATTGCATTTATTGCATTAAACATGGAATTGATCAATAAGAAACACATCAAGCTAATTTTAACTTATTAAAAACTCAAAATTAATAAATACATGAGTTATTGCTTATTCAGAAATATATTTTTAAAACTACAAGATAGGAATTTATTCTTTGTTTTCCTAGCCCTTAAAGAGATTCCACATAAATTTTTCTAACACTTGATAAGTAGTATGAAATCACTTACTCACAAACCCACCATCTTTCATCTTTATAAAGTCTCTTCTTGCTAATCCTAAATAAAATAATATTTCTGTTTCTAATTTTTTTAAGTATGAAAGTAATAACAATATAAATAACATGGATTTACATACCTGTATCATGAAGCCAGACCAAAGTCCAAAATTATTTTTGGAAAGCAAGTGTGTGACAAGTAGTTGCTGGTATTGGCATGGATTTTCTTGTGGTCAGTTAATCTGGGAAAATGACCAACCTTTAATAATAAAGCAGGTGTTTGGCTTCTTAACATGTTCTTTATAGTTTCAAAGAACTTTAAAACTTGCTCTTTTCAATGGTCATTTGCATCCCACTAACTTATTTCAATGTCTTATCTTGGGAAATTTTTGTATTGTAATGAAGAATGCCAAGCACAAAGTCAGACCTCTGGATTCCAATCCAAGGTGTGTCACTCCTGAAAATGGTTTTAACCTTTGGGTCTCAGTTTTCTTATCTTTAGCAAAATGATATTTCAAGAACTTTCCATCTCATGGTTTTTCTATGACTTAAGTAGGGTACAGATTTTACCATGTCTCTTTTAACCAATCTAGCTGCTCAATTCAGGAACTTAAAAAAAAAAAAAAAAAAAGGCAATGAATTTCCTGTCAATTATGAGGTTGGCATGCTATGAATTCATTAAATATAATACATGTATTTTTCTCTCTTCCAGTGATTGTTATGACTTTGACTCTTCGTGACAGTAATTCTTAGGTTTTTGTCAGTTCTTGATGTTTTTTTCCAAAAAGTAACATACAAATCTATATTTTAAATTACTTAGGATAAATTCAAAGATTTTTCTACCAAACTTGTTGCTATAGCACTGTTTTGGTTTGAATCTTAAATGTCCCCTAATGACTCATATACTAAAAGCTTGGTTGCCAGTCTGGGGAAATTTGGGGAGGTGATGGAACTTTCAGGAAGTAGGGCCTAGGGGAAGAAAATTAGGTCATTGGGGTATACCCTTGAAGGAGATATTGGGACCCTGGCCCCTTTCTGTCTCTCTCTTTGTTTCTTTACCATTGGAAGGTGAGTAGTTTCTTCCACCAAATGCTTCCACCATGATGTTCTGCCTTGACCCAGTCCCAAAGACAATAGGGCTAAGTGACCATTCACTGAAACCTCTAAAACTACGAGCCAAAACAAATCTTTCCTCCTTTAAGCTGATTTATCTCAGGTATTTTGTTACTACAAAAGAAAGCTGACTAATGCAACTGCCATGCTCATCACCGTCTTTATCTTTGGCCTGTCTACTTGCCAGAGCCTCCTAACCAGCCACACTTGCTACCTTCAATATGATCTATAATCCTTCTTTCTCTTAAAAAAAATAAATAAATAAAGTGATTCTATCAAAACTTCCATGTCATTTCCCTTAAAATGGTCATCCAAACTCTTGAGCAACATATACAAGGCCTTCACTATCAGTCTGCTGTCACTGTTAGTGATTCTTATATAGCCTTTTTGAAAACTTGTGCTACTTTTATGTAATCCCACTCTCTCCTGCCACATGCCAGCAACTCTTCCCCAAGGCCTACCCAAATCCTGGCATGTTTCCAAAATTTCTCCACATTAAATAACTTTTCTGTGTCTTAATATATAAAATGGTATATGAAGACCACTCCTATAGACTATAGTCTTTGAAATCCAAAAATGACCTCATCTCCCCAGGTATATATTGGTACTCAGTACTTAATAAGTGTAATTAATAATTTCTGAATGAACAATGAAATAAACAGCTGAAGAAAACTTGGAATGATTATAGAAGTACAGGTACAAATAACACTCAATTTTTTTTTTCATTTATAAAACGGGTCTGAAATAGAGTGATTTGAATACAATTTTCCTTCTCACCATTTTCTGACATAAACCATGAAGGCAGGAAAATTGAAACTTATGTAAAGTATACAGGTGCATTTCATCATCTGGATCAATGCCTGACTTTTGTTTCCAATCTCTCATCTGAAATTTGTTTTCAGAGTTCCTGGGTTAGGAAATCCTAGCACTTAGAAAAATCATATGGTAACATAACTTGTATGCTTCTTAGAATGTTGCCATTTCTTTCACTAGCCTGTCTCTCACTTTGAAATGTATGGGATTGAAATGTTGTTTCTATAGAGTTTTACATTTCAGAAAACAAGGGCTCATGTTTGTCTCATTTGAATTCCAGGACAAATTAAATCTCGATAGAGAAAAAAATACAAATAATGGGTCACTTCTTTAGTTTGCAACTTTATCATTGTAAAATGTTTAAGATAATAAGAGCTTACAGGATTTTTACAGGGTTACACACTGCCTAAAAAAGCTAAGAAGAAGAAGAAAAAAAAAAGGGACCTAGAGCTTCATCACAAGTCAGGATTCAATATATTCTTTCCCTTAAGGTGTGTGCATGTATGGAGGGCAGGCTGACAAAGGAGGAGGCAGAGGACATGGGTCTACTAGATATTCAGATACACAGGTATAGTAAATATTCAGGCTATGTACTTTATAAATAAAAATAATCTGCACTACGATAATCTAATCATCCCAATGTCTTCTCTCTCCTTATCCCCAAATATCAAAGTGAGAAAAATCTCCATCATATTTCAAATCATTTTTTTACTCACTTTTCAGCTTTTTTCTTTGGATTAATATCCAAAATGCCATCACAGAAACCTTATCCCTTGATGATTTTTAAGTGCAAAGTACCCTTGAGTGGGGTAACCTTTCAATTGATCAGCAGTCATCTTTTACTTTAGTGTGAATGGATGGCCTGAAGGGGGATATTGAGCCTGTATGGGTACCTGCGTGTGGGGGCCCTGAGTGTAGTGTGAGGGCACCACACACAGATTAAAAGAGATGCTACCCAGGGGAAAGCTGGGACAGAGAATGGAAAACAGGAGGCTCCAATGACATGAACTTCACCTCTCACAGCTTTGCTTTTGGACCCCCCTGCCTCGAATCCCTAGAGCAGGGGTCAACCCAAACTGAACAGGCATGGAGGGAGTTGAAGTCAGCAAAGACTTCTTTATCTCCACAGAGGAGAGTGGCTTTTGTCTTATTGAACGAAAAGGACCCCGGGAGGGGGGCATTGAGGGCTCTGCTGGAACCATGTACCCTAAAGACAGCTCAGAGAGCAAAACTGAAGCTGAAAACTGAACTATAACTGTGACCACCTGTGTCTCTTTCACCTTGCCCCTCTCTGCTATTGACTGCTGCTGTGTCCGTGCAAAGAAAGGACACCACAGAGCAGTCAGAAAAATCAGAGGACACCACTTCAACAATTATCCAAAAATAGGACAGGGACACCTATCTGCCTGCATTTGGACGTGTTAGGTCACTCAGCTTGGCTGCACGGCTGGAGAAGTCATTTTGCCATTATAGGAAAAGGTAGGGGTGGGGAATGATGAGAGAAAGGAAGAGACGTGACTCAGAGTGAGAAACAGCACGTAGCCAAGGGCAAATACTTCTCTCAGACATAAATGGATCAGGAAGAGAAGAGAGCAACAGGTCATCTTTGGAGCATTCTTTTCTTTGCCTGCCTCCCAGTCACTTGTCACTGAGCACCGACCAGTAACAAAAGGGGAGAGAAGGGCAGAAAGCAGGTCCTGCTTCTCGGGCTGAATGGAACATCAGTTCCAGCCAACTGCTGTCTCAGGTAACTGGGACAGTGAAACAAGGAATCAATTGGAAAGTTGAAGGGATGAGCATGCCATTTCTCAGGGAGGCAAATAGCAAAGATTAGCACATTTAGGTTACTGGGGAGGAAAGTGATTGATCCTGTGTGGGTCATCTAGCTGGGAAAATTCAGATCTCAGTACCAACAACAAAGGAGCAGGATGTGGAGCACTGATGACCTGCTGGACACTTATTTAATCTGCACGGCAACTCTACGATGGGGGAGTTTTACATCCCCACATCTCAGATGATAAAACTGATGCTCTGAAGTGGAGGATGTTACCCAAGATCACACTAGGAGATGGGATTTGAGCAAAGACAATCTGTCACCAGTCTACATGCTTAATCACTGTGGCAGTCATTTTCTACTTTCCCTAGGATTTGTGCCCGAGACTTGTTCTCCCTTCCAGCCCAAATCTTTTTTTGTAATCATTCAGTCACACCACCTTCCCTGTATCTGAAAAGTATCTTGTTTTTATTCTCCCATCAATGAGGCCAATTCCATGACTCAGAAGTAAAACTTCTCCAATGCTGGCATCTGGGCTCCCTGACCCTCCTCAGTCTTCATTTCTAGTCCCCAAAGTCCCTCCCCTAAATTTCCGGGCACATCCTCTCTTTCTTTCCCTTTACCATCTCAGCTCTAGACCTTACATATTGCAGCTAATGTCAGAAAAGTATTTTACAAATGCTAATACTCCCATTTTTAAAATAAATTTCATAAAAATTTCACTACCATCACAGTCTTCTCTAATATGTATCACAAGGACAATAATTTTTCTCCTCATGACTGACACTTTGATGCAGAAAATATTAATAATTGTACTAATACTTTCTGTTTACTCTTTCAAGATAGAATCTACATTTTATGTCTTTCTTCCTCTGGTTAGAAATGTATTTTCAATTTGTCTATCCTTTAATGTTTAATCCATTATTGTCAGTTATGTTATCTTGGAAATTCCAAGAAAACCCATTTATGAATTTTTTTTCACTGTAGAATAATTCAATCATGATAAAACTTTAAAAGCAGGGCTGGACTGCCATATACAATCATATTAATGGCTTAATTGTGTATTACCACACTGCTTTTCCACAGGTGTGAATAATTTAAAATTGCAACAGCAGTGTGTGTGAGAGACAGTTTCTCTACATGACATCAGTATTGCTATGCATGTATCAGTAAGATTTAATATATATGTAATTTTACTAAGTTATTAGGTAGTATTATAGAACAATGCTATAGTATCCCATTTTACATATATAAAAGTTTAATGAGCATTTTTCTATAGTGTTAATGAATATTGTGATTTACTCTAATTTTTCAATTACATGTAATACAGTAAAGCTGTGCTTTGCAGTAGTGATTATGATGGACTCCTGTTGAAGAAGAATAGTCAATGGTCAGCAACCAGAAGTGATGGGTCCCAAGTGAAGTCTTGTTCAAATGCAGAAACCACACCAAGAGGCTAACCTGTAGAAATATTGATGGATACTATCAAGGCCTCTTCCAAATGCAAAAGACCATGAGGCTTGCATGTGTGAACACTACCATGCCAGCTCCTTTGTCCCATAAGCAGGAAAATAGAAGGTGGGAATGAGCCCAGATTGGAGTTAGGAAGGATTAAAACTCATACTAAAGGACATGGAGGAGGATAGTTTTTCAATTAACATTGATTTTGCTCTGTGATCTACCCCAAACCATATATAAGTTCCTAAGCTAGCACACCAAAATGGGTTTTCCTACTATCTGACCCCCTTCTGCATGGCAGAAATTCTATCTCTTCTCACTTAAATAAATCCTACTCAGTTTGGTCTTCCCTTCTGTGATTGCCATGGATTTTATTTTTCAAATTTATAAGACAAGAACCCAGAAGGAAATTGGCTGGGTTCCTGGGGTGTGCTGTGACATCAAGAACTGCAACACATTGATGATAGTGGCAAGAAAAGTCCAGCATTATAGGCTGCCTTGAGGCTGATGTCAATGGATATCTCCTGGTATGTGTAGCTGTTAACACTAAAGCAGCTATTTCAGCTGCAAAGATCTGCAGCTAGCACAAACTCTAACCACCAACAGAAGCCGTGAATCCAACCTCATCTCAAAACTCCAGTTTCACCATCATCAGGCAAGATTATACTTCCCAACATTGTCAATGACTAGCCCAGATCCATGCACCCTTCTCTTTTTCTCTTTCTCCTCATCCCCATTCTCACCCATTCCTACAAATTGAACATGTTAGATGGCTTTGAAAGAGCTTTTACAATACTTTGCTATCAGATAAAGGAAACTAATTGAACCCCATAATGTGATTTCTTTAGAACTTTGTCTTAAACTATCTAACAAAGGTTAATAGTTTTTTTCTAATTCAAGTTTATAAGCTACCACATACAAAAATTTAAAAAATCATCAAATGAATATTTCTACAATAGTAAATAGGTTTTACACACATATTCTCTCACAAAGTGATAGCTGTAAACCAACCAATATCAAAAAAGAGAAGAATATTTAACGTGGGAAATGACAACACTGAAATACATGAAAAGATGCATAAGATGCATCCAACCATTTCTCTCCAGGTTGTTACCAGCTTTTGGGGGAGGCCTCAGGAACAGCACATATTAGAGTTAGATGTCACATGCTACATATGCAGGGGCCCTACAGGAGAGAGAATGAAATGGGGTATTGAAAGAGGACAGAAGCAAAACACTGATCATAAAACCAGAAAATTATGTTATCATCCAGAGAAACACATGAGCAATCAACTGAATCACTCATACACATTTTATTTAGACAAGAGAAAGATCCTATGATTACTAAATATTTGAAAATGAAACCCCTGAAAAAGCAACAGAGTTGTTGGCATTATTTGTTGCAGATGTTGCTGAAGGATAACATGAAACATGAAAAAGTGCAAAGAATGGATTTTATTAAAACTATTTTTTTCCTCCCTAAGGGGAGAGAAAGCCCATTAGTGTAGGCATACATGTGCATACACACACACACACACACACACACACACACACACACATGCACACATAGACATTGTAACATAAGTATATTCAAATAAGAGGGAAAAGTAAAAACAAGACTGTGAAATAAATTTTCCTGGAAGAACTTTGGCAATGGCAAGCATTAATCTACCTGGGACAGATACAATGCAGCCCATGCTCTATGCTACACAATGAACTAAGGATTGATTCAAAGATTTCCATGAAGAAAAGTTTCGAATTGAAAAGGAAAATCTCCCAGCCCTGAAGTTTGCAATGAAGTTCACAAAGCATGTGACTCTTCAAGGTGCAGGGTGGGTTTGGGCTACTTTGAAGCAGTCTGCAAGAAATTACTTTGTGGTCTTAAAAAAATTAGTTGATGCTGCCTAAACTCTTTGGATGACCAATACTTTTTAAGTATGGCTAATGGGAATATTCAATATAGTTCAGGCCCTTTTGTATATTAAAAAAAAAAAAAAAAAAAAAAAAAAAACAGCTTGGCTGCTGCCCAGTCTGTAATTCCTGATTTCACATTCCAAGAAGACTTCAGTTTATAGAAATGGAAAGAACTTCCAGTTCCCTGCAAGCAACTTGGCCAACTTAACCTGTAGGGTTTCCCCCTGTAAATGATGCTTCCTTCAATTTGCTTACAAATACTTTAATGGTAGGTTATTTCCTTTTGTTGAGTGGAATTCCCTCTAAGTCATCCAGGCTGCAGTTATTTTTTTGTCCCATAATATGAAGAACCTTTTATGTGTGTTTTAGTGAGTTTTCTCCCCTTCATCCATGGTTCTTATGTAGGAGAGTGGCGTTTGCTGCCATAACTTCTGCCTTTTTAAACTCTGTTTCAGTTTAAAGTTTTCAAGTTTCCTGTACATCACTACTTCTCAAAGATGGCATGCATATGAATAACCCTGGGGATCTTGCTAAAAGATCAATCTGGAATCAGAAAATCTGGGATTGTCCCTGAGAGTCTGTATTTCTAACAAGTTCTCAAGTGATGCCAAGGCTGCAAGTCCCTGAGCTTCCCTTTGAGGCTGTAACAGAGCCCGAGTAATTAGCTTGAGTCAGACATGGAAAGAGAGAAGATGAGAGAGAAGAGCAGATCCTGACAGTATTCATTTGTTTGGTTGGACTTATAAAAAGACTGAGCAGACTGTTCAAAAACTCCAGTTCCTGGGGGTGGGGCTGGGGCTCAGTTGTAAAGTACTTGCCTAGCCCATGTGAGGCACTGGATTCAGCATCACATAAATAAGTAAAATAAAGGAATTGTGTTCATCTACAACTAAAACTCTATTAGAAAAAAACTCCAATTCCTTACTCCTGCTTTAAAACACATTCACATTCCCTCTGAAGTAAGCAGAATCGATTGCAGGTAAAAACCAGTAGTGCAAAATTGCACCCCAGCATCTAGGATGAACAAAAGCTGACCTTGCAAAGGAATAGTTTCTCTGGAATTAGTGAAAAAATCCACTTTTATATACTTTTTAAAGAGTGAAATGCCTCATGATTAAGCATCATTGCTGAAGAAAGTAGTATACAGATAAATTTCCCCTAGGTCAGATCAACTCCTGGTAAATCGTTTATTTACTAGGGAAAGGACCAAAAGGAAAGAGAATTTCCTTTGTTAAATAATGGAGCTCTGACTTCAAGCCAGATGGGTTACAAAACAAAAGGCTTTTGTAGAGGACTCCTCCCAAATATTTACATTAGCTTGAGAACAATAGAGAAGTATATGTAATGTCTCCTTACAATTTTGTGGTAATATTCAGGAACTCATGTTGTTTTTATTCTTTTTCAATTCATTATGATCAAAGTGGAATTTTTAAATTGAATTATTTGCTTAAAAAGTGTGTTTTTTAACATGCTATTGAAAGTTCTGCTAGTATACTATAAAATAGAGTATATCTCAGATACTAATTTAATTATACTGTGTTATATTACAATACATTATATCATATATTACATTATGTTTTGTTCTCCTGTTAGATTTGAGAGTCATAGATTGGATAGCATTTATGGGGTATCCATATTTTTAAAGGGTATCATATTTATTTTGCTGAAATAGGAATAAATGCAGTTGCTATTGCATATATAAATATTCTACATCTCTCAACCAGATGTAATATATTAATTTGCTGCATCTCTTACTACCATTTTTTCTAAAAATTGCCATGCCCAAGGCTTACTTATAGTATTTTCAATCTTCTGTTGCATAAAACTGTAATTTTTATTTTTATTATTGATATAAATCTACTCAGATGAAAGAATGAGTCAAATATTTATTTTTCTCTCCTTTCTTGCTTTCTAAATACATTGCCCTTCGATGACATTAGTATTTGGCTTTATGTTTGGACTAAGACTTCCCATCTTAAAGAGTGGTAGAAATCTTTGGGAAGGGATATTATACTCCAGTAATTAAAATAGATTATAAGTAGAGAACCCAATCACATGGCAGCTCGTTTGATTTCTTTTATGTCATCAGGATGAGATCATGAATTGAATCTGGGATTTTGCATGGACTTCAAGCACAAATATAAGAACTCAATGAAATTTAGGTTGCCTTCCATTTAGCATTTTCCCTGTATTTGGATTTTCTTTTATGTTGATAAGTAAAATCACCTCTATGATTTTATATTAAATGGAATTTGTGAAAGAAACCAGTTATCTCAAAGAATAAAAACTTGCAGACTAAAAAAAGTGAGGGTGTAAATCTTGAGATACCTACTTTTAGAAAAAAAAAATTTGCTAGATTTTCAAAGATAGTCATGATTTCATCGAACTTAGTTCTAAATCCAGAATAATTGCAGAACAATAGCAATGATTACACTTCATAGTACCTGTACCAATACGAATGGTGCAGGAAGATTCTGCCACTGAACATTTGTTTCTCAGTCCTGATGTCAGTCAATGTCCCTATCTCATAGCAGCTCTTTTGATTTCTTTTGTGTCATTAGGATGAAATTTAATTTCAAACTGAAGAAGCCAGAGAAAGACTGCAGCACTTTCTGTGGCACTATTCAATTTCGTTCTGGGACATTCACCTGTGCTCTGCCAATTCATCTTTAAAAGGCAGGGAGGGGAAATAATACATTTGAAACAAAAATTTTAGTCAGAAAACACTGAAATACAGAAGTTAACACTCAAAAGTTTAGCTCTCAGCTAACCTGAACCAAACACTAGTTTAGGCTTCACCAAGCAAGACTTCTAAAGGAAGTTAAAGGCTAGTTTTTAAAAAGTAGAATAAATTGTCACCTGTCTTGAAAAATCACCTTGTGCTTTAAGGCAAGACAATGGATGGGTGACCTGTATGAGCCCTCCCTGACGCCCTCTGTCATGCATCATATTAGGGAATCTTCAAATACAAGCTTGAATTTTAGATCAGGAATATTTAGTTTAAAGGAAAGTATTTAAAAGTATATCAAAACTTAGATTAAAACTCGAAAATCAAAGCCAAAGCCAATCTTTAATGATCACTCACTTTTGATATAGGTTTGAGCTCTTCACACTTTGCCTCATTCACACCCTTGCCATCTTTCAACATTGGTGGAAATTTTTCCCCTACCCTTTGACTTAGGCTGGCCAAGGGAACATAGCAAAGTGACAGTGTAGCATTCCAATTCTAGGCTTTTAGACGCCTTGCATATTTTTTCTTGTCTCTTGTGCCTTGGATAGTCTTGGAGCATGAGCGGAACATTACCCATGCTTGCTTGGCCAAGAAGGATGAAGGACATAGAGAACAGTGAGCAGTGGAGCTCCTCCAGCCAAAGTCAGTCAAACTTCCATCCAGTCAACCCATAGAGAAGAGAGAAGAAATGATGGTTGTTTAAAGCTACTGAGTTTGGTAGTCTTTTGTTTATTAAGTATTACTATAGCAATAATTGATTGATGTAGCCTAAAATTTAGTTTTCTACATGCATTAAACATATAATGACAAAAAGCACATTGGTTCATTTCAACTTTCATTTTCAACTAGCTGTTGTGATATATCATGTAGGCAGGGCTATGAGGCCACATCTGGATTATCGGCCTCATGATCATGTGACATACTCCACCAATTTTCATGAGGACACTAAAAAGCATTTCACTTTCTACCTAGGATTTGCTACTCAAAGTTTTCCAAAGAATTTACTTTATTTCAAACACAAGAAACAACCAGTCAGATTGACTTGGAATTAAAAAACAAAAGATTTGATAAGAAAATTATAAACTAAGACAAGGAAAGCTAGAGGATGAACGTCTTATTCCATTACCAGTATTTTGAGTTAATTGGAAGGATAAAAAGTCTTAATGCAATGCTATCAGTGAAGTAAATATTGACAGAAGTTCTAAAATTATATATTTGAAATTTGAGTTCAAGATTGGCTATAATTCAGAAACACTACATAGATCCTAGAAATGTTACTGGCAGAATTTGGGCAGGATTTGGTTAGAAGGAAACTAAGGAAGGGTCCTACTTTTGAATAATTTACTGATGTCCTTTTCTGATTGTCCCTGGAGCTTTCCCCTTCCCCACCCACACTTGCACATGAGAGAAGAATTATTATAGCTGAAAAGGCTCCTCTCCAATCCCAAAGTCTTGATCCTGGGGATCGAGGGCACATATTGTTGGGAGATGGAAGAACAGGCTACCTACTAAAGGAAAATAAACATGGGAAGAAAGCAAAGCAATTTTAACAAGTGTGTGCCTGTAAGCAAGGTTCCAAATAATTTAGGAGGCTCAGAGAATGAAGATACTAATGACTCAGTTGTAGTCAGCTTTCGTGATGCTGTGACCGAAAGACCTGACAAGAACAATTAGAGAAGAAGTTTGGGGCTCACAGTTTCAGAGGTCTTAGTCCATAGACTGCCAAGCTCCATTCTTTGGGACCTGAGGAGAGGCAGAAATCATAGTGAAAAAGTCTGACGAAGGAAAGTGACTGAGGACACGGAGCCAGGAAGCAGAGGGAGAGACTCCCCTCACCAAGGACAAAATATATAGCCCAAACGCACACACCCAGTGATCCACCTCCTCCAGTCCCACCTTGCCTGCCTACAGTTAACCACCCCGTTAATCCCTATCAGTGGATTAATGCACTTATTAGGTTAAGAATCTCATAACCCAATCATTTCATCTCTAAACTTTCTTGCATTGTCTCACACATAAGCTTTTGGGGGGATACCTCATATCTAATTTCTGGATAAGTTCCACTCAAGTAGCAACACTCTAAAGTTTCTCTGTACCACGGCAGTTCTTAAGGATTCACTGCTCTCTGTAACACGCTTGCCATGGGAGTCTCCATGATACTGCATCAGATCTGCCCACCCAGGCTCATCAGATTTTCACAGAGCCCCAAATAAGAGACAGGGAGACCAAGAAAGCATCCCTGGTCCTATGTTAGTCTGCTTTTCATCACTGTAACAAACACCCGGGATAATCAACCTATAAAGAGAAAAGGTTTAGTTTGGCTCACTAATTTGGAGATTTCCATCCGTGATTGTTTGGCCCCATTGCTTTTGAGCCTGTGGCAAGGCAGCACATCATGGTGAGACAACTTAGCAGAGCCAAACTAGTTAACTGATGACCAAGGGCGGGGGGGGGGGTGGCGAGAGAGAGAGAGAGAGAGAGAGAGAGAGAGAGACAGAGAGACAGAGACAGAGACAGAGACTGGGATAGCATGATTCTTTTCAAGGGCATGCCCCAAAGACCTAAAGGCCTCCCACTAGTCCCCACCTCTTAAAGTTTCTACCACCTCCCAAGAGCACCACCCTGGGGACTAAACCTTTATCACATGGGCCTTTGTAGGACACTAGTTCCAAACTACAGTAGGGTCCAAAGGACATATCAAAGAAGCATGAGGGACAATGCTGTGGTCTCCAAATGAACTAATGTCTCAGAATAGACAAGTTGATATGCTTATCAGTAGATGCCAAGGTGCAGAGTGAAATAGGGAACTCTCCTCTACAGACCCATCCTGAGACCCCTGGGCATTTCATAAGTCCCTGGAATTTAGATGCGACGCTGACAAAATGGAAGAAACTGGGAATTGACTGAGATGAAGATTCTGAAAGAATGAGGATATGGAAAAGAAAGCAGATTCTGTTATAGAAACAGAGAGTTACAGTCATAAAGAACTTTGAGAACATCTATGATGTTTTCTATTATGAAAACTCTAAAGCAAGTCAAAAATAAGGCAAGTCAAGCAAGGTGGCACACGCCTGTAATCCCAGAAGCTCAGGAAGCTGAAGCAGGAGGATTACAAGTTCAAAGCCAGCCTCAGCAAAAGCAAGGCACTTAGCAACTCAGTGAGACCCTGTCTCTAAATAAAATACAAAATAGGGCTGGGGATGTGGCTCAGTGGTCGAGTGCCTCTGAGTTCAATCCCTGATACTCCCCTAAAGAAAAGAAATAAGGCAAAATGATTGTGTCTGATCAGGCTTAATGGTAAGTGTTCCTCCTACTATTTGCTATATTTTGGATGGTTAAACTATTTTATGTTTTAAAAATACTGTGAAATACATGTTTAGTCATGTCCTAAATTTGTGGACTTAAATGTGTTCCCTTATCCCTAGCATTTATCATAATTAGGGTAGTAATCTCAGTGCTTTAACTGTATCATCTCATTAAAAAATGCTCATAGTGCCCCAATGAGTAGAAATCAATTACATTTTCCATTTTAAATAAGAAAAATTAAGCCAGCTTAAAGAAATTGTATGGAAATAGTATACTCTAGGCATCTTTATCAGAAAGACTTTTAAAAAATATATAGTAATAGTTGTTTGCATGTTTTTTGAAGAAAATTAATTGAAAAATATTTAAAATACTCAAAATGGGAGGGCCCAACCAAAGGAAGAATTTATTTGTGCCTTCAAACCAGACAGGGGTAGGAAGAGCTCCGGTGATGTGGGAACTCTTCTGTGAGAAAGCCATTACTCTCCGTATATATGAGATATGGGAAGAAGGCCTCCGTGGAATTGGTGGATGGGGGTAAAAAGGAACAGCTGTATGAGGGGGTGATGGTG
Organism: Callospermophilus lateralis; assembly: GCF_048772815.1. NCBI lineage: Eukaryota > Metazoa > Chordata > Mammalia > Rodentia > Sciuridae > Callospermophilus > Callospermophilus lateralis. The sequence continues at coordinate 42,607,226 of NC_135305.1, forward strand.
ATAAATAGAATGAATATTCAGCTGAACACAGAAATTATAAAAATATAGACCCATTTATGCACTTATGTGTAAACAGTCAATTTTCTGACATGTACTCCCTGCCCTTCTCCTGAGGGAACCCAACTTCCTGATGATTCAGCAACTAACCAGAGTATTCTAAGGCAAGCCCCAGTGTTATCTTAGATTGGTGACCAGCTTTGCCATGCTAGTTGTTAAAAAATAAAATTTACATCACACCTGGACATAACCTGTATTATAACCCATACTACAATCCCTTTCTGGCTGGACACAGTCGTGCACTCCTATAATCCCAGCAACTCGGAGGCTGAGGTAGGAGGCTCTCAAGTTTGAGGCCAGCCTCAACAACTTAGTGAGGCCCTGAGGACTTAATGAGACTCTGACTCAAAATAAAAAATAAATTAGGGCTGGAGATATGGCTCATTGGTAAAGCATCTCTGGGTTCAATCTGCAGAACCAAAAAAAAAAAAAAAAGAAAAAGAAAAAAAAGAAAAAAGAAAGGGATCCCTTTTCTAAACTCACTGACAAAGACATATCTGGGGGGAAGGGGGGTCACAGGATTCTGAATGTTGGGAAGTGTTGAAAAGATGCCTGCTTCTTAAAACCATTGATAGCAGTGTAAGTGGTCAGACCTTAGGCTTCAATCCTAAAGTGAGAATGAATGGGAAGAGGAAACAAGGCCAATAGAAGGGAACAAGGAGCAGGAAATGAGAGAAAACCAGAAGTAACTAAATTCACCATTTTGCCACAAGCCAGCTCTGACTAGCCTACTTAAAGAGTCCCATGCCCCAGAAGTTAACAGGTGTATCAGTTATTTATCAACTCTAAAGTGTTCCATTATTCAACAAAACTTCTTAGGAACAAATACTTTGGGTTGTATGTAAACCTTAGCTTTTTCATCTCTAAGATGGTTGGCTTAGATAATCTGGGTCCTATTTCTTTTTCTTTATTTCTAACCACATATAATCCGTGAGCTGACTTTTAATTCTGCTTCTGAAAAGAAAAAAAAAATAGAGGGAAAATGAGTTGCCATCTACCCATTTTAGTAAATGATTCGGAGAAAGTTATTGACTTGCCTCCAAGCCTAGTTATCTATGTGGATATCAAAGAAAAAAAATTGTTTACATCCTCTATTCATTTCAAATCTTGTACCTATGCTAACAAAGTTCTTCATCTTTATTTTTCATGAAGTTGGAACTCTCTCCAAGTCAGCTATTATATCCAGAACAGGATGTGTTTCTTTTTGGTGCCAGCTTCTTGTTGAGGCAGGTTACTTAAACAGTGTGTGGTTTTTCCATTCATTAGGAATTCATTTTGGCATTGACAACGCTTCACTGATCCTTATGATTACATGTGCTGCTGTTGATTCTATTGACTTGGGCTTCCCTAGCAAAGCTGCTTTCCCTCTGCCCAGTACTGGTTAAGCATTCACTCAAGGGCCTCCCCAGAAAGTCCTTTCCTTGCTGGAATGCAGGATGAGCTCTCTCTGCATTCCTGTTGACTTTTTCAGTTAAGATTACTCATCATAGCTGAAAACTGAATAACAAGAGATGGGAAATGGTGTTCACATTTTTCCATAGAACACAACCCAACTCTTTGCAGCACTCATTTATAAAAAAAGATTTACACAGGAACAGCAATCTTTGAACAATCTTCAGAGGTGAACTAGGTACTTCGTAACACATTGAACTAGCTGCAATTCTTTGGGAACACATCATTTGTTCAAAGAATTAAGAAAGGCAATTTCGAAGAAATATAACTAAGAAAACTGAATTTTTAGAACAGCTTTTGTCTTCTAAAAGTGGATAGCCCAGCACAAAGTCTTCCAACGGTTGTGACATTGACATTTTGTTTGCCATTCCAAGTTGAAACTGATCCTTTTTTTTTCTTTTTTAACAAAACTTAATGCTAATTACCCTGACTTGATCAGTGCATGAAGTATGTATGTGTTGAATTGTCACACTGTGCCCCATTAATGTGTATAATTGTTATATGTTTAACAAAAGTAATTAATTCAAAAAATGGATTGCCGTCATCTTTATGTCTTCTTTCCAACTAGATAATTAATATTTTTAGTGTTCCATTTTCTATTCCTTCTCATCTCCTCTTTCCAATTTCATATTCCCCTTTCTGGACAGCTAGTATTTTAAATTTAACCTGTGAGACTTCATGTGTACCTCAGTTTTTTATTTCAAGTTATTGCATATGGATCCTTAGGTAAAACACCCTTTCCTTTGATCAGTGAATGTTCTGACAGCTTATAGTAAAAAAGTAAAATAACAGATCGATATTTAATTTTTCTTTTGCTGCTTTTTAATAAAGTAAAAAAGAGGGGTACCAAATTCCAAAACAGACATTTTAATTGCTAATACTTTAAAAAAAAAATCTAGTCACTTTGTAGAAAAATCAAATCTATGCTTACATCCAAGCATATTTTTAAAAGTAAACCCTCCTTAGTAATAAACTTGAGGCTCTAATTACATTTTTCTACAAATGTAACTATTCAATGTGTTTAATAAATATGGCATAACTTGTTAGTATGAATTTCTTTTATTCCAGAAAAGATCAGTAATAAAATTATAGCAAAGTTAAACATTTCCACTATTTTCGAAGAGTTCGGAAGAAGCGAATGGGAAACGTTCAATTTTGCGTGCCTGCATCTGTTTCCAAGTTTCCATCCACACAGACTGGATGTAAACGAGTGTCACCAAAAGCATACCTCACACAGGCACCCACACAGATTCCATCCCAGTGTTTAGATGTGAAATGTACCTAAAGGCTCTGAGCCTTTTTTTTTTTTTTTTTTTTTTTTTTTTTTTTTTATCTCTTCCTCTGTGAAAAAGATAACAGAAGTATCTTAGAAGGCAATGAAACATGGGTGAGGGGAAAAAATTTTAGCACAGGGCAAAACGCAATCTACCGCCCGTTGCTCATACAGGGCATCTCTAGATTACTGGGCTCCTCCACCCCTGCTGAGATGATGCACTGCGAAAATATTCGCTCTCCCCAGGATGCCTCTCCGCGGTTCATAGCTGGGAAAATGTTGCCCCAGGTCTAAAATATCTGCCCAAACAGCCTGGCGCGGGTGAAAGGCTTTCTCACTTGCTCTGGGCTAGCTGTGGGCGCTCCCCGCCCTCTGCTGCCAGAACCTTGGGGATGTGCCTAGACCCGGCGCAGCGCACGTCCCGGCCAACTGCGAGCAGAACAAACCCCTGGCGGGCAGCCAGGAGGCTCCCTCCCAGCCACCGCCCCCCCCGCCAGCGCCTTTTTCCCCCCCATACAATACAAGATCTTCCTTCCTTAGTTCCCTTAAATTACAGCTCAGGGAAACCTCCTCACAGCCTGCAATCCAGCCACGCGGCAGCATGTCGGGGGGCAAATACGTAGACTCCGAGGTAGGCTTGGGTGTGGGCGCGCCGGCCCTGGGTGCGCATGGAGTGCCTGCTTCTACTATCTCCCACTCCAAATATTCCGGCTGCTTTTCTCGCCCCAGCCCTCTCCACTTCGGAGCACTCCTCTCGGGTTGGCACCGCCAAGGAATGGGCCTGGGCGGGGAGGTGAAAAGAAGCCAGGAATGTTTTATATTTTCCTACTGGGGAGGGCATCAAGGGAGTCCCTGAGTAAGGAGACCACGGAAAGGGGGGTCGAGGTCCTGAAGTTGGATCTGCCCGCCGAAGGCAGGTTTTCCAAATGGGTCCAGGGTGCTCCCTTGACACGGGGTCCCAGAAATCTATCCGCTACGGTGTGGAAGGCGGGGAACTGGAGCACAGAGTTGGGGGTCATTTACCCTTAGTTCTTAGGACAGTCCCTGCCAGGCGTCTGGACCGGCTGGCCGGGGAGGCGACGCGCGGGCGCAAGAGTGTTTGCGATTTCCTAAGTTCTTGGGCCATCTCAAGAACTCTTCCTCTATCTCCAAGGCTGCAGGGGTGTGCAGAGGTGCACGTTGGGGGTGGGAGGAATCTCCCTTCCCCCAGCTACCCCCACCCGCAGCAGTCTCTCCGCGTGCCGGCTCAGCCTGGGTGTGAAGACCACGTTTTCCCAAACGCAGCCTCTGTTCAGCTACCCACCGACAGCCTGGAAGGGACCTGAGGGTGGGTCGGGTCAGTTGTGCAGGTGAGATAGAGTTATAGGGAGTTTAGGGGGTTTGGCACATGGTTCTGCCCAGAGGTGGTTGTATGCGGGATTTTGACCATCGCGGAAGTGGGGTGGGGTAGCCATGGAGACAAAAAGTGGAGAGAGGGGTGAGGAACGCCGGCAGGTGCGAGGGGGACGCAGCCAAGAAGCATCGAATGTGGGGACACTTTATGGGTCAGGAGATTCAGTTGGATCTTAGGGATAAAGCTGGAAGGGGTTATGGGGGCAGGGGTAATGGGCCCGGGACAGGAAAATGGAGCAGGTGAAGTGCTAGGGGCGAGGGTGGAGTGGCTGAAAAAAAGGGCAGAAGAAAAGGTAGACCTCCTCTCCGGTGGTCCCCGCGGGTTCCGCAGGCAGGGCGGGCGCGGGCCGGGGCTCGCCCTGACCCCTGGTGGCGGGCGCGGGAGGCAGGCGCTCCCTGCCTGGTACCGAGGGGTGTGGTGTCCTCTCCTCGATCCTCTTAAAAAGCTTGCAGTGCGCAGGAGTTTTCTGTGAGCGAAGCCGTAGCTGTCCTAGCGGTTAGTTCGATTTTGAGCTCGAGTTTTGCTCCGCCGCCAGGCTGACTTCTGACGTTTGTTTTTCCTTTTGATTTTTTTTTTTCTTCCAATCGCCGTTGTCACCCTCCCCCTTCTGGCCGTCTGCCCTCCGCAGGGACATCTCTACACTGTTCCCATCCGGGAGCAGGGCAACATCTACAAGCCCAACAACAAGGCCATGGCAGACGAGATGAACGAGAAGCAAGTGTACGACGCGCACACCAAGGAGATCGACCTGGTCAACCGCGACCCCAAGCATCTCAACGACGACGTGGTCAAGGTAAGTCCAGTTGGCCAGAGACTATGCGATGTGCCCGCGGGGGGCCGCTGTCAAGGGCCCACTGCGCTTCTCTGGCAAGCAGCTGTGCATCCTTCTCTAACTTACACACACACACACACACACACACACACACACACACAAACACCGTTTTCTGGGCTTGGTTTGTGGGAACTCCTGTGGTCCTCAGAAATGTCACATCTCCCTCCCTCCTCCTACTGGTTAGTTCAGTTGGAATTTAGCTAAAAGGAGTTTTGTAGGAGTTCACGTAACTACCCATTTCTCCTGACAAATAAACCTCTTGACCTCAATCACAGAGGGGCCCACACTTCTTGGTAGGGGAGGATGATTGTACTGCATTCTCGGGTTGAAATTCTAGTGATGAGAATTTGCACATTGAATTAAAGCAATAAAATAATTGTGTAAAGTTTTGTGCCAAAGGCAAGAGTCAGAATGGGCATGTTCCTCCAGCTAAAATAACCTGAATTGATTCTCTTAAAAATAATAAAAAAATGATAGAAATGCTGAGGACTGACAAAAGTTATGTATTTATAAATTTTATGTGATATTGTATGTACATATGAAAGATATGGTAACTAGGAATTTTAACTAGAAAGATATTCTAAATAGAAGAAAGTGGCACTTGTGCAGAAGTAATCCAATTTATAAAACCAAAAATAATGCCCATCTCTTGATTTCGCCTCTGGATACTTCTAGTTAGGTGTGGAAAGTTGCCTCTTCAGTGATGACCTGGGTCAGCCTGCCCTGAGCTAGCAGGACGTTGGAATTATGGTTCCTTTTTATACTTTCAGGATGTGCTTGGTGGCATTGAAAATAGATTAATTGTCTGGATTATTGGCCAAACTTGAATCTGACACAGTGGTCAGTTTTTATTATCATGATGTTATTCAACTTTGACCTTTTTAACGAATTCAGTGGGAGGAATTTATTGTCTGAACCCATTTGGATTGGGAAATCATGGATTTGAGCCATCCCTGGCAAAGGATTTCTTTGAGGGGCCAGGGAAGGCCAAGGAAAATCCTGGCCTCTAGGAAGAATATGAAGTTGAAGTTCTGAACAACCTCAGAGCAGCCAATGAGGTGGATGAGCAATTTCCACCCACTCACCTGCTTTCCATCTATGGATGGGAGGAGCCGCAGAGACTGTTCACAGTTATGAATAATGCATTTCAATAGGGGGAACAGTTTCATCTGTAACTGGAAGGAAAGTATAGCTGTCAGAATTGACTTGCTTGGCTTGCTGGTAGAGGAAAAAGGAAAATTGGAGCATTCACAGATTTTTCTATTAGCCAGATTATGGAGTTTTTGAGAGCCCCAGCAACAACAAAAGTACCTTATAAACTGGGAGTTAGGATTGCTAAAAACTTTTTGCTAATCATATTACCTTAAAGGGGAGAGGGCATTTTTTTCCTTTTTTTCCTTCTCCTGTAGCTTTGGACAAGAGGGAGAGTTGTCAGGAAAAGAGGCAGATTTGAGAAAGGGCTCACTTCACTGGATCCTCCCTGTTGTTCCACTGCACTGTGAACGGGATTCCCTGGAGCAAACCAGCCTCGCGGGATGAGTCAGAGAGACCAGCAGTGTGGATGTGGGTCTCCACACATAGCATGACTAAGTTGAGAAAGAAAGGCCCCACTGGGAAAAGAGGCTTCAACACAGATGGAAAAAAGGCATAACAGGCTTGGAGGAAATAGCAGTTTACAAAACAGCATTTCAAAAAGCAAGTGTGGAGATCCTCAAATTAAAGAAATTAAAAGAAGAGCTAAAGCAAGCTCCTGCTGGCCTAAAGAAACTAAACCCTGCCCACTTTCTCATAGAGCTAAGAGCAAAACAAGAAAGTCAGACAAGAAAAATCCACCTTGAGAAGAATTTGGCAGGATCACTAACTCAGATGCCCCACCTAGAAGGATTGACTTCAGAGAATGCCCTGCAGAGATACAGAGGCCACAGATGCAAACTAGGCCCAAACAGTGGGTGGTGGAAGGGGACCTACCTATACTTATGAAGACTTATGTTTTATGAAGTTTTATCTTTGAGTCCAAGCTCAAATGTAATGATAAAATAGGGAAGATCCTCTCCCTGTTACCATGATGGTAAATAATACATTTCCCTAAATTTTACTTTTGACATCAATTTCTTAAATAATAAAGAATTATTCTTAATTATAAAGACATCTAAAACTTTACCATGAATGAATGGTAGCTCATAGCCTCACACAATGATAAGGAGACAGCATTGGTGGAATCTACTATTAAAAGTACCAACCAAGTAAGAAAAGTTCTGTTCTAGAAGCAAACAGCCTATAAAAACTGTTCTATCCAATAAGGTAGTTACCAGTCACTATGGCTATTTCAATTTGAATTTCACATATTAATATTAAGTGAAATGTAAAATTCAGTTCCTCAGTCATACTAGGTATATTTCAAGGGCTCAGTTTGTGAGTATAGAAGCATGGATGTGTTACATTTCTCTATCAGTTGGTCACAAGATTATAACATGTCATTCACCACAGAAAACTCTATTGGATAGTGTGTCCTACTAGAGTGTAACATGCATTTTTAAAATGTCCCCATACTATGAAGAAACAACTCTAGATATAGAAGAAATGAAACCCGATATAAAATATAAAGAACAACATTGTGTTCTGTACATATTCGTTCAGTCCCGTAAAACAACTATTTAGGAAGAAAAAAAAAAAAAAGACAAACTTGTGAATGCTGTAAGTTTGTATTTCAAGAAGGTGCTAGAAATTAAATGAACAATTTATTTATTTATCTGCTAGAAATTAAAGAGTACAATTTATTTCCAATAAAATTATTTTATCTTCTAAGTTTACTGCTCCACAGTATGATATACAAACATTTATCCAAAAATATTGTGATTGTGAATATTTTCTTAAATTTCCACTGATTGAAGTAGGAACAATCTCAGAGATTTCATTCTCTTCCTGAGATTTCTGGTTTTTTTGTTTTGTTTTGTTTTTGTTTTATGTTCACATTTTCTTTTCTATATCATTATGTACTTATTTGGAATTTCTAAGTAAAGAAAATGGCTTCAAGTTGATGATTCTGATGTCACATTAATCATCAATAAATTTATTCATCAAACTGTTAGGCTATCTATGGAATCTAGAGTATATGCTTTGCTACATGATTCCTAAAATAAAGCCCAACAATCGAAGTATCACAGTTAGTGAAATGATACTCCCAATCACAATGATAAGTCTCTGCCAAATAACAATGGGTCCTTTAGTTTTGCCTTGACATAGGTAGATTTAAAATTTTATTAACCCATGTTACCCTCTTCCACATTTTGTATTTTCACTTTCGTTTATAACTGGCATATTGTTTTATTAGATCTCAACTGTAAGCCTTCTCATTATCATTTTAGAAACAGACCAGAGACATACTACAATAAATCAAAAGTAAATAATACTGAATATTATGCAATATTCAGTATTGACATTCAGTGAATGGTATTGATAGTAAATGTTAGACCCTGCTGTGAACAGGGTAATAGGTGCAGAGAATGCACTGTAGATGGTTTAATGGAGGGGGCACAAAAGAGGTGCAATCTGAGTTGGGTTGTGGGGAATAGATGGAATGCAAATAGCTGAGCCAATCAGAAGACGCCATTCTAAATGATCAAGGCATGGCAATAGGAATGTCACACACAGGGAAGTTTTGGTAACCCATTTTGATTGGAATTTGGGAATTTATGTGACAAAGGGGTAGGTGATAAAAATAAAAGGATTGATCCCGGACAAATGGCAGAGTACTAAAGCCAGTATTTATGGTGTTTGAACTTTCTCACATCAGATGTGAGAATCTCTAAAATACGTTATGCCCAGGTTTGGCATGGTGAAGGTGGGCTTTTTGGAAGATGATGCTTATGAAGGCAAAGGATATGATGAAAGATAACCATTCTGGATAAGTAAAAGAGTCAAGATGTACAGATGGTCCCTGACTTACAATAATTCAACATGATTATTTGGCTTTCTAAATGGTGTGAAAGCAACACACATTCAGTAGAAAGTGTACTTCGAATTTTGACCTTTTCCCAGGCTGGCAAAATGTAGTACAATGCTCTCTTGTGATATTGGGCGGTGGCAGTGAGCCACGGCTCCCAGTCAGCCATAAGACCACAAGGGGAAATGACAGATATTCTACAGTGTACTATGTAGCTAAAAAAAAAAAAAAAAAATGATACTTGGTAGGTTAGATGTGTTAAATGCATTTTAAACTTATGACACTTTGGACTTAAAATGGATTTATGGAACCCCATGGTAATTGGAGGAGCATCTACAATTGTACCAGGGTCCAGATGTGAGATGAAAAAATTAGGGCATGCATTGAGGATTGAACCCTATAAGCATTTTAAGAATTTTAGGGAACATAGTAGTTATCAGTCCGGCCTCCAGTTTCTCCTTTTTGACCTTAATAGAAGTTAAGAGCTAATGCAGCTTAAAATTTTAGCCACTTTTTTCAAATAGTTACTGCTCAAAACAGTTATTTCAAAGTATATCATGAAGGAAGAATAGACAAGACAATGTGATTGATTCATCATGGATTATTGTCATAGGGAGAAATTAGTTTTGATGAGTCTGAGATTAGCATTGAGACAAATCAGAACATCTGGGAGGAGGTCTTTGTTGAAAAATTAAAAAAATAAAAATATGTAACTTTATTTTATAAAGCTTGAATGTAATGATTCTTAAGTATACAGACAAAAAATATTCGTTTTTTTTTTTTTTTTTTTTGTACGGGGGATTAAACCCAGAGATTCTTTACCACTTAGCTACATCTACAGTCCTTTTTTAGTTTCTTTTTTGAGACAAGATCTCGCTAAATTGCTTAGAGTTTCACTAAATTACTGGGCTGACCTTGAACTTGTGATCCTCCTGTCTTAGCCTCCTGAGTTGCTGGGATTACAGGTGTAAGGCACCATATCAGGTCCCCCAAAATATTCCTTAGCCATGGAGGAAGGGTGCATGCTATGCTACAAGGCAATCAGGTCAGTTTTGGTTTTAACATAATAACCTAATGCCTCTATATTTCCTTTCAACTGTACAGAATTTGGTGATTAATGTTGGCATTATCATCACTATAAAATTATGTTTATCTTATATACTTATCCCCAAAGCATATGATTTAAAATATCAGATTGTATCAAAGTCCTTGGTATCATGTTAATATTCTCTTTTATTGGAATTGGCATTGGTTTTGCTTGCTTGTTTGTTTGTTTAGGAGATAACTTCTCAAGATGGAAATTGATATTCTGTCACACAAGAAATCATTCATGGAATTCAGAATCCCTTGCCTATAAAATAGCATGGTCATCTTTGGTAGAAGATTGTTTTCACATTACTGAGCTAAGAATGACATTGCAATGGGAGACACATCATTCATTCTTAAGCATCAGACATGCTTTCAACTTTAATCAATAAGGACCTGCATCCATGCTTATTAAAAGAAAAAAAAAAATTTCTTTATCTCTTAACTCTGGAAAACAGTGAGGAATTAGCTCAATTTTGATTTTTAACTAAGTATAATTTTATACTATTTATTAGAATTTAAGACAAGGTACACCAAAAATCTTTCAATTATGAAAAGGTTCATGATGCAAGATATTCTTTCAGTTAACAGGCTGTTGGCTACATTTTAAGAGAGTTAAAATATGAACAGCTGCAATAGTGAGCAGCACCTGGAAAGTCCAGTAATTTCAAAAAGCTGCCTGCTTATGCATCCTGCCCACTCAATTCTACAGAATAGCCAACACTTTTATACTCCAAATGAGACTGCTTTTTAGTTTACCCTACTTTAAAAATAAGTTTTCTATAATGAAATGCCAGAGACAGCTGGTCCCTGAGAGAAGAGACTCTGTGCACTGACCTGGCCAGTGTTTGCAGTGGAGAAAGAGCAGAACTTAGAGGATGGTTTATGCCAGTGAACAAAGCAAAATAAGGAACCTCTATTATTTTAAAAAATTTGCTCCTATTTTAGTTCTATAAAAATTGTAATTAAATTGTGGGAAACATTTCAGTTCCTTAATATTTTCTCTTCCATATTCAAATTTAGTCAATAATGACATGCATCCATGCTTATTAAAAGAAAAAAATACTTTTTCTTCTAATCAACTTTTTATCTTCCCGTTGACAATTTGAAATTTGCAGCCTTTTTAAACCCCATAACCTCTTTACAAACCCAAGAGGATTCTTAAATTTTTCTAGGAATCAGAATGGCCAAAGGAGTTTTAAAAAATATGGATGCAGGGGCCTACCCCAGATCTATTAGTTTGGAAGATCTAGAGTAGACTCTGATTATCTTTATTTTTCAGAGCTTCAAACGATCATTCATTAAATGATGACACTTAAGTGTAGTCATGTAGATTTAGAAATGATTGTACCAAGGTTGGTTTAAAGATACACACCCTGTGGATTCCACTCTAAGAGAACAGATGAGTCATATGGTAGAGATATAGCTGTATGCCCTGCCAGAACACGGCTTGAGGGTTGGATTATTTTAAATCCTCCAGAGAGTTTTGAAACACCATGAAGGGCTCCCAAATCAATCTTGCTCAATGGTCCTCCATCTCTTAGGCCATTTGGGCTTAAAGCCAACTGCAGGCTTGAAGCCTCAGGGTGACTGAGGAGTAGGGTGGCCATATGTTCTAGGTTGTTCCATATAGGCACCAAGTAACTCCCATAGTGCCCCTTTCACATTCAGAAATGTCACAGTTTGGAAGAAAAAATAATGGTCACAAGTGGATTGGCAATGAATGACCTGCTACTGATTGTTGCACTTGGAGCACACCAGAAATCTCTACTCACACTCATTTTTAGAAAAAAGCTACAGAATTTCCACGTACCAGGCACGACATGCCTCTTTCTTCCCCACCTCATTCTCAGATGTTTCATCACAGCAATCAGGCTGTCTACTCTACCCTCCACCCTTAGTTTCTTTCCTTGAAACACAGGGTTAATAAGACTCACATCCTTCCATCTCATGTTTGTCAGCTACTCAATCAAAGATTAAAATGTTTAAAATAGTTTTAACTATTTTTTTTTTCAGTGAGTGCAGGAAACATAAAATGGCATGCTTTCACATGAACCATTGTTCACGGTGGGGGAAGTGTTCTGTCTCAAAGGAAATCTGCATGATCCATGTACTATGCAACTACCAAGGGAATTAGTTGGTAGAACAGATTTACACCTGCACAGAATACATATTTCCTGCCTCTCACAGGAAACGTGTTGATGTTTCAGATATAAAATACATCTTGTTTTCTTTATTGAATCTTGAGATGATGTCTCTTGTTTGGTCATTATTTCATGACAGGGAAGTAAATATTCCAGAATACACAACCAACCAAGTTTTCCCTTAACCATTATTAGCTGTTTTGGCAATTAAGAGCCAGGCATTTTTAATTTTGAGGTGGTTTAAGTGAATTTTGATGGTGACTATATGTGCTTAATATTCTGTTTTTCATAGCAATTTAAAAGTTAAACTTTTAAAAGCTGAATTGCATTCAGTATATAAACCTTTTCTGATCCAAGCAAGGCCTTTGCAATACAGATGGACATTGATGGATTTTATGTTAAATGATAAATGGTGTCTAGAGATTGCACTGGGTCATATATGTCACAGCTATCAAACACAATCACATTTTCTCATTTACAATGAGTAATGAAAAGATTCTGAGCCCAAACAGTGAAAAAGTAGGAGATTGGGAAGCAAAGAAGCAAAGATAAAGAAAGTTTCATGAGGCCCTTGTCCCTGGCCTGCTATCTGCTTTGTGCTAGACTGGGCTACATACATCCCAACTCCAGGATTCAACCTCTTCCATTTCTTTGCACACTGCTGCCATGTCCAAGGACCTGATCAGACTCAGGTATAGACTGAGTAGTTAAATTACAGCTCCTACTCCCCATAGGGTTTAGAATTTAGTGGGGAAACATACATGTAAATAAGTCTGAATGAGACCGTGGAACTAAAAGATGGGCCCCAATTGGGCACAAGGCAGAGAGTTTTCAGCTTCAAAGCCAAACATATATTCACAAAGAAAGGGATCCCAGTGGAAAGAGTAGCAGGAGCAACCAGAAAGATAAGGGAGCCTGGCACATGCTGAATATTAGCAGCAGGTCAGAGTGACTATGTCAGGGACACAAGTGGCAACCAGATCAGCAAAGACCTCCTTTGCCCAGCCAAGGCATTTGTCTCTTTGTAGGTAGCAGTGATCCCCTGAGGGGTTTCTGGGACAGGGAGTGTCCAGAAGGGATACAGCCTTTCAATGGCCAGCTTCAGTGTACGGTGTTAGACGTGCAAGTGGAGTGAGACAGGATGTGGGATGCTTCCTACAACACTTCCTACAGGCTGGGTTGGTAACACAGGTTATTTAATGACTCCTTCAGTGGCCCCATGTGCTGGGTACTATTACTAGCATCACCATCCTATTCATTTTGCAGGTTTGGAAACTTAGGCTTAGCAAGTTGCTCAATTACACAGGTAGAAAGTGGGGGAAGCAGGGTTTGAACTCAGTGAAATTTGAAAGCCCGGCTTCTTGACCATAACTCCCTGTAATGAGGCACAGTCCAGAGTGTTGAAAGAGGTACCGCTGCTCTCACATTCATCAGGCAGCAAATGGCAGCAGGGATTCCCACCATGGTTTGTGTTGGGAGAAACAGGTTTGTGAGCCTAGAATCAGACTCCACATCCCAGCAGGTAGGTGGGGAAGGAGGAGAAAGACCAACGTTAAACCGCAGATGTCAAGGGAAATAGAGGCTGGGAAGATAAGTTCCAAAGACCAGAATGGGGTATACAGTAGGGGTGTGTCTCAGGGATGAGAAGAGGAACCAGATAAGTTACTAAGTGACTCTGAATTACCTGTCTCTTTAAAGGGCCCAGATCATCCTGATTGGTCCAGGCATCTGGGGTGGGGTTGATCGTGCAGGGTTGCAGGGAGGGTAAATGTGAGGGAACACAGCAGGTCCCAATAGGAACTAATCAGCTTCTTCGAATGTACTCAGTTTGTCAGTTCAGTTTCTACGGACATTCTTGCCACCAAACCTTCCATTGTAAAAACAGGAAGCAATTGGGGGAAACCTTAGTTTTCTGCTGGGGAGAGAAAGGCCTATTGAATCCCTCAAGCAGTTTCTCCAAGACTTCCTCCCTAGAAATTACATATTTGTTCTAAAAAACAAACACCAGAAGCAAAGACAGACTGAACAGTGCATTTCATAACACATCATTAATCTCTCAGAAGAATAATTGAAAAGCTCCATCAATCATAACTCACTGCTTGGCTTTTCTACATTATTAGCAGTGAAACAGGGGTAGAAATGAGCCTACCAAAATATGTCAAGGAATGGGAATTGTATCCACCAGATTTCATCACTAACAATATTTGTTATCTCAACAACACTTTCTTCTTCACTTGATCCTGAGAATCAGGCTTTTAAATAGGAAGAGAAATTGTGACGTGCCACTGATCCACCGAACCACTTTGGGTTCGCTTTAAAAAAAAAAAAAGTTTTGTAGTTGTTGATGGACGTTTACTTTATTCATTTATTTATATGTGGTGCTGAGAATTGAATCCCGTGTCTCACACATATGAGGCAAGTGCTCTATCACTGAGCCACAACCCCAGCCCTGGATTAGCTTTTATTCGTCTAAGTTATGAAGGTCTGAGAATGTGGGTCATTCCCATGCACTGTTCAGAGAATACACTTGACCAATATTTAGATGAGATTGGGGGCATTCAGGGTGGTAGGGCCATGGACTCAACCAGTATTTAGGAAGCATGGATTCCTTGTCAGTCACAGAGCAGGTCATGAGTCCTACTGTAGAAGCCACGGCCATCTGCCAGGCTGGTCTCTGCTATCTGGGCCGCCTCAGAATCAGCCATCTCTTCTATTTTTTTCCCACTACATTTGGATTTTATCTTGGCTATAGCATTTATCCAACTATTCTGCTTTATTGTCCTTCATTATCCACTTTCCTCTTTCCCCCTTCCCTCCCTACTTCTGCTCATATCCTTCCTAGTGGGACAATTTTTCTTCACTCTGTAGCTGCCCAGTGCCCACAGGAGAACCCAGGGTCCCAAGGAGGTAGCCATCAGAAAATGGAGTCTGAATTGAATCAACACTCTGAAATTGTAAGTGAACAAAAGGGCTCAGTGGACTACATTATTTTGAATCATTTCCTTTGCTTTTTTTCTCTCTATTGGCCATATTTAAAGACTTTTTAAAAATCCAAAACATAAATAAAAATATAAAGAATATTCACTCTACTTACATAAGGGAAAAAGCATGTTCCTGTGTGTTATATATTTAGAATATTCATTTTTTAAATTATTTTTAAATCCCCAGTCTTAAGAAGACCCAAGTACACCTCTCTTCAGCCTTCTGGTAATAAGCTCCTGGGGCCCTGGAAGATAAAGCTAATCTCTTGAGTATCTGTGGTAAATTCCCAGGATGCCATCCACTGTGGCTTAGCATTGTCCATGTAGTGAGACTAGAATGAGATGTGTGCAGGCTGGGGTTGGATCTCAGGCCACCTGAGAACTCACTTGCCATAAAGGGATGGAATCCACTATCTGTCCCTCCAAAATTGCAAGATTCAGAGGAATGACTAGATTAGGCAACAGCCCTAAAGAAAATTCCAAACTCTTCCATACCTGAAGGAGAAAATCATTTTGGAAAATGCAAGCTTCTTCTTTCTCTTTGGCTTTACTACTTCTAAATGTTAAGTACACAGACATCTGAGATTTTACTTGCTGGGAGGCTTCTTTCCACCTCCAAGGTGGTCTCTTACAGATCTCAGATCTCTTCTTAGGGAAAAAAGACCAGAAAAACAAGGCAGGCAAAACATTTAAGTGTCTCTAGAAGGGATCAGATAACTTTCATTTATTACTGATGTCTGTGCCAACTGAAATGAATGTTAGCTCTTTCCCCAGAAGGCTTCCTTCTCCATTCTCCTATGATAGGAATGGATTCACTATAATGTGTATACAAGTAAGACTCAAAGATTTGACCTCGAATAGTTTCCCTTATCAACAGACTAAGTGTAAATATCTGGGTTGTTATTCGGTTAAGAATAGGTAGGACTAGGAATCGGTCATCAGAAAAGAGTGATGATGTGTAATGTCAGTTTTAGGTGTGACTTGGTTTTTAACATACAGCCAGGACCACAGTCCTAGCGCATTTAATATTTTATCAGAGACTGGAGTGAACAAGTTAAGAGGACTCTCAACTTACAAATGACACCAATTAACATGACCTTGTTAACATCTACGATAAAAATAATATCAAAGTGACTTATGAATTATAAATAGCCCACTAAAAATAAGATGAAGACCCATACAGATTGCAGTAATATTAAAGAATTAGAAATAAGATATATAGATACTAAGTGGGAAATAAATAGGTAAACATAAAAAATAAGAAAATATCAAGAGATGAATGTCATTTTGGAGAAAGCCTATAATGTGGAAAACCAAGATACCTGATGAACATAATAGAAAAGGAAACTGTTTGTAATAATTCTAAACAACCAAGATCTCTGGGTTGAAAAGCACTATTGTAAATACATCCTTAGATGAATCCCCACTGCACAGCCCTTAGACAATGGGAAATCCAAACTAAGTTTGTCATTGTTCTTAAACATTAATCTCTATAATAGAATGATACTTTATTTATTTAATTAATTAATTCATTTATTTTTACAATACCGGGGGTTGAATCCAGAGGTGCTCTACCACTGAGATACACCCTTATTCCTTTTTTAAATTTTATTTTGAGACAGTATCTCACTAAGTTGCTGGCCTCAAATTTGTGATCCCCAGCCTTCTGTTTAGCTGAGACTACAAGCATATACTCCAGAGCCCGGCTTCTGATATTTTAAAGAAAACAATGAAGAATCTAAAATATAATGTAACACACAAGGTTCTCCAACTTGCTATCTTCAGATTCATTATAAATGGGCTTCTGTTTTGATCTTATGAGAAGGCAGAGATTCTGGAGAAGCCCTGGGGAGAGCAAAGTGCAGGTGATAAAGAGAGAAATCCCCACGTGGCGCTGGGGTAACACTGCTTGTCTAGATGACTTGTTGCAAGGGTTGCAAAGGAATGTGGACCAGACCAACAACTGCCTTTGGTTATTGCCAGGTTATCATAAGATTTACAAGAAAACATTGCTCTGACACCGTCACCATTCAGGATAAGAACTAAGGGGAGGGCTAGTGTACTCAACTTAAAAAAAAAAAAAAAAAAGTACTGTTATGTGGGGAAAATTCTTTCAAGTAACAAGAGTAATTAATCCAGAAAAAGTCACAAGAGGTTGTTTGGTAATTGTTGAGTGTTAACTTCCTTACGTGTACAACTCCGCAACACTTCTACCAGTCATTATTCAGTCTATAGCAAACCTTACACACACCCTCATGAAACATAGACATGCATATGAACACTTTTCTCTAATCCAGCAGGATAACTGGTTTGTAGGGAGCAAAGGAGAGTTGATGTAGCACTGTTTTAATCAGCAGTTCAGAATGCTAGTGGTAAACATTGGAAACAAGAACACTGAAAAATACATGCATTGTATGTACCCAAAGGTCAGCATGAAACGTTATCTTTATGGCAAGCCTGCCCATCCACTCCTCCTACACACTACATATTCACAGGACTCTGCAGCTTGTATAAACCCCATTGTGATATAAACTCGTGAGAGATTGTGGTTTCTGCAAAGGGTGGCCTTCTGCAAATTTAGACTATGCCTCCTCATCCTGCCTGCACATCATCTGGGGAACATTTTCAAATACTGCTGTGCATACCTATCCCTAGAAGCTCTGATGTAATTGTCTATGTGGGACCCAGATTCACTTGTTTTAATTTTTTTAGCTCCCAGGTACTGCAAATATAAAGCCAGAATTCAATTTGGTGTAGACTCTCAGTCAGAATTTCTTAATAATAAATTAATAATAAAATAAATAATAATAAAATTGGATAAAATAATAATAATTTAATGATAAGTAAATAATAAAACTGTATCATGATAAGACCTTCAGGACCATAAGAGCCACAGTGGGGTGTAATTATTACTTTATTAGGTCCTCATGGGACAGGGGGTGGTCTTAGCATTTTCATTGGAATTTGATATTTGTCAGATTCCTATTGAAAAATAATTTCTGGAACTCTCCTGTAGCAACTGCATGAAAGATACTTTGTATATAGAATAAAGCTCACATCACTTTTGTGATCCAGCTCTGTTGTTTCTCCCTTTCATTTCCCTGTTCTTTTCATTCTCCACAAGAAAAAGTTCTGCTGGTTCAACCCACCTACTTGGCATACCTGTGTTCATGCATCAAGGATCCTGGAAATGAAGCTGGCAATAGGCACTGGTTTTTCTCCTACAGGTGCTGCAAAATCCCTGCCGTGCCAGCAGTTCTGGGGAACTCAGGAACGGGAAGGTGTCACTCATCTGTCTAGTACCTGGCAGAGAAGCGACACCATGTCGTTGGGAAGTTCTTTACTGATGTCGATCACTCCTCAGAACAGATAGGGAAACTGAGCCTCAGAGTGAATCTGAATTTTAGTCCCCTCTTGGGCCAGATCTCCAGGATTACCTTGGACCTTGAAAAGTCATGTGTACTCCCTAGACAGTAATGTCTTCACTCACAGCAATCAAAATGTAGAGGTATACAATCTCCAAGTTGCTTTCATTTCTAAAATGGATTCCTCTGGACCAGTGTTCATAAAAGATGAAAGCATAAAAGTGCATCGGATCCACACAGGGAGAATGACAGGACTTCTCCTCAATGACATTTTATTACTCTTTTCCTCCATTTTACCAGTTGGCATTCCTCACTTTTAATATTCAGACTGTGGGATTTAATTAAATCATCTTTGAAATACTGAGCTTACAGATGAACCTCTGCATGCAAATGTACCATAAGTGAGCATTTGACACTAAAGAAGATCAAGCCCTGGAGTCCATTTCCTCCTCTGATCTGGGCTCAGTACTGTGTGGTCTTTCCTTTTATTGCCCTTGCCTCCAAATTGAAGGTTTAAGTTCCAAGAGGACCAAAAAGTCAGTTCCAAAGCTGGCTACAAACTTGCAGTATTTTTATTGTTTTTGTAATCCACCAAATCACCTTAATTCACATAACAGAGAAATGTGTAATTACTTGCAACTTCAATTAGAGCAATAGTTTGAAAAAAGTCTAACTAATAGAAAATGCTCAGGTGAAAAAATTTGACAGTTGTCAAATTCACCTAGATCATGTGGCCATGTTCACGAAGTTCTTTTAACAGCCCATCTGTGAGCAATAGGATCAGATGACTAAGAGCGACCAGGCAGAAGCACTATTACTTTGAGTCACATTTTCCCATTGCCCAGCAGTAAAGTTTGTTTCTCTCTGACCCATATAAAGTTTGGCATTTAGGGCTCTGCATGATTTTAATCACATCACTTAGCATCCCAGCTGTATGATTCTGAAGGTAAACATGATTTCTGAATTCCAGGCCTCCTGCACACTCTTTGGAACCTATCATCTCTTAGAGCAAAGCTGTGTCAAAAATCTGTAGGTTTGAATACAAGTTTTATGATAAGCAAAAACTGTAGTCTATCTTCCTTATGATTAGTCACCCTTTATTCATTCTTTTATAAAAATCTTGTCTGGGTTAGACAAAATAGATACAATCAAGGAATGAATTATTAATCCTTGAGCCAGAGAAGAACACATTCAGAGCTCTCTTCCCTAAAGGAGATATTATCGGGATGGTGCTCTTGTAAATAGAAGAAAGAGGTAGAGATAACTTAACAAATGGCTGCGTTCACTAAGCCATTCATGTATTCAGCAATATTCACTTAGTACATTTCAGAAGTGTATTTGTTAACAGAAATAATAACCACACACAGTCAAAAATATATCACATATGTGATAGGCTGGATAAAGGAAAGGTCCAGGTGAGAAAAGAGGGTGGGAGTTAGAAAAAAGATTGTGAAGAAAGAACATTTAGGTTAAGACATTACAAATAACTCAGAGTTAGCCAGGTGAGGAGAAATGGCTTGGAACATTGCAGGAGTGTTCCAAGCCAAACCTAGAACAAGTGGGTAACTCTGAGGCAGGAAAGGGCTGCTCAGGCATTTTCCTGAGAGAATATTCAAGTTTCCAGTCAGAATTCTAGAAGGCAGTGATTTGTGAAGCCAGGCATGTATAACTAATTTAAAAAAAATTAAAAAGGAAATGACTCCATCTCTTACATTAAAAATAAGGGAATGTTGCTGAGGTTGTGGCTTAGTGGTAGAGCACTAGCCTAGCACATGTGAGGCCCTGGGTTCCATCCTCAGCACCACATAAAAATAAATGAATAAAATAAAGGCATTGTGACCACCTACAACTAAAAATATTTTTTAAAAAATAAGGGAATGCATCCCAGACCGAGGACCCTGCCCTTCATGGTAATGATTCCTGAGTGAGCTTGAACAGCCAAAAGCCATCTTTGTTTTATTTGCACTGTCTTGTGAAAACATAGCCATAGCCAGCCCTTCAACCCTGAGCTTGTCCTGCCTTCTTATCTTACTTATTACATCCCCAAAGAGTAGGTACATTCCAAATATTGAATGAATGAATGAATGAATGAATAGGGTCACTATAGTGTAAACCCAAAGTCCCTGTGAAATATAAGAGATCATTCTAGGATCTAGGTATTTCTAAACATAGGGTCCTGTCTCATTACATCATATTATGATTTTCTAGAGCAGGGTTCTCATCCAGGTGCAATTTTGCCTCCCCTCCAAGAGGACATGTTACAGTGCTGAGACATTTTTAGTGTTATAATTTGGAAGATGCGACTGACATCCAGTGAGTAGAGGCCAGAGAGGCTGATAATCATTGTAGAGTCCACACAGCACAGTGACCCTTTGCTCATTCTCCAACAACAACTAATTGTCTGGCCCCAAATGCCAATTAGTGCCCAGGTTAAGAAACTGTACTATAGAAGTTGTGGGCTGTGTCCTGGTAGTCACCTTACATGGCGTATCAGATAGTCTTGTACAATGGGCCAAGCTTATCCTTGCTTAGACATGGCAAGAGCCCTGGTGTATATCCTATCTCCTCTTTCCAAGCAGTGTTCAGAGATTTATTTTATTTATTTTCTATTTGTTTAATAAACAGACTCGAAGCACTGCAGGGAAAAATATCCCAGCAATGAGGTAAGACGAATGCTGTTAGAAACCCTAGTTTCACTTAACTGAATGGTGGAAGCAACCTCTGCCACCAGGAAGTGTAATGTAGAAACTGAAAGATGTTAATGGTGTTTTAAAAGCTCCGGTTCAAAGAAACATGATTGCAGACCAATGTGTAGCTTGAAAATAGTGAAGATATTTTCATTTCTTGTGTCTCTGATAAAATACAGCTTATATTTTCTTCAGTGTGGTAATCATTCATATCTGTCCATGACATGCCCAGAGAGTTAAAGAATAACAAACTCCTAAGTGTAAACACAGAATTCAGTGAGCAAACCAGACTTCTGAATGAATCCCTTACTTGCATATTTAGAAAACAAAAAAAGGTTTCCATGCATTACATGAGGCAGGATTTTCTCCCTGGGACAGAACCTTCAATACTCTGAAGGGCCATAGTTATTCCTCTTCAAGGATGGCAAAGACAAGTGCCACCAAGGTATCACTTCTCTCTCTCCAAGTTCACTGACTCATCACCGAAACTCCATGTTCCTATCGCTGGCCCTCGCTCAGCCTATTTTTACACTGTTCTGTTCTATGTCACTTGTTCGGTGACACTCAACATCAACAAGTGCCACCAAATAGATACCAGAAGGCTGTGGAGGAAAAAAAAAAAGCAAGAAAAGAAGAAGGAATCCAGAGATGTGTAGCCTGCTTCATACGGATTCATCTACAATGGGACATTTTTTGTGATAATGAAAACGCAAAGTTGTGCGGACAAGAGGGACTAAGTTCCCAAAGAAGGCTCCTGCTCAGCTGGTGTACAGTACACCAAGTATAGCTTTAGGTTCCCACCCAGGATTGTCCTAATAATGGGTGGGCAGCCTGCAGGAAGAGGCATAAAAATACTCTGGAACCCCAAAACCCTTTCAATGAAGATAGGTTCAAGCAACTTCAAAGGGGATCTGCATATATCACCTGGGGCTTCCCTCCAAAATGTCACACACACTGGGTATCTAAGAGCCACAGAGACTTTTGGTCTCATCATTTGGATGCCCGGAACTCCAGAATCTTGAGGTCATCAGGGCCACACTCCCTCTGAAACTTATGGAGGACTCTTCCCGTCTCTTAGCTTCTGGTGTTTGCTAGGGACCTTTGGCATGCCTGGGATCACTACTCCAGTCTCTGCCTCAGTTGTCACATGGTCTTCTCCCCTGTGTTTTCATATGACCATCTTCTCATAAGAATTCCAGTCATAGTAAGTGAAGGCCCACCTTACTCAGTATAATGTCATCTTAACAAATGACATCCATAATGACCCTGTGAACAAATAAAGTCACATGATCAGTGGGGATTAGGACTTCAATAGAGCTGTGGCAGCAACACAATTCAATGCAAAATAGGATGTAAAACTAGGAAGGTGTATCCATGTTATCAGAACAGAGCGATTCAGCTTCAATTTTCAAAGTGTGTTCTGAACCCCAGAATAATTCATACTCCCTCCTAAGAAAAGAAAAAGATGGAGAAATCTGATGTCTGCCTGCAGAGGAAAAGAAAAGAGAAGTAAGATAAAAAGAAGAGAGAGAGAGAGAGAGAGAGAGAGAGAGAGAGAGAGAGAGAGAAATAATCCAAAACAAAGAGAGCCCATGTATTTGGTATTGCCACCAGTTTCTCTGACACATGTGTGCACTCATTCCCCAGAGCATCTTCTGCCCTTGAGGCATACTTGGCTACTGTGTACTTCATGGTATCAAACTCTAGAGGGCTAATTGACTTGCTGGTGGTAAACTAATTCTTCTTACTCATTTAAAAGCAGAACACAAAATAAGAAGCCACCTATGTGGAAGAATTTTAAGAATGCCAAAAGGTTCTTTTCCACAATATCTTCTCCATCTTCCCAGTACCGTTACTGAAGTGCCTGACATTTCCCTACTACTCCTGGCCAGGGCTCTTGGGCCAGAACTCCTGGTGTCACAGACATTGTTCTAAACAGTTTACATAAGCTAACACATATAAAATTCAGTCCAGCCCTAGGAGGCTGGTACCATTTTATTCACATTTTTACAAATAAGAAACCAAGTCACAAAATGGTTATTCATTTATCTGAGAGAGCACTGCAGAGCAGGAATTCAAACTCAGCTCTACGCTGTAAACCAAGAGCTCATATGGCATTTCTAAGTCCTTTCAAAAGCAAGACAGTCATGTATCATACTCACTCAGATCTGGGTGTCAGGTTTTGTAGATACTTCTGCCGAGCAGAGAATGAAGCCTAAGCCAAACTTCATTTCTCAAAGTGTCCTTATGGGGAAATGCATTAGTTAGCTTTCCATCGCTGTGACAAAGTAGCTGAGATAAATAAATTAAAAGAGAAAAGGTTTATTTGGGGCTCAGATTTCAGTGATTTTATCTCCAAGGTTGCTTGGACTTGTGGCTTGGGGGCTGTGGCAGCACAATATATCATGGTGGGAAGCATGTGGTAGAGGAGGTTGTTCACCTCATGGTGGCCAGGAGGCAAAGAAAAAGAGGAAAGGAGTGGGATTCCCCACTCTTCAAGGACCTAATTTCCTCACACTAGGCTCTAGCTTCTAAAGGTTTCACCACTCCAAATAGCACTTCAAGTTGGCCCCCAAGCCTTTATCCTGTGAGCCTTTGGGATCATTTAAGATCCAGATCATAGAGGGAAGGAGGGACAGCTACTGGATCCTATCCTCAGACAACTGATTCAAACTCAAGGTCCAGGAATCTATATTTTAACAGGTATCTTCAGAAAATTCTTCAATATGCTAATAATATTTGAGAACCATTGTCCCAAGAATAAGGTCAAAGTCAAATGATCCAACAGTCCTGGCCAGAGAAGAGTGAGGTCATAGGGAAGTAAAGCTAAAAGTGGAGGGTTGAGAGCAGCCCCTTCCTCCTTCCTCCTGCATGATCACATGCCCTTTCCTGTGGAAATAGTCAACTGATAATTCAGGAGATGCATTTTCTGTTAGTTTGGTTGGGAAGTCTGGGTGCAAGTAGTAGAACAACATTTGGGGGGTTTTGTCCATTTTGTAAAATGGACAAAATAGGACCTATCTTCTAGGTATTCACATCGTAGAGACATATAGTACTTAATAATGTAAATTATTGCAATTCCAAGACCTCTGGAAAATTCTCTTGCCCCAGAGTATATACACCACACTGTTGCCTGCAGCCCATTAATGACACAAGAAGATAACTAGAGAGGATCCTCTGCTTTCCCTGCACAAGACTGAAGAGAGGCACCTAAATTCATTCTAAAGTACAAGTTTCCCTATGGACCTCTCTGCCCACAGTAGGTCACATGCATGCATACAGACATGCCTTTGTGTGCATGTGCACCCACACAGACACACACACACATACACACACAGAAGATGGGGAAAAAAGTGGAGGCTAAAGGCACCAAAGGACAAGTTCACTGTCTTTCCTTAGCCCTTCCCCAACAGGACTGGGCCTGGCTGCTGCTTCTACCTCCTCCCTGGGGCTCCATCCTTCTCACAATCCAGTGCTTTCAGGCCAGAGCTACACGATCATAATTATTCAGATCACTGGGACAAAACCTAACCAAGTTAAAAACATACTTTAATCTGTATTTTCAAAATCATTTTTCCTTAAAGGTGACACTTGGAGCTTAAATCACGTGCTTCTCTGTGTGTGGGCTTCCCAGGCTGACCAAGTCTCCAACCTCTATTTCCTGTTGAGAATGGTGATGGTATAAAACTATGGTGAACAAGAAAGTCATTTGGAATAAAAAAGGATCCAACAAATAAAAAGATAAATAAAATTACATTTGTAATACCTGGCAAAGAGTTCTTAAGAGATAATATGACTAGTGAAATGCCATGTATCCCTTCATCTTTAAAAAAAAAAAAAATCTTATGCAACCAAGAAATGTTTATTTGCTAATTCCCATGTACATGGCACTGCTAAGCATTATGGAAGACAGCAGATGGTTTCAATAGACACAGGCTCTGCTCTAAGTCCTGGTCTTGGTCTAGTCACATATTATTTGTGACCTTTCCATAGTCTTAGTGGGAAATAAGAGCCTGTACACCATTTGTATTGTGACGATAACCTAGAATTTCTTAAGTTTGTAAAGAGAAGCAGACAAGGGAAATTGGGCACTATAAATGTAAAATATTATTCCAAGCCTCCATGATGACTGAGAAGCAACAAGAAACAACTCAGTCCAAAGGGAGACATACCGGGCCCAAGTGGGAGGCCCAGGCCTGTGACTGCAGCTTCCTCCACATCCTACATCTCCCACCCCAAAACTTTTCACTCGCTTACAGAGATAGATAAATACCCACTTTCTGCCTTCTTCTATTTGAAGCCCTGGTTAGCAAAGGATCCTTCTCACTTCCTCCCTAAGAAGCAATCTTCTGTAGGATGAAGTGGCCTAGTATCTACCA
Source organism: Callospermophilus lateralis (assembly GCF_048772815.1). Lineage (NCBI taxonomy): Eukaryota > Metazoa > Chordata > Mammalia > Rodentia > Sciuridae > Callospermophilus > Callospermophilus lateralis. The sequence continues at coordinate 42,632,818 of NC_135305.1, forward strand.
CTTCAAGGTAGCCAGCCTTCAAGTCTAAGAACACATATCAATGTTCCTACCTCAGACTTCTATCCTTCCTAAAACTATGGGTGGATCACACTGAGATCTCTGTACTCACAGGGACGAACAATTCATTCCAAGCCTCCTGCTTTCAGTACAAGCTGTAAGAACACAGCAGCCTCTCCCCAACAGTGCCAGTTTGGCCCAGTAAAGTTCATCCCTGAGAACACATGGGTTTTAGAGCAAAGTTCTTGTGTTCTGGTAACATTTAATTGTGCTGTTTCTCAACGCTCCCTGCACCCACACACTCCTGCACAACATTTATTCCATCAGCTTCAAAGGCAGCTCAACATGTTGGAAATATGTGTGGGAACAGAGAAAGGAATTGGAAATTGATTTAGACCCTCTCTCCATTTGACTGGGTTTAGTACATACATTAGGATTTTAGAAATACATATTTGATTTTTAAAAACATGCATTTGTTTTTACTGGGTGTAGAATAATGAAAATAAATCATTATTCATTTTAGGACTTCTATTGTCTGAGTGTTTTTCATAATAAATAATGGTCATTTATCCTTGTCCAATAACAAACATTTGTAGGTTGAAAAGAGGAAAAGCTTTTCCAAGAGCATTTCCATTCCTTTGTCCATTAGAATCCAGATGCCATCCAGCACACAATGATGTCCCGGGAAGAAGCAGGAAGAAACCCAGGGCTGTGAGGCATGGAGTAGAGAGAGTGGCATAGACAAAAAGGAACTGTCATTAAATCCGAAAAGCCATGGCATACACTAGCATAGTCTACTGCATGAGAAAGGACAGAAATCTTGTTAAAAATACAGATCCGCAGGCCCCACCCCAGAGAGTCTGAGTTGAGTCTCAAATGAAGCCTGAGAATCTTCATTTTTAACATACATCCTTCCTTTTCTGGTTCTTTTGTCACACAATTCTCTTGCCAATAATTCCTGAGAAGTAAGAAGCTTATATTATGCATTCAGGAGCAATATATTTAAGAGCCTAGATTTGGTGATAGATTTTCTAGATGGAGGTGGCTCTTAATTCTTGCAGCATATCTGGTTATAAAACCATGTTATGTGAGGTATATGGGTGAACAGTGCTACACAAACACTATAAAATAGCCTAAATTTTTTCTAATATTATGTTTGGTATGAATTATAGAAAGTTGAAAATACTATGTGTCCTTTTATTTCCAGACTTTGCCTCAGATCTTTTCTATAAGCACATAAAATAGAAAATAAGAAATGATAATCAAAGTGATTTGTTTTGTAATTCTGTTTTTTGTCTCTAGCTGCATAACAAATTTATCCCCAAAATTTTGTGACATAGAATGACAAGAATTCATCATCATATATGTTCTGTGTATCAGGAATCAGCATGACTTGGCTGAGTAGTTGCTCAGGGTCTCTCATAGGGCTACAATCCAAGTGTCAGGGCTGGGGTCCTCTCAAAAGAGAGTTGAGAGAGGATTCACTATGCCAGGGCTCCCTCACATAGTGGATTCAGTTCCTGTTAGGCGGTAGCACTGAGGGCCTTGGTGACTCCATGGCTGTTGGCTTCTTTTACTTCCTCTCCACATGGACCTCTCCACAGGGCATTATCATGGCAGCTGGCTTCCAGCAGAATAAACTGGACAGCAAGATAGGCAAGCAAGACAGATACCCAGACATTTGTAATGTCATCTTGGAGGTGACACCCCATTGCAATCACCATGTTTTATTATTTATAAGTAAATCACTCATTCTAGCCTACACTCAAGGGGAGGGCTTTACATAGGGCATGAATTCCAGGAAAGGGAATCATTGAGACACTCCTTAGTTGCTACCTAACACATCTAAATGTACTTTTCTAGATGAAAAACAGTTTCACGCATAGTTTGTTAGCCTACTCATTCTTTCCTAAAACTATGTAAAGCAAACATGTCCTGATACAGATCAGGCAGCTTATTGTGAGGAAAGAGTCTAGTAGTGTTAGAAGGAAATTATGAGGTCAGAAATGGGACCCATATTTCTAAACAAGGAGAGGTGTACCCACTATGTTAACCAACTGGAAGGGGTGCTCTAGGAATAGTTCCAGCCAAAAGTAACTAAAAACAAGTGTGTATGTGTCACTTAAGAAGTCAGGGGACCCACATTGCTGCATTATTTTGGTATCTTGATAATCCCAAAAGCTGCAATTTTTCTAATCTCTTGTCCTTTTAATCATTCAAAAAAAGTCACCTCATTGTCACAAGATGACTTTCTTCATCCAGGCAACACACCCAATTCTAAGCAAAAAGAAAGGGGCAAAAAGCTTCTTTTCATAAGGAAGCAAGTCCCACCCACCAGAGTTCCTCTGAAAATCTCATTGGTCATAATAAAGTCCCCTGTCTACACTGAACCAATAATTCACCAAAAGGACTAAGTGGCAATGTTAAGTGTAAACCAGCCATGATTTCCTATGAGATCAAAGGATTATTCCAATTACCTGAGTCAATTAGGAATCTGTAGCACAGGAATGGGACTGTGAATGCTGGCAGATAGTCTTCAATAAATATCTTCAGTATTTTTAAAATATGTTCTATATATTCAGTGCAGCCCAAAAATGTTTAATTATGTTCTAATATAATACATTTCATATGTTCCAACACAATCACAGTTTCCACTGAAACTGAAAAGATATTTACCTATAGAAACAGAATGTGTAAGCATCACTGTGTCTGAAATCTTAGATTTATTTAAAGTTTCCTTCTTGAAAGTTCCTTATTCAGAAATAAATGTCCATATTTTGAGATAAAAAATGACTGTGCTTCTTTTAATCCTGTGTACATATAAACTGTTTTAAAATATTGCCTTCAGATAACATTTAACAGGATGAAATCTTCTGAGATTTACTGCACAAGCCAAGTATTATCAAAACACAACAAGACAGATTGCTTTTCTTGACATCTGCTGCTAGATTTTTTTGTTAACTTATGTTTCTGAAATTGTAGCATCATAAGCCAGTGCTGTACAAAGGTATTTGACATCATTTATAAAAATCTAGTAATATAAACTGTTGACTCCTTATAAAGCATCTATTGAGACAAAAATATCACTGAAGCACGTTCATGCTTTTGGTCTTTAGGTCTGCATAATGATTCTTGCCAGAAGAGCACTTGTTCCATAGTCTGTGGAATAGAAAATCAGTTATTGGGAAGAGCAGCTCAGCTTCATTGGAGGCATCCCATTCCCATTCTGAGAAATTACAGGAATCTACACCTGTTGGGCTTTGGTTTTGTTTTTTTTAAGCACATTTCTAATTCTTATTGTGCTCCAGATCTCAGTAAACAGAAAGTACTTCTCCAGGGGGCAACTTGTAGGCAACTGGAATGAGTCCCCTAGGAAACAGAACTTATCATGATTGTTTTGATGAGAGATTAATCAAGCTGATGCTGCACGTAAGCAATGAACACACTGGGGACTGGCAAAAAGAGGCACTATCAATCACTCAACAGATAGACCTGTGGGGTCTCTTGAGAGCAAGATGATGTTGAAGTTCAGATGCAAACCTAGCTTCCTTTCACGTGGTCCACAGAACATAGCAGCAAGACTGTTGGGGCATATGTGGGACAGCAGCAGTAATGGGAAAGCACAGGAGAGTTCCTGAGCCTAAGTTCCAATCCTGGGTCTGCCTATAAATGGGAAGGTATCCTTAATTCAGGCATGTGACAGCTGTGGTCATCAGTTTCTCTGTCTCAAACAGGACTCCACTTCGTTAAGGATCCTTTTAGCTTTAAATATCTATGAACCTGCTGAAATAACTGTGCTTTGATTGAGGTGGGATTTGGAACTGCCTTTGATGACATAAGTGTTCAGTTAGCAGAACTTTATTGGGTTCAGTGCATTTTGAATGCAAATCAAAATGTACAATGAAAATATTTCTAAAAATATTCTTCCCAGTTTTCTTCACTCTAGGTGATGTACAAATATGCCTGTGTTTACATTGTGAAAAGAATAGTACTCTTAAGCTCATGCAGAGATACCTTTCAAGTCCATGCCTTAAGGACAATACATGTATGAGAAAGTAGAGAAATGAATGGGATAGGCAGAGAAGGTACATGGAGAGGGTGGAATGAGTTCCTAAGGAAACAATGTGGTGTAGAAGGCTGGACGTGGGCCTGGGAATCGTGAATTCTTTTTTTTTTTTTTAAATTTTATTTTTTTTTTATTGGTTGTTCAAAACCTTACAAAGCTCTTGACATATCATATTTCATACATTAGCATACATTAGCTTCAAGTGAGTTATGAACTCCCATTTTTACCCCAAATACAGATTGCAGAATCACATGGGTTACACATCCACATTTTTACATAATGCCATACTAGTAACTGTTGTATTCTGCTACCTTTCCTATCCTCTACTATCCCCCCTCCCCTCTCCTCCCATCTTCTCTCTCTACCCCATCTACTGTAATTCATTTCTCACCTTGTTTATTTTCCCATTCCACTCACAACCTCTTATATGTAATTTAGTATAATAATGAGGGTCTCCCTCCGTTTCCATGCAATTCCCCTTTGAAGAATCGTGAATTCTAAAATCAGCTTTTCCACTGACTCACTTGGGACCTTGAGAATGTCTGGCCCATTTTAATCATCCTGTGCCTCAGTTTCCATATCTGCCAATTAGAGTGAGAGTCCCTGGCTCAGTGCCCAGGATTGTGAGAACATACTGTGCAGAGCCATAGAAATAGGATCAGCACCACAACTACAAAACATCCTAGTTACTAGATGTCCTGACTTAAAGTGGAAACATTAGCAAGAGTCATTCTTTTAATAATCAAAAATGTGATGTTTTAGGAAACCCATCTAGCTGGGTAAAATTTAAGCCACGAGGATCATTGTAAGGGCCCTAGGGATACAGAAGCAAAAGGTGGAGATTTGAAATATGCCAAGTCCCAGCTTTGCTGCTTAGCATCTGGGTGATATTGAACAATTTCTTAACTTCCCTCTGTACCTTCATCTGTAAAAAAGGGGAATAATGACAGGTGTCTCAGAGGACTGAGATGAAGATGATTGCAGATGCAGGTTAGTGGTCTTGAGTCAGTTATGGGGTTGAATTCTAAGCCACTGTGTGCTTTGCAACTGAGAATCTCTCTTATTATAATTGTCCATTAAGATGGCATCCAGGGCAAGTAATTGTTAACATTGCTACTTACTGGGCATTTTGTATACTGCAGTGCACTGTGCCCATATTGAGTAGTTCATGTGCATTCCCTCCTGCACTCTTCACAGAAACCTACTGTTATTGGTGTGGAAAAGGAGGTAGAGTGAAACCAAGCTTTCCCTCTATCTTCATTGTGTCTCTTCAGACTGTTTTGCTTTATTTTCCCAGCTGTACTTTTAATATTGTTTTAAACTACCTTAAATTTTCAAGGCAAAAGCAGCAACTAACTGAATATATTTATATAACATGTTATTTTGGTCTTATTGCTATCTAGCCCTGGAGACCTGCTCTAAATTCACTTGGGTTTTTGAGACAAATGATGCTCACTAACTCTTTCTGGAAAGTACTGAAAATATAGACACCCCAAAGTTTACTAAGTAACTTAAAAGAAAGCATTTGAATTTCCAATATGATCATTGAAAGAAGTATTTATATTTATGTTTGGAAAAATTATTGTCAAGAAATACTTTGTAGCCTCATATGTTCATAGATGTCTTCAAAAACTGAATATGTTTATATGACATGGACTATTTGTGTACACGGTGTAATACTGTCCTCAGAGGTCATGCTAGAAGGATTATTAGTTCCAAAAGGGTTAAATCCAGCAAAGTCTTTTTTTAAAAAATCTGTGTGCCTTTTAATTACTATGAAATACCATGCTCACCTTAGAGAAAACATGAAAAAATGTTTTTGTAAAGTGTGGTATTAACCAAAGCAGTGGTTTATTTTAGACCAGATTTAAGCTTCTTATTTGCCTGTGAAATTCATTAACATTTGAAACATCACACTTTTTATGAAATGGAAATAATTTATTGTAGACTTTCTATGAGTTATATCAAGAACAGTTGATTCTAATAACCAGTCAGCAAATGTTAGGAATGATTCCTTTCCTTGCAAGAGACTCTCAATGCAGACCTGCTGAGAGTCTGTTTTGTAGAAGCAAGGAATTGCCTCTCTCCAGTAAACCACTTCTTAGCTTTCTTTGGTAGTTTGCTTTATTCTGTAATAAAAGTAATGCTCCTTTTCACTTTGTACACTCAAAATTTCTATACCCATCGCAGGGTATTTGTGAACCACCATTGATCATCCTGTGACCCCATGTCAAGAAAGATCTTCTAATACATTAATTTTGACCTCATTAAATTCTCTTACAAAATAATTTCATAAAAAATGAAAATGTGAGGGTTTAAAGGAAAATCACAAGTTTATTGTTTAAAACTTTGGGAAGAATGCAGTGTCAGAACAAAACCTCATTACAGACAATTATCAAAGTCGCATAGAAATATCATTAAAATGTTGATCCAATTTGCCACGTTTCCTACAACCTTTTTAAAAACACAAGTTAAAAAAAAGTAAAAATAAATAAAAAATCTGATCAAAATGGACAAAGAAATATTAGAATGATAATAAATCTATTTAACTTCATGTACAGAATTATAACCATACCATTTTTGCATATTACACTATTAGGAAATTGAGCAATAAATCAAGAAACAGAATGTTCTAGAAAATAAAGCTTCAAAATTGGTAAGCATCATGTACTTTTTCCAAAAGACATTTTATTGTGTTGAATCAAAGGTGACTCTTTGGCACTGAGCAGCTCCTTAGAGTCATCCAAGTCCTCATTCCCCAATCCTGAGCTTGGCTGGATCTCATTGACTTGTTTGGATTCCAGATTACATTAGATCCCTTCCTATAGCTGCCACCCACAAGTAACTGAGCTGGTGCTGCCCTACATTTCTGTTGATAATTTTGTTTTTAATTCTGCATTAGTTAATTCTAGTTTAGTTAATACAAATTCTAAACTCTAATTGCATAGGTGATCGGGTACCCACAAGAGGATACTATTGAGAAAGTTTTTATTCTGAGTTCCTCCTTTGCTGTGTGCTTGAGTGGCCTTTGCCCTTCTTCTTTTACAAAATGACAATAAGCTACCATCTCTGATGGGTTTGAAACCCCAGAAGACATACATGCAGTTGATGCATTAGAGAAGAATTTACTGGCTTTAAGTTTCCTGCAACAGCAAACTCATTTCCTTACTTCCTAAAGCCCACCCAAAAGGACATCTATAGGATTCATTAGGTGTGGAACACTGATAATCATATCTTTCATTATCCAAAACTTCACTCTTAATTTATTTAATTCAAAAGTGAACCTCTGGTTAGTTTTTTTTTTTTTTTCCTTCCCCCCCCCGCCCCGCCCTTTTTTTTTGGACTACCTTCTTTTTCTAATATACTACTTAACGTCGCCTCTGTCCTCAGATCAGAAGCTCAAAGCTCATTGTGAGTCCCACCCACCTCTTTGAAGTAACTAAGTCATATGAATTCTTCCCTCAGTATCCCTGGAATCCCTTCTTTTCTTTCCTTTGTTTGTTTGTTTGTTTTTATGGTCATTTTCCAGCTCGACCCTACTGTCCCCAACTTTGGCTATTGCTTCAGTCTCTCTGCCTTGCACTGACTGAGGCTGTGCTTCCTTGCTCCGTCCAACATCCTCAGTAGACCTCACAGTATGAAGTCCTGCCTCAACCTGTCTTTCCAGGCTTGACCACACCATTCTACTCTGACTGTGGTGCTCACTGTCCTCACCTTGCTATTTCCTGGGATCTCGCTCACAACATTTCCAAGGCCCTTCTTCCTTCCTCTCCAAATCATACCCCACTTCCCAAGCCCTGTTCAAGTCTCACCATCCCATGAAGACTTTTCAGTGCCTCGAAGCTCACAATGATCTCATTTCCTGAAGGAACTCTGCTAATGGTGTTTGAAGAGTCATAAATGAATTCCAAACTAATTAATCATGTTCTTTGTATTTTACTGAGTTCCCAGTGACCTTATCCATGTCACTGGGTTTGAATTTTAAGCAAGATATTTAATCACATCCACTTGGTTGTTCCGAGAGCAGTAGTAGTTTTCAACCTTTGGTATGGTAAAATAATACCTGGGGAACATGTTAAAATGCTATTAAGCTCCACTATAGCTACAATAAGGTCAAAGTGGAGCCCAAATATGTTTTCCCTATGAGTTCTAAGTGATGCTCAGAAAGCTGCTTGCTTTCAAGCGTCTCACAAAGGACTAGAACAGAACTAATAAATGTGTATGAATTCTGAGTAGTGTTTTCCCCCTCTTTTCTTCTGTCGCATGCTCATATTCTTTAACTTCTTTCTTTTAGATCGACTTTGAAGATGTGATTGCAGAACCAGAAGGGACACACAGTTTCGACGGCATCTGGAAAGCCAGCTTCACTACCTTCACTGTGACAAAATACTGGTTTTACCGCTTACTGTCCACCATTTTTGGCATCCCGATGGCACTCATCTGGGGCATTTACTTTGCCATTCTCTCTTTCCTGCACATCTGGGCAGTTGTACCGTGCATTAAGAGTTTCCTGATTGAGATTCAGTGCATCAGCCGTGTTTATTCCATCTACATCCACACCTTCTGTGATCCACTCTTTGAAGCCATTGGCAAAATATTCAGCAATATCCGCATCAACACGCAGAAAGAAATATAAATGACATTTCAAGGATAAAAGTATTCATGATTCCTTTTTTTTTTTCCTTGTGATTTTCCTGGTGCCAATCCCAAGTTTCAAGTTGCTAGTGCAGCAACAATTTATGAATGATTTATCATGGTTCAGAACAAAGAAATCACTTTCTCAGTTTTCATAACTGTTATTTGTCTCTTCTGAGCTATTTCATCTATTTTTGGTGATCTGAATTTTTTTAAAACCATTCCAGTTTTTTTTTTCTGACCTTTTGATTTGCAAGTGGATCATTGGTTTATTGGCTAACATATGAACATATTGTTGAAAGATAATTTGACAGAAATATGAAGAACTCAGGAGGGGATAAAAGAGAACCAATAACCTCAAGTGCCTATTCTTAAAATATTGATCATTTTATAAGGAGGAAAGAATTCCAGGCTGTGGCCATGAGTGTACAAGTATGTGGGCTGATTTTAAGCACACTTTCTCCCCATCATGAGGAGTTAATGAATTGCTGCCATTCATCTTAGTAATCCAATTGGATCTACTGATCCCTATCAAGTTAGAAAGCGTAATCTTCTGCATTGACATGACCCCACTCATTCCTTCTTCTTGAAATTTTCTGTGCCTCAGTATTTGTTGTAGGGATAACAAAACCTAAGTGCCTTCCTGTTTGTCACATGGTCCTTTTCAAGTAGGAGCTAACTCATCAACTGTCATTAGATCAGCAGCCTCCCTGAAGACCAAAATTAGAAAGAAAACCCATTGCCTAGCTCCCTATACTTGTTTCTGACTCTGAGATGCAGAACCTGGGGAAGCTCCTGTCTGCACTCGATCGTGTAGCATCTTTATCCATGTCATGTATGGTCAACATTAGCCCGATAAAATGAATGAAAGTGGACGAATGGGGCTGAGCCCTCTCTGGGCTGGCAGGAGTAGACGCCAGCTTTCCCTGCCTCTCATCAGCTGAATGAGGTCAGCATGTCTATTCAGCTTCATTTATTTTCAAGAATAATCACGCTTTCCTGAATCCAAACTAATCCATCACCAGGGTGGTTTAGTGGATCAACATTGTGTTCCCTTTTCAGCTGATCAGTGGGCCTCTGGGGAAGGGCTGTCAAAATGGAGGCCATTGTGTGAGACTGTCAGGGCGGCTGCAAACATGACCCCTTCTGAGTAAAGCCTTGCAACCATCTGCTATGCTGTGACACTCGGCCCCTCCCCCCTGTCAGGAGCCTTGGACCTAATCCAAGCATCATTTTGCTCAGAGAGAAGATGGGGGAGGAGGCAGTAATAAAAGATTGAGGTAATTTCGCTGGAATAAGTTCAAGTTCTTCTGAACTCAAACTGAGGAATTTCACCTGTAAACCTGACTCATACAGAAAGCTGCCTGGTACCTCCAAAAGCTTTTTATTCCTCCTGCTCGTATTGCATTTCTGCTGCTGGAAATTTTTTTTTTAACCTCCAGTTACGCTTTTATTTTTTATTTTCATACACTTATTGGAACTCTGCTTGTTTTTTTTTTTTTTTTTGCCTCTTCCAATTTTCTTGACAGTTTTATTACCAATCTGTTACCTACTATGATTGTTTGCATTTAAAACAGACACTGGCGTGTGGACATAGTTTTTTTTTTTTTTTTTCTTTTAAGCAGTGTATATAACTGAAAAAATATACTGCATACATTTTAAGTGTAAAGATATTTTTATCTTTATTTGAGGAAAATCATTTGGGAAACGGCTTTATGATTCAGTTTGTATACTGTATATCCCAAGACATGTCTGTTCTGTATAGAGGCTTAGTCCCTCATGCAAATCAATTGCTGGTCTGAAAAATTGCTGAAATTTTATATGCTTACTGATATATTTTACACTTTTTTATCCTGCATGTCCTATAAAAGTTACAAATCTGCACAAATAAAAACATTTAACAGTTAAACCATCAATTTTATTTTTTCCTCAAAACAGGGTTTTGTGTGTCAGTGTGTTTATGTCTGTGTGTTTGTATGTAGTGAGCATGTGTGTTGTGCATGTGCACATGCTTGTACTGTATTGGAGGGGGGCAAGTAATGGTCTTCTACTTTTCAATTATTACCAATCATTTAGTTGGGATCTTTTTGCTAAGGTCATTGCCATTCATGAGTTACTTCAGATAAAATTGTAATTAATAACAAAAACTTTTTTAGCAGTTGGCTTAATGTTTTATTATCTATTATCTAATATGAGCCCTCAACAACCTTGTGTGTTGGATATTAACACAGTCATTTGGTTAAGGACACAATTTGCATTTAGGAGGCAATGCCTTGAATTTTGCCAGGGCTTAACTGGGATTTATCAAAAGGTAATCATTTATTTTGATCCTTGGATAAGTTTATATTCAGGACTTCTGTTATTAGTCAAAGTTCTCCAGAAAAACAAAACCTATAGGACTTAGAAACAACCGAGATAAAAATAGGGAGCAAGAGATTTAGTATTAAGTCTAGGCTCTAGGATTACAGAAGCCAACAAACTGTAAAATCTACAGTGTAAGCCAGCAAGCTGAAGATTCAGGATAGCTGACACTGAAGGTCCAGGTCAAAATCTGGCAGGCTCAAGACCCAGGAAAACCCTATTTTTCACTTGAATCTAATGGCAGGAAAAAACTGATGTCCCAGTTTGAGGGCAATGAAGCATAAGTTCTGATGTGGGAGAGGGCTGGTCTTTGTTCTTCTCTGACCTTCAACTTGGGTGAAGTGTGCTCACATTAGGCAGGGCATTTGCTTTACTTAGTCTACCAATTTAAATGTAACTTTCACTCAAAAACACACTCAAGAAATATCCAGAATAATGTTTTCCAAACCAAATTTTGCAAAGGAGATCTTCTAATTTCTCTCACTCTGAAATTTATTTCACACAGTTTACAGAGTTCATCCTTTCTCTGGACTACCAAGGAAATACTGAGACTGTTGTGTTGGTAACTCACTCTGGGATTTGTTTTTACCCAACAATTCCCTTTCCAGATGCACATGAAGACATGTCTCTGAGTCTCTGCTCATGGCAGCATTTGAGATCCAGGCTGAAGTTACATTCTAGTTCAAGCAGAATAAGTGAAGTGAATATAAACAAGGATTCTCTTTTGGTTTTATTACTTGAGTCTCTAAATGAATATATATTAACAAAATTAGGACTTATTTATATTGTGATTCAGCCATACACAGGAAACAGTTCCAACTCTGGATGCACAAAAAAATAATTAGGTGATTTTGGAGGACTTATCTCTGTATTGGTGATCACAGCTGCACTCGTCACACATTTAATAAATGTCAGTTAACGTAATAATACACATCAGTTCAGCAGAATGGGGCTGTATCTGAATAGCTGATTTTTACTTGCCTGCATATGAGTGCTGATATTCAAATGTTCTGGTTTTTAAGTTATCCACATGCTAAAATTAGAGAAGGGAGAGTAAAGAAAGACATTCTTAACATAATACAAAATGTTAAGCTATAAAAAAATTCATTTTATGAATACATAAAAATGTTGTACTTCTATACCAAAAACTGTAGAAACAAATACAAAAGAAATGATAGAAGGTGGTAAAAGAAAGCATTTGAGAAACTTATATCATGCAACGCATTATAATATACTTAAAATATAAAGAGTTTTCATAAATTAAGAAAAAGATGTTGTCAATAGAAAAAATAGGCAAAGATATAAAAAGATAATCTACAAAAGGACATGCATGACAATCACATGAAAACCTTATTAGGAGGTAATAACATCAGAGCAATGGGATACTATTCTCACCTACATATGCAGTGATTGAAATAAAGGTAATATTCATACTAGTGAGGATGAGAAAGGCAATGCCTTCATCCATGACTTTTTTGAAGGTCACTAGTGGACAGTTAAGTTTTATAAAATTTATAAAATTAAATCTTTATAAAATTACAATTTTATTTACTAAATAAAAGTAACAAAGGCATACCAAGATTCATCATTATAGATGTTTGTTATTTGGTTGTCAATAGTATAATAAGTCGGAAACAACATAAATATACAAACACAGGGAGTCAGTTAAATAAATTTTGGTGCATGAACTTAACAGACTACTTTTAGCTTTTTGGTATCTTATGTAACAGAATAACCACATGAAAATATAGTCTTGATAATCTTAACCAAAAAAGGAAAGATAAAAATTATATGTGAAATATGCTACTAATTTGTTGTTGTTTCTTAAAAATGGGGATGGGGTAGGGCTTCAAATTGTTGAATTATTTCTAAGTTTCTGTCTACTTTATAGGCATTATTGTATGTGTGTAAGATTTCAAAATAGGTATTGATATTCTCACTTTACAAATAAGATTTAGAGTGTTGTATTGCATCACCAGCTCTCATAAATAAGAGGTCTTGGACTTTTGTGTTCGGTATCAATGCTCTGCTCCTCCCACTCTTCCACCTAACTTTATGTGGCTTCTGAGCCCTCAGCCTTCTTCCTCTTCATGAAGATTCCTGTTCCCACAAACTTATAGAATCATTTCTTCCACTTTGAATATATAATAAGCAAGTAGTATGAGCAAAGTTGGAGTAAACTTTCTCAACAGTAAACTAATAGCAACTAAAACTTGTAATATTTTCTAAGTTCCAAGTTTATGCATTTTAAATGTATTAATTCACATAATCCTCCCAATAACCTCCAATGATATGTATTATCATTATCATTCCAATGTTACATATTAGTTAACTGAGGCTCAGAGGAATCGAATAATTTGCCCAAAGTCACACAGCCAGTGAAGTCTGGGTTTTGAATCCATGGAGTCTAACTCCAGGGTCTGGGAACTGAACCAGGATACCAAACCATACAGTTAGTGGTAATGCCAAAAAGCAGAGAGCAAGGAGTATCTCTACTGATAATAAGTAATAGTTAAAAACATAAATGGTAATTAAAATGCAAATCAAAACATTTTACATTTAAAATATAAAACTAAAACTGCTCACAAATTTATCAAAATCATTGATTTATAGATTTAAATAAAAGACTTTACAACACAAAAATGTTTCATAAGAGTATATTTTGTCACATAGCTTAATGACTTCTAAGAACATAAAATGATTAACTTAGTTGATGTACAAACTTCAGGGCAGATATTTCACCGATAGAAGAAACACCCATTTTGAACTGAACCATAATGTTTATATTTATTTAGACCAAAAAAAAAAAAAAAAAACAGATAACTGATAGAACCATTTTACCATTAACACTCAGAGCTGCTATTTTTTCTCTAGAAATCTCCATTCTTTACTTGCCTTTCATACCTCAAATCTGCCAATTCCTTGAATAATAATGAATTTCTCTAGGTGTTATTTTTTACCCAACTTGCTTGAGTCAATAATACAAACAGAATGCACAACAATCTACTTAGATTTGCTCCCATCGTCTCTTTCCCTTCTGCTAAATGGATGATTCCCTCTCATACCAAAAGCCAATTCTTCCGTAGGTACCCAAGTCCTATTCTTCATTTCCCCAAGATCTTTGCTCCCTTGGTTATCTCCTTTAACTTCTTTACCACCAACCCCTCCCTGTGTTCTGGATTGTTTGTTTTCGCCTACAAACATCATGTGTCTATATTTCTCTTTAAAAAAAAAATACTTTTCTTGTCCTCAGACCCTTTTCTGATCATCAACTATTTTCTTTATGTTTTTTTACAGGAAAACTTCTTAGAAAAATTATCTGTAGACATTATCTAGACATTATTAAATTACCCTAGCTAGCATCATATTTCTAAGCCACCTAGGTTTTTAAAATAACATTTTACTCCAGGTTCCCAGACATAATGTATATCAGAAATCAATACCATTGTTGTTCCTCAGGAGGCTGTATTTGATTTGATTTCTTTATTTTGTTATTTAATTATCATTATCATTAACACCTATGAATTCATCCCCAAATCAAAGAACTACAATGGTGACATACACACACATATACACACATGAACATGTGTGTGTATATCTATGTATACAGAGACTATATAAACTACTTCATTTGGTACCTCCTCAGAAATATTGTATCTTACTTATGAATTGATTAGTGAATCTTTCTATCTTTAATTAATTGCTTTTTTCTAAATTTATTTCCCTAGATATTTATGTGATTGTATCAGCTTAGTTCTAGTTACACCAGCACTGTTCTGATACATTTTTCCCAGTATTTTATCCCTAAGGCTGCCATCCACAGCAGTACTGGCAGTGTACTCTACCACTACACACCGAATCACTCAGCGTGCCAATCAGAGACACTGCCGCGTGAACGGCATCTCCTGGGTCCTGCACAACCTTCCCTACTTCCTTATGCTTTATGGTTATTTTATAAATAGCACAAAGTTAGAGTGTGCATTTTATCCTGATAGTCTGTTCTTTAAGTAGTAAATTCAGTCTATTATAAATAAATTTAAGATTATTGATATATTTTTTCTATTTTCTTATCTTTATTGCCAGTGTTCTAATTTTTTTCTTTTTGATACTTTCTGATTATATATATATATTACTCTAGTTAGATGAGAATTTTAGCACACATTTATGACATTGGCCTTCCTATACTAGCAAAGCCAATCATGCTGACACTATCCAGAAGCTTAATTGAGAGATATTTTGAATCTACCAAGTGGGGAGGTGATATTCTTTCTTCATTTTCTTAATATTAGCTTTTTATTTTTCATTCAGAAAATGGCAAGTCTACCAAGGTTTCCTGCGTTAATTGATGTATTTTCTTTTTCTTCCCTTCCTTCCTGTTTCTCTCTCTTTCTCTCTCTCTATCCTTTCTTTCTTTTTTCTCCACTTACTCTAAAGGTAATTTCAATGGGAGTCTCTTGATTGGAAAGCTTTGTATGTCTCATAATATTTTATTGTGGTCACACATCTGAATGACAAATTAGTTACTTGTAAAACTCTATCTTCAAATTCCTTCAGTGTTTTAAAAAGATGATTGCACTGCCTCTGGCATTCGGTATCACTATTTAAAAGTCTTAGGTCATTTGTGTCATTTATCATTTTCTCTTTGTCTATGATATTTTTACGTCTTAGTGTACGATTTAAAAATGTATCTACATGTGATTTTTTTTAAAAAAAAGATCTATATTTCCCATTTAGTCCTCTGTAGTCTATTTCAATCTGTAGTTGTTCTCTTAGAAATATTTCTCCACATTTCTTCTTCAAATGTTTTCTTCTCTCCATTTTTGTATTTTCTCCTTCAGTGGTTTCCAAAGTACCTGATACTTCTTGGGAGTCTGAGGCAGGAAGATCACAAGTTCAAAGCCAGCCTCAGCAACTTAGTGAGGTCCTAAGCAACTTGGTGAGACCCTATTTCAAAATAAAAAAATAAAAAGGTATTGGGATGTGGCTCAAAGGCTAAGTGCTCTGGGGTCAATCCCTGGGACCAAAAAAATTAAATAAAGAAAAATGCAAATCAAAAACAAACAAGTTGGTACTTATATTATCTCTACCTCTGAACATTCACATTTCCTAGGACTTTCAATCTAGTCCTTCAGTGAACTAATTCATTCTTAATCTGATTTTATGTCACTTTTATTCAATCAATTAGGTTACTTCAACTCTTATATTTTTTATTCTAATGTTATACATAATTCTTTTGTGATATCTTTTCTTATTTCATACTGTTACTCTGTTATATTTCCTTTTCTCAAAGTGTTCATTTTAGAAAATACAAATTTTTAGTCTTTCTGTTCTAAAATATGTCTGCTTCTGATGGTATTTGTAATCCAGTTTGTTGTTCTCTTTTTGAGATAGTTTGTTCCTCAAAGGTCCTCTACATTACCATATATGTTGAAAATTCCCCAGGCTTCATCCTAAACCTTTTCCTGTCCCTTTATCCATGTGACCTCTGGACTCTCTCTCTCTCCTTAAATGTTTCACAGATATTTCTCCTATATCCTATTCAAAACTATTCTGTTGATGTTTCCTCCATCCTGCAAAATATTCTACATAATTTTAAATTGTTTGGTAATCTATGCAGTTACTCAAGCCCCAAATCTAGGAGTTTCCCTGAAATATTCTTGCCATGATCCCTATTGCCAATCCAGCAGATTCCATCAGTTCCATCTCCATGACACATCTTGCTTTGGCATTCTTGCCTCATTTCTACAGCTACTACCTCAGTGTGAACATTTGTCATTCAAATCCTGGTCTGTCCTAGCTAGTCCATTTCCACTTTTGCTCTGTACCCAACTCATTTAGTCAATTATTATACAGAAACATAAATTAACCCATGCATGTACACAAACACACACACATACACACACACAGAGAGACTACTATAGCAGAAAATCCTCTGATGACATATTATTGCACTCAGTATAAAATTGAATAACTGTACCAAGACCTATGAAGTCTTCTGTGGTCCAGTCCCTGCCCTTCACTCTCTCTTGCACATCCTCACCATCTGTACACCAGACCCACTGATCCTCTTTCAGACCCAAGAGCATGCTATGCCTTTTCTGGTCACAGAACTTTGCACAGCTGCTCCCTCTAACTGAAAAGCTCCTTCACCTTTCTCTCTTTCTTAGCTCCCTCTCATCCTTTAGGCCCAGCCTCAATGTCACCTCTCAGGGCTCTTTCAGGTCTTCCTTACCTGAAGCAAGTCATTCCTTCTTAATCTCTATCTTAGCCTCTTTTTTTTTCATCACAGAATATATCAAATATTTTACTTGAATGTTTATATTCTTTTAGTCTATTCCCCATTTAGGATTTAAGTTCCATGAGGCAGGGATTTTACCATAACAGAAACCTAATGTTTGTTGAACAGAAGTATGGATGGATAGTCAGACCACCCAGGGTCTACGCAGGCACAAACTGTCGAATTTTGGCTTTAACCTCTAATAATGTCATGAAGAAAGTCATCTAACCAGTTCTGAAATAAGCTGCAGTATTGTCAGCAACACATCTATCACTTGTTTTTCTTCTTCTACATCACAGTATTTCTCCATAATTTTGTTATCCAACAGAGTGTCTCAATTGTATCCATCTGAATATTTTGTTAGAATCAAAACATGAGTTTCCCTAACAAAGATTCTAGCAGGAACTAACATGGTTGTTTGATATACGTATTTTTCTTACTTGAATAATAGCAAACACATGTTGATACAGCTATTAGGGAAAAAGATGTTTTTCCAGCAGCTGTTGACTTCATCAATTCCACTATGCAATGAGTCACTCTGACTTCCACAGAGCTAGAAAGTTACAACTAAGGAAGTAGGGATTTTTTTTTATTGTGATGAGAGAGGAATGGGAACAGTTAGACATGGAGAAAGTTGAAAATTAAATCTACTCAGAGAAGAGATTTGATTCTATAGAAAGTTGAATAATATATATGCCAAAGGGAAAAAAACTGGACACCTACCTAGAATTTTAGTGAAACAAGTGAAAATTGGCAATAAGGGGAAGGTATTTGTAACAGGAAGAAGGCAGTTATTAAGAAAAAAAAGAAAGCAACAGCTGGCAGTGAGCTGCTCTCTGAATGGCCAACAAAGAAGCCTACTTCTTCCTGAAGTTATTATGTGATGCCAACTATTAATGAGATAATAACTATCCCAGGCATCAACCAACATTCTTTCTAGAGGAAATTTCTTAAATTCCCTATCACATGGCACAACCTCTTGGAAAAGGTAAGATTTTAATTACCTGAAAACTCTAAAACAGAAAGCTGTGTTGACTGTATAGCACAAGCAAGCACTCTGACTACATAATACAGTATGTATATTGATGGATATAATTTGGCTTGACACAGACTTAGCATTTTCGCAGTGATTTTTTTCTTCATTTCCTTTCATATTGCTCTAAAAATATATATAAAAAACTTTCATTTATTGAACTCAGACCATATACCAGGCGGTGTGTTAAACAGTTGACAAATATTACTACCAACAACCCTATGTCCTATATATTATTTTCTAGATCAAGTGGATACTATTGCTCTGTTCTAGAGATTAGGAAATAAAAGTTCAGAGAGGTTAAATAACATACTCTTGATTACCTAATGCACTTGACACTCAAAGTTCCTCTTTGGGGCTGGGGCTGGGGCTCAGCGGTAGCTCACTTGCCTCAAATGAGTGGGGCACTAGGTTGGATTCTCAGCACCACATGTAAATAAATAAAATAAAGGTCTATCTACAACTAAAAAAAAAATGGGGAAAAAAAGCTCCTCTCTATAGGGACACTCACTAAGTGCTCAGGACTGCACCATTTGACAGTCATCATTGTATGTCATCAGTGGGGGAAAAAAGAGGAGTAAGTGGTTAAAAGCCAAGTAAATAATGTATTCTCCAGTGTATGGTGCTGTTAACAAAGTTGTTCATGCTATTCCTCCAACAGGAACTTATATGGAGCAATTACTATAGAGAATAGAAAAATAAGATAAAGATTAACAATACAAAGGCCTCTGCCTTGGTGGAATTCAGTGAAGCACTATGAAGATGCTTCAGAATGGACTTCATATTCTGCTATTTTTGACAGTAAATTTTATAGTTTAAGATAGTAACTTTAAAATCCCCTGAGAAGGCAGAGGTGATGAGGGGTAAAGATCAAAGAAATGGTGTCTACTATTTTCCCTTAAGTAGACAAGTTCTTGTTTAAATTATTTTCTTATTAATTTTCAGCATTGCATTTTATTTGACTAAATAGTTCCATTGCCAAACAAATTTGAAAACCACTGATTGACCCAGGGAAATAAAAAATACATATTTTATACCAGCTTAGATCTTAAACAAAACATTGCTGCTTGCTTTCATCATTAGCACTCAAATACACTTTAATATTTTTTGAAGATACAGGCTTAACAGAGTAGATGACCAAACACAAAAAATATCTATTAAAACCATGAGTAAATACCAATTAAAATACAGGATAGTCTTGCAAATTCTCACACTCTTGTTCTAACAGAAATGAGTAATGACTTGAGTGGGATGAGTAGGGAAAACGTGGTAGTGTCATTTACATTCCTGAGGAGAAAATAAATTTAATAGCAAGCCCTTTGGCATTCAGACAGATATCTGGGATGCTGTTAAATATTGCTCAGGCAAATTACAAATTAAGTATCGGCCTTCCATCTTTACATTGGACTAGAACATTTTCTTCAGATCTTATTTCACTTTCAAACTTTAACCTTAAACAATAATAAAAAGCAAACAATCAGCCATTGTGTAGCAGAAAAGACTTTGAACTTGGAAGCAGGAACCTATCATCAAATGCCCAACCAACTTAAGAACCAGCTGTGTGCTCCTACGTAAGACCTAGAACTGACTATGTGCTCCAACTCAGTGGCCATAATGCCTCCACCTCATTAGACCGGTGCCAATGAAAATGTCTAAAATAAACATGGGACTTAGAACATTGCAGGCAAAAGAAACAATCAGTGAAGTGAATAAGAGCCTACAAAATGGCTCTCTATTTTACCACACACACATCAGATAGAGCACTAATCTCTAGGATACATAAAGAACTCAAAAATCTTAACACCAAAAAACAAATAACCCAATCAATAAATGAGCCAAAGAACTGAACTTTTCAGAAGGTGATATACAATCAATCAACAAATATATGAAAAAATGTTCAACATCTCTAGCAATTAGAGAATGCAAATTAAAACTACTCTAAGATCTCATCTCATGCCAGTCAGAATGGCAGTTATCAAGAATACAAACAACAATAAGTGTTGGTGAGGATGTGGGGAGAAAGGCACACACATACATTGCAGGCAGGACTGCAAACTGGTGCAGCCAATATGGAAAGCAGTATGAAGATTCTTCGGAAAAATGGGAATGGAACCACCATTTGACCCAGCTATTCCACTCCTCAGTCTATACCCAAAGGACTTAAAAACAGCATACTAAAGTGATGCAGCCATATCAATGTTTATAGCCACAATTCACAATAGCTAAATTGTGGAACCAACCTAGATGCCCTGCAGTAGATGAATGGATAAAGAAAACATGGTATATATACACAATGAAATATTATTCAGCATTAAAAGAGAATAAAATCATGGCATTTGCAGGTAAATGGATGGCCTTGGAGAATATGATGCTAAATGAAGTAAGCCAATCCCAAAAAACCAAATGCCAAATATTTTCTCTGATATAAGGATGCTGATTCATAATGGGGATGGGGAGTGGAGCATGGGAGAAATGGAGAAACTCTAGATAGGGCAAAGGGGAGAGGAAGAAGAGAGGGGGCATGGGGGTAGAAAAGATGGTGGAATGAGAAGGACATCATTATCCTAAATACATGTATGAAAACACAAATGGTGTGACTCTATTTTGTGTACAACCAGAGACATGAAAAATTGTGCTCTATTTGTGTAATATGAATTAAATTTACATTCTGATATCATATATAACAAATTAGAATAAATAAATTTTTTAAAATAAATAAAAAGAACATTGTAGGCAGCCCTTCACTCCTTGACCCTATCTCACTGGCTAGAGTAACAGGGTCACTTTTCTGTTTTTTGTAACATGTCCAATCCTTTCTCATGCTTCTCTTTGCAAACTAGACTTTTTTTTTTTTTTTTTTTGCTCATTAGAATAATAAACATGGTTTATTCTGAGGCAGTAATAACCCCTAGCCAACCTTGAGCTCTAGCTTCAGACCCCAGTCAGTTTCCCTTAGCCCCAGCTGGCTCCATCTAGTCCCTTGAGCCATTTCTTTATATATATATATATATATATATATATATATATATATATATATATATATATATATACATACATACACACACACATATGGCTTATATTATATATATATATATATATATAACATATATATAACATATATACACAACTAATATATATATATATATATATATATATATATATATATATTAGTTGGACACAATACCTTTATTTTATTTACTTCTATGTAGTGCTAAGGATCGAACCCAGGGCCTCGCATGTGCTAGGTGAATGCTCTATCACTGAGCTACAACCCCAGCCCCACTTGAGCCATTTCTATAGGTCTCTTTGATATACAGACCAGACAAAGGAGGCACACTGCCAACAGCTTACATCTGTGTGTACATGCTCACAAGCAAATGATTATGACCTTGACTCCATATGCTAAATCAGAGTGTTTATGACCTTGACTACACACTAAAAACAGCCTGTTGGAAGCCTTAGTGAAGGAGCAAAACTATGACCATTTTGGGCCTGCCCTTACAAATTACTACCCAGATAATCATTATCAGAGGATCAATGGACTGATTAGGTTAAGGCTTTCCTAACACAATCATTTCACCTCTGAACTTTCTTGCATAGTCTCACACATGAGATTTTTGGGGACTCTCATAGCTAAATCATAACGGGGACAACGCCTAACCCCCTTTACAGATGGGAAGAGTAAGTCAACAAGGATAAATGACCTACCCAGGGTAATTCATTGAGTCGGTAGTGGAACAGGCAATAACTTCAAGTTGAGGGATTAAGCTGTCTTGTCTCTCTGTAACAACCAAGATTGCAAAAACTTTAAATTATATAGAAAGTAGCATAAGTGCTGCATCTGTATCCATTGCACAGGCAAAGGCACAAACATGAAGAAAAGAAGGAACTATCCAAGATCACTACCGTGAGGAAAGAAACCAGCTTAAAACAGCCTTCTGTCTCCACAGAGTTTTGCTTTCACTCCTGAGCAACCTCCTCCCAGTAGAAGAACATTAATGTCATTGAGGAAGGAACCTGGGGGTTAAATCCTTGGCCCCAGCCCCAGTGGCAATGGGAAGCTCCCCCTTGAACCCACAATTCCGTCAATAAATAGATGTCTCTTTCATACAAGAAAACACAGCCAATAGTCACTACTCAGAAAAAAAAAAATGAGATATCCTACTGTAAATGACATAGCTATTTCATTATCTGTGCAATTCAAATGAAACATGCTAAAGGAAGAGGAGACAGAAAATAGCTGCTACCAGAGTTTCAATAAAAGATTGCTGTTGGGCACCCTGAGAACTGTGGGACCATTATGAGGCATAAATGTTTCCTCCACCTGACCTGTGGTGAGGGCAGGGGCCGGAAGGGAGGTTCTCTCAGCTTTAAGCAACAGAGTGCAGTGAGAAACATCATTGGCCTGAGGTCTAATTGCCTGCCCTATGATTAATGTTGCTAAGCAAATTTGGGAGTTGTCACGGTTCCCACCCTGTGGTCCACGCTCATTTGGAAAATAGAGCAAATGGAGCCCAGTGCTTTGAGAATGTCCATGTAAAATTATAATAATTGCTTATTACATAATACAGTTATTAAAGTATTTTCTGTGTTGTTCAAGAAACAAGGCATGTATGTTGATGACTGAGAAGAAGGAAGAAATGGGCATAATTGTGTTTGCCTCTTGTAACTTTCCCAGGCAAAGAAAGTTGCTCTGGTCCCCCAGGCCTTGAGACATTCTATTCTTATCTCTATTGAACTATAAACTCCCAGGGGGTAGAGACCGGAATTTGGGCATAATTATATTCATAGAACTTAGTATAATGACTGGCAGAAGAAATTCTGCTAAATTAAACTGATACCCTATTGTAGAGTTTACCACTATATAGAAGGCACCCTATTATATAACACTAAGTTCTGTCATAGGCACACAATAATTACAAGTTTTTCTAATGGAAGGACCAAGTCTGGTTCTTTGGTATCATTTTGACTCCGGAGTAGTGGTGTCCAATAAAACTTTTTATGATAATGGAGATACTCTATTGCTATTATAAGAAACAGAAAGTTTTTCGAAATTTTTTTTTCTTTAGATTATAAATACACATTTCAATAAGAACCACCAGTTAGTTACATGTGGTTGCTAAGCATTTAAAATGTGGCTGTGACTGAGAAATAAATTTTGTTTCAATTAATTTAAATTTAAGTCACTCCTTGTGTCTCATGGCTACTATGTTGGACACAGAGCAATAGAGTCTAAATTGATGCTCAACATATTATAGTTTGAATTGAATGGTTGCAAATGCCCAATCCCTCCATAAACCTGCACCCTGCCAAATAGCTCTCAGCTACAAAGCACTGGAACTCAATTATGTGGTTCTGTCAGCACAAGTGGATTACACCGTAGAGACCCTCTTTGTAGCTATTGTTGACCTGGTGTTTTTCCCAGTCACCCTTCTGAGAGGAACAGTTCCCATTGTGTTTCTAAAGACCCCTCAAATAAACGGAAGAAATGGAAAAGCAAGACCAGAAAGCAATCTGGGTAGCATCCTTCAAGACTGGGAAGACAGCAAAGCCACCTGAACTCCATAAGCACTAGCAGCCTGTGCCCTGATCCCTTTTAGTAACCCAAGAAACAAGGAGACCCCAGTAGGAAACAGCCACCTAGAGTTCCCATGGAGCCTTGGCAATGACCTCAGTGTTCCAGGATGGAAGCCCCAACTGAGCCTCCATCTTTAAAGAAGAGTTCAGCTTTGAAGTCTGAGCACTTCAACAGTGATCTTTGTGGATCAGATATTGGCATCCTCATGGCACCATGAAAGACAGAACCATGATAAATCTTGACCTTTCCACCAGCCAGGCCAAATGAAGGCTTGCAGCATATTCATTTTATTTAGAGAAAGGAAAGAAATGTAATATTACTCATATCCTGTGTTTTAAAAGAAAAATCATATTGCTTGCCTCTTGGTGACTGTGATTCAAAGCAGGCTGCCTTCCAATCTACATTTTTTTTACAGGAACTATCATGAGGTGGACTTTTGACTCACCCTTTGTCACAATCCCCAACCCTGTAGAACTGGGAGGACTAAGTCTGGTTACACTCGCTAGGCTGTGTTCAAAAGACCAGCGTTTCTCTCTAACTCACAAGCAATTTTCTTAGATCAAGGGAGTGTACCTAGGGAACCAACTAAAGCAAATTTTTCTGTTGATGAATTTTAGGTTCCTCTGGCAAATGTTGATCATCTCTAGCAGCTAGTAACAGATGAGAATTAGAATTCTTCTCCTCCACAATCTCATTACTGGTTGACATACTATCCGGAAGGCATATTTGAGACCAAGGATGTCATGTGTTCAAATATTCATTTAAAGTAGGCTCCAAAACAACTATACACCCAAACAGTAAGCACAATGGAGTCCCAGGCAATATCATGCATGAAAAGGTTCCTCAAGGCAGTGCATCAGTATCCTGATGAATTCTGATCAGAAGTCAAATCACAGGCTCCCCTGTTGCACTTTTGAATGAAGCCAAGGTCCAAAAATATCCAAGTGAAGGGAGGAGTCGGGGAAGCTCTCCCTAGATTCACACTCCCTGTGTATATACAAGGGCAGAAGTGCCTACATAATATTTCCTGCTAATCTACATATGTTTATCACTGCTCATTTCACCAATGAATATTTACTTCTAGAATCTGTGGTTGTTACCCAGCAAACTTTCTGTGTCCATCGAAAATGGGTTATAATTAGAACCCTGGTTAAGTTCCTGCAGACACTGGCTGAGGATCCCTGGAGCTGGAACGTCTTCGCCAGCCATTATGAAAGGGGTATGCTCTAAAATATACACACAGCCCTCTGTTAGTGTGAAAGGATCATAAAATAGTTCACAGAGAATATAGTAGGGCTGCTTTCCCTTCAGAAGAGTTCTTCCTGTGAACAGCTGAGAGGTTTGAACTCTTGCTTCTTACAGGATACAGAGGTTGACCTTGGAGTTCAGTGTTTCCCGTCATTGTTTTTCTTTTAGGTCTCCCAAACAAACAAGCCATCAAGTCGACTTTAGATACCACACGTGCAAAATCATTGTGGGCACACAGCTTACACACACCCAGCTCCTGGTTTTTCCAGACAGCCAGAACACACATGCGCCACCCTTAAGAACAACTACAGATCCAGGAGTGCTATTCCAAACCACCAGGGTCCTCCAATCTGCCAGTTTCTTTTCCCCAGAATGGGGACAGTTGGAAAAATACCCAGATGGGAGCTGAACATCCTGGTACTGCAATGTATTGACTTTTTTTTTTCTTCTAGAAGCAGAGAATAGTAATAAAGATCACAGCATAGTTCTCAGTGCTATGCAGTAATATCTACGACCGAAAACAAAAAATACTCTTACAACATCCTTTTTGAAAATGTTCTTTCTTCGAGAATTCAGTTTGGCTGCCCTGTTTTTTGTCTTCTTCACCTAATGTTGATCAAATTCTGAGTGTTGACTTTTTATTTAGTCTATTCAGGTGCTATAACAAAAATATCATAAATTGGGTGACTTATAAATAACAGAAATTTGTAAGTAGCTGAGAAGTCCAAGATTAAGGTACCAGGAGTTATTCTGGCGATGTCACTGTGAGGACATTGTCCTCACATGGCAGAGGAAGTTGCAAGGGAGCTAGCTTTTCTTTTAGGACATTTTTATAAGGGCACCAATCCATTTTGAGGGTTCTTATGACTAATCACCTCCATAAGACTCTGCTTCCTAATATCATTGTCTTGAGGGTTGAAATTTTAACATACAAATTTGGAGGGGACACATTTAGATCACAGCTCCTATTATAGAATTGTGAAATTGATTTACTGAGTAATGACTACCTGAAAATGAGGAGAAGAGATTTAAAAAGAAAGGGGAGAAGGGGAGGGGAGAGGAAAGAAGAGAGAAATATCTGAGTAGATCCCAGATTGCAAGGGTAATAGGATGACTTTAATAAGACTAACAAGTCACAATGTGTGTAATTTTGCAACATAAAGCATATTTAGTACGAAAGACAATATCAAAAAAATTTAGACTACTGTCATAATTTATTTGAAAATAAATTTTCTCTGGATCCCAAGTAAAGTGTAATAAAATTCTAGTGGGAAATCCTACATACCTATCAAGATTTAACTAGGGAGAAATGTTTGGAGTAAATTTTATCAGGACCCCAAAACATCTGCCTGTGGAAATATTAAAGTGTAAGAATAATCCCCTCATGCAGTCCAGGAAATTTTCTGGAAAAGTATAGTCTTAGTTTGCATCCTTCCAGAAACCCATCCTGAAACAAAGATCCATAGGCAAGTGGTCCATTTGAGAAGAGAAGGGAATATTAGTTGGGAACTAGGAAAGTGATACATGAAGGGGAGCAGCTAGCTCATATACATGGGGAAACTGAGGGGAAGACCACATGTGGCAGAATTGTCCCACCCAAGGGACAGAGAACACGTGTACATAGCCAGCTCTCAAGTTGGTGGAAGGGTGCTGCTGGGGCCGGGAGTGGGGAGGTGGCAGGTGTTAATCCTTTGACACTTCTGGCCTTCCTGCTCTTAGGCAGAGTAAGGCAGAGAAGTTTCCACTGGTGGGGGTGGGGAGGCCTTGGGCCCTGAGTTACAGACACTGAAAGATCCAGGAGTTATGCACAGAGTACTCACAGCATCTGCTCAGGTGACCAGATCTTACAGAGACACATCTGAAAGGGCAGGCCTTCTCTGCATCCTTGTTTCCACACACTGACCTTGGAGTCAATTCTTTCCTTGGCTGAGGACCCACATAATACTGAGGACAGAAAGCAGCATGAGTAATGTCAGGCATTGTTTGGGGGCTAGTGTCTGTAGAAAATGAAGAGTGGGAACCTTTTTTGGTTGTTCTAAAATTTTCATTGTTTTGTGATGGGAACAGTCTGCATAGATCTAAGAGGAAACCTCTAATTTTGGCAGATGTTAAGCCACTCATTCTAGTTTCTCTGACCCTGAATCATCCACCACATACTCTCACTGTGCTGGCCTCTGGTCCATTCTAGATTTAGCTTGAAATTCAGGACTATGAGCTCCTGCATAGTTTCTGAATTTGCCCATTCTTCTGGCCTTGGCTTCCACTGCCTACTAGGAAGAAGGGGACAGCTAACTATCTGGGACCCCATCACCACCTCCTACTTTCACCACCTCCCTCTCATTGTGGCTAAACTGAGATGGCCCAATCAAATGCATCTCTACATCCTTTGCTGGAAAATGCCCACCTTCGGGGGAGACATTACTTATAATTGTGGAGTACACTTTCTCATTAATCATACAATTGCAGATTCACATGGGGATTTGGCTCACAGGTTACCAAGTTGACTGGCAAGAAAATGGTATAGAGTTGCCAAGACAGGTTGGGATGTGTAGTGGAATAGAATTAAGGAGTCTACTACTCTGCCTAACAGATTCAAGGAAAAGGGAAAATGGTATATATAATTGCTTTCTCCTACTCCAGTTGGAGATTCTAGGGTCCTTTAACTTACTTAGCTTCAGAGTTAATTCTACCAAGTCGGATAGAGCAGAGATCCTTCTCTATCAGGAGGTATTGTTCAGATTTCACTTAATATATTATATACAAAACATTTGTTCCAATTCCTGAGCACCCAGCCTACAGCTTCTCCTAACTGATTGAATTGGTCAAGAGATATAATTTCAACTGTGTTTCCACCTTGGATCCTGAGATCACTCTGCCTTATCCCATGACTGGAACTTGTTTGGGCCCAGATAACTTGACCATGATCTTCCTTCCTTACAATCCTACCTGGTTCTTCCTAGTGATTTCCAGGGCACTGAACCCTATTCTCCATCCTTCTGTCACTGACCTCTTCAAACTAAACAGATTCTTCAGAAGCAGGTATTCAATCACGATCTTCAAGTCTCCAAGGCTGTCCATTGCTTGAAGACCAGAATCTGGTCTTAATAGTAGCTAATCTGGGAAGTGGGCGTTGGCCACCGAAACAGAAAGTGGCAAGTTGTATATGCAAGTTTTTAAAAATTTTTCTTTCCAGAACACACTAGAATACCTGTTCCAGCCTTTACTGAACTCGTCATGTGCTGCAAGATCTGGTATTGGAATTTGAGAAGAGATCGTAAGTTCTATTTCCAGATCTGAATCATAAAAACTTCATATGTGATCTTCTACCCATCCTCTATCTGTTGGCTTCCTATCTAGATCAAGGACATCTACAAAAGTCATATGTTGAGACGAAAAATCTTCTTACATTAGGTGTTCAAAAGACTGCATAGAGGACAGCACCATCCCCTACCTCACCTGATTCTCCAGCACTAATGACTTTTATGTGAGTAAGAAACTGCCACTGAGCTGAGCTATGAAGATTTCAGGGTTTATCTGTTACAGCAGCTGGACTTACATTATGGAACACAGTCATCCATGTCAAAAGCGAGGCTCCCAGCCAAGTGAGTTATCCCAGCTGTCTGGAGCTTGCCCCCCTCTCATAGTTGTGGAGGTCCCAGCCTTCCTTACTGCCTACAGAGGCAGTTTCAGAAATATAGGGTGAGTGGGTGGGAGGCCCAGTCAGAGATGTTTCTCTAGGGAAAAGCATTGACTTTTCCATTTGGTCTGTAATCAGAATTTCTCATGGTCACACAGTGAGTCAGAGCAAAGCCAACATTTTTTGTCCTCCCTCTACTGGGGCATCTCTCCTCTTGCAGGATGAGGTCCAAGTACTATTCCTAGAGTTATGGGGGGTTGGTCGATAAGAAGGAGGGTCATGAGCTCAGGATCCTACCTTCTGAAGAGACTGTTGAGAAGACAAGCATGCCAGCTTCAGACAAGCAAGGGAACTTAAAATCAGCTGGACTTAAATATAATACGGTCTCCCTCCCTTTGGACTTAAATATAATGCGGTCTCCCTCCCTCTTCCCAGTGATGTTATTGCATCAGTTTCTTTGTATCATTAGAAATGCATCTTCTCATTACTGAATCCATAGAATGCATTGCCCAACTCATTTCTACAAAGAAGCAAATTGAAAAGTTCCGCCCTTTGTGTCCTCATCACATTTCACAGCTAAGTGAAATCACCCAAACACAGAGCAAATAGCTGAAGACCTGAGAAAGAAAACAAGCTCTACCAAGGTGTCTTAGGGCTCCTAACTCTGCACTTGGTCCAAGAGCAGCTTGTCTCCTCCAGAGAAGGCTCAGCTCTCCTCCTGTGCTCTGGGGAATTAGGGACACCTCATCAGCCCTACCCTAAGGAGAAAGATTCCTCAGAGTAGTGTAAAAAAGCTCAGGGTAGAGAAAAAGGAGGAGGCTCCTGAGGAGTGCCAAGGCTGTCTGCAAAGACATAGCTGGGCCTGGGAGCGAGTGCACTGCTGGGCCTATATTTAGTTCTGCAGTGACATTTTTGTGCCGCAGCACCATCTCTCTCTCACGATAGCAAGGGCCTGTGAGACCGAACGTTTTTCTCATTGTAGCAAGACTCTGACTCACTAGTTTTAAAAAAAAAAATGAGAACAATAAGACCCAAGGGGACAAGAATAAAAAAAAAAAAGTGAAAAAAAAAAAAAAAGCTAGTCATTCATTCCTGCAGGCTGAATATAAAGAACTGTCCTGGAAAAGTTTTCCAAGAGGCCTCCAATACACTTTTTTTTTTTTTTGACTAGAGCACTAACCCAAATTATACCCAAAACTAGTTTGTGACTTTCACTGGAGTTTAAAAAAAATAAACCTATTTTCATAATGAGTATTGAAAAATAAAAACTTCTTAAGTGCCAACAGGACACCAGCATTGTCTCACTGCTAATAGCCTTTGAGAAACCAAACTTAAATTGCCCAAGTACCTCATTCAAGTCAAGTGGTGGCCTATTTGAGTAAAAAAGATTAGACACTATTGAATATCTTCAACCAACTCTGCTAATTCTGTAAATAATCCACTACAACTTATTCAGAGCCAGATAGCAAATATTTCAGAGCTTTACAGAACAGAATTTTTGTCACTATTAGTAAACTTTGCCATGTTCCCAATAAAGCAACCAGAGACAATAGGTAAATGAATGTGCATAGCTATCATGCAATAAAATTATAGTTTACTAGGATTAAAAAACAAAATAGGTGAGGCAGTAGTCCAAATTTACCTTGTACCCTTAATTTGCTTATCCTTAATTTAGTGATCCGAGCCAATGTCGGTCAGTGACACCTGGCTTACACATACCATCCTGGGTTTCACCCCACAGGCTGTCTTAAAACCCTCTCCTGGCCAATGAAGACTGAGCAAGAGAAGGTGAACCTGTCTCAGTATTTCTATCAGCACCACAGGATTATTAACTCAAGCTCAAAGTTTGGAGGAAACAGAAGGTTACTGGAAATGTGGAAATGATTACAGGATCTTTTAAGTTTGAGTATGAAGGAAAAATGAAATTTCTTGAAACTCCTGCATCCACTGACAGGAATTGGAATCTTAGTCAATTTATCTAAAGTGTGCTCTTTGTTAAGACCTGGTTTTCTTGAATATACTTAGGCTGTGTTTCAGGGCCATTATACAGGATTTGGCCTTCAGGAAGTATTCAAACTAAGAGCTCTGTAGGCAGTGTTCCTGGGATGAGGTCCTGGTAGTCAACTGGTTCTTGCCTGAGTGCCAAAGTTAAGGGTTGACTGAGTGGTTCCCCCAGAGTATGGATGTCTCTACTTTCTACCTGGTTGAGTTTCTTCAGGAAAATAACAAAAGGAATTACCAATCTGATAATGGAACACAGGCTAATAAACAACTCAAATAGACCCCAAGGAGATGGTAACTCTTACCATCTCAAGTAAAATCTCAAAATCTAAGTCCTCATTCTGCCTCTTTTCATAGGACAAAAAGCATGGAGTTGGATAGGAGGAAGTTCTTTTTTTTTTTTTTTTCTTTTTCTTTTTTTAGGATAATTTATAAGACAGGAATTCTGGAAGGAGCTAAGGCTTGATTTTGATCTATCCCAGTGGCTAAAAACAGGTATGGAGGTGGGTACACCCAGCCTCTTGTGCACATAGGACATGACATCTGGGTAAGATGTCAAGAAGGAATAGGCAGACCAAAGGCACCGGTCCTCCCTGTGCACATCTAAAGCAGTCTGATTCACCTAAGGTGAGTAGCTAATGAAAGGAAGTAGCACATGTGACTAGGGATGCACTGATGCCATCACCCTAGAACCTATTCTCATTATTTCCATCTTTGTTTTTAGGGCTTGACTTCCCCAGCCATGCCTGTATTCTGAGCCTTCGCCTTCATGGAAGATAAAAGTAGATAACTATAGAAAGTCAGGCTTGAGCACAGTGGTTTAAACCCTAAGTGTACATTAAAATCACCTGGGGAGTATGTGAAGCTCCCAAAGCCCAGGCCATGCCCGAAACAGTTAAATCAGGCTTATCAGGAGTGTTTTGAAAGCTCCCAGGGCCATTGAGATACTATACAAAGACCTGAGTTCAAACTCTAATTCACCCAATTACTATTCTAAGTCTCAGTTTCCTCATCTAAAAAATGGTGATAATCATGTCTAATTTATAAGATTATAAGGATTAAAGGAACTTGTTCTTTTACAAATCTCAGCACAGTTCCTAATGTTATCTCATAGCACCACATTGCCTTTCTTTGTGGCTTCCTAGCTTTGAACTTCAGTGCCTTCCAAATACTTATTTTTCTTCATCTTCTGTGCCCTGTATTGCTTGGCTCTAGCTACTGCCTCATACTCCAGGTTGTATATTTGGCACCCTGGCTAGGCTTAACTCCTGCCTCCACCAAGGGTCAGGGATAAGTGTTAGAGCATGGGACACAAGGAACATGCTGAAGGAAGGCAAGAACAGATAGGGTAACCAACTGTCCCAGGTTGCCCTGAGACATGCTGAGGCGTTTCTCAGGATGTAGGACTTGGCATGCTAAAACTGGGACTGTCCTGGGTAATCTAGACATTACATCACCCTAATTGGAGCAGACAGTCCAAGCAGGCAATGCAGGCAGGAGGTATCTGCAGGGATGTCAATTAGTAAGAAGATAAGATCTCAAGTTTAGGTCCCACTCAGATGGGACCTAAAGAATGAGGTGCAAAAGAGGGTCTGTGCAGGTTAGGCAGGACTCCAGCCCTAGAGGCATCTGTCCAGAGCCTCCTCAAAGATGAGAGAGCCCTGTTAACAAAGCTGGAATGCAAGATGACAACAATGTAAGGTCAAGGCCCAACTAGCCTAAGTAGCATGCGGTTCAAACTAAAAATGCTTAATGCCTAAGACTTAAACAAAGCTGAACTACAGGTGGAGCTCTCCACTCCGAAGCAAAGAATGATGCAGATGTCCACTAAAGCACTCTGTCCTGCCTTATCTCCTCTCTCTCTCTCTCTCTCTCTCTCTCTCTCTCTCTCTCTCTCCTTTTTAGTATTTCTTCTAATTGTGGCGCATATACATAACCTGAAATTTACCTTCTTAATAATTTTAAGAAATATATTTTAAGTGTACATTTAGTAGTGTTGTGTATATTCCTATTGTTAAACAACCAATCTCCAGAACCTTCTTTACCTTGCAAAACTGAAACTCTATACTCATTAAAGAACTGTGTATTTCTCCCTCCCCCAGCTACTAACAACCACTGTTCTACTTTCTGCTTCTATAGGTGTGTTTGTCCCAGGTACCTCTATATAAATGGAACCATTCAATATTTGTCTTTTTGTCAGTGGCTTATTTCACTCAACACAGTGTCCTCAAGTTTCTTCCACATTGTAGCATGTGTCAGAATGCCCTTCCTTTTTAAGGCTGAGCAGCATTTGGTTGTTTGTGTAAACTGCATGTTGTTTAGCCACCTTCCGTCTATCAATCTATACATCTCCATGGACATTTGTGTTGCCGTGGCCATTGTGAATAATGCTGCTTTGAACATGAAAGAACCAATATCTTCTCTTGGAGACTCTGATTTCAGTTCTTTTCTGTGTACACCCAGAAGTAAGATTGTCTTGACCTCTTCTTAGGTTCTCATCTTGATTTACATGCCTCTTTGGAGTGGGCCACAGAAACTATGTGGGATTTCTGTGGCAAGAGTTTGCTAACTTTCCCAGGGAAGAGTTCTCCCTCTTCTACCCCTACTGTGACTGTAGTTGCTGCCTCTTTTGTATCATCAAATCCTTGGGCTTGGAATATTAATTTTCTCTGCCTGGTAAGCTCTTCATCATTTATTGGAAAAAAAAAACACTTATTATGAGTCTGAGACCTGAAGACTAAAAAGATGATGACCTGGTGAATAGCAGAGGGGAGAAGAGCATCTCCAGCTGAGCGAAAGCCATGTGTGAAGATGTGCTTCGTTAATCTCCTCTCGCCTTCCCTGTTCTGTATGACCTGTTTTTCTTCATTATGCCAAATCTGACTTAGCTTTAAACAGGCACT
The DNA here is from genome assembly GCF_048772815.1 of Callospermophilus lateralis. Classification (NCBI taxonomy): domain Eukaryota; kingdom Metazoa; phylum Chordata; class Mammalia; order Rodentia; family Sciuridae; genus Callospermophilus; species Callospermophilus lateralis. The sequence continues at coordinate 42,666,554 of NC_135305.1, forward strand.
GACATCCCCTGGTACCTTCCTAGTCTTTTGATCTCTCCTTGAGCTTTCACTAACATATTAGCCTCTCCACTCTGACACCCTCACAAAATTATTTATTTATGATCTGATTAACTCCTCCCTGGATGCTCTGAATGCATTGACGCTTAGAAACAATGATTCGTCCTCTATCTGTTCTCCAGTGGGGTGGGAAAAGTACTTTACTTGTTCCAAATTTTTTGAGGGATACAAAAACAACCCTAAAGGTAAAATTCCCCTTGGGACATATCTCTCTCTCTCTCTCTCTCTCTCTCTCTCTCTCTCCCTCCCTCCCTCCCTCCCTCTACATCTCTTTCTCACCCCTCACCCGTCTCTTCTCTCTCTTCTCTTCCAAAATTTTCTCTTTGACAAACCATACTGGAAGACTGTACATGAGCCACTTGTTAGTATTTAGTGATAATAACTATCTTGGCCCACAGTCTTGAAGGTTTCGGTCCATGATGGATTGATCCTGTTGCCTTGGGCCTGAGCACAACACAAAGGAAGCACACAGTGGAGAAAATCCACTTGTCTCATGGCCAGAAAGAGGAAGAGGAGAGATTGGGGTCCCAACTATCCTTCGGGAACATGCCCCAGTGACTTGAAGCTTCCCACTAGGCCCCACTTCTTAAATGTCCCACACCCCGCCACTAGTGCAAAGGTGGGGCCCAAGCCTTTAACATGTGAGACTTTGGGGACATTTTAGATCCAAACTATAGCAAATAACTTTTCCCATTTCACAGGTACTTAAATGACACAGCATACTCTAGTATGTCGCTGATCACATTTACAGGACAGCATCTTGGCTGTGAATCACACCTTCCAGTTTGTTTCTCTGATAAATCAAGAAAACTTAAAGAAACGTGAATTATTGACTTTATTATTCCAATTTTTATGGATGTTTTAAAGAAATGATTTACTCTTACTGTACTCTCAAAAGCAATGAGACAAAAAAAAAAAAAGCAAATGTAAGTTTCATTTATGTCTTAAGATTGAAGGTGAAGCAGTAGCTCAAATTTGACTCTCAACTTCTGGCAAATGCAATTAGCCGGTAAGAGGATGTTCTGTGAATTCTAGTGCATAGACTGCCATCTACTGGACATTTACAATATTTCAGTAACCTTCTCTAGGACCAAGCGCATTGAGTGACTGAAGCAGAACCTGTAGAAGAAAAGCTAATTACAAATGACACTAATTTTTATAAGAAAGATAACTATTAGGATAGCTAAATGGGATAAATAGGCAAAACAATGTTCTAGACTGCAAACTCATTTTTTTGGTATCTGCAAATTCTTTTTTTTTTTTTTTTGGTACCAGGAATTGAACTCAGGGGCACTTAACCACGGAACCACATCCCCAGCCATTTTTAGAATTTTATTTAGAGATAGCGTCTCACTGAGTTGCTTAGGGCATCATTAAATTCCTGAGGCTGACTTTGAACTCATGATCCTCCTGTCTCAATCTCCTAAACTGCTGGGATTACAGATGTGAGCCACCACACCCAACTAGTCTACAAATTCTTGTTCGTAAGGAGTTTGTATTTCCACAGGTACCACAATGTTGGTGACTATGGTGAATGCAGTATCACTCCATTCATGCTAATAAAATGATTTTCCAATTGTGGTTCCTTGATTAGGCAGAGAAACAGATAATTCAGAACTTCATGGGATGGGATAAAGGTTGGTTTGTGAAACTTCACTTTTCCTCAAAACAATAGCAGAATAGGACATTTGGTCTAATCACATACTCTGGACATATAAGTTTTTGTACAATTACAGTACGAGAAATTAACCAATTTTTTAAGAATTGAACTCAATAACATAATGCTGAAATTCTCATAAAAATCTCAATCTTGGTTTCAGAAATCAGGGTTTTTTAGTACTAAGTGTCATTATTAAGAATACTTTTGTATAAAATTTTAAAAATATAGTTAGTTAAGCTCTCCCTAATGTTCCTATAGGTATATAAGCATTATCCTTTGAATTGCAAAAAGTCATATGGATTTTGCCTGAACACATACAAAGTAACTAGTTAGTAAAATTAACATACAAATTTGGAAGTGACATTATTTTGAAGGCTACCCACTAGTTTTATAATAAGAAGTTTGGGGGAGAGTGGGCTTAGTTATAGCCCATCACCTTAACTCTTAGAGGGGTGAATATTTGTGTGCATGAATGTGTCTGTATGTGCGGTACATGTGTGTTTGTCTACGTGTGTACATGTTTTAGAAGAGTTGTTCATCTGGTAGTAAAGTCTCTTGGATGAAGCCAGTAGAAGAAACCACAACAGTTTATGTGCCAATACAAGAGTTAAATGGGTGATTTAATTTCAATTTCAAGAGCAGCAAATAAAGTACACTAGTGACAAACAATTTTGAATGAATAAAATGGGATGAGGCTTCTATTCAAAGTTACTGGGTATTTTCTAGACAGATTTTAAGAAAGCTAAATTTTAAGTTAAATTTAACAAAATCATCTGAATATTTTTACAGACACCATAATAAATAGAAAATGATATATTTCTATATCTCAAAAGAAACCTGTTTCTTTTAGAACAAGACCTCTCAAATTCAGAGTGTTAGCTTAGAAAAATAGCTGTAGCAGTTAATCTTTGAAATGTATCCTTAGTATGCAAGATGTGTTCTTCATTTTTTTTTTCATGTTTTAATCCTTATTTGTGAAACAGAAGGGAAAAAAAACATATTTACCAAAAACCAAATAAATCAGACCTATGTTGCTGAATCCATGAGAAAGAACACAATTATAGAATAAATGCTAAAGCATTTATATCATAAATTCAGGCAAAAATGGAAATAGTGAACATGAAATAACATGATTAATACAAAGACAATCAGTATGGAAGGTAAATTGAGTATAATACATCCCCAAATTCATCAAGAAACCCCCCTGTCTTCATACTCTATGAATCTATATGGTCCAAGATTGAAGCCAGTTGCCACAAGTGGCTACTTAAATTTAAATTAATCTTACATTAAATAAAATTGAATTTTAATTCTCACTATCACTTGCCATATTTCAAGAACTTGGCAGCCACATGTGACTGGGGCCTCAGTGCTAGACAGCACAGGTCTGAAATATTTTCATATTAACAGAAACTCTATTTGATAGTGTTACTATAACTCAACAAAATCCTATTTGGGGCTCTTCATTAAAACTTTTAACATAAGTTTTTCTTCATGAAACAATAGACATACGCCCCCAATTAACAACTGTTTTATTTTCTGGCTTATTGGGTGGAACATTTCCCAAGCTTTAAAATGGAATTGGCATACACAGATATTTCTTTAAAAAGATAACGTGTTGGATGCCAGAGTTGAAAAGTTCTAGAGGGAGACCCTATGCTCCATATTGTCCATCACTCCCCTTTTACCAGTGAGGATGATCAGACTCAAAGAGGAAAAAATCTGCATAAGGTCACAGGAGCTAGTTGGATGATGAGTAGAACCTCGCATCCAGACGTCAAGTCCAATTGTGCATTTTGAACACCAGTAGGTACGCTAAATCTGTCCTAAGACCATATTGTAGCCTGAATAAATCTCACAAGTTATATAAAGAAACTCAATTTTTAAAGAATGGATACTCTCAATATATATGCTTCATATGTAAACTATTTAGCAGTACTCAAAATTAACACTAGGTGTCAGATCATCAGATTAGAAAAGTTAAACCTGATGAACTCAAGAGTTTCTACATGTGCGTTTGATCTCTTTTCCCCAAATACATTGCAAAATGACCTGACATGGTGGTTGTGCTTGACTTGGCTGTCCCTGTGGATTGGAGCAATACTATCAGTCAGGTCTCTAGTTCTGATTGCTTCTGATTCTCTTCTAAGAAAGGCTATTTGCTTTTCATAAATCTTAATTGATTTTTTAGTAATCATTTGGGGACCTTTTTAATTGTTCTTCATTACATTTGAAAAGAAGACAAATATTCATTGCTTCTCAACTATAAAGAGATTGAGAGTGGCACTACATTTCATCTCATGAAGTGTGCTTAATATCTGTAAAGTGTCATAGCTCCAGTGTGAATGCAAAAAGTCTTTGCTTTAGATAATTTAGATAATTTGCTTTAGAAAATACACAAATGTAAGTAAGGCAAGAAATGGAGATTTAAGACTGTGTAGCAGGTTGAAGCCTAGGGAGGTAAGGGAGAGGATTTAGTAGAGGAAAGAGGGCATTCCTGGCAGTACTGATTAGGAGAGGGGCTCCGACCTGGGCTGCGCAGGGCAGAGAAGCCTGGGTCCACAGCCAGCTCGGGGGCTGAAGGGCAGAGTGAAGAGGGAAGCTTGGCAAGAGAAGAGAACAGGAAAGCGTGTGGGCAGAGATAAGGGCAGTGAGCTGGCCAGCCTTGATGCTGCCCCTCCCTTGAAGATGAGAACTTTACAGAAGGGAAATTAGGGGACAAAGTCCAGAAAAGAAATGATAGCATTAGGAGACTTTGAAAGTAAAAAAGAACCCGTTGTAATTCTGGGTAAAATGGGAAAGGTGTAGTTAAAAAAAAAAAAAAAAAAGTTCAGCACACAAGAAAAATCATGATGAAAATAGTCAGAACTAAAGGAAGTGCACACGAAATCACTTCGGTTTGGAGAAGGAATTCCACAATGACAAACCTTAGTTTGGACTCAGTCAGTTTATAGCGATCATGTTATTCATGCTCCTTGTTCTCCCACTCACAGGCACCTACACACCCTGGAAACATCAGGGGCCACCAAGCATTTCATGGATGGTGCCTGGGCTTCTCTTCCAGCCTGTCTACAGGATTCTCATGGGGACATTTCAGGAACTTCTGCAGACAGACTATGCAGCAAAAAAAAAAAAAAAAAAAAAAAAAAAAAGCTAGAGGACAAAGTGTCCCACTGGGGAGAATTTTGCTGCCTCTCGCCGTTTTCAAAAAACCTATCCAAAGATCTATTGGTAATTTAAAGCTTCCATCCATAGCTCCTCCCCTTCACATATTGCAACATTTCACTACATCTTAATCTCTCAGGGCATCAGGTTTTCAGTGTGATGAAGAAAAAGGGGTAATACTTTGTAAGGAAAGGTTTGAGGTGGCCTTACAACTCACAATTACACATTGAACTGGCCCTGTGTCTGGACCAGAGAAACCCCACAACTCCATTTAGAACATTTACAAAGTGAGGATACTCACTGTTTTAACATACATTTCTTCTTGTATTTATAGGAATCAGATTTCCAATGTTCTCAGAGTGATCCCTCTGGCATTCCATTTGAAAACAATCTCATAAAACTGAGGGAAACCCTGCTGTTTTACATCTGTATTCCTAGATCTGGGAAAAAGGAAATAATAGTTAAAAGTTAAAAGAATACAGTCAGACTGTGGGCCGAAAGGATTATTTTCCAGAGGTTTTTAAATCCCATGACATTGGAGGGTGCCACAGAGCCTTTTATGAGGGAAGGTCATGTGGTAGCAAGGACAGGGATCTAAATGTGTCTTGTGTAGGTCCATCTTTCTCTAGCTTTATTCTTCTTTTATCTATTTTTATACTGGAGTTTCTACATAAGATATATTTTTAAAAACTAGTTCTGCTGGTAAATGTTTAGCAACCAGCTCTCCAGCTCTCTACATGTGTTTGCCACTTTGTAGTGGTTGCCACTTCCCATGGTGCAAATACTCCCACTATGGCCCATTTCAAGCTGCCAGTACAAAGTGTCTGAATGCAAAGTTGGGGACAGAGGCTCACAGTCAACTCCCACCAGCTGCTGTGAGCCAGTTCCAGCACACTACTGACAGCTCACAGCGGTGGAATGAAAGTAGAACTCAGAACAAACACAGTAAAATACAATCCCCTTACACATTCCAAACTACCAACATACTTTGACTAAATTATCCGAACTTTTGTTTGTCAAAAACTGGGGTTTGGGATTCCTCATTATGATTCAAGGTTTTCACAGCTAACAAACAAATGTTCAGTCAGATGTGTGAATAATACATTCAGGATTTCCAGCTTCAATGGATCATAAAAATTATTAGTTCAACCATATTTCCTATGCCTTAATCCCTCTCTAATTGGTCTTTCAGGTTGTGAGCAAAAACTCCCAGTCACAGAAAATTTACTGCCTTTTAAACTATCCATTATGTCTTTATTAGACTTTTTAAAAAAAAAAAAAAAAAAAAAAAAGTAAACCCAATATCTGAAAACTCTATCTATTGTTTGTCATCACCCCATGGATAGAAGAACAAGTCCAATTTAACTTCCATGTTAACTGCCTCTCAGCTGGGACCCTAATGTGCTCATGAGTCTTTCTTTCCCACCCAAGCAACCTTGATTCTCACTGTTTTGGTGACATGATATCAAGTACTGCCATCATCATAGTCACCCTGTTCTGCACATGCATCACCATGCTGGTTATTTGCTTCCCCAGGTTCATGATAAGTAGTGGATCACAGGTTATCATGTGACCAATTAAGAGTAGACTGGAACCCACCCTTCTCTTTATTACTTTCTATGTGACTGGCACGTGGTCATTTCTTGACACAAAAGACTTTTTCACCCACACCACTGCTAAGGCATGTCTACCCCATCCAATCCCTCTATATTGGGTTCTGGAGCCCAAGTAAAAACATTTATATTTATTGTCATCTCTTTTATCTGGTGAAAGTTAGCTCATTCCTCTTGCCTATCTGGTTCTTGGTTCTCTCATCCAATGATCCCTATCCTGTGATCCAGGCAAAGAACCAAATCTCCTAGGACCACCAGAAACTTTTCTTTCCAGGGGATAGTAATCTATTAATCAATAGCACTTGGGTCTCATTGCTCCAATTCCCCTTTGAAGAGTGAAAAATTAAAGATCTATTTAGTCCTTTCTGTTGGTCATTTCCTAAGTGACCTTCATCAGATTATTATTACTAACACAAGAGAGTTCCAGACCAACCTATACTGGGAATTGCCCTTAAAGCATATGCCCTTGTATTAACAGAATCCCCTTCTTTAATGTCAGAATAAGATAAGATTGAGAGTCAGGCATCATGGTGCACGTCTGTTAACTATTACATATGCCTACGAAGGTAGGCAGGAGGCTGAGGCAGTAGGATTGTCAAGTTTCAAACCAGCTCGATCAACTTAGTAAGGCTCTGTCTCAAAATAAAAGAGCAAAGTTGATAGGTTTCCTCTTGCCTGGTCTCCAATTAATGGTCTTTGTCTGAGCCCTTGAGCTGAATTACTTTGATAATAAGGAGCCATTTGGCTTCTGGTCACCCAATTAATACTAACTGTGGCATATGAGAACTTGCATGTGCATGTGTATGTGCATAAGTTGGTCCTTCTAATACTTGAGCTCTCTAATTATAACAGGAATCTAGATAATAGTCCCAAATAATGAAATTTTCTATTCACAATGCAAGGAAGTACCTGTCACACCAGTGTCTCTCTTACACCTTGCAAGCACAACTTTTCATTTAAACACTTAGAAAATTCTTCAAATCCATCCCCTCTTCAAACAAATAATTAAATAAATTAAATATAAAGACAGTGATTGCTTGCAAAAGTAGGGGGAGTTGCACTTGGACAGGAGCTAGAACAAAGAAGGGAGGTTGACTTCCCATCAATCAGTATCAATTGATGTTAGACAATGAATTTCGTCCAATGGCAGGTAGTATGAAAAAACCCAAAACTACCAAGGGTTTCAGATCAAGAATTCAACACTTGGAGTGTTGAATAATTCTTGGTATTATGGGACACTGATTCTTAAGTGAAATCCCTCTCAGTTAGGAAAATGCTTTGAGTGTAGGGATTGGGATAAAGGAAACTCTGAGACTAGTCTGAGCCCTTGAGTTTAATTACTTTGATAATAAGGAGCCCTTTGGCTTCTGGTCACCTAGTTAATACTGACTGTGAAAAATGATGAGAACTTGGGTGCCCCTTGTGGGCACTAATTGTTTTAGTGCCCTGGAAGACAATGCATTTGCCATCAAAATGGAAAAAACATAAGCTTAACATTTCCTATAGCCTTAGGTAAAAGTTGAACGATGAAGGATGTGGAATGGGCCTCAAATGGACACATTCCAAAATTGACAGGAGATCATCTTGTCCCTGGATGAAGGAAAGAAGTGATTTTGACCATTTGGATGTTTAGTCAAGGAGATTTGAGGAATTTCGGTCTAGGAAATACGGATAGTCCCAAAGAAGTGTATTAGTGCTTTTCCCTGTAAGGAAGAAAAGAGAGGAGAGAAATAGAGAAGAGCAGGAAGGAAACTCAATTGTTAACCTAGTTCCTAATAAAGGCCAAGTTCTACTTGGCACTTATTATGTGTTTTTTTTTTTTTTTCATTCTTTAAATATTCAATATATTCATATATTCAATATGTCTTATTTCTTTTGAACATGATATGGTTTTCAAATTATTTAGATTTTTTTTTTCCAGGATCTCCCCAATAAAATGAGAGTCCCACTAAGTTGCCCAGACTGGCCTTGAACTTATGATCTTTCTGCCTCTGGTGCCTGCGCCACTGGGATTACACTTGTATGCCATTATTTAGTTCTTTCAACAACAGATAAAGTTGGCCTATTCGTTCAGCTTTATATCTATAACAACAGTTTCTTGTGGAAATCTAAGGGCCCTAGAGCATATGACTCTAATCTCCACCTGTCACCTACACCTCCTCCACCCTTCCCTTGATAAGCTCAAGGTTTTCTGCTGGTATCTAAAATGTGTCCAGACCTATTGATTTCCCTGGAGTTACAACTCAGAAGTGCCTTCTTAATCCTGAGGAATCTCATAACTGACACCCGAAGTATGCACCCGGAGGTAACCAGTGTTCCTGGTGCTGCCTCAAAAAGGAAGGCCACTTCTCAACCATAGTGGACAGCTGGAAGAGCTTCTCCTCCACAGATAGAAAACACGGACCCTGTTTAACCCATGCCTGTATTTCTGCCATCAGAAACTTCCCCTTCATCCCCAAGTTCTGTCAAGAGCAGAAGGTGCCTGCCCTCCCAGGCTTACCTTGTGGCCTCTTCAAGTGACTCACACAAACATTCCTTCAAGACAAAAACATGTCCCCTTCACTTCCCCCATCCAGTGGTTGCAACCAACCTCCTGGTCCCCTCTCTCTACATACTCCATTATTTTATTTTAGGAGTCATAGACCTATGCCAGTCCCTGGGCCCTGCCCAAGCTTTACTTTGATAAGTTTGCTTAAAGAACCACAGGAAGATTAGAATTGCAAGAGTCCCTCTGTTGGGGGTTGCCATGAAGGGGCTGAGCAAGTAGAAGCTGAGCACATACCCTTAGCCTTGAGCGATGGAGGTGTGGAACTGGCTTCCACAGGCAGTCAGCACGAAAGTCACTTGGCAAGGAATTACAGCTCTGGGAGTGGGTGTCAGTCAATGGAACTGGGCTTCACTCCCCTGAAACCCAATCCCTTGCGTCATTTGGGTGCAACCTTCTCAAGTGTCTTCCACCCATAAATAGGTTTTCAGGAGTTCTCTCTCTCTCTCTCTCTCTCTCTCTCTCTCTCTCTCTCTCTCTCTCTCTCTTCTGCCTGCCTCTCCTTATGGGAGCTGGAGCAGAGGTGCCATCATTGAACCCCAAGAAAAAGATACTTTCTGTGTCTGTGTGATTTGTTTGTGCCAGCCCAATTCACCTAGAGTGGCCCTGACTGATTTAATCATGGGTCCCAGTATTCCCGATAAGCTCCCATGTTAATGCAGGAATGCTCAGAGATGAAATTATTAGATTAAGAAAGTTGTAACCTAATGAGTAGATTAATCTATTTTTTTTATTTGATGAGTTAATAATTTGAATGGACTAACTGGGTGCTAACTATAGGCAGGTGGAGCATGGCTGGAGAAAGTAGGTCTCTGGGGTGTGCCCTTGGGGACTATAGCTTGATGCCCTGAATCTTCCTTCCCTCTCTCTACTTCCTGACTGCCATGTTATGAGCTGCTTTCCTCTGCCACATCTTTTCACCATAGTGCTCTGATTCATCTTGGGCCCAGAGGCATGGATTTGGCTAACCATGGACTGAAACCTCTGAAACCATAAGCCCCCCAAAAACTTTTCTACTTCTGAGTTGTTCTTGTGAGGTGTTTTGGTCACGGTGACTAAAATCTCACTAACACATCTACCTCATTCCCCAATAGTTAATTCACTATTTGGGACACACAGCCACTGATTCAATCACAAATGGAAAATATTAAACAACAGCAAAAATGATCTGTACTTAATATATATAGACTTTTGTTTTTCTTGTCATTATTCCCTAAATAATACAATATGACAATTATTAGCACAATATTTATAGTACATATGGTTTTATAAGTAATCTAAGGATGTATACAGTATACAGAAGGATGGGCATAAATTATATGCAAATACTATACCATTTAAATAAGGAACTTGAGCATCCACAGATTTTAGTATCCTTGGAAGTCTGGAAACAACTCCTGGCCCAGAACTAAACATGATTGTAGATCATCTTATAGTAAGAAATAAAAGCATAACTTCTCTTTTGCCAGAATCTTCCTAAACAGATTAAAAAAAAAAAAAATCCTGAAGTTCAGGGAAGTTATTAACAAAGAAGGCAGAAGAAGAGAGGAAAGAAAGGAAAACACTGTCTCAGTTCTTTAAGATAGCTAGCAGGACAACAGAAACCCAAACCTGTGTCTGATTCCACTATGCCATGTACCTCAAAAAAAAATGATTCTTCCCAGGGTCCTCCCTCTGGGAACCCAGCTATGCTGTGCAAGCCCAAACCATGGAGAGGCCCTGTCTATAAGCTCACTTAAACCCATCCTCTCAATCACCCTCTCAGCTAAGCCCAGGTATGAAACATAAACCTTCCAGATAATTCCAGCCCACAGACAAGGACCCTGCTGGTGATCCCAGCCCTGAGCCATTCCAGCCACCCTCAGCTGTTTGTCTTCCCAAGTGAGGTCCCAGGTAACAAATGGCAGAGGAGCCATCCTTAATCATGCCCTATCTGAATTCCTACCTCAAAGAATCAGTGCACACAATAAGATCGCCACTGTCCCACCCCCAGTAAGTCTGGTGTGACTTTTAAAGCAGTACCAGATATCCTGAGGCAGTTCATCAGGAATTCCAGGAGATTAAAGACTCCAAAATCAAGGGTTTTGATCATCCCAAACAAACAGCATTGCAATGCTGGAAAGTACATTCTGTCACATAAGTCATCCATGTGCAAGTGTCTCTCATGATTTTCAGTTTAGAGAACTCAATATATATTACGAGGTTATTGTTAGCTGAGTATTTTTTATGCTGGGACTGGGAAATTCTTTTACTGGCAACAGTGGAAAATTTAGATATGGAATTCTCTGCCATGGAAAATATTTTTTAAATTCTTTAGTGAAAAACACTGATCATCTGGAAAAAGCTTTATCAGTACCTTACTGGGTTTTTTTTATTTTCTTGTGAGACAAAAACAATTTCTCCCAGGTCTGGATTACACTCAGAACACTTAATAAGTAGTCCCCATTGCACAGATAATAGTGCACAAGAAATGAGATACTGTCTGAATAGAGGAAAAGAATTAAGAAAGTCTATAAAGTGTAAGACAAAGGCCCATAAATATGGGATCAATTTTCATTCTGTATAGACATGTTTTAAATACAAAACCAGAATTTTTTTTTATCTGTTTAGCATCTATGTCTACATGTCATGTATCATAGGTATGGAGAGAGAGAGAGAGAGAGAGAGAGAGAAAGTATTTATAGACGAACTCTGTTAAATCTCTTAGTTTTAAGGGACTAAAATATAAGAATGAAATTTCTGATAGCTTTATTTTTATTATTTTTTCTATCATAGAAGCAAACAGTCAAAATTAGGCAGAACATATAACGTACATATTTAGTCACCGACTGTACTGCCACAGTCAAAACATTTATGTGTACTTATTTGCTAAATAAATACATGTTGAATACCCACTATGTATTAGGTTTGATTACTGAAGAAAACAGTGATGGACAAAAGAAACAAGTCCCTGTCTTCATTAAGTTTACATTGTAGTGGAGATAATGAAATGCTAAACAGGTAAATAACAAAATCTATGGCCTCTGAGGATTCGGTGAAGAAATAGTTTAGACACAAGGAACTTCTGAAACATGAGGTCACATAGAAAGTAGAGAAGATATTTGTACTTTTTTTTTTCTCCCCTATCTTCATTCTGCTGTAGAGGAAAACTGGACATATGACTAAGATGCAGCCAATCAGGACTTTGATTCTTTTGCAGGGGGCGGGAGGGGGGGGGCGGTAGGGTTGCATACCGGGGAATGAAGTTGGGGGCATTCAACCACTGAACCACATCCCTACCCCTATTGTGCTTTTTTTTTTTTTTTTTTTTTTTTTTTTAATTTAAAGACAGGGTTTTTAAGTTGCTTAGCACTTTGCTTTTGCTAAGGCTGGCTTTGACTTGTGATCCTCCTGCCTCAGCCTCCCAAGCTGGGAGGATTACAGGCATGCCCTACCGGGCCCTGTCTAGGACTTTGATTAATCAGACAGATTACTCACAGATCTCCATGATCATTGGTAATCCAGACCATGCCTGCAAATATCATGCTATGGGTGATGATTAATTCTGTGTGTTAATTGGGCTAGGTCAGAGCAAACATTATTCTACATGTTTCTATGAAGGTATCTCTCTCTTTTTTTTTTTTTTTTTTTTTTTTTTTTAGATGAGCTTAACATTTAAGCTATAGACTTTGGATAATGCTAATTCCGCCCCCCCCCCCACCATAATGTGGATGGGCTTCATCCAATTAGTTGAAGGCCTCAGAAAAGATTGACTTTCCCAAGAAAGAGGGATTCTCTCAGCAGGCAGCCTTCAGACTCAAGTTGCAACTTTGACTCTTCTCTCAGTCTCCTGCCTTTCAGCCTATTTACTCTGCAGAATTGCCAACCTCCATAATCATATAATAATTTCTTAAGATAGAAGATAGGTAGATAGGTAGGCAGACAGACATACAGACAGACGAATTATGGATAGGTAGGTATCATATTGATTCTAGTTCTCTGGTGAACCTAAATAAACCATGTTTTTTTTTTAATCTGGAACTCCAAATTCCCAAGTTTCTTCTTCTAAGCCTGCTCTATTAGTCCTGTGTTATTCTGCAAGTTATACATCCCCACCCCTTAAATATTGACAAAATGATAGCCCCAAAGATAAAAAGCTATAGACCAACCACACAGACTAATACCATAAAAACACAATCAAATTTCACAATATCCACCTCTTTCTACTGAAACATCAGGTCAGTGAACTTGTTTCTGTTCATGTGAACAGACGTACTTGCCACCATGTACCTTGGCTAATAGAGGAAAATTGTAACTTTTGAAACCGGTGTTCCATCTAATGTCTTTTGCTTAAGCTAGTTTCCAGTCTCTGCCTGCCTCTGGTAAATCATGTACCTATTCAAAACATATTTTGCATTCTCATGTTAATTCCTGTTTGATTTATGTGTTATGATTGAAGCTTGCCTATGTCTCTCCAGCAAGGTCCCACAGAGTTGAGATTATATTTTACACTCTGTTATGCCATCCATGACAAGCTTTCCAGGGCCCTGCAGATGAGGACTGCTCACTAACAGTCTCTTGAGGTAGTAGAGGTTTGGTGCCACCTCCAGTGGTTGAACTAACTTTCAGACTGGGAATTATGTTACCTGAAGTAGTAGTGACTAGCTTGATTTATGGAAGCATCCTTCTTGCAATGAACTCTAAATATTTTAAACATTTTTTTCTGGCATGAAAGCTAATTTTTTGGCTATTATTTGCAAATAGAAGTCTAGTAAAGATAAGAAATTGTAGCAATCCATTTTTCTTCACAGAGTCAGTTGAAAGTAAATTAGGTAATGCTTTTAGAATGAAGACTATCATTTTGTTCATATTTGAGTTGAGGAAAGTGGAAAGGGCATGTGAAGCCTTTATATCTCTTAGAAGGTCAAGGGCCACAGGATAAAAGCAGTCTGAAGGAGATGTGTGCATCCTCCTTTTCTCTCCTGTTTCATTTATTGCTGTACATGAAAGAAATCATGCAAAGAACTGACAAGAGTGTTAAAAGCTTACAGGCTGAACACAGCTATGATGTGATATTTAGCACATTACTACTGAAGACCTTTTCCTCAATTCCTCTGGAGCAGACTGGTAGTTTTAAAGCAATCCTAATTAAGCAAAATAGTCTTCAAGGCAGCTCCCATTTTCAATACTTGACATAAACTTGAAGTTAGGTTTAATAATAACAAAATAAGAAGTCGTAGATATGAGTCTCTCACTTTCTTGAATTTGTGTTTTTCAAAGTCTTACAAGGTTGTAAGATGTATCAACACACCAGGAAACCTGAGCTGAGGAATTCAAGTTCTTCAGTATAAATTGCTATCTGCTATTACACCAATCCAAATTTCAACTAATAAATTATTATTTATATAACCAGAAAGGTAGAAGGGTCCACTGTTGAACATTAGGGCAGGATCCAAGTAATGTTGGCATGATGGTCTCAGGTAGACACAAAAGAGGAAAATTCAGCCCTATTGTTTTCAATTCTGCTTTGAATTTATTACAGAGACCATTAACTGCTAAGCTCAGATGCAAAAAGCAATGAGACAATAAAGGTAAAATTTAAGGCAGCTTAAAGGCAACTTGGCTTCCAGCGTAACTTTCTCATTAAATTACTATCATCACAGACTCATTTTCATCACAGTCCAAGTTACTGGCTGTTTCTGTGAGACTCTAAGAGGCAATGCAGGAAAATTCTTGTTCCGTTACAAAGCTCCAAACAGGGTGATTATGCTACTTCAATGCATTGTACAGGCTGAGAGTAGCCATAAAACTCAATCATGATCATGATCAAGAGGTATTTATTAAATAGTTCTCTGCATGTGGTACCTAAAAAGCACTGTGCAATGTGGGTTTCTGTGGATGCTTATAACATGACCAAATTGAGGCCCCCAAATCAATTCAGTCCTTCAAAGTGCCACATCCAACTCCAAACTGGAAAGTAGAATTTAGACCCTAGTTTTAAGTACATAAGGGCCAATGAGATCTCACATTAGTCATTTCAGCTCTCTGAGCTTCATTCTTGGGCAAAATGAAGATAATGGTGGTGATGATAATAGCAACAAAAATAATAATAGTCACTCTCTACTAGACTCAGTTCTGAAAAATTCACATGTATCACACTTAATATGCAGTATGACCCAGTAAGGTTACACTGGGATGATTCTCATCCACCCAGGGACCTCAAGTGTGCACAAAGAAATATCTTAACCTCACCTCATGTAAATAAATTAGTTTAATTTCCAGTGGTGCCAGCCAAGGCCTCAGAGTCTAGGATAGACAAAAACAGGAGAACCCTACAATCAGGGCATATGCTTGCAATATAATGAATAAATACATGTGTGTGTGTGTGTGTGGGGGGGTGTCTTTGCCCTGGTTTCCAAGCACAGAGTTCCTAAAATCTTGGGAATTTCCTAAGTTATAGGAATGTCTTTTGTTACTTATAACAAGTCACTTTCTACCCTGCCTGAGTTTACGTTAATGAGGTGACTCGGAACAGGGTCCCTAGACAGCTTTAGGAGAGAGGATGGTCACCAGAAATACCAAGCATGTGATTTGAGGTTGGAACCTTTAGCACCATCCTTGACTTTAGAGTGGCGGAGTTAGAGACTGAGTTTAATCACCAATGGCCAATAATTTAACAACTATACCTGTACAATAAAACTCTAACAGTTAGACTCAGGCCTCACATTAGTCACTTCAGCTCTCTGAGCTTCCTTCTTGGGCAAAATGAAAATAATGGTGGTGATGATAATAGCAACAAATATAATAATAGTCACTCTCTACTAGACTCAGTTCCCGGTTGGTGAACATACCAATATGGTAGGTAGGCAGTGCAGTTGAAACAGGAATGGAAGTCTCTACCACCAGCAGCCCTGCCACCACCATCACCACTTACGTGTACATCTCTTCCACTTGGTTGTTCCTGAGTTGATTCTTTACAATCAAACTGTCTCATGAGTACCATCGCTTCCTGACTTCTGTGAGTCATTCTAGTGAATTTATTGAAACTGGGTGTTGGAAGTCATTGGAATGCTCAAATTTGTAATTGGCTGGGCAGAAGTGTGGGTAGCCACTCACTGCCACTACCAGGAGCAAGGATTGGGTTGATACTGGCTGGTTATAGGTGATGAGTCCTGCTTCCTCACATGTGGAAGTATAACATTAGAGAAGCATGCGGAGGCAAGCATATAAAGCAGGGTTTACTTAAAATGGGGTAACAGACTTCTCCCAGGAGTGAGAGGGGCCCATAGCTGGTATCCTGGTATCCCAGGAAGTGAAGGTGTTCTGCCTTTTTATTGTCCTAGACTTCCTTTGTTCCCCTGTTCTCTTCTCCCTTATCTCTCTCCTTCCTGCATGTGTGAGTAGTCCTAGGAGATGCCCAGTGGATGGCCCAAAGGTGAGAAGCAGAAGGGCTAGAGGGGCCCAAGGTGGAAGGAACCAGGCAGGAAGAAGGCCCAAGGTCCATTAATTAACAACTTTTACAGCTCCCTGTAGGGAGGGACAATTCCTGGGACTGGTTACCTTAGCAACAGGTTGGAGCAGGGACAGGTTATCTTGATAAGGGTGGAGGAAGGGCTCTTCAGGAATTAACATTTCAATATGGGGATCTGCCTGTCTGTTCTGGCTTCAGAGTCTGTGGTGACCCCCACATAGGGTCAGAATTGAAAGGAATTTTAGAGCACCCATTGGTGTCAGAGAATTGATTGTTGAAGAAAAAATGAAACATGTTCCCAATGACTAATTAATTGACTAAATCAAGCTCAGAAGCAAGATGGATAATTTTAGATAGGAATGGCATAATGTTCCCTGCCACTTGTGAGGTAACCTGCTTCTTATCATTAGAAGAAAGAAACAAAAAATTCTTACTTAAAATGTAGTATAGGGCCAGGTGCAGTGGTGCATGCCTGTAATACCAGCAGCTCCCAAGGCTGGGGCAGGAAGATCTCAAGTTCAAAGCCAGCCTCAGCAACTTAGTGAGAACCTAAGCAACTCAGTGAGACCCTGTCTCTAAATAAAATACTTTTAATAAAGGGCTGGGGATGTGGCTCAGTTGTTGAGTGCCCCTGGCTTAAATACCCTGTACAAAAGAGAGAGGAGGGGGAGAGAGAGAGAGAGAGAGAGAGAGAGAGAGAGAGAGAGAGAGAGAGAGAGAGAGAAAGCCTTTCCTTGAGAGAAAATATTTATACATTTGTTGGGGGCTTATAAAGATTTTACATAAAAATAAAAATCACAATATTTCTTTTTTAACATTCTTTATCATTGTCTTATAACCCCTTGCACTAGTTAGCTTATAAAGTTTTTGTATCAAAATAAAAATCATAATGTTTCTTTTTAAATATTCTTTATCATTATCTTATAACCCCTTAGAATAGTTAGCACTATGAACCCCTAATGAGAGATAAAGAATATTAGGCTTTAAAACATTATTTCTATAATGTAAATGCTTTTGTAAAATGGGAGAATGAGATGAGAAAAGAAGAATGGAATAGAGGAATGGGGTGGGGAGGAGAAGACTGCCTTCCCACTGTGCTGACCCACAAGGTAACAGCACATTGATTTGTAGCCATTCTTTTGTCAGGTATTAATGTGATCTAATGAAACATCAACTTCTGTTTTGATCTGTTGCTGCTGCAGTAGCCTCAATTTATTAGGTACTTGCTTGCATTTCAAAACACAACAATGCTTTGAAGGATGATGGGCCTCCCCTGATCAAAGCAAATTTCATTAGCTAAAATAGTTTGACTTATAGCTGGCCTATAAAATAGAGCTGGAAAAAAATTTAATGTCTGTATAAAATACCTGCCAATGGATTCAATAATGCTTATTCTTCTTCAAAAGACACAGTGAAAACTAGGTGGCTAAATAATCTTAAAATGGAAAATTATAGCTATTTTCTTACTCAGTCAAAATGAAGGAAGATGATTTTCAAATATCTTCATCAGATTGTCAATCAGGATAAGTTTAAAAGAATCAAATTCATTGATAAAAATGATATTTGTCTTAGTTCTATATTTTACCTATGTTAATAAAACCTTTATTATAAAATGTTTAAATATTTTTTTCTCATTTTTAAGAACTTCTGCAGTATGTACTATAAATTATCAATAACTGAGAAATGTAGATGACATTTACATTCAAAACACCTAATATAATTGTGTAAAGATCAAATTTCAGAATTCATAACTGGCTAAATTCATCTGAAGGCCTGCCACAGCTCCCTATAATTAAATAACTCCAATTTGGATCATTAAGAATTCTAAGTCTGAAGGAGAAAATCCACTGGTGGATTTAGTATCAGCTCCTGCATGAGAATTTTCCTGCCTTTTTCACAAGACTTGCTGTCTTAGTCCATTTTCTATTGCTATAACCAAATACCTGAGACCCAGGTGATTTGAAAAGAATAGAGTTTTACTTCATTTACACTTTGGGAGGCTGGAAAGCCCTAACACATGGAGCTGACACCTGCTCAGCATCTGTGAAGGTCTTCTTGCTGCATCCTAATGTGATAAGAGCAACACATGGTGAAAGCAAGCAGGCATGCTTGTTTGGGGTCTTATAAAACCAGCACTGCTGTCATGGGGGTCCCTTCTCAGCCCCTTACCATCTGATGTTCAGTCTTCTCCCCACCCCACAGTTTTTTGTTTAGACATTTCCCTCTTTTTTCCTGGAAGGACTTTCCTTCCCTCCCATCCTCCAGTATTCTCTAGAACAGACAGAGCATAAAGAGGAAAATCAATTACTCATAAAAACCTCAAAACTAGAGGCTTTTTAAATGGTCCTGTCTTCTTTCCACCCAACATGTCATTATAAAAATTTTCTAAATTTAAAAGTAACATAGTAAACACATATTCAACTTAGATTCTACTGGTAACATGTTATCATTTCATCTGTCATCTAGCAACCCATGTATCTCTCTATTCATTCATTAGTCCATCTTTTTTATTAATTTCAATATAAGGGCTGGGGCTGGGGCTCAGCTACCGCTGAGAACTCACCCAGCATGCGCAAGGCCCTGGTTCTAAAAATAAATGAATAAATAAACAAATAAAATAAAGATATTTAAATAAATAAATAAATCACAGGCATTATACCCTCTCCCTAAGTATGTAAACAGAATGTATACTGCTAAGGTCTGTAAACAAGTCAGGATGGCACCTGGTATATTGACAGAGAATTGTTAGAGTCTGTAAACAAGTCTGCATGGTGCCTGGCAAAATGCCAGAGGGAGTGGTTTGTGAAGTAACAAAAGCGAGCCATTAAGTGTGGAGATTCCTGATTGGTTGACTGCTGTATCTAGTTTATGCTAATTAAGATAAGCTGTGCAAAATGTATAAATACCTCTCTGCATCAACGTACACAAGTTATTCGTCACCCCCTGGTTATTCTGCTGCAACCATATACTAATTAATTAAAAATTTGTATTTGTTTTTTACACTTTGGGGGAAATTTTCATACAATTTAATATGCAAATCTTAAGTATAACATTCAGTGAATTGATAGATGCATCCACCTCTCTGTGAAGTCTATCAATAGGATGTTGACATTACCCTTAGACCTCTGTGTCCCTTCCCAGGCAATCCTGGTCTCACTCCATGATATTATTTATTTTTCTCTAAGATTGGTTTATTAATTCAAGAAATTCATAAACATGGAATCATAGATCATATACTTTTTAATATCTTTCCACCTAATGATTCATTCACATCATCAGATGTACCTATCATTTTGTTTGTTGTTGAGAAGTATTCCATTGTATGAATTTACCACAGGATGTTTATACATTCTTCCATTGATGGACATCTGGGTTGTTTGGGATCTAAACAAAACGGCTATAATGTTTCCCTATTTTAGATAAATAAATTTCTCAGAACGTTCTATTCTTCACGTGAATAAATATTTGTTGGATAGCTACTATATGCAAAGCATTGTTCTAGGCACTCATGTCAAGGAACTTGAATTCAAATAGTAGAACAAGATATGTGCAAATTACTATTGTAAAAAGTAGAAGCGCTACAAGAATGGTGTGCAACTGAGTGTATCTGGAGAGGTTTCAGAAAGAGTCAGTAGACAAGCCTATAAAAATGAGTTTGGACTATAAACTGCAGATTTTTAACAGCAGGACTATGGTGAATCTTTCTTGACTTCAACAAATAACAAAAAGCAAATCAATTGCCAGATTTTGAGCAGGAAAAGGACAATCAGAACAGTGTTTCAGCTAGATTGTTCTAGCAGCAGTTGTGGCAGATTGAGCAGAGGACAACCTGGAATTGAGATGCCAGTCAGGAGGTCATTATGCCTAAGGGTAGAGTAATGAGCACCTGCTCACAGGTGGAACACTGAGACTGAGAGGAGGGAATAGATTCATTACAAACAAACCTATTGAACTTGGCTACCAACTACTTTTTAAAACAATGTAACCTCCTCTTACCATATAATTCTCATATTCATAGATGCATAAATGACTGCAACAAAGTTTCAGAAAACACTTTTCTTACTGGTACACCCCCAGTAACCTATTTCCTACAAATACACTAGTATTTTCTATGTTTTATTTCTTTTTGCTTTATGTAAAAACTGAGGGTAAACCACTAAATTGATTTTATAATCTATTGGGTCATGACCTGTGGTTTAAAAACACTGAACTGTATAGTGGTAATAAAGAAGATGACTCCAAAGCTCCGCAATTGGAAGAATGGTAGTTTTGTGCATTTGAAAACATTTCATTAATATTTCATAATATTGTTGAGGAATAAACACATAAAGACTTATTTTTTTCCTACTAACTGCCTTCAGCTACGTTCCATCTGTCACCTCATCCCCACCCAGCTACATAACTTATTTTTATTTATTCTTAATAGACTTTAAGAGAACAACATAGAACAAAGCATTAATGTTTACTTATTATATACTGCCATCATTCACAGCTCTCTTTCTATTAACAATATAATCAACTCATAAATTAACAACCCACCCAAATAATTAGAATGGTGGCCAAAATCACATCTATTTATGTTCCCTTCTCCATTCTATCTCTTTCATCTCTTACCTGACTTGGTAATTTTCCAAATTATGTGTCTCAACCTCTTATTTTTTTAAAAAAATAATTTATTACAAATGTTAATTTAAAACAGTGATAAATTTATTTATAAGCTACTAGGACTGGCTTTTTTCCCCCTCAACATTATTGTGTTAATCAGCTTTTCACCACCATGACAAATACCTGAGAAGAATATCTTAAAGGAGGAAAGATTTATTTGGGTTCAGAGTTCCATTGCTCTGGGCCTGAGGTGAGGAACATCGTGGGGGTAGCTTGTGGTTCAGGAAATCTGCTCAGCTTATGACAGTCAGGTAACAGAGAGAGAGAGAGAAGAGTGGGCTAGAGACAAGAAATACCCTTCCAGGGTACACCCCCAGTAACCTACTTCCTACAATGTGGCTCTGCTACCTGTAGTTTTTATACCTCCCTATAATGTCATCAGCTATGAACTTATTGCATTTAAGATGTCATGCCTTCATGGTCCAATCACTTTTCCAAAGGCCCTATTTCTGGACACTGCTACTTTGGGGATGAAACCTTCAATACATGAGCCTTTGGGGAACATTCCAGATAGAAGCCATAACAATTATATCATTACTACCATCCCAATCTTTGAATATAGTTCATTCATTTTCCTCTGTTGCTTAACACCCCAGTGTGCCATTTATTTACTTTTTTTTTTTTTTTTTTTTGCCATGAACATTTTGCTTATTTCCAGGTTTTTGTTTGGTTTAAGTACTACAAATAGAACTGTTACAAGTGCTTTTGTCCCTGTGCCCTAATATACATATTCACCAATTTATTCTGAATATGTACCTGGGAATAAAATTGCTGGGTCATAGGGTCTGAATATCTTCAACATTGCAAGATAATTCCAAAGTGGTATTGACTTTTTTTCTAATGCTTTTTTTTTACTATCAGAACAGTTCAATTCTGTTTTTGTTGTTGTTGTTGTTGTTGTTGTTGTTGTTTAATTCAGTCCTGGTGTTTGCAAATCTCAATATCATGGATTTAGAGGTCTCTTGTGAACACCATTTTTTCACCATCCCACTTGAGACCTGCAGGTCTAGCAGCTTGGCATGAAAGATGGAGGCCTGGCTTCTTTCACACAAGTCCCGCACCCTCACTGAGCATGCTTTCCTTCTGGTCTTAGGTGGGCAGGAAGGAGAGAGGAGGCAGAAGTATCCTTACAAAATGGCTCCAAACCAAAGCTATGATTTCCTATTGTATACTGTTAGGAAAAAGAGGATTGGGAGTGTTGTGATTTGGAGGTGGTGTGTCTGGCAAGTGTTCCTGTGTTGGAAGCTTGGTCCTTAGTGTGGTAATGATAAGAGGTGGTAGGGCCTTAAAGAGGTTGAACTTAGTGGGAGGTCCTTAGATCATCAGGGTGCTGCCCTCAGAAGGGATTACAAGAGTTCTCATGGGAACTCAGTTGCTCTCTGGCTTCCTGTCTGGCCATGTGATGTGTCTCTCTCTCCTGCATGCATTCCTGTTTTTGTGATGACATCTGCCATGAGATCCTCATCAGAGCTGAGTCAATGTCAGCACCATGCCCTTTAATGTTCAGAACGGTGAGCTAAACAAATCTACGTTGTAGTTACCAAGCCTGGGGTATTTTGTAGTAACAGATAAAGGACTAATACAGAGAGAAATGAAGGCAAGTGAAAAATTGGGGATGTGGAATATGCTTTGCAAGAGAGCAGATGCAGCTGAAAGTCTTTATTAAGCCCCAAGGGAAAGTGTCCCACTCCAAGAAGTGTCTGCTCTTAGAATGTGGATTAATGACCATCTCTTGTTTACAGCTTCACATCTTTATCAAAATTTTGAAATAATCCCACACAATACCTAGTATTATCCCATTATAGAGAAGAAGCATCCAGCTAAAGAAAGAAAAGATTTACTCTCAGAACATTTTGAATTTAAATTTCTAGTGAGACATCAGGTGTCGTTTCTGAGTAAGCAATTGTTAACAGAGTTTGGGACCTCAAGAGAATATTGGGACTGCAAACAAGACCTTAGAAATTAGCAACATTGTCAAAGTCATTTAAAGATGAGTATTGTTATAATGCATTTTATTGATGAAAAACAAAGCCAATTGGTGTAAATAATTCACCCAAGATTTCATATCAAGCCAGAGGCAGAAAGAAGATCTGCTTCTGAAATTTTGTGACTGCAACGTCTTGTGACTATATGAGAGCATCATATGAAGGAGGGGTATCACAAAGAAAGAAGAGAAGGGAGTACCTACAGCAAGCACAATTTCTTTTGGAAATTATGGATTTAGGATTGCAAATGAGTGTTACATAATGGAATTAATTATCCTTTATACAATCTGCTTCTCAAAATTCAGAGGATAGAAGCATTCTCATATCTGTTATAACACCATTCATAAGAATCATTGAGGATAAGAGGATATGAGCAAGGTGGGGGGCACATAAAGTAGGACATGGTATGATGGAAACCAGCTAATGGAGCAGAGATGAAAGAGATTCAAAGAAGCAAATAGTAGCAGTGCTCATCCAAGCTCCAAGTGCTACCCCAGAGGAGAAGGAACCTTAGCCTAAGAACTCACCCTTTCCAAATCCATATCAAGAACATGCATTCTTATTGTGCAGATAATTTGCAAAACCCGTTTCTTGTTTTCCTGCCCTGTGCTCACTGTGCAACCTGCTAATGGTAACTTGGCTTCCCCATCTGCCTCAAAGAGAGAAGGCATTTCCCAGAAGATGGAAATATCCAGTCCCTTTAGTTTCTCCCTGTCTCACAGCAATTTAAACTTAATGCAGTTTATTATCACCAGCTTCTGGTGCAATTTTCCATGAGGCTCAAGATCCACATCAATTTTAGAAGATGAATACTTATATATATATCTAATTCTACAAGAATCTGGGCAATGGTCACTCCAGCATAAAAAGGACTTTAGTAAGGCTCTCTGGCTACTTTGTGCCTTTGACTCTACTACCCCCTGTGCTCTGTATTTCTGTAATTAAGTAAGGAAGCATAGAGATGGGCAAAATAATTTTACAAAGGAAGAAAAGAGCCAAAAATATACATGACCAATGCAGAGAGAATATGAATGTTAAATGGATAGAGGATGCTATCCTTCTGTGTCAAATGCTATCGAGATGGCAGCACTAAGCAAGGAGAAGACTATTTCCTATTTCTCTATATAAGCACATCACGATGACCAAAAGATATATTATGTATAAAAAGCTAATGGGTAGCAATGAAAGAACTGCTTGCAAATGAGGATGTTAAATGTGGATTATTTAAACTAGTAGGTAATTAAAATATTATTTATAATCTTTGAAAGAAAGAGTAAAAAGTTGTAAAAATTAAGTGCTTTTAGTTTTTATAAAGTATGGTTTATTAATTCATTCAATCATTCACAGTCTGAGTTTGCACATTTAAAATCATCAATGTGAAACCACCTATACAAAATGAAGGGGTACCAATACACTTTCCTGAATATATCTTTTGACATGCCTGCCATTCGTTTTAAGACTTCGTACTCCTGATGAAATTATACACATTGATCACAGATGTGAATTGCTAGGGGACAATATTTTTTTCTTTTCAAATTAACTTCTAATTTCAGAGTCATAAAGCATAGTGTACCCCTACATATCTGTTCTTTTAAATGTCTTTCTCCTTTGCAGTCTCAGTGTTTTTGAATGCTGAGATATCTAGTGCAACTAAAAACATAAGCCAGAAGATCATTAGCAATTGGTGGTTTGTCCATTGGGACAGATGCAGTACATCTCTTCCGTGTCCAATGACTGAAGTCATACCCAACTTATATATAAACTTTGGATGAGTTAAATCTTCAGCCTTAATTTCCTTTCCCACTGTACTTGATTTTCTCAGATAATCTCTACTTATAGAGTGGATACAGGAACATGAAAAAGGATTACCTAAAACAGTCCCAATTAAACGAGAAAAGGCCATATTGCATTTGCCTAAATATGTGGCTCAGAAGGTCACTTTGCTTAGGCTTTGATGGCCAAGAAGTGTTAGCAGATCCTTCATGGGAAAGTCTATGTGCCTTATTCTACATCTAGAGATTCCAGGTGCTTGGGATGCTCACTAACAGCAACCAGAGAATAGAGTAGCAAGACAGCACCTTGGAATCCCAGTTTTTCATTTGTGCCCACATAGGATTCATCTATAATTCTCCTCTATAATCCTAGAGTTGATTAAGAATAATGAAGGTACTGTCAAAGATTTGAACTTATTAACAACTCAGAGAGAGTTTAATTCTGAGCCTAGTTCATTTAAAGAGGACACGTGTGTGAGTGAGTGAGTGAGTGAGTGTGTGTGTGTGTGTGTGTGTGCGCGCGCGCGCAAAATCTCAGTGATGTCATGTTCCTTGGTATCTGAAAACTACACAACAGACAAGCCAAATAGTTGGTCATCTTGGAGGCATTGCTTTGAGTTGAATGCTCTCGATCTTGACTTCTGAGCCTTATCTTGACTTTCTTTTATTGCACAGCCTTTCCAAGGTGTGGGTTGTCTGGGTGATTAATGCTGTATATCATAATAAAATAAAGTACTTTTGAAATAAACAGTAATTAATACACCAGCTTTGTAGGTTTAACCTTTCCCTTGATGGAGGAACACGGACAGGGTGCCTTCCCTGCCATTATGGAAACAAGATTTGCTGTTAATTCATCCATGAACTTGCTCATCCTTTTTAGGGTACAATTATTTCACATTATAAAGATACTGTCAGTAAGCTGGATGTAAAGACAAAAATAAAAAATGCCACTCCACCCTTGCCAATTGATACCTGGTGTGTTTTGACCATTTCTTTACAAATCTTTCCTCAATTTACCAAATCACATTCCAAGAATTTCCTAGATGTATGGATACAATTAGAGGGAGGGGCTCATACCCTTTTCAGTTGCAGCACAGCTTTCAGGCTTGTCCCAACTTGAGACCTGACATTCCGGCTCCTATTATCAGCAATTCCATCAAGTGGACATAAAGGGTTCTCTTTGTATATAGCTCAGTGATTCAGTGACAAGCAGCAGCTTGAGACAGAACACAGAGCAGTGCAATGGCTAATCGGTTATACTTTTTATGGGTAACCAAACAGCAAAGAAACAAAGGGTTTCTGCGAAAGAATAAAAATGGTAAACGGATATAGGTGGCCGATGAGGCAAGCCCAGTAGGCTTCCCCATCTAGGGAAATGGACTTAAGCTGCAGGAGCAAATGAAAAGGCTCATGTTATTATTCATTAATAAGAATCTATACCCACAAACCACACAGGAATGCACAGACGCGCGCACACGCATCCATACCTACAATCACACCGAGAGCTTAGTAAATGGGTGTGCTGTGTCCAAGAAAGGAAAGGGTAGGAACAGCAGGAACAGGTTGGTTGGCAGAGCTGTGCAGTGAAAGACAAATATACACGGCATGCAGTATGTGTGCTTGGCTCAAGTCTGTGCAATTAGTACTTCTATTTACAGCAAACTCCTTGTACCAGCAATTTAAAAGTAAATGACAACTAGTTTGAAAATGTTGGGTCAGAAAGCAAAATTGAACCAAGGTAGGTTCTAAAGCTGATTATCTAGCTCACTTTTTATTTTTTTTTTCCTTCCTGCTAATTGCTAAGTACATTTTCTGGTTCCTGGCATTGATTTGCTGGCTTCTAATTCAGGGTATGAGTTTAAAATATTAATCCACAAACTTTTCATTTTCTTTATTGGTCAATACAACTCATGACAAATTGTGCCACATAAATTCTTCATCTTAATGCTTCCCCTTTGATTTTTTTTCTGATTCTTTCATCTATTTTATACATGTGTCCCCATCCCTCCCCCAACAGACTGCATTTTTATTCTTTCTTCTGCTAAATGTTCTTAGAGCAGCATCAGTCATAAAAATGAGAATATGAGTAACAGAGATTAATAGATACCACTTAGAGCCTCAGAGCTCAATACATGTGTGTTCTGTGAAGAATCAAAGCATATTGAACATGCTGAGAACTGGGCACCCAAAGGTTAAATGTGGCAGATCCTTTTTTCTCTATGGAAAATCCAAATACTTTATTTAGCCAACTCCGTGTCTTACATTAGTCAATATGTTTCTCTTTGGAGTTTGTGACCAATCTAATTTTTCAAAGACACCATTTTGCCTGTTGGTTGAAGAAAATGATATTGTTTCTCTAAGAGGGTGGTTGATCCCAGCAGACACAAATGCTGGATCCTGATGTCTAGTCTTTATAAACATGGAACAAACTAAACCCTTCACTGTAGGATGCTTCAAAAGATGATTCTTCTCATGGCTAGTGCCATGAAACCTTTGAATTTTGAGAAAGAGCTGTTCTTTCTAAAAGGGTCTCTCATCCGAATTATAATTTACATTACATCAGAAAAAAAAAAAAAAAAAGGAAATTCACCTTTGCCAAAAGGAAAGGTGAAAATCAATATAGGAAATTGTACTTCCTTATTTCTTCAAAGATATATTTGGTGCTAATATAAAAACACAGTTTATTTTTCAAGGCTACTATTTGTTTCACAATAATTTATCTAATTATTTATACCATTTATAATTCAAAGGAAAAACTTAGAGGTGCTTTGACAAATATAGAGGGAACAAGTTTTTAAAATGACTACCTGGATGTGAGATGCTTCACATATATCCTCAATAGGTCTATAGTATTATCTAACAGGTAAAAAAAAATTGTCCCATTTCATAGAAAGTAAAGTATACATTCAGGTATATATTCAGGATTTGAAGCTAGGACTGTCTTCCTGAAAAGCCATTGTCACTTTTCCACCACCATACCTGGTACTCTGAGTTTCTATTTCTTCCTTTTTTTCCCGAAAAACAAATTTCTTATATTACAATGTCTGAGGAAATAGTTTGGAGTATATCACTTATTTTAGGAAAAGTGTTCTAATGCATAAATTGAATTAATTTTTAAGTGAATTGTTTTCCTTTAAACACTGTAAATACTTAGGCAAATTATTTTAATGTTTAGGCAAATAATGTCAAGATTTTCTTTTAAATCCTTTTTTACTTAAGATACATATCTGAATTTGAAGTTCAACCCAACAAATTTCAAGCAGGATACACCACAACTATGGGCAATTCTTCACCTAAAAAAAAAAAAAAAAAGTGGACGACATCTACCCTACCAGAGTTAATACTATTACTCAAGGTGTTTTTCTAACAGTGGTGATGGATTTGCAATGAATTTTTCCTCTCCTTTCTTTGGTTCTCTGGAGACCAAGTATATATATTTGCATTTGCCAGAAAGTCTGTTTAAGATTGAAAACATGAAAATAGTGCAAAGTGAACTGACCCACAAGGGAGTTATACCTATGACCTTGACCTCATTAGTATCATGCTCAAATCAACCGAGTCAACCAGCTGTATTTTCTTAAGTACGAGCACATATTTATTTGGTAAATATAGGAGTTTCAACTTCCTTAAGCCCCTTAGGGACCATTAAGTAGACCTCAGCATCAATTCATTCAACAAATTCTAACTGAATACTCAAATTGAGCAAGTCTTGTCCCTTAGTGTCTGAGAACTATGGAGCAGTTCGAGATGCCATGATTGGTCACCAGGAATTACAAGACATTCAATTAAGATGAGATAACACATACACAGGGATAGTCTTATTTAATAGTCTTACTTAAGAGCCTGGGCCTGGAGATAGGAAAACCTGGCCTTGCAGCCTGGCTCTGCTACTTAACTGGCCGTAGGACATCTGCCATACCACAGCTTCTCTAAACCTCTATTTCCCCTATAAGTAGAACAGAAAGACTGGTTACAGAGATGGTCCTGAATCTAGATGAGAGCCGATTTTAAAGCCTGCCACAAAATGGTTTGCATATATTAAGTACCCAGGACTTGTAGCAACTATATTAGAAACTCAATATTTGCCAGTAGACATTTCACACAGAGGTCTGACCTTATAGTCTTCCCACCTGCCTGCGCCTGTCTTCACTTGTTCCACTCTCCACCTCCTGAGACTCTGCCCTCCATACCAAACCCACATCAAGTCTCCCAGAATACTCTTATCCTGAGACAGGCTCGCCCTCCTTTGTTTTCCAATAACAGTTCCTTCATAAGTTCATGAAACATTCACTGCAGCAAGTAAACTCGTTATTCAGAATGCCTTGCCCCCAGTTTCAAAGTAGAACATGAGCTTTTTATAAATCTCTTCATCTTTCAAAACTCCAAGTCAATAATGTGCTTATCCCACATGGTCTAATCCCCTTGGCCCTTTATCCATTTTAACACTCACACGGTGTGTGACAAGATTCTACAGGAGATCTCCCAGCTCCTGAATCCTACTGACACATCTCAGCTCTTATTTCTGCTTGACCCCTCTCTGCCCCATCAGGCGCTACTCACCACTGTTTTCTTTCCCTAATTCTCTCTTCTGTTGGCATCTACAACACTTCTAATTTTACCTCCTATAACTTTCTCCTCTCAGTTACGTTCTCAGGTGTCTCTTACCTGCCCTAAAATGTCAGTATTCTCATGCTCAATTTAGGCATGTCCCTTTTTCATTCCATATGCAAGCTTATTGAGTCCCAAGATTTGAGACAAATTCATCAAATTCTTCCCCCAATCTGATACTTCCTTTTTGTTGAAAGGCATCCACATAAACCCAGTCACTCAAGCAAAAAAAAAAAAACAAAACCTATAAGAAGTTTTCTTAGTCTGTTTCTTACCACAAAATATCATAAAATGAGTAGCTTATAAAAAACAGAAATCTATTTTTTCACAGTTTTGGAGATTGGAAAATCTACAGTCAAGGCACTGGCAGATTGAGGGTCTGGCAAGGGCCCGTTACCTGGGGCACAGACTTAGCCTTCTTGCTGTGTCTTCACATGGTGGAAAGGGATAACAAGGTTCTCTGGGATCTGTCTTATAAGCCAGTAATCCCACTGATGAGAGCTCATCCTCATGACTTGGTCACCTAGTTACCCAGTGGCTATGGAGCTCTGAATCCCAGGCTTGGACACTGAGGACTTTCCCAAATTTGTTCCTTCCTTGGGTGCTCTGCCTCATCCCCAGGGACAGTGGCTGCTTCTTTTGTCTTCCATTCCCATATTCTTTAGAGTTCTCTTTACCCCTTATTAGCAATCCTCTATTACTAGTTAATAATGCTTTATATTACATTTCCCTCTTCAAGTCATGGTATGATTCTTGTCTCCTGACTAGACCCTGAGTGATATTTCTCCCCATTTCTGCCCCATCTCCTGAGCTTCTCATAGATTCCCCAACTTCCCTGCAATCCCAGAGTCCCTGCCTGAGTTTTGAAACTTGTCATTCTTCATTGGTTTTTATCCTCACCAATTGCCTACTTCTAGTTTAGATGTTTTCTAGTAGTTCTTCCTTGACATGCCAGCAAAATCATACCATAATGTACAGTGGGTGTGAATTTGGATCCACCAACTTGAGTGTGGATGAAATGTCAAATTATTTTTTTTCTGAAACCTAATTAAATATAACTCTGAGCAGAAAATTTTATTCTCAGTAGCAACTTGATTGACTTTCCTCTAATCTCCCCAACTCTCTGCTTCCAGGATTCTGTGAGTGTCTCAAAAGTCTTATGATGATTATAATATGATCCTTTGGGAACAGGTGGCACAGCTGGTTCTCCCTAACCATAGGAATTTTTGCAGAGTTGGTAGACTCAGAAACATGAGTTTAGCCTCCTCAACCGTGGCAGCTTCCTGGTACACCATAAGGGAATGGGGCACATGTCTGAACTCCACCTAAAAACCCCCTCTCTCTTCTCAGGTTGGAGGATCCCTAGCCTACCCCCCTTTCTCCTTCCCCTTAACAAAGTGATTTACCCTTGGGGTAAGTTTTGTTACTGTTGGCAAGAGTGCTTTAGCCACTAAATCCCCAAACACTCTCAGGCAAAGAAATGCAAAATCCTGGCCACCTTCTAGAAATCAGAAAACAGAAAAGTACATGGAAAACAAAGTCAACTTGGCTGTCTCACACAGGATCAGAATCTTTTCAGTCTAGAAAACACCTTCAACCCTTTACTCTTCTGGCCACAGCATTTTGTTGTATCTTCTTACACTCCTTTTATTATTATTTTATTTTCCATCAGTTCTTCTAGAACTCTCAATCATGTGTTTAGGCTTCAGAGACACAATTTCTCTTTGAGTACTTTATAAAACTTTCCTACCACTCCAAGGTGACAGGCACAGGTCTGGCAGTCTGTGTTCAGCAGGTTGAGGCAGGCAGGCAGCTGAGAAAGAGGAAATGCAGGGAGAAAATAATACACTGACTCCCCCCCACCCCAAGTGCTGGGGATTAAACCCAGACCTGGAGCTTGTGAGGCAAGCACTCTACCAACTGAGCTATATCCCCAGCCCAACATGCTGACTTTGCTCCAGGCAAACCTAGGTTCTCACCATACCTGTAACTTTCCTCTCTATAACCCTGTGTTTTTAACTCGGTGTTCCATCTTGGAAACACCTAGACTTGCATTCAAAACTTCATTCAAGTGACAACTCAACCAAAAAACCCTTGGGCACACGTGGCTCTAAGCCAGGCTCTCTGCTGTGCTGCAACCCTTGGATGCACATCTCAGCCATAGCACCTGCACTGCCTTTCATTATGATTTGGATTTTACATTTCTTTTCACTTTTCTGTTTCCTCCTCTAGATTACAAATTACTTGAGGATATAGAGACACTACCTCTCTTTTCTATGTCTCAAATATTCACAGATTGTTCTTGAATGTTTCCATGGTTGTCCAAAGTATTTTACCAATTCCTTTAAGTTGCTACAAATAAAGATGTCCTGTTGCCTCAGATGCCAAAACTGAGTTGTCAGGTATCTTTCATCTTTTAAAAACATGCTAAACTCATCTTTAATTTCAGCACTGAAGAAGGGCCATTTAATCACTTCATCATGTAAATGCTACTTCACACCTGCTGTGATGTAGTCTAAAACTTCTAAATATAGAAAAGCATGGAACTTCTGGAATGTTCTGCACATTTTTGGAAATCAGGTGCATGTTTTGGATTGTAATACTCTAAAAGGGGCGTGTCTATCTAATGACCAATAGTCAACGTTGCTGATGACTTATATTTTTAGGTTTCCAAAATTTGAGTTATTGAGTTTTCAAGAGGGAGAGATATCTTTCCCTTTAAAATGAGATGTTAATATTATTATGTTTTTTGTGTATTTTGGCAGTCTCAAGAAACGCCATCTGGATTAACAAAATGAGGAGTACTCTTAAGGGCCAAAAAATAGCTCACAATTCATAAAATGTTAGTGTGGAAAATGTAAGTTACTTGAAAGGAAGAAAAAAAAAAGTGAGGCTCTAAATCAGCTTTGTATGTGGCAAGAACACAGTAAAGGACTCAGTGCTTGAGTCTCCAAAAGTGAGGTTATCCAAGTACACTCTATTTTGCATAGAGTTGAGTTTTCTTTTGTTACTATTATGTAAATTACTTTCACATTTTTTGCAAAGGAACAGTCCTGCCAGGTTCAAAATTTGGCTCTGACACTTTTGAGCTGCACAATCTTAGTAAATTACTTAACCACTCTGTGCCTCAGTTTTCTTATCTATAAAATGAAGGCAAATCAGAATGCAATGTTGATATTTTAATAACCAATTTAACTTTTAAAATACTTACTGATTGCCTTCTATGTGCCAGGTACTTGGGGTACAACAGTGAATAAAATAGACAGAAAGCTCTGTCCTCACAGGGCTTAGATTGTTGCTAAAATGCTTATAATAGTGTCTTATGCATGAAGCATGCAGTGAGTTATTATCATTGTTATTATTACCATTGTTAATACTAGGATAGAAATTACATGC
Source organism: Callospermophilus lateralis (assembly GCF_048772815.1). Taxonomy (NCBI): domain Eukaryota; kingdom Metazoa; phylum Chordata; class Mammalia; order Rodentia; family Sciuridae; genus Callospermophilus; species Callospermophilus lateralis. The sequence goes on from NC_135305.1 coordinate 42,699,470, forward strand.
GGACTGGTAAGTACACACGGTCTTTAAGCAATTGTCCAGAAATTCAAGTCACTTTCCCATAGCCTGCCAAGCTAAGGCTCCTGCAGACCATTGGAAGGACACGCCAAGTCCTAGGTTGGAGAGAGGCGAGGAGAATGGGAGGTTTTCTGTGCCTCAGAATGCTTAGAATTCACCCTAGCGGTTGAGTATCATGGAATGTCCTTTCCCACTTCCCAAAACCCTAAGGAAGAAAGGATGGAAACACAAACCTCAGCCCAGAGCACAGACACAGAACCAATCCTGAGAGATGCTACTTCTGCCATTAGCATCTCCAGGGATGATCTTAAGAGGGGGCAACGCATGGTACATGAACCTAAAAGGTGGTGTTGAGAGGGGTGGAGGTCTTGGAACTCCAAGATCTGGATACAGATTTGTCCAGATTCTACATTTCCTCCCGGGCCTGATAGCCATTAGAGCATCAAAAGAAGTTGTTCACAGAAGATGACTGTCGCCAGCAGTCTGCAGTTTGCATGCTGCTCTCTTTGTTTTGTGCTGCTTCTGCCAGCATCTTGTCTTTCCTTCACAGTTTTCAACTCTCTGCCTCTTCCCAATGCTGTGCTTCCAACTTACACTGAGAAGGTCTTAATTGCTCTCCCCCGCACCCCTAGTATTAGGGGCTCAACCTAAGGGCCCTTTATAATTGAGCTACATCCCTAAGGCTGATCTCTAAGTTGCTGTGGCTGGCCTGGAACTTGCAATCCTGGAACTTACCTCAGCCTCTTGAGTTGCTGGGATTACAGGTGTGCACCCCATACCCAGCTCCTTAACTGTTTCTTAATAAATCATAATTTCAGAGAATCTTATTAAAATGATATCATAAGATAATTCAAAATCCTTCAGAGGAAAGGCACAGATAAGCAAAGCACAAGCCACATGGTCTTTTCAGGTTGGATCTTACTGTATCAGCAAGATTAAACATTTACGGTATTCTTTTATTCTCACCATGTACCCTAGCATGAAGGAGTCTCACTGCCTCTGAGCCCCTTGGTACACAAATCCAGATGGATGAGGTCAAGGTCACTGTGTCAATTCAATTCACCCAGACTTTCACCCACCCTTTAAAGAGATGGGAGTCTCCCAAATGAGGCTCAGTATCCCTCAGAATTGCAATTCAACTGAATTCCCAGGGAATTCAAAGGAGTCTGAGTGTCCCTCTGCCTCACAATCCTGCAAACCTTAGTTGTACTACAAGATATTAGCCCCTAACCTCATCTGTCCCCCAGCAGGACTCTCGTCTTTCAAATACTCACCTCCCTCTTCACAGATGCAAATTTCCACTCTTCTTCTCCTCAACCTCCTATGGATGTCCCCTGGAAATTCTTTCCAGGGTTAGCAAACTTCCACTAGATGTTCCTTCCACCTCTTGGCCACATTCTCCCAAGCTGAGTTGTGAGGTACAGTCAGTGCCCTGATCCCATGGAGCTGGAACTAGGTAGCTCTCTCCTTGCTTTTACCAACTACCAACTCCAGTCACTCTCCCTTTTCACCAAAGCCGCTGGCCCACTATCTTCATCCCATGGTCAGAATTATAACCCTATAAACTTCAGTGCCCATAGATAAGCTGGCCAGCTCTCCAACCACCCAATACTTGGATCCAGTCATCAATCAGAGAAGAGCCAGTTTTTAAAAATCACAAATGTGGTCATGAGATGCCTAGTGTCCCCTCATTCACAGCCCGTATCACATGGTTGGTCCTCTACCATGAGACTGTAAGCTCCAAGAGTGCACAGAGTTCTAAGCTCATTTTCTGACTGCTATATTCCTAACCTCATCACAGGGCCTCACACAGAATGAAAACTTAAATAGATATTTGTTAAATGAATAAACAATGTTCAATATTAGCTTCAAGGGGAACAAAATGGCAACAAAAAATTGAGAAATTCATTAAATCTACAGGTCTTGAGCAAATCTGTGTCCCAGAATGTAGCAGAGGTGGGTGCTACACTACCTTCATATTAGCTGTCATTGCGACAGCTAACTAGTGGCCAAAAGGGGCCCAAGGACCACTTGCTGGCTGAACAGGATCACTGCTGGACTAAGGAAGGGAATTTCCAGTGAAGCTATCCTGATGGTGTTTATAGTCATTTGTTCCTTTGTATCTATATGTCAGTTGTCCTGGTTGGTAAAGAAATTGCTTTCTTGAGGACTTAGACAAAATTGATCCTATTAAGTGTCCCTGCTGAAGTCTTCCCTATTACCTGCCGGAAATTCCCTGGGCACAACATCAGCCATGCCTCATTATCTATAAGAAAAGTAGGAGAGGTAATTATTCATCAAGAAAGATTAATTCAAAAAATACTCTTTGATTTTCTTCTGCTGAGGAATTTTGATACCATAAAGATAATAATGAGATCACCAAACTCATTATAATAATTATAGTCCTTGGATGTAAGTTATTATTCACACTTGTAGTTCATTAGTGCAGTACTTTTATTAATTAGGATACACTTTTTTAAATTATAATTTAATTTGATCATGTTTTTTTTTAATTGTGAGTATAGTATAAGGCACTGATAAAAGATAACGTGAATCATGTTTATAGAAGCAAACAGAGGTTCCCGAGATTCCAAGCCTGATTTCACAACAGTTAGCAAATATTGGGGAATATTTCTGTCATATAGAAATGCATGAGTTGACTGCTAAAGCTTTCTATGTAACCTTCAGGAATGCCACAGAGATCTCCTAGAATTGATATTTATCCACTAAAATAAATACACAATAACACTTTAGCTAACAACTGGGACCAACAAATAGGTATTCTAATCAAGTAGCCTTCAGGAAACAACCTATTTTTATTATAGAACAGATGCAGGCAAGAATAGCTCCACAAAGGACCTATAATAAAATTACTAGAACAATCTCTCTCATGCTCAGAGTGATATTAATGGATTCCCCAGTGAAGTGTTTTGTACAATACACCATTTTACCAACCATAGACCTTCAGCCTTATAACCAGACATCTAAATTTTGTTGTAAAAATAGCCCCAATGAATATCTCTGAAAGTACAAAGGGATTTAAAGCAAAATAAAGTAATAATAACAGCTACCATTTATTGAGTACTTATTATGTGTCAGGCTCCATGCTCAGCTCTTCACATGCATAATCTTTCCCTAATATAGAATATTTCAAAAGTCCATGAAAAATGACAGGCATCTAAGAGAGAAAATTTGATTACAAAATACAGACATTGCACTGGCTCTGAAAAACAGTGGTAATAAGGGAGATATTATTAGGGTAATAAGCTTTAAGGACACAATCATAAAAATGTAAATGAAGGATTTAAGTTAATTTCTCCCCTTGGATCAAAACTGCAGTCTCTGTAGGTTGAGAGCACAGAACCCTTAAGGAGCTCTTGGGAAATGTCAGGCCAACTTAACAATTTTATCCACTGACTCTCCTGTAGCAAATTTCTATGTCGTTGGTGGTGTTCCCAGCCTGGTTTAGAGGTCCAGGGAAACCTGGGGAGGTGATTGAAATGTTATTATAAAAATAATGATTATTATTAACTAACAGATGTTCAGAAAGTTAAAACAATGAAAAGCCAAAAATAAAATAGAAATCACTAGAGATTTTTAAAGATCCTAGCAGACAAAAATAAATACAAATTTTAAAAATATTTATGAAGCAAAAATCTTAAAATCTTGAACACAAAGTAGTCCCATGGTAAATGCATACAATCCACTCATACAATATTAAACATGAAATAATCATAATGATATTTAAAAGAAAAGAGCAAAAAGAAATTATTTTCATCCCAATAAAGACCAATTATTGTCACAATTAAAGACTGATGATACATTAAATAAATCGATACAAGATATGAAAAGGAGAAACAAGACACATTTCACTGTTTGAAGTACTAAAAGGAAATATGAGTCATGAAGAAAAATTAAAATAAGCACATCTATTAATTATCATTGCTAACTGAAATGAAAAAATATTAATAATGATTAGAAAAAATATCACAGCCATGAAAGATGTTGCCTAGGGTTATGTATTACATGATGAGAAATAGAAGTACAAGAGTTTGATTAATGCAGGATAGTTTGGGTGCTGTTTAAACTATTTGTACGTCAGGGGTATGATGGACGTGGCTGTCTGCATTTGTTTCCACTCTGAACCAGAGCACCCATTAATTTGCTCTGTACAATAATGTGAGCACCAACCCTGTGAATGTCTATTCAGTCCTGTTTGTGTTAATTTAGAAAAAAACCTGCTGCAAAAATAGTTAAAAGCTCACAAAGATTTAGGAAAACTGATTGAAAAGATTGGCATTGGTGTTTCTCTACAATTGCTCTAGGAACAAAGACTGTCCCTTGTCAATGACAGAAAGAGGCAGCGAATATCATCTGCTCACCTTATAGTTCACCTCTTCAGGGCACACAGCACAGAGGTATCTGTTAGTTTATTAATCAACACTTAGTAAGGTAAGGGCCAGGCTTTTCTTTAAAAGGCCACATAGTATTTTAGATTTTATGGGCCAACAAGCAAAATCAAGAATAATACATAGATACTTGTGTAACGAGAGAAAACATATTCCTGTAAAAAAAAATATATATATTGGCAGAATTCAAAATATAGTGACAATAATAATGGAGTATAATTTTCAAAATACAGATATAGTACTGAGAAGAATGGAATTCTTTTTCAGGAGGATAACAATTCATTTAACTGGGAGTTCAAAATTAGGGTTTCCTATCTTCAAACTAATTACAGATATTTATCTGCAAAAACAATTCTTAGCCATGAGGCCAGATTTGGCCTGCAGACCATAATTGGAAAGACTTTATTGGTGCCAAGGAAGAATTAAAAAGCAGAAGAAACAAAGTCTAGCAATAAGAGACATTGTGATTTACTTTTTCTCCTCAAAATACATTTTTGTGCTTTTTTATTTCACGTTTTGTTTTACTTGAGTTTCTCCTTGATTGGCCAAAAGCATCCATTTGCCTGGAAGATGGATTAGAGTTATTTAATTTTAATTTATGAAGAGAGGAAAAAAGAATCTATATTTAATTATTCACTTCCAAAACACATTTTTTTAGCTGTGAGTAAGACCAAAATATCGAAATTAAGCATAACTAAGAAAGTTAAAATTTTAAATTTTTGAAATTCCCATTTACATATCCAGAGCCAGGTTTGACTTACGTGCACCTTTGGTTTCACTAAGCCAAAGGAAGAGAGTTCAAGATATGTCTTTGTTGTTATTGTTGCTGCTGCCGCTGCTTTGAAAAACTATACTTTGCTTATTTTTTTTTAACTGATACACTAAAACATAAGAGTTGTAGTGTAAATAGAATGCCATATAATGTTCAAGATGTATATGCATTTCACAATATTTAAGTTAGTCTAAACATAGTTATCTCCGCAAACATTTTTTTATTTCTTGGTAGTGAAATTTTTCAAAATTTTTTTCTTTTATGCTTCTAAACTCTACAGTACACAATTGTTATCCAATATCTCCATACTGTGCAATTGAACCCCAGAGCTCCTGGCTCCTATCTGCCTGTAACTTAGCACCCATTGGTCAACCTTTCCACATTCCTCCCCAACCTCCACTGTCTCCAACCTCTGGTACCCACCATTCCACTCTCAGCTTCTGTGAGATCAACTGTTAGATTCCACCTTTGAGTGAGATCATGTGGCACTTGTCTATCTGTGCCTGACTTTTTTCACTTAACATAATGATCCCCAGTTACATCCATGTTGTCAAAAATGGCAGGATTTTATTATTTTAATGGCTGAATAGTATTCCACTGTGTATATGTCATCAGGTGATGGATACTCAGATTGCTTTCATTTCTTGGCTACTGTGAATTAATGCTACAATGAACATAAGAGTGCACATGTCCCTTCATCACACTGATTTCACTTCCTTTGGATAAATACCCAAAAAATGGGACCTCTGGGTCACATGGTAGTTCTATTTTTAATTTTTTGAGGATCCTCCATACTATTTTCCATAATGATTATACCAATTTACATTCCCACCAACAGTGTGTAAGTATTCCCTTTTCTACATATCCTCACTGGCACTTGTTATTTTAGATTCTGTTCCTATATATATATAAACTATTCTTACTAGGGTGAGGTGACAGACATCACATTGTGGTTTTGATTTGCATCTCCCTGGTGACTCATGATGTTGAGCATTTTTTCTTGTGCCAACTGGCTATTCGCATGACTTCTTTTGAGAAATGTTTATTTAGATCTATTGCCCATGTTTAATTTTTTTCTATTGAGGTTTTGAGTATTTTATATATTCTAGAGATATCAGATACATGCATTGTCAATATTTTCTCCCTTCCTGTAGATTGTCCTGCACTCTGTTGAGTATTTCCTTTGCTGTGCAGAAGTTTTTTAGCTTTATGTAGTCCCATTTGTCTATTTTTGCTTTCATTTCTGTGCTTTGGGGTTTTGTCCAAAAATAAAAATAAAAATAAAAAATTAAATTAAAAAAGCCCTTGCCTAGTCCAATATCTTGAAGCCTTCTAGTGGTTTTTATAATTTGGGGTATTAAATTTACATCTTTAGTCCATTTTGAACTGATCTTTGTGAGTGGTGAGAGATAAAGGTCTAGTTTCATTCTTCTGCATGTGGATGTCCAATTTTCTCAATACTGCTTATTGAAAAGAGTGTCCTGATAGGGATAGCATTGAATCTAGAAATCCCTTTGGGTAGCATGGACATTTTAACAATATTGAGTCTTCCAATACATGAACATATGTTGTCCTTCCCAATATCTTTCACTAATGTTTTCTAATTTTTCTTGTAGAGACCTTTAAACTTATTACTGTTAAATGTATTACAGGTTTTTTTGTATACGTGTGTGTGTGTGTGTGATTATTGAAAATGGAATTGGCCTCTTGATTTCTAGTTCCATAACTCACTATTACCATATAGCAATGTTACTGCTTTTTTTTTATGTCGATTTTGTATCCTGCAACTCTGTTGAATTCATTTACCAATTCTAACAGTATTTTTGGTAGAACTTTTGGATTTTTTTATATTTAAGATCATGTCTTCTGCAAACAAGAATAATTTGACTTCTTTTTTAATGTACATTTACTTTATTTCTTTCTCTTGCCTGATTGCTCTGACTAGGACTTCCAGCACTATGTTGGATAAAAATAGTGAAAATGGGCATCCTTGTCTTGTGCCAGATCTTAGATAGTGTTCAGTTTTTCCCCATTCAATATATTAGCAGTTGCTTATTATAAATGGTCTTTATTATGTTGAACTATAATCCATGCCTGATTTGTTCAGCATTTTTACCATGAAGGGATGTTGAATTTTATCAAATGCCTTTTCTGGATCAACTGAGCTAACCATATGGTTTTTGTCCTTCATTCTGTTGATATGGTTTATTGTGTTTATTGATTTGCATTGGTTGAACCATCCTTGCATCCCTAGGATGAATCCCACTTGGTTCTGGCAAATAATTATTTTAAGGTGCTGCTGAATTTGGTTTGCTCATGGCAAGGACTTTGCAACCATGTTCATCAAAGATATTGGCCCGTAGTTTTGTTTGTTATTGTTGTTGTATCTTTATCTTGCTTTTGGTATTGGACTCATATTGCTGACCTCATAGAAAGGGTTTGAAAGAATTCCTTCCTCCTTTACTATTTGGAGTAACTTAAGGAGAATTGGTATTAGTTCTTGAAATGTTTGGTAGAATTCAGCACTGAAGCCATCTGGCTCTGGGCTTTCCTTTGATGGGAAGTTTTTATTACTAATTCAGTCCTTTTATTTAGTCTGTTCAGGTTTTCTATTTCTTATGATTCAGTCTTGGAAAGGTACATGTGTCTAGGGATTTGTCTGTTTCTTCTAGATCATCACATTTGTTGGCATATAGTTCTTCATAATAATCTCTAATGAGCGTTTGTATTTCTGTGGTGTCGATTGTAGTATTTCCTTTTGTGTATGTGATTGTATTTATTTGAGTCTTCTCTGTCCTTTTTTTTTTCATCTATCTAGGGGTTTCTCTATATTTAATTTTTTTAAAATATAGTTCTTTATCTCCTTGATCTCTTGTATGCTTTTTTAGTCTCCATTTTATATATTTCTGCTCAGATCTTTATTATTTTTCTCCTTCTACTAGTTTTGACTTCAACTTGTTTCTAGCTCATGAAGATAGAGTGATAGGTTGTTTATCTGAGATCTTTCTACTTTTTTGATATGGGCATTAATTACTGTATCCTTCCCTCTTAGTACTGCTTTGCTATATTCCATAGATTTTGGTATATTGTATCTCCATTTTCATTTGTTTCAAGAAACTTCCTTCTTGATTTCTCCTTGATTCTTTGGTTATTTAATTTCCATATATTTTTAGAGTTCTCAACGTCTTTCTTGTTATTGATTCCGAGCTTTATTGTATTATATATAAAAAAGATACTCAATATGATTTCAATTTTTTTAAATTTGTTGAGACTTGTTTTGATCCACCCTGAAAAATGTTCCATGCACTGATGAGAAAAATGTGTTTTCAGCAGCTGTTGGATAAGATGTTCTGTTAGGTCCATTTGGTTTAGGGTGCAATTTTACTCTGCAGTTTCTTTCCTGATTTTTGTATCTGAATTATTTCAAAGTGAGGTGTTAAAAATCCACAACTATGAAGTCTGTCATTTCGTTTTTGATTTATTAATACTTTCTTTGTATGTTTGCTTGGTCTACTATGGAGTGCCTATATTATTCTGACCTTCTTATTGTGACTTTTCTGTGCCTGTTGTTTCAGAAATTTTAAGCAGACTGCTTATTTCCTTCCAGTATTTTACTTAGCTGTTTTGACTGTTTCAGCATTAGATAGCACCCAGATCCAGATTTGTCAGGAGTCTGATGGTGGTATGTTGTCTCTGTTTTGGTAATAGAGGGCCATCCAAGCCCAGATTGGTCCTGTATACCCTGTTAGTGTATTATTCAGAGAGAAAAGCAGAGTTCCTAGAAGGAGTAGTCGGTCCCCACAAACCCCACCCTAGGACTAAGTAGGCCCAGCTGCTTCATCAAGTCCCTGGCCTCTAGTCAGACCCTACAGAATTCCACCTGGCTCTGGGCAGTCATGATAGATGAACCAGCCCCCAAGCTCCTATGTCATATCTGTAGCCACCAAAGCCACCAAGATGTGTCATACACTGAGCCCACAGCCCCCAAGACTAGTAAAACACCAGGTTAGGACCAAGACCCACACTTCTAAGGCTGCCTATTAATGAGATGGACTCATTACCCAAGCCCACTGCAACCAACCACAGGTGATGCTAGCTGGAATACGAGTCTGCTAGCCTGGGGTTGTGTCCCTTGCCCTGACACTGCAGCTATTCCAGAGGCTACCTCAATAGAGGCAGGTGTAGGGGTGTGGACTATTAAGATCTACCCAGTGCTAGGTTTCACCAGTCTAGCATTATGTTCCAGGGAAAAATCTCAGGCTTACTACCCTGCCCTCCACCAGTGAAAAGGGCCTTGCACCTGTTATGCTGCCTAAAGTTGGGGTGGTGTTGGCAAAGGCAGACTGTTGACCACTTAAGCTAAGGCTAAGCTATGTTGTGCTACAGTCTCACAACCACAAGGACTTGCTCAAGCTCAGGGATGCACCAAGGCCCATGCTACAGCAGGCCACTAAGTAAGCCAAAGTATGTCACTGGAGGACAGGTATGGGCCCAGGTCTGTCCTAGAGCCCCATCTGTGAGCATTCGTTTGATGATAGTTGTGCTGCTCATTTGGAAGATGAGGGGTAGAAACAGTTCCTTGACTACCAAGGTTGGTGCTAAGCTGTGTCACATACCCTCAGAGGCCTGCACAGTCTTAGGAGATGGGTAGGTCTTCCCCAGTTCTACTCCAAGGCTTCAGCTGAAGTGGCTGAAACTCAGGTCTTTCCCACTGGTACAAAAGTCCCCCCTGATGTCAAAGCTGGCCTAAAGCTCTGTCTGTGAATTCTCATCGTGTACAGGCCTTAGGTTTCTGTTGGGTACTTGGTCTTACTGCTATAGGCTGGGCATTGGACTCAGAGACAAAGCCCTTTGCTAGCTTTAAAGCACTGTTCCCCAATGGGTAGAGTCCTGCTGTACCACCTCAGGCTGGGTGAAGATTGGTAGAAGCAATCCTCTTGCTGCTTGGCAAAAGGCCTTTCCAGTAGTTTATTCCACAGGTATTGTCCTGGCAGTAGGGATCATGAGTCTTTACCCAGCACTGGGTTTTACCATGGAAGGTCTGGTATGATTTCAAGTCTAAGGCTTAATTTTGAACTTAATTCTCTCTCCTTTCCCCCATCAGGGACCACTTGTCTCCACACTGGAGTGCTTGGAGTTAGGAAAAGGGTGAGTTTCTTTCCTGCCTTCTTCAATGTCATTTCATTATGTTATTCTAAAGTTTGCAATATGGTCTCTCATCTGATTTACTTGGCTTTTGTACTGGTAATTGGTGCATGAATCGCTGTTTAACTTCGTGTGTCTGCAGGGAGAGGACTGCCAGAGGAGATTACCCTGCCACTATTTTGCTCTGCCCCTGAGGGGAAATCCCTTCTGAGTGAGTTATGTGTTGTGTTAGTCATCTATTGCCACATTAAGGCTGAAGAGCAGATCATCCTAAATCTCAGCCTATAGCAAGAGAACTTCCTCTCATCTTCTCAGAGTTTATAACTTGACTGTGTTTTGGTTTATTTATCCTATCCTAGCTGGGTATCTCTGCTTCAGAATGAGGTTCAGTTGGCCTGGGCTCCAGGTTGCAAATTCATTCAAGTTAGCTCATATCTGCTTATTCTGGGGCCCAGGCTAATGGGACAGCAGATACCCATGCAATGTTTTTCTCATGGTGGATCACCAGAACACAAGAGGCTAGCTACATTATGTAAGCATATTTAAGATGTCTGTCCATGTCACATTTAATCATATTCCATGGCCAAATCAAGTCACAGGGAAATGCACTCTGCCTCCAACATGGTAGAAGAAGTGAAATTTGCTGCATAGTAATTTAAAATATCCCCACAGGAGAAAAGAAAAACTCTCGAGAGCCTCTATGATCTACAGAAAGGAAAGTAGAAGAGAAAAGTGGAAATTATCAAGCAGACACTTGTATCTTGACCTTCCCATTGTATCAGTTAGAAATGCATTTGGCTGCATGTAATAGAAAATTCCATTACAGTGGTTTAAACAGTTTGTTTTTTCTCACACAATATAGCAAGTCTTGAAATAGGAAGTTGAAGGCTGATGTCCCTGACTAGATCAATGATTCAGAATCCTCTTATCCTTTTATTTTCTGCTTGTCCTTTTTTTCTTTCTGCCTTTCTTCCTTCTTCCCTTCATTCTTTTCTTCCTTCTTTCCTTCTTTCCTTCCTCTCTTTCTTTCTTTCTTTCTTTCACTCTCTCATGGTACTAGGGATTAAACCCAGGAGCACTCTACCACTGAGCCACATTCACAGTCCTTTTTATTTTTTAATTTGAGACAAGGCTATTCTTAAGTTGCAGAGGCTGTCCTCAAATTTATGATCCTCCTGCCTCAGCCTCCTGAGTTTCAGGGATTACAGGTAAGTTCTACCATGCACAGATGGCTCTCCCATTTTTAGCTTGTATATTTTTTTAATTAATTAATTAATTTACAAAATAATTTTAAAGACTCTAATACATCTATATTCCAGACAAGATTAAAGAAAAAAAATCAAAATTCTTGTATTCTTGTGTCCTTAATTTTTGTTGTTTTGGTTTGTTTCAAGAAAGGCAATTCTTTCTTGTTTCTGCTGCATCTTTTTTGGCCAGAACGGAGTTCCCACAGCCACCCTAGCCAAATGACCAGGAAGGTTTAGGATTTGATTTTCCAGTGTTCATAGCACAGGGCAGAAGGCAAGACAGGAGACGGTTGAGGTTGGGATTGGAAACTGAGTGATGTATGCCTTGACTTCTCTATCTTAAAATCTTGGTAGGAAGGAGTTCACTGTAAAAATTCCCAGATAGGAGTGGAAAGATATGAGAACAGCGCAGTAATTGGCCATTTACCTCAGTGCAGCCTGGGGAGGTTACAGGCCAAGAGAAGAGGCTCCACTCTGACCCAGAGCCTCATCCAACCTGGACTAGAAATATTGGAGAAGGAATGTCACAGAGACATTTGCTTGAGATGTGGGTCCTGTTTCTGCTTGCAGTGCTCTGGGACCCAGAAGGGTCTTCCATCCTTGTGAAAGAAGTTTGGGTACTGAGAAAACGACGAACGATAGAAAAAGTTGAGAGCAGAACACCTGGAATGAAACATTCAATGTTCAATTCCATTTTCTGAGACTCTAAATTATTGAAATAGGCCATGAACAACAATGTGGCTTTCACCTGGTCTCAGACACAGGAAAAACCAACAGGTCTCTGAAATAAAGTTATTTTAGAGATAGGGGGAAAGCCCAGGCTCACTGAGATGTCCTGGTGCTGAGTCCAAGAGTCAAAGGAGAATGATGGTTCTGGATTTTTTATGGGCCTAAACGTGGACTGCTCAGTCTTGCCTTCTTGGGTTCAAACTTGTGCTCCAAGGCAAAAGCCCTGTAAAGAATTCCAAGGGGCTAGGAATGTGGAGCAAAGGGAGCAGGGATGGGGGAGATTTTCCCTCAGGATACTAAAGCACCATAGTATCATATAGCCATGGCAATGAGGCAATCATGGCATAATTTGGCCTGAACATACTTTATTTACAGAGTTACAAAAAATTGTGCTGTAAATAGGTAATAATGAGTGTAATGCATTCCACTATTGTCATGTATGTAAAAAACAAACAAACAAACAAACAAAAGATGGAGCTGTAGTACAGCATCCTTCATCATTAGTGAAAATGAGAATTCACCCCGACACAATTGCAAAGCCAGGGAGCTTCCAAGGATCATCTTTGAGGATCTTTTCCCTCTAGGCAAGATAGGAACTCAAGGTAAAACTACTTTAACTGAAAATCATCAAGGAGTTTTGGGCCTCTGCAATAAGAGAAAGCCCTTAGGGTTTTGTTATTTTTGTTCTTTGAAGAAGAGAATAAAATAATTCATTGTACTTTCTTACTTATTTACATGATAGCAAAAATCTCAATTTTGTTTCTGAAGAGCATGAGTTAACAAAATTGTGATTATTGTGATTATAGTCAACTTTGGTCTGTAGTTCTTACATCTTTTGAATAATAATAATGAAGAGTGTCTTTAATAGTGTGTAGTGGATGATACTTTATAGAGGATAAACTTTCTATTAATTGACTTCAGCAATCCTTTTACCTCTCAATTTTACATTGTCCAGAAGAATAACCAGAAACATACATTAAGAATGTCCAGGAAAGAGACTTCCTGTGATTATCTTCTCCAATTAATGTGAGAATTTGCTACTCTGCAAAACAATCAATCCTCTCTATGACGTGCTATTAAAGATTAGGAGAAAGAGACAGGGGTGGGGAATAACGTAGAAAGAGAGGAGAGGAGATGGGAGGGGAAGAAAGAAGAGGGACGGAGAGAAAGAGAATTGAGACAGGAGTAGGAAGAGGAAGAAAGGGAGGACATAACTGGGGAAGGAACAGAAGTAGACTCCACAGCCTGAATCAAATGCTCTCAAGACAAGAGACAGAAATACCCCAGAAGCCTACTGTCTAGGTTCAAGCCTCAGATCCTCTCATTTATTAGTATGTGACATTGGCCATTATTGGGGTCCCCTAAACCTTGGTCTCTTTATCTATAAAATGGGAATAATGGTTCCTACTTCTTATAATGATGATTTAAAAACCTAGTAAATATAAAGCACTTTTCAGACTACATGGCAATACAGATTGAGTATCCATTATCTGAAATGCTTAGAACCAGAAGTATGTGGGAATACTTGCATATATATAATGAGATATCTGGGGATGAAACCCAAGTCCAAACACAAACTTCATTTATATTTCATACACACTTTATATGCATAGCTCAATTTCATACAACTTTTCAATATTTTGTACATGAAACAATGTTTTGTGTTATGGAATTTTCCATTTGTGGCAATTTTCCATTGGTTGGTGCTCAGAAAGTTTTAGATTTTGGAGCAATTTGAATTTTGGGTTACAGATGCTCAACCTGTAGTACTCAGTAAACTTTAAATAGTATTATTATTCATCTCTACTTATTAACTAAAGAATATCCATTATAGCTGATGTAATCTATAAAATGGATTTTTTTCCTAAAAGAAATGTACTCTCTTTTATAATTCTTTGGAGTTCATTATTCCACCTGTCACTTAGGAAAAGCTGACAGTCCTCTTCCTTCATGAGGTTCTTTTTTACCTGGTTCCTTCTGGCTCCCCATCCCCACCTCTCCCAGGCCTGAACTTGCTCTGCCCTGAAGGAGGTGGAACCCAATCCTCTGCACCCTCCTTTGTGTGTTGCTGCTTTTACTGGTTCTTTCAAGGTTCAGATTCCAAAGCATCCAGCAAATCAGTTGGCCAAGCCAGAGTCCAGGCACAGCTGTCATGTGGCCCTTTCCCCTGGGCCATTTAGCAGTCACAAGACTACAATATGTGCAGTTAGGAAAAAGACAGGCTGTATTGAACAAGGTTTATCAACAAACCTCTTCTGACTTGCCAGCCATTTCAATCTTGTGCCTAAAAATTTCTCCCCAGGCAAAGAAAAGTTCCCATAATTATTGGAAATTTGCAACATTTGAAATATTGTCCCAGTGAAGATCCAAAACAGACTATGAAATTGTCAATGGTCACCTCTTAGAATCATAACATTTTTTAACTGTGCAGGTTTAGAAGTGCTCCAGTACAGTCCCTTCATTTCATAGAAGAGGAAACCGGGGTCCAGAGAGATTGGTCATTTGTCTGAGGTCACACTCCAGGGCTTTTGCAGTGGGACCTGATTCCTGGACCTGAAACTTTCCATTGGATCCCACTCTCTTTCTTCTTTGTTTGATTCAGGGATGAAGAGAGTATTGGGTTCTGTCATGCTTGTCCCTTTACAGAATACAGTTCAAACAAATGTCATATTATAGGGACAGTTGACAAAAGGAAGAAACACTTCCTCATTGAGATCTGCACATATTGCAATAGGCAAATGTCTTCTATTTAAATTGATTGTGTACAAATTGAATTTACATAATTAGGAACACATTCAAAACTAGGATAGGAATTAATATATACCCAAAACTATTACTCTTTATCTATAAAATTTACTTCTAAGATTTCAAATAAGGACAAGGTAAACCTCAAGGTGTTCAGTTCTCACCCATCCAAGGTGTGTGTGTGTGTGTGTGTGTGTGTGTGTACACACACGTGTGCATATGTGTCTGTGTTTATCTTGTCAGTATATGACAGATCACAATTTTCAGTTGGTGAAGTTTCCTGCAAATAAGGAAAGGGCTGGTCCTGTTCAGAGATTGCCTTAATAACTGCCCCTTCCTCTCCATCTGCCATTGGTCAAGCTGGAAATCCACCTGGGATACAGCCCAGTCCTGGGGCTTTGTAGTCCATGTTGTTAAATCTGAGCACAGATTAATGATAGAGCATTTTGCTTATTTATTTGGCTAAATATGAGGGTTATAATAAAAAAGAAGAATGTCAAATCTATGCACCCTCTATGCTCCTCAGCATACTTATTCTAAGCTGCAAACTATGAACCTTAGTTGACTGATTAGTCCTCAATCCCACTACTGAAAGAGTTACCTTGAGAGTTGGGGTGGACAAACTTAATTCATTTCCCACATATACACTAACATTTGATCCAGCTTGGAGTAAACATAAAAAAGGAGGCTTTAAAGTAAAAGTTACAAAAAAGGGAGAGAAAGAAGAAAAGGAGTCAGATGATTCTATCCAAAACTCGCAATTGAGGTAATTACCACCACTGAACACTGAATTTACCCTGGACTTGCTGACTTCAGATGATGCAAAGGAAACTCAGCTCCTTGTTTTATGTATTTGCTACTGCATAAATAGTACTTTGCTTATCTCATTTAATTCCCTTTGGTCCATATATTTTGAACCAAAGAAAATTGTGTATGTAAAGGGTTTCCTGAGCTGCAAGGTTGTAAGCCAGAACTGTCGAAACCAATGTAATGAAATTACATTATGCATAAATTAAAGACCTACATTCACTTATCCAAAACCACCAGGAAAAGAATTGAGAATTACTCAGGGTTTAAAAATGTAATCAATTATATAGAATCTATGTTATGCATCATCTGTGTAAGGGAGGAATGGGGGTACCCCTTTCTCTACAACATACAGGATCGTTACTGACACCCATATAGCAAATGACAGGTGAACAAAAGGAAAGCATTACAAGTGTATTTGATCGTGAATTACATGGCATGAGAGCCTACAGATATAAAACCCAAAGACTCAGGGTGAACTGTTTTTTTCATGCTTCAGTTCAATGAAG
Source organism: Callospermophilus lateralis (assembly GCF_048772815.1). Classification (NCBI taxonomy): domain Eukaryota; kingdom Metazoa; phylum Chordata; class Mammalia; order Rodentia; family Sciuridae; genus Callospermophilus; species Callospermophilus lateralis. The sequence goes on from NC_135305.1 coordinate 42,715,848, forward strand.
CATGGACAGCTGTATAAAATTATGATTGGATACAAAGGATATGAGATAATGGAAATGAAACAAGACAAGGCCTTTTTGTCTGTGTTTTGGCTTTGTTTTTGCAGTGCTGGGGATGGAACCCAGCGCCTCTCTCACACTTGATGTAACATTCTACTGATGAGCTACACCCCAGCTCTGGTTGAGTTGGGGGGATCCAGCCTGTTATTCAGATTCCTCTGGGCCTCTCTGTTGTACCTTTTCTTTTCTTTTTTTTTTTTCCTAGAGTGGGGGTTTTCTGACTTACAATCAAATAGGTCAGATAATTTTTTAATGGCTAGTTTTTATACAGAAAGATGGGGGAATGTCAAAGTAATGTTTTTAGTATTTATGGCTGGCCTTGGAGGAAATGTGTTCTGGTTTCTGTGGCCTGTTTAGAGGAAGTGGAATGCTGATTTCTATGGCTTGTCTCAAGGGAGGACCTGGAGTGAGACCCAAGAGCTGGAGAAAGTCAGAGAAACTTGGCTTCTGAGGCTGCTTCTTAGGGCTTCTCTTTGGGGTATCATTGTCTGAGCCCCAACATCTGTTATATATCATCTCCACAGAGTTTGGGGTAGCATCTTCTAATCGAACATATTACTATTTCTGAAATAAAATGCATGAAGGGGTCACATTCCCTGGAATATATGAAGTTCCTAAATATCCCCACATTAGATCATGCAAAATTTTACACCAACGGAGTTTGTCAAAAATTTATAGAAAAAATAAAAGCTTTCAGAGCTTTTCAGATTTGAGAAAATAAAGGGACAAAGGGATTGTGTACATGTATATACACACAACAACAACAACTACACCTAAGTGTGAAGTAGGAGAAATTAAACTTTGCCACTTAATATCTGTTTGATCTGGAACAAATCATATCAATTGGAGCTATATTTTTGAACCCACAAAAATGTGGAATTAACCAAAAGCTAAACTGTGACTAAGTGTTGCGAATACTCTTTGTTGCACCCCTGGCAAATGAGCATGGCCAGGAGGTTAGGACCTGAGCACCCTCACAGCTCAGCTGGTGACTTTCCATGTGACCCCAGGAAAGTCATTTTGTTTCCCTGGTCCTCAAATTTCCCTTTTATCAAGTGAGGTGATTGGAATTACAATCTCTAAGGACATTCAGTTTCAGAATCTCTTCCTTGAAAGTTTTTTTGGTTTTGTTCATGTTTTTAGTTGAATTTTTAAAATTAATACCCAGTAATAACAATGTGTTATAAATCATAATCTTGGCCAATGTCTCTATTTTTACACAACTGTATATGATACTTGGGCTTCAGTGTTGAATTACAAGAGTTGGGGGCAATTGTTTCCCTTCTCATTTCCAAATACATTGTTTTATGTATAAGCAGCATGAACAAATAAGCATGAGAATAAAAACAGAACGTTCCAACTCCCTTCAGCTGGAATTTGAAGAACTCTCTATCTTCCTTTATGGGGCCTGGTGGCCTTAAAATAAGAGCAGAAAGTGCCACAAGATTATTTCTCAATTCTGGAAATATTTGCAAGTGATCTTGCCAAAGTATTAGTCAGATATGCTAATTGAAAACTCCAGATGGCAGCATCGGTTACCTTGCTTTGCTCGTGTTCCTCTTTGAAATCTTGCCCTCCTAAGAAAACACATTGAAAAGAAATCTCTTTGAAACATTATCTTGGGCATGGAAATTAGCTTCTCATGGTTTTAGACAGCAAATTTGTACACGTGGCCTCTTTGTACCATGACTTTTTTGATAGTTTCAAATTTTATAAAGAGTGAATTTTGGAGTAGCCCAATGGTCAGATGCAGTAAGTTGAGTTTCTATAAGAAAAAAAAAAAAAACAGATTTGAATTTTACTAAACTTCTGGAACTCAAAGGGACAGTTACTGGATTTTCTAAAATCCTCTTGAAGCTGATCCAAGTTCAAAGTTTCCAATGACCTTGAATGGGACTTTGTGATCTTGTCAGTTGTTTGGTTAGAAGAAATAAAATAGGAATTTAGGTAAACATTTGTTTGTGTGGACAACACAAGCTCTGGTTGTCATTGCATAACATAAAGTTGTCATTTGTAATTCTCCATGATTGATATTTTTGCTGGTGTGCACTTCATCTTTATATGAAAAGTATGTCCCTAATATTGTATACACATACACACACAGACACACACACATATACATATTCAATAACTTCCCCATCCTCTGTCCTCCAAACTGGCAACATATAATACTTTAATTACTTAATTGCTCCAAATGCTAAAGAACTTTACTATTTTAATATATTTTATCTTACTTAACAGTTTGAGATCAAGTTCTCCAAATCCAGCTTGATTTTGTACCTTCTAATATGTTTACAGTTGACCCTACACATCCATAGGATCCACATTGAATCAATCATAGATTAAAAACATTCAAAAAATAGTTTTGTCTTTACTATACATATACAAACTTTTTCTTATTATTTCATAAATAATACTAATTAACAACCATTTATATTGTGTTTATATTGTATTAGATATAACAATAATCTAGAAATAATCACCAGTATATGTACATAGGTTATACACAAATACTATGCTATTTTATATAAGAGTTTGAATATACATGGATTGGTATCCTCAGGAGTTCTGGAACCAGTCCTCCTTGGAAACAGAGAGATGATTCTGTTTCCCTCTGTATGTTCTAATTAAATGGAAGTTGGAAAGAAATACAAGAATTAAGCTGTTCATCTTTTCACCCTTTTCAACACTTACCCCAAGTTCTTTCCTATATTCCTGAACAGTGGCCTAAATCTAACATATGTGTATGTTTGTGTGTGTGTGTGTGTGTGTTCGACTATAAAAACACAATTTGATGTACAGTATATCCAAGTACATATTATTGTCATAATCTACTTGCAGTTTATCTTATCTTTCCTAATTTAAAGAACATGTGTTTTAATATATATAAAAGTTGGGTTTTTTAAATTCTTTTCATATTTTTATGTATTGCAACTCATTTCCTAATCCAGGAAGTTTTTTAAACTTTTTAAAAAATACACATTACTGTTTCTACTCATTTCTCTACCTTTTTAAATGACAGTCCCCTTGATTAATTTCTTTTAAAATCTAGCAAGCAAAGTTCTTTTGTGTAACATCTCCATCTATTTTTCCTAAGAATATTGTCTTAAAAATACTAAAAGAATTATATACAATTAAAATATGAACATTTTAGTAAGTTCAGAGACTTAAATATAAAGGTAGAAAGCAGGAAATCTCATTTCTACCAGCCGCACTCCCAGTCTAACATACCACTCATGAGTCCTTGTCTATATCACCACCCTCATTTACTTGCCAAAGTTTATTGATTCTGCCTACTGGTCTACCTGCTAATAGAGCATAAAGGAGAATCAGGGAACAGCTGTTAGAACAGATGAAGATAGGGCTAGGGCATAAAGGAAGAAAAGTGAGGGAAATTTAAGCAAATGGGATTTTGTGCTCTAAATACTAATTAAAAAGTAACATGTAAACTTTAAAGCAGAGCAAAGAATAGGATCATTTTTCACCGCCTGTATTTTCTATACAAAAATAGCTTGTCCTATTCCTCCAAACTTAAACACTTATATAATTTCTTCTATACTAATTTTCCCATAAAAAGAAGCAAATCATCAAATATTAATAAGATCTAATTTGGACTATTTGTTTTATGTTAGACTAGTAGACCTGGTCGTTCTTGAGTGTGATTATAGATATTAATGGAAGAAATTGTGTATTGCTTATAATTACGTCTTTTCAGTGAATAATAATAGGTAACACTACAGTATACTTCTATGTGCCATGCACTTTCATACATTCTGAACATTTCAAATATATTACATTAATAGCCATAAAGCAGTATTAACATCTCTGTAAACAGAGATACTAAAAGGTTAAATAATTGATACAAGGTCACCCAGGCCATAAATGGCAGACCCATGGTCACATACATTTAAGAGAAAATTTCACTATCTCGAAGGACCTCTGAAAATAGATAATTGTGCAACCAAAAAATAAGTAATAACACATTTCACTAAATGTAAATTGGTTTGGTATTTAATCAATCATCCCATATTCATTAATTCCTTCAGAATTTGTAAGAGGAGGGAGTTGGCATAACTAAACAAGAGTAACTTCAGCCACATAGTCAATATGCAATTATGGAGTAACATTTTGTGTCAAGAATTATCCAACAAAGTAAAATATAGAATATTCTAGTGTTCCAGGAAAAGATGCAAAAATAGAAGTGCAAGAGTGAGTTTTGTATATAAAACTGAAGCTATGTTATATTCTTTAATACTGAAAGCATTTAATGGGAATGCATATTAATGTTCACATGCCCCTTGGCAGCAGTATATTAAAATTACAGCCCTTAGAGTCTTTACATTGAGAGTTTAAACTACATGTGTTATTTAGATCTAATCTTACCACCACCTCAGATGTTATGTTTGTAAACTTATACCTCCTGGTTCATTTTATAGGATGCAATTAAATGGATAGCTGCAAACGGTTGTCACACAGTAATATATTTTAGCATGGTAGTTTGATTTAAAGCCATTGACATGTTTGTTCAAAAGCCTGAAGACTTAGCATTATGCCAGACATTAAAAAGGTAGGGGGGCGTGCCATAAAATTGGATCTCAAAAAGTACAATGGTCTATATGCCCATCACGAATATTCAGCCTTGCTTTTATTTTGAAGAGCTAAAGAAACTTGCATAAAAACTAGTATTAATTCTCCCTAAGAAACCAAATAATATAAGTTTACTAAATCTCTGATCAACATTTTAAACACAATATTGGAACAGAAACACTAGGATGAAGATTTAATTAAAAGAGTACATTTAGAATAGAGTATTTCAAATGAGTTAGGAAAATAATAGTGTAAATGCAATACAAAGGAATAATACAATGAATTCCACAAAACATTTCAAATCAGTTTATAGGCATTACTCCTCCTGTCTCAACATTTTCTTTTTGGTATCAAATAATTGGGGGAGATACAAAGTTTTCATATAGCTTTCTTTTCCATAAATCATCTTGGGTAATCTTCATATGTTAATTGTCTATGAATCTCCAAAAATGGAATATGACATAAGCGTTTCCTAACACATTTAACTATAAACCCTTCGTTCACAGAACATCTTGGAAGACTTGAATTCCACAGAAATCATTTGGGGATTTTTGAATCAGAAACAAAAGAGTCTTGCTACAAATATATTTATTGGCATTTATACAAATATGCTTCCAAGTTCTCAAGGCTCTCCTCTCCCATAGATTTCCACACGATGCTCAGCTCCTTAAAGATGGGAACAGCATCATTCTTGTTTGACTCCCCAGCCTAGCATATTACTTAATACATATGAAGGATTCAAGAAATATTTGCAAAACTTCTCTACTTGAAACTTTGCTATTAAGTGCCTGTCTCATTTTACCTTTCCCTTTTTCTTCCTGTTCCGCTCCCTGAAGCTAGATTCACTGATTGATGATTTAAGAACTATCTAGTTTCTGGTTCAATGTTCTCAGAACCAAATGATGATTGAAGACCCAAACATGACTACTGATACTCACAAAGTTCTTGACAGACAACCAGACCTGATTGCCAAGAGCCAGAATTAGGTAGGTATCTATGAGGACTTCAGTTATACCCACTCAGTACTCTTCTAGATTGGCACAGCCTAGAGATCTGCTCTTCTTCCTTGAATTTTTATTCTTTATTTGACATAAAGTATTAAAAATATTTTAGATAATCTAACAGGATGATTTTTTAATGTTCTCAATTCATAATAACATTGTGTCATACTGAACAAAACATTATACCTGAAGCCCTAGTTATATCCCCCCAATTCCACTCCTATTCCTGTTCTAAACAAGTAACTGTTATCCCAATGAAGTCAGTGAATCCACATTATATTAGTGTGCATTATGCATATTATGCAATTATACACAGCATATGAATATTCTCTTGTTATTTATTAATATGCCTAAATTATAGCACCTATTTATGCCTTTCTTCAACTTACTTTTTTCATTCAGCATTGTTTTCAAGATTTTCCCACGTATTACATGTAAATCTAGTTCATTAACATTAATGTCTGTATAGACTTTCATTGTATGAATATGCTTCCATTTTTAACCCAGTGACCTATTGATGTTTTGCCGTGTTGTATTTTTAGTGGAATTGGAGTGCCCCACTGAGATCTCTTGAACTCAAGTAGCATATCCACTAGGAATCATGTTGAATTTGGCTTCTTGCATCTCACAGCTACCCCTTTATCCCTACATCCTGCTGAGCTGACAGAAACTGCCTTATGCTAGAGTGGACACCTCCTCATGCCAACACAACCCTGGCCACTTGTGACTGGCAGTGAACAACTGACTGGAATGAGATACAAAAAAAAAAAAAAACCCTCTTCCCCTTCCCTATGTGATTTATATCCCAAAGGCCCTCATGGATCTGTCCAATACTAGACTTCTCCACTTGGGACCACATCCTCTCTTGACATTTCTCCATCTTAATCCACTTTCCCCAGCATGATCCTTACAGGTTTATCCAAAGTGCCTTTAATAATGGCATACACCATAATCACTTTCTCAGGCTCTGAATCTCGCGCCAAATATTGACCTGAAAGAGGGTCATTATGATAAGCGTTTTATAATATCTGATTTACCAAGAGTTTCTTGAGTATATGTCAAAATTTCTACCTGGTAGAACAAGATTATCTTCAACCCAGTTTGATTATCTTCAACCATGTTGCCAAACTGCTTTAAAATGTTGTATCAACTTGTACAACTATCTCCCAATAATATCTCTAGTACTTGTCAGGCGTTTTAAATTTTGCTGAAAAATTGAAAGCAAAATGATTTATCCTTTTTTTTCATTTTCTGATTTAAAATAACAAAACATATTAAAATAAAAATAAAGTATAAAAATGAATTGACTAAAATATGGAAATTAAATATTTAAGTAAATATAAAATATATTTTGTTATTTGTAACATAGCACTTAATTAGTGCCTTGTAAAGGCTGTAAGCACTTTTCTTTTTTTAATATTTATTTTTAATTGACACAATACCTTTATTTTGTTTATTTATTTTTATATAGTGCTGAGGATCGAACCCAGGGCCTCATACATACTAGGCAAACGATCTACTTCGGAGCCATTACCCAAGCCCCCTGTAAGCACTTTTCTAACAGTAATTTGTTTAATTCTCATAAGAAGCACACCAGGTGGTGCTATTTATGATTATACTTATTATATAGGTAAGAAAGTTAGGTCACACAGAGGTAAGCAATTTCAAAAGGTGATGTGCACAGAACAGAGCTTGGGTTTGAGGATGTGGCTCACTGTCAGAGTGGTTGCCTAACATGCATAAGGCCATGGGTTCCATCCCCAGTAGAAAAAGAAAGTCCACCTTTTGGTAGCTTTTTCAGTATTGATCTGTACCTAGTATCTCTTAGACCAAGATTCTCAGAAAACAACAATTTTTATTAAATAACTGTACATAACAATTGTGGTCAGCTGAATAATGCTCCCTTCCCAAGGTGTGCATATCCCAATCCCCAGAACCTTGAATATTTAATTTATATGGCAAAAGGAACTTTGTAGATGTAATTAAGATAAGGGTGGGAAGATTATCCTGGATTGTGCATGTGGGTCCCAAATGTAATCACAATTGTCCTTCTAAGGGGAAGGTAGAGATCTGACTACAGAAGTATGAGTGGTAACAATGGAAGCAAAAAAATAGAGGGATAAGAGGAAAGATCCATTTGTGGAGGAGTGGAAGCAATCCCCAATTAGAAAGATCAAGGGAACAAGTTCTCTACCAGAGTCTCCAGAAAAAAAAAAATAAGAAGAATGATCAAAAATATCCCTGCCAATAGCCTTCTTTAGCCCTGTATGACTGATTTCTGACCTCTGATATCCAGAAATTAAGAGAATAAGTTTGTGTTGTTTAGCCTACTAAATTTATAAAAATTTATTACACTAGCAATCAGAAGTTAATGCAATAATGTGCTCAAGACTCAGGGATTTGAAAAACAGTGACTTAGTGTCATGGATTGGGAGGTCAGCTGATCTCATCCATGTTCAGTGTGGAGTGGCCTGCCCTTCACGTCCCTCACAAACCTACTGGGACCAGGGAGTGCCCAGGCATGTTCTCCCCTTGTCAATGGCATCTACACAGAGAAACCCACAGTGGAAGCCTAGGTTTGGAACCAGCACATTATCATTTCTACTTCCTTCTTGGTTACAGCAAGGCATGTAGCTGAATCGAGAATAATGAGGCGGAGAAATACACTCTGCCTCTTTAGTAGGAGCTAAGTTCTCCCTCAAAATTAGTAGAGAATTTTGGGTTAATAATGCAACTTCTTTCTTTCTTTTTTTTTTAAACTATCTGTTTTTTAAATTTTTAAACTTCATTTTTATTTGATAATTACTAATTGTATAATATATTTATGAGGTACAATGTGATGCTTCGATATATATTTATAATGTGGAATGATTAAATCAGGCTGATTAATAAATCCACTCCCTCAAATACCTACCATTCATTTTTCATGAAAACATTAAAAATATACTTTCTCAGCAACTTTTATGGACTGAATGATACTTTAACCTTTTATAGAAATCTAAACTGATGGTTACTTAACTTTAGCATTTAAAGATGCATGCCAGTGCTTCCTGACACCTAGTTTTTCTGTGAGAAAATTGCTCTCAATCTAATAGTTACTTCATTTTGATTATCTTCCATTTCTCTCTGATAGCTTAAGATTTTCTATTTGTTTTTGAAGAACTTAGATTTGGATTTGTTTTCATTTATCTCACTCAGACCTCAACATATCCTGTCAAACTAAGGACGCATTGCTTCAGGTAAAAAGTTTGTAACCACACAATCCCTTTCTTGCTATCTCAACTTTAGACTCTGGAACTCACTGCTGTGCTTTACCTTCTTGTTCTCGCTTTCATCCACCTTCATCATGTTTTTATATCTCTTTTTTATTATTTTTTAGTTGTAGATGGACACAATACCTTTATTTTTTTAATGTGGTGCTGAGGATCGAACCCAGTGCCTCACGCATGCTAGGCGAGCACTCTACCTCTGAGCCACAACCCTGGCCCCTACATCTCTTTATCTGTATTTTGATATTTTTCAGAACAGTTCCCACTTCACTTCTCTTCTTTTGGATTGGGCCTATCTATTATTTAACATGTTTGTTGAGTTTTCATTTTACTTATTACATGTGCTGTGTAAGTATGCTTTTCTTCTTTCCATACTACTATTTATTTTTAATTTTTTTAATTTTTATCTCCCTAAGCTTTTTAATGTGCCTATTACTTTTCAGATTGTTCTATAATCTCCAGGTTTTAAGGTATAAGTTCCTGCAGCTGCTCTCTCTTCCTCATAGAGTTTTGTTTTCTAATTAAAAAAAAAAAATTCCATTGTGCTCTGTGTTGTTGAACAACCCTTTCAGAGCTGTTCCACTCTTATTTCTTCTAGAAGCTGGGGAGGTTCATGAGTTCCAGTGTGGTATCGGTGTTAATTTCTCAGTGTGAGATTCCTGAACCCCAGGAGAGGTGTTAATGTAGGACTCACATCTGCTCCATGCCAACTTAAGTTTCCAGTTCCCTGCAGATTTCTTTATCCAACTACCCCAGGGCCTGCCTCAGAGGGTAGAGTTTCTGTTGCCCCATTTCATAGGAGACCCTGTTTTATGTGGCAGACTCTGTCCCAGGGTCTGCTTCACGAAGGACTGGAGCTTCTTCCCCTTCTTCTGATCTGGGCTCTAATCCTGACCCTCAAGCCTCCATCTGGTTGGGAAACCCCAGTGAACCCCTCTGGCTTCACTTTCTATTTGTAGATCTAGTTTCATGTTCCCCTTTCATTTTTGGTACCACATAGTTTAGCTACCTGCTTTTAAAAATCGACACATATCACGTCTCTGCCTTGATTTCTACTGTATAGTTTATATCTTGTTCGGGGGTCCCATTTAATTTGCCTATGCATCCTTAGGACTGGGACCCTACTGTAAATCCAATGAACCCCCATGTTTCTAACTTTCCTTCCCCTGGTTGAATCTTTCAGTCACAAGCACAACTATGAAAAAGCTTTCCAAAACCAATCAACCACTGCCTCCCTGGCTATATTCCTTGGTTCTCGCAGCCCCACTATATTTGAATTCCTACTTCTGAAATCAAGCCAGACCATGACATTGTTGGGATGCTGAGCATACTTGCCTCGTTCAAGTCCATTTCTTTATGCAGAATACTTCCTCCTATCCATTCCCCAATGTGAGCTATGCTGTATGGAGTGAATCTCTGTTGGCAGATGGACCAGGCTCAGGAGTCCCCCGTCTCCCCCCGGCCCCACACTCATTAAAATCCCATCAAGAACACAGAACAATTCTTTTTTTAACAAACCTAACAAATAAGAGCCCCTGAATAAACATTTCTGAACCCACTTGCTACAACTCTATTTTGAGGGCAAGGACAAAAGAAGCACATCTTGAGAAAGGAAGTTTATATCAAGGATTTATTCAAATAATCAATTCCCTAGTTATGTGCTGAAGACATACGCATTCATCCCAATCTCGGGCTGTACAATGATTATTGACATTCAGAAAGATCAATCTCTCAGACTCTAGAAATTTTCATTGGTCAAAGGAAGATTAATTTACTTTTTTATTTATTATGACAGTAAAGACTCTGAATACATTTTAAAAGATTTTTCAATAAGAATTGAAAATGAAACATTTAATCTTAAGTTAAAAAGAAAACAGCAATTAAGCAAAACAGCATATTAACCAAGTTTTCTATCAAAACGTATTTCTATATAATATATCTACTAAGGTATAGTATCACTTAAAGAAATTTTTCAATTTCCTGAAATTTTTTTTCCCATAGGTGTTTTAAAACTAGAATATAAATTTAACTCATCTTGTGAAAATTCGAAGTAAATATGGTGAAAAAAAAAATCAATGATGAAATTTGAGTTTTTAAAAATATTGTGACCTACATTAGGATCAATACTACTGAAAAATAAAGGCTTTATTTTGAGTTATAAAAAAAAGAATAGAAGTAAATTCTAATATTCTTAGATATTATCATTTTTGAAAAAGAAAATTAATACACACAGTTAACAAACATGAATAATCTACTCCCCTCCCCACTCAACTTTTTTTCCTAGAATTTCTTACCTTATATTTACGTATGTGTTCTGCTAGACATTTCAGCTGTCTCCCTTCTGGAAATATTTTTTAAGAAATCTTCCTAAATAACTTCCTAATAAAGAAGCCTTTTGTATATGCTATACCATGTTTTCTACTTGATAATTTTATAGGTTATTCCACAAAAATTTTAGTAGAATTTTCTAGAAAGAAATTCCACAATTAGAACTAAAATATTTCCAGTATCAAATACAAAGTCCTGTATATTTCTTATAGTAATGTTAATATTTCTATATGCAATTATAGTAATATTTCTATATGTAATTATAGTAATATTTCTATATGCAATTATAGTAATATTAATTTATTAATATATTAATTAATATATTGATATTTCTATGTGCAATTTTAGTAATAATAATATTTCTATATACAATTATAGCTCAATTGGTAGAGTGCTTTTCTGGCAGGCAGAAGGCCCTGGGTTCAATTCCTAGCACCACACACAAAAAAATAGGGATCTATATTTGTTCTTAAAAACATAGAAAGGAGAATATTCTCTTAATATAGTTAATCAATGAAGTGCCTGCATATAATATGCCTAACTTTATTAAAATTGAACTACTGATGGGTGTGATGGCACAAACCTATAATCCCAGCAGCTTGGAAGGCAGAGGCAGGAGGATCATGCGTTTGAAGCCACCCTCAGCAATTTAGGAGGCTCTAAGCAACTTAGTGAGATCTTGTTTCAAAAGAAAATCTAAAAAGGGCTGGGGCCAGGCTCGGTTGCATATACCTATAATCCCAGTGGCTCAGGAGGCTGAGGCAGGAGGATCTCAGATTCAAACCCAGCCTCAGCAACTTAGCGAGGCTGTAAGCAACTTAATCAGACCCTGTCTCAAAATAAAACATAAAGAGAACAGAGGATGTAGCTCAGTGGTTGAGTGCCCTTGAGTTCAATCCCTAATACCCCCCTAATAAGGGGGTTGGGTGGGGATTTGGCTCAGTCATTGAGACCCTTGAGTTCTGTCCCTGTACAAAAAAAAATAAATTAATTAACTAATTAAATTAATTAATTCAGTTACCTATTTTAATTCCCAATATTCCTGGAATGGAAAGCATTAATGTAATTTGTTCTAATGATATAATTAATTAACTATATTAGTAGACTATTGACATTAAGGGACAAGGAAGAATAATGCAAAAAGCATCTAGATAGGCTTTACTTTTAACTAGGACATTTCTAATCCTCAAATAGGATCAGATTTGCTTAGGTAGCCAGAGAGGTTGATTCTGTCTTCTCTTTGAGGACAGTTTATTATGGTAGCTCCTGTTAATTATAGTGCCTGTGTGTGATTACATTTCCAAGAGTGTGAGTTGCCTGCAGCAATGGTAGAGTCTCTCAGACTCTTCAGGCTGTATTTTTTCAGGACTTCATGATTTCTCCCTTAAATTGGACATTTATCTCCCTCATTCTTTTTCCTATTTTAATCAATGTTCCCACTCATTAAAAAGATATTTCTTTAGCTATACTTTGTATTTTATAATGTGACTTTCTATTAAAACTCAATTCTTTTAAAGAGACTTTGTCTTTTGTTTTTCCTCTGAATTCATTCAATATTTGAATAGATGTGACTAGATCATTTTTTAAAAATTCACTGATATTGTCTATTTAATTTTTTAGTCTTTTCTGAATCTCCAAATCAAGTGTACATTAGTTTGAGAGTGGTAAGTTTCTCAAAAAGGAAATTCCATGAAATTCTTTTGTCACTTGTGAATGGACAGCTGTAAAATAGCCAGAGCATTTGATAAAGTGACAGAGTTCAGGCTTTAGAGACAGATAGGCCTGGACTCAATTCCATACTTACAGATGTTGAGGTGCTTACCTCTCTGAGACTCATTTTCCTTATCTATCAAATGGGGACAATAATTGAGCTCTTACAATTAAAGAAAACAAGATAAATTTGGGACTGACCTTAGTCCTTTTCTTATTAAAATAAGAATATGTTCATAGTTTGAGGTTTTGACAAGAAATAAAAATTAACCCCCTATATATGACCAGTCTATTGTCTAAAATAGTAGCTTGCTTGCCGTTTCTTCATTCGAGTTACTCCCTAGCAACAGGAGTTGTCAGGAACAGATGGAGACAGTTTGCAATATGAACCAAGAAAAAAAGCAGATCTTCATTAGTCTTACCTTAAATTAGTTCATGCCAGTTAACAAAGTAATAAGTAATTGCTCAGATTCATACGGTGCCCCCAAAGAGGTGTCTGTACCTCAGAAAAAAAAAAAAAAAAGAAAGAAAAAAAGAAAAGAAAAAACCTAAAGGTTCCAAAAAAAGGAAGGTTCAGAAGAATCCTGATCTACATTGACTACATTTTCATCTCTTTGGCAATAATCTACTCTAAGACACTGAGATTTTTCCAGAAAATAAGGAAATTCTTTTTCCTTAACATGTTCAGTCTTACTAGTATAAGGAATTGCAGCCATTTTTCAGTATTTAAGCCTCGGACCCTGGGCCACTAGTTCCCTGGAAGTCTAGGGAGTCCCAGAAAGCACACTTAAGGGATTGGCTCACCTTATGTGACTGTTTTAGTCAGCTTTTTTTCATGGGTGGGACTAAAAGACCTGACAAGAACAATATTAGGAGGAAAAGTTTATTTGGAGGCTCACAGTTTCAGAGGTCTCAATCCATAGAAGGTTGGCGCCATTCCTCTGGGCCTAAAGTGAGGCCAAACATGCAGGAAGAATGGGGCAGAGGGAAGCAGCTCAAGACATCACACCAGCAAGGAGAAAAAGAGAAAGAGCTCTGCTCAACAAAGACAAATATATAGTTGAAAGGCACGCTCCCAGAAACCCAACTCCTCCAGCCACACACACCCTACCTGCCTACAGGTACCATCTAGTTAATCTCTATGAGGGAATTAATTCATGGATTGGGTTAAGGCTTTCATAACCAAATCATTTTACCTCTAAACCTTCTTGCATTGTCTCACGTGTGAGTTTTGAGGGCACACCCAATATCCAAATCATAGTAGTGACCTTCCTCCAGTTTCCAAGTATCCCAGCCTATACCTTTACTTTTACCCTGACTTTGACCACATACTGTAGCTAAACCAGTGCTTTGCTCCCGACTTGCAATCCCTGCCAGCCTTACAAGCTTCCTGGCCCATGATCACTGGTCTTGCTTCAGAGCTACTGGTATGTTCTCACCCCAATTTCTGTGATTTCTTTATTCTGATAATTCTGTTAAACTTCATTCTTAGCTTTACCTCAACTAACCTAATTCTAGCTTTTCATCCCTACTCTTCCAACCTACTGTCATTCCCAGCTGCAAAGTGATAACTTGCCCCTACTGTCAACAGTAATAAAAATACTACCTTGAAGCTGCCTGCCTTCACAAGATTCCTGAGAATTTTAGGTATTTCAGCTGTATACTTCTTAAATACCCATCATCAACTAAAGTTGTTAGAGTAAGTTATGAGCTAAGAGTGTATGTAGCTCACTGTTGAAGCATTTGCCTGGCATGTGTACGGCTCTGGGTTTGATCCCAGCACTGGGTGGAGGGGAATAAATTACATAAATTATCCAAATAACTCCAATTATAGAGCCTTCCAAGTTCTATAAGACAGAGAAAGATGTTTGGTTGGGTAATGATTCTCCTGTTGGATCAAGAAAGAAAAAAAAATCCTCCCTTACAAATAAAAATCCACAGATTAATAACTAAAGGCCAATTTCTAAATCCCACTACTTTAGCCAAATTCTTTAGAAAGCAGAGACAGAAACAAAAAAATTGTAATTTGTTATTTTATTGCAGAATTACAGAGTAATATCCCACAAAGCAAGAGACTGACAGCTAAAATATTGTTGAAAATAATCAAGACCATACTAGATAGTCATCATCTCATCTCCCTCCACCATCCATTCTAGATCCTTGATGCTTGGATACCACATGGATCTGGTTTTCTCACCTGGTGGGTGACTCAGAATTTTCTCTCTGTGGGTTCTAAACTCTTACATTGTTTGCTCCTGATGGTCCAAGAATACCATAATGACCCATTCACCACTTTTACTGGTTAAAAGCGTCAAGAAATGTCCTAGCAAATTCATTGTTTCCAGACATATTCCTCTCCGCCCCTGTTGAGGGGCAGCACTCCGAGAACCTCACAGTAATCAAGGATGACTAGTTACTCAATACAATATATTCATTCCTTTTGCCCAAAGTAAACAGGATAGTTTCAGCTTCAAGATCACCTAAACCTTTACTGTATTGTTTGATGGCAAGAATTTCACCTGGGAACCTAGACTTCTAACATGGCAGAACCTAAATTTTGTATTCAAGAAGCATAAATTCTAGTGTCTTGCTGGAATTGATAGTTAAAGAGGTAAAACTCTACTTTTGCTCCTGATCCCCTGACTCTGTGTGCTCTATCTTTTGAGGACATGCATGAGATATCAACTATTGGTTTTACACATGCACATAGTTTGAAGGACAGTGCTGTAATCCACAGGATGCTGTCCCCTTAGCTGAGCTTCTAATAGGTTAATCTGTTATTCTATTAGGCCAGTTGTTTCTAGGTGGTGGGGAATGTGTAACACTGGTGGATCCCATTGTATGTGGCCATTATTGCAACTCTTTTGCCATAAAGTGTAAACATTCGTGTGAGGTGATGAAATGAGATTCTGTATGTGTTGTCTATGGTGGCCCTGACAAATATCTCAAACCAGGTGGCTTAAAACAATAGTAATGTATTGTCTCAAAGTTGTGAAGACCAGAAGTCTGAACTCTAGATTCTGGTAGAGCCATGACCCCTCAAAATCCCAGAAGAGTATCCTTCCTTGCCCCTGCCTAGCTGCTGGTGTTTCCCAGCAATCCTTGGCATTCTTGCTTGCAGCTCCATCACTATAATCTCTGCCTTTGTCATTACATGGCACTCTCCCTCTGAGTGTCTTTCTGTCTCATTTCCCTTTCTGTAAGGACACCTGTCATATTGGATTAGGGGCCAGCCTATTCTTATATGACTGTGTCTTAACTAATTACATCTTCAATGAACTTCTTTCCAAATAAGGTAAAATATAAAGTGCCAGGGACTAAGAATTGAACTCATTTTTGGAGAGACATAATTCAACCTATAACAATACCCATGTTAAGAGATATGGTACTCCATATCAGATCCCGGCCTTCCAGAATTTTTAATACTATCTGTATTGTAATTAGAGATAGTGACAACACTTAAAAGCTACAGAGAAGACTTTTACCAAGATTGGCTATGCTGAGGCTATACATATTTTGATAAGCTCCAATGCTCTTACAAAAGCTAAAAATGCTTATCATTGTCATTGTTCCTACACTGGTCAAACCACAGACTTCTCATATCCCAAATACCTCACCTTCAACTTTCAACATATCCCAATTAACTATAAGTGGCTATCATAGTAGTTGTGATGCCTTACATACTAAATAAATAACCATCCCACTCAATTTCAGAAGTGTGTCTGTATTGCTTTTGGACAGAAATTATCCAGTTCCACATCCTATTCTGAAGTTCTATCTTCTAGGCCACTCAAGTCACCAATCATGTCATCAGTCTTGGTTGTCAAGTAGAACCTGAACAGAGTAAATCACAGGTAAATGAGAATGAAGATGGATAAAAGAGGCAGGAGAGGTGGGAAAAGAAATATGAAGGCATCTTATTGGGCTGGCCACCACTTGGCAACAGGTGCAACTGATTTACTTCTTAGTGTAAGTACATCTTCCAAGAATCTACGTAAGTGATTGTATCTCAGAAGAGTAACTACGACCAGCAGGGTGCAGTGGGATGCTGCTTTCCCTCTCCCATTGGTCAAAGGTTTACTCACAGGTTGCTAGCTCCTCCTTAGTGCTAGGTTGCAAATTAGGTGCCAAGCAGGTCCTTACCATCAGCAAGTTCTAGTGTAGAAAGTGTGTAGTAAGTAGTGCAGAACAAGGAAGGGTGCTGTCAAGTTGTTCTCTCTTGAAATCAGTTGAAGCTCTAAGCAGTTTGGTCACTATAGTGATAGCTGGAGTGATGTAAGTGACCAAAGACTCTTGGAGACAAGTGCAAAAAAAAAAAAAATCCAAATTGGTACAAAATTATACTCCCAGAAAGGGAGTTGGTCAGAGTTAATTTTTTAAAATTTTTCATTCATGATCTGAAAGTACCATGATCGATGAGTAATTTTTCCCTTGAAAAGTAGGAATGGCTAGAGTAGATGGTCTACTTGGTCTTTTGCTTTATCTAGGCAGCTGGGGGACAGTGTAACAACCACTGCATAGTATTGTCTTAGATAATCTCTAACTTGCTTATTTACTTAGTATTACTTTTACTTTTAATATTTTTAAAATTTTTATTATTTATGTATTTATTTGTTTGTTTGTTTATTGAAACAGGCTCTCACTGTGTTGCTCGGGTCCTACCTCAGATTCCTGAGCAGCTGGAACTACAGGCATCCACCATTACACCCTGATACCTGAACTCTTTCCAAAAAGGATTTAAAATGGCTTATAACAAAATGCAGAGCAATATGATAGACATACAAAATGGCTCAAGCAAATGGGGGGAAATACTAATATGCAAATGGTGTATTTAACATAATTGCAATGATAGAACTGCAAATTTGGCTCTGAGCCATATGGTTCAGAAAGCATGATAAGTTATATAGCTCTCATTATCAGAAGGGAGGAAGCATGCTTTCGGAGAAGGAAAGTTTTTTCTGGCACTGAAATCTAAAAGAACTTTCTAATGGGGAGCTTTATGGAAAGGAAATGGAGTGATGTAATGGGCAACGTCCTCAACAACATTTTTACAACAAACGCAGGAGTTGACTTCATTTTCTAATGAGAGGGAGGGATGTTTATTATTTCAATAGCTGGCACTGGAACTCCTTTTGGGAGCAAACAACTTTTGCTGGGAATAACACTTGGGGTAGAAGCAGAACCAATGAAGGATTTTATGGGGCTATTAAGGCTTGAGAGAAAGAGGAAGACTTATCTGAATAGTGAAAGAAAAGGAATCTGGAAGCACATAGGGCAATTTGGATATGAGTGAGTTTTTTTAAGAGTTGAAATAGGGAGGTAGATGAAGGAGAGTAGAAGCCACAGAAAAAGCAAAAGGCTCTTGTGGTGATCCCTCTTCACCTACCCTACCTTAGTTTTCCTCCAAGTTTGCTCTGGGCATTCCAATATGTATATGGAACCCAAGAACTTATATTCCAGAGGTTCTAACCTTTTGGGGCTCATGATATTAGCCCCAAGATGGCAGTGAGGCAAGATGATGGCAGAACATGAGGACCCATTGAGGGCAGGTCGAACAAATGTTCACATCTTTTAAAAACCAAGAAGCCCATGGTCCAGAGTGAGAGACGATTCTTCTGAAGGTAGATGGGATACTCTATGAAAGAGGCAGCCAATTTTCATCTACAATCTATTCCTCTCTTCTTTTCAGTAATATAATCTCCCTATCTTCAGCTGGGCACATGAGCTTCCAACTAGAGCCATCTCCTAACAAATCATTCATCTGTTTGCAGCTTCTTAACACACATCCGAGGAGATGGAGGAGGAAAAGGTGTAGACAATTTCTGGGTCACATTCTAATAGGAGCCTCTATGTTGCCTTTTGATTATTTCCTCAAGTCTAGAAGGGAGAGCTGGAGGTAGTGAGCCAGCCATGTCAATGAGGACAACATTCTAGTCCAGGCAAAAGCCTAGTAATGATATATAAAGAAATTGGTTTTCCTAGTGAGCTGGCTATCCATTCACCCACCCCACTTCATCCCAAGACCAGCTACTTCCAATTCAGATGTTCACAAAATAAATAAATTCTATCATGGTTAAGCCTCTTTTATGTAATTTCTATTAAAGGGGACAGATTTATACCCTTTATGTAGAATATAAACGCATCTATTGAGGAAGTTCAAGTAGGATTTTGGCAAAGTCAAATCTACTCTTTGGTTATAGTCCTTAAAATTATGTAGTATAAAATGTCTTTCAAACTTAGCAAAAATTACACTTTATGGATAACAGAAATGGTCCTATCACAGATTTACTACAAGCACTTTATTGGCAAACTGACCCATTTTATTTGTTTTTCCTATAACCTAGTATAGTACTGTTTATTAGATGAAATGTTAAGCTGAATGAACCATGTCGTCCATTTTATAGCAGAGTTCAACATGCCACAAATAAGAGGAAAGGATTGTGTTATAATGTAAGGAGCCCATGCTTATTGAACATGCCAAAACTTTGCCCCATGTATATAGGAAAGAGGGTGGTCAGAGCAATACCAGCTTCATTATTTATTTATTTTTTGGGGGGGGTGGCAGTGCTGGAGTTTGAACCCAGGGCTTGGGGTATGTAAGGCAAGGACTCTAAGCTATATCCCCAGCCCCTCCGGCTTTATTCTAAGAAACACAGTGAACAGAGATGAAGCTGCTCATGTTTTTATAGTTGCTAGGATACATCGTCAATCTCCTCTAATGATGGTGTTATGACTACTGTTGTCTTTCTTAGTCACTAATTCAATTAGAAACTGGAAAAGGCTTTATGTGATAGATACCCAATTGGTATGGTTTAAACATATGTAGGATTATTTATATCACTTTTCAATAAATCCAGAGTGGATGGTATATAAGACTGCTATGGTGATTCAACAAGGAGTAGCCTTCCACTTTTCTTCTTATTGATCCCTGAAATGCTGTCTTCCTCCTTGTGTTCAGCTATTAACCATAAGGCTGTTAGACTATAGATACCATATTTACAACCCATGTAGGAAGATGAGAGAAGAATGGAAAATAAAATAAAAAGTTGCTTGTTGTCTTAAAGCATTTTCTTAGAATTAGAAACCTAAAGACTTCTGTTTACATTGAATTGGCTAGAACAGTTACATGGCAATCCTTATATGCAAAGAAGTCAAAGGACATGAGAATTTTTACCTGGGCACATGCTTGACATAAATAAACTCAAAGATCTCTTAATAAGGAAGGAGGAGAGAATAGAGTGAATACTGGGTAGACAACGTAAGTGTCTGCCATATAGTATCAAAAAAGTTTCTGGTACTGAACTAATATCATGAGGTCAAAAAGGTTAGAACCTCTGGAACATAAGATTCCAAACATTTCTAAAGCACTCAACCAATTCTATTACTTCTTTTGAGGGTGTTCTATCACTTTTTCATAGGTAGAGTGACTGCTGCTACTCATTTTCTTAACCACTGTTCCTTCCATTATTATGTGTTCAATATTAGTTGGAAAGTTTTAATATTGAAGTAGATTAAAGATGGCCACAATTTTTTTGACATTGTTCCAACCAAGAGATGAATTTTATATTGTCCTTTCTTATATCTTGATGGGCTCTGTGACTGCTTGATCAATAGAATGTTCCAGTTTTCAGACTCAGGCCTTAGAAGACAGGCAATTCTCCTTCTGTCTTTTCAAATATATACCCTTAGAAACTAGCCACCATGTTGGTAGGAAGTTCAAGTAGCATTTTGGAGAAGACAAAAAGAAATGAACCAAAGCCCCTAGATTATAGCCCTGGCTATAATCTATCACCAAATGGCCACCCACTGTAGTGAGTCATTTTAAAAGCTGATCATCCAGCCTAGGTTGAGCTATCCTAGCTGGTACCTTACAGAGCAGAAATTAACTGCCCCCTCTAAATACTGACCAATTTCAGCTCTGTGAACAAAATAAATAATTATTATGGTTTTAAGCCATTAAGTTTTGAGGTAGTTCATTTCACAGCAATAGATAACTAAAACAATTACTTTCAGTGGAAGAAATTTATAATGCCTTAATGAAATATAAATTTAATTAATTAAAAATAATTTCTACTGGTCAAAAATTGTGAAGAATGTAAATGTTATGAATATACCAATTATTCTCATTTGGTGCAATAATTCAGATATATGTTTATTGCACAGACTGGAATTTGTATGTAGTCTAGCTCTATGTATACAGTCTTTGACTCAAATATCTGACCAGAGACATTACAGAGAGCACATTCCCAATTTACATGAAGGCAAAGAACATTTAGAAGCAAATAAAGATATACCTGAAAAACATCTAATACAGTAGCATCATCTTTCTGAGCTCTCAACAAATTGTGAATATTTAAGGAATTTAGAATATAAATGATTTACAAAAACAAAGCCAAAAATGTACAGTTATCTTCATTGGGTTTTGCCTTTTAGAGAAATCCATGACTGTCACCAAGCCACTCAGCTGACTAGTATAAAAATGAGCTAGTCTAGGCAGAAAACAAATGGCCAGTCAGAATGCAGGATCTATCTAAAGAACTGGAATTTCACAATTTTAGTTAAAATATTTTCTTTCTTTTTCATACCCAAACTAGAACATTTTAATATACCCACCACATAAGACTTACAGTCAATTGTGAATGAGACCTGATTCATAAGTGCACAATTTGGTTTAAGATCTAAAAATTGGATCCCTTTGTCCCCCTTGCTTTCTGCAGAGACAGGCATAGTTACAATGTAGTTAATTGTATATAACAAAGTCTGAGTCGTATCCTAAGCACATTCACAGGGAGGCAGTATAAGGTTGGTGAGATAGTTCTGTTCTCTGAGTTGCTTGGGCACCTACGTCTTGTTCCTCCATCTTTAGGTTTCCTCTACTCAGGTGTCCAGCATGGCTTATCACCACAAGCAGTAGGATGAAAAAAATGACACACTCTCCCTTAAAGGATGTAACTAGAAGTTTCACAAAGTAGATTTGCTCTCATGCCCTTGGTCAGGATTTATTTGCCACAGGCCATACCCATCTTTAAGAAAAGTGGACAATGTAGACCTTATTCATGTTCTTGGCCACCAAAAAAAAAAAAAAAATAGTTTTAAAAGGCATTCTATTACTATAAGAAAGAAATGGAGATTTGATATAGGGGAATCAGGTAACTAGAGTACCTGCCACAAGGTATACTTACTTGGGGGCAAGTATTAATCTTCCAACTAATATTTTATTTTTTTATGAGATCCTTGGTTTGAATGCTCTGCCTGAATGAGCACCAGATAAATGCTTTCCATAAACCTCTCTGAACACAATTTCATAAAGACTTGTGCATTATGAAAAGAGATGATGCACCTTTAAGTCATCTTTATGCACTGGTCATAAAATATCATGATAAATTAAAGGAGCCAGAAATCATTGATTCAGACGTGGCTAATAAATACAGGATATTTTTATCTTTTCCAAGCAACAATTTCTAGCATACTCTACATGTTTGCTTTTTTTTATAATTTTAACTCATGCAATATCTTTCAGGATGCCATCTCAAAAAGCTTTTATAAACATTAATTAACTAAACTTCACAACACTCTCCAGAAGTATGTATTAATACATCCATTTACATGGCAGAAAGCCAGATGAATATTACAATCAAACAATATGGCACTTACTTGGTTTTAAATATGTAAGGACATCAAACAGGCAGTGTTGGGAATTTAATGTTAATCTAAAAATTGGTTATTTAGCTATTCCTGGGCTGCTAGTTGATTATTACACTATGTTCAATATAAATATAATCGTGTTACTAAAGCAAAAAGAAAAAGAAAGGCTTTATTTTGAAATGTACTTCAACTTAAAAGTAACTGATATGTAATCTATCTGCAAATATAAAGATAAAAATAAAATTGGAAAGATTTTCATCAGATAGTCTTTGAGCACCAAGCTTGATTCATTTTGTTTCTAGATTAAATTTGAAAAAGCAGCTTCTAAATAAGACTTATTCAATCCACGTGTCAGGAAAGAATAGCACATATCAGATTTCTTTGAATGAAATAATAAATCATATGTGAATGTATATTATATGTATTTTCCAAACCAAATAGAGTTTTGTGATGAATAAATAATAAAAAATGATGGTACAATGCATGATTATTTGTGACTGGGCTATCCAAAGAGATAACTTCTTTGGTATGGCCTGAAACACATCTTTTTTTTTAACTTTATTTCATTTATTAATTTTTATGTGGTGTTAAGGATTGAACCCAGGGCCTCACACATGCTAGGCGAGCACTCTACTGCTGAGCCACAACCCCAGCCCCCTGAAACATATATTAACAATGTTTAAAATTCCAAGGCTTTTGTATTACTGTTATTCATTGGAGAAATTCGTGAATAACTGGAAAATTTGAAACTTTCCAAATCCAAAAGAGATATAACCACAGCACCTTATAGAGGCAGATAAACTTATTTCAGTTTCTAAGTGAGAGTATTAACATTGTATTTATTTCTGGTAATCTGATCTATGTCTGAAAAAGACTAAGGTCTAAGCCTCAGTTTAATGGAAGCTAAAAAAAATAGAAATAAGGTCAAGGGAGTTATTTTCATAGGAATGGACAACTGTTCAAAGTAAGATTTACTGGTGAAAACCAACATGATGTCTAATAAAATATAAACCAATGACTTTTAGCTCAGATTTTCATCAGAAATCTTTCCCAAAGCTACTTACATAGACTTTTTTAAACCCCCTCAAATAAGGGTATTATAGATGTAGGGCAATATCCTAAAAGCTCTTTTTTAAGCTGATGTTTTTCAAATCACAAGAAACTAAATAAATTAAGTTTTGGAAAATTTCTCCTAAGACAATTATACTGGCTAGGCTAACAAGGGGAAAACTGCACATCCATTCTACCCAACCCACCTTTTCTTGTGGATTGACACGTTCCAAATGTCAGTGTTTTAAGCCAGCTAACTTTTCAAGGGCATTTCAAAGCTAACAGTCTAAACTTCAGGGTTGTTTTGTTTGGTTGTTGGAGATGTGGAGGGTATTATTCTAAAGAATTTATCAATTTTAACTTTCATGACTTGATAACATATCCTCCCAAAATTCCTTTCACCAAAACCTAATAAACATGGAAAGTCTGCTTAGTTAATTATAAAGCTAGAATAGAAAAAAATGATAGTCATTTATGATGCCATATGAAATAGCTTTACCCATAGAGGTAACCCTTTATAAGAAGGATACACATATATGCTTTCATAGGTACATTAAATAGGTTTTGTTTTTTAATAAGACTATAGATTTTTGCCTATACATACATTATTTAAAATTCATTTTAACAATAGTTATTGAGAGTTATCTACTGAGTATAGTAGGAAGTATGCGGATGAGCAAGGCAGTGTTCCTGCCTTCAGAAAGCTTACAAAGTCAAAGAAATATAGAAGAAAATATTTCCAAAGAGAATAAGATAGTTACAGTTAGAAAGGTTCAAATAATGTTTTATGAGTTTTAAAGAAGAAAAAGAGTTTCTTGTGAAGATCAGCAAAGTCTACTTTGAGCAAGGAAATACTTGATATGGGATTTGATAGATGGGTGGGATTTGGGTTATTGGTGTTCAGTGGCATGGAAGGGAGTGGGCAGTAGTAGTGGAAGATCTCCAGGAATTAGCACCAAAAGAGAGTATAGTTTAAGTAGAGGGTGCCATGTAACAGAAGATTAGATTGGGAAGAGTGGTCAGAATAAATACTATTCTTTGTTTCAGATTGTAATATGTGTTAGTCAGCTTTTTCACTGCTGTGACTAAAAGGACTCAACCAGGACAACTGTAGAAAAGGAAAAGTTTATTTTCAGGCTCATGGTTTCAGAGGTCTCAATCCATAGACAGCTGGCTCTATTCCTCTGGTCTCCAGGATAGGCAGAACAACATGGTGGAAGAATGTTGCAAAGGGAAGCAGCTCACATGATATAAGGAAGCAGAGAAAGAGATTCCACTCATGAGATACAAAATATATACCCAAAAGCCACGCCCCCAATGGCCCACCTCCTCCAGCCACACCCCACTGCCTTCAGTTACCACCCAATTAAACCAATCAGGTGATTCATTCACTGATTAGTTTAAGGCTCTGATGACCCAATCATTTCCCCTCTAACCCTCTCTCATCGTCTCACACGTGAGCTTTGGGGGGACAACTCACAACTTGCTCATCTGTATACTTCCTACTATACTCAGTAGATCACTATCAATAAATATTGTTAAAATGAATTTTACATAATGCATGTTTGGGCAAAAATCCATTGTCTTATTAAAAAATAAGACCTGTCTAATGTACCTATGAAAGCATATATGTGTGTCTTTCTTAAAAAGGGTTACCTCCCTGGGTAAAGCTATTTCATAACAAACCATAACATAAGCATTAAAAGTGTCAGGCATATATTTACTTATCTGTTTGTTTATTTACTATCTTCGTCAAGTAGATTGTAGATTGTAAATTTCATGAAGACAGAGATTTGTGTTCATTGCAATGTCCCTAAGACCTAGAAATGTTAAATGAATGAATGATATAAAAGATTTGGAAGATTCAAATGGGTTCATAAAACGAGAAGACATGTTCCTTGGTTTCACGAAGAACCAAGGAACCAATAACCTCCTATTTAGGCAAAAGAACATGAAACACAAGTGTAAAGAGAATAGTATTTCCTGAAGTTGTTTCATTAGTCAGTGAACTGGTATGAAACAAATAGTATACTTGAAGAAAAATTCAATGAAGGGACAGACTGTTATTAACTAATTGCTATAAAACAGACTTTATAGCCAACTTGGTGTTTTAAAGCAACACTCATTTGTTAGTTTACAGTTCTATAGGGTAGAAGCATGGCATGGTGTGACCAGTTCTCTGTTTAGGGCATCACAGGCTGAAATCAAGGTATTTGCCACACTAAGTTCTCATCTGATGTTCACTCAAGTTGTGGCAGAATTCAGTTTGGCTGGTTGTAAGATTGAAGTCCCTGGAGTCTTTCTCAGTTCCTGGAGACCACCCACATTCCTTGCCACATGGCCCCTTCTATCTTTAAGCCATCAGTAATCTGTAAAATATTTCTCCTGCTTCTCAACTTTGACTTACTCTATCTGTGGCCTATAAACCTAGATTAAAAGACTCATGTGATTAGGTAGAGCCAAACAAAATGATCTCCCTATCATAAAATTAACTGGCTGGGGAACTTGATTGCATCTGCAAAATCCCTTCACAGTAGCACCTACATTAGTGTTTGATTGAGGTACCAGGAAAATATTTACACAATATCAGAAGTCACAAACCCTGGGGGATCATCTGAAAATTCTGCCTACTATATAGAATATTTACTAAGGCATGGTAAGATCAAGGTATCAATAAGAAATGGCAAATCCTCCCCGACGTAACAACAACTGGATGTTCCTATCAACAGGCCTGAAAAGACAAGGAGAAGGAGTAGTGACCAGGACATGGAGAGCTGTAATTGTGACTGCAGGTGAAAGAGAGGATGACTTGACAGGAGCTTTAACTTCTATGGAGGACCAAAGCCATTGATAGCAATGGCTTGAAGCAAGAACCTTACTTGGATATCTCAAATCTTCCAATTTCCTGTTGGTATTTCCATTGGCTGAACTCAACCAGAAGCCAGAGGGCAAGGAAACATGTACATGTCATCCATAAAGGTCAGCTCCCCCAGACACAAACCCAGGTGGAAGTCAGGGAAGAACACACCGAGGAACAAATGAAAATTCTCTGGCACAATTACTCTCTGCCACAGATTTGGGTATATTCTTTAATAGCATGTGTTCAGATGTCATCATGTCTCAGTGATCAAAATGTCTGAATTGGCTTTAGAATGAGAAGCTCTCAGATCCATAATTGATACCCTGACTCATTTGTTTCACTCTTTTCCATACCATCTTGTGAATGGATAGCCAATGCCCACCAGAGGGAATTTTCTTACCTGAAAGATAGAAACCAAGAAAAAGAAGAAAGGAAGAAAATGAGGGAGGAAGGGAGAATATTTGTATTTATATATACATATGAAAAAAACAGAAGATGATTTCTGCAAGTTTAACAATCCCATTCTAGAGTTTAAGAAAAGAGAACACAAGAAAAGTAAACAAACAAACAAACAAAAAATCAGGATTTCAAATAGTACCACATTTTTCAAGAACAAGAATGAGGCTGGAAGATTATTGACCTTAGTCTTTCAACCTAGAATGTGAAATCACTCAAACTCTGAATCAAAAAATAAGGGTCTTTTAAACTTATAAGGTCTCAAAAACTTCCCAGCCCATGTACTCTGAAAAGAGAGGGGAAGAAAAGTCTACATGAAACGTCTCATCAAAAATAAAGGAGTAAACCAAGAAAGACAAGGACTTGGGAACATGAAAATGCCAATCATTCCAGTTCTGACCTCTTGGTTTAGGCCATGGAGGAAGCCTTGCCTCATCCCCCATTTCTTTTTGTTTTTTTTAATATTTAATTTACATTTTAGTTTTCGGCAGACACAACATCTTTGTTTGTATGTGGTGCTGAGGATCGAACCCATGCCAGGCAAGCGCGCTACCGCTTGAGCCACATCCCCAGCCCCCAGCCCCCATTTCTGACACAGAGTTATACTTCTTTTTTTTATTATATTTATTTTTTAGTTGTAATTGGACATAACACCTTTATTTTATTTATTTATTTTTATGTGATGCTGAGGATCAAACCCAGGGCCTCACATGTGCTAGGCAAGTGCTCTACCGCTGAGCCACAACCCCAGCCCCCAGAGTTCTACTTCCTAATCGTGATTTTTTTTTTTTTCCAGACTCAGGTTCAGAAACTTATCCCATAACAGAGCCAATTTCCAAGAGATGAGCGGTAAGGAGAAGCAATGTCTTATTCAGTGGCCTGAGAACAGAGAAGTGGGAACCCTGCTCGCAAATCAACTTCTCAACCCCAGGAAGATAAGGAGTCATGGTTTGGGGAGAAGTAAAAAAAGGATGAGAAATAGGCAATGAAGGAGAGGGGTTCTCGTGTTTTTACTGGGAATAGGCAGAGATCTTCCACAAATTTAGGTGCCACCTGTTTTCACTGCTTTCAAAGTCTGGTGTTTCCCATCAGGTACCTGATGGGTGTGTCTTTAGTTCTGAATGGGGAGGAAAGAGGCTTGGCAAGTCCAGGTCATGTTAACCTGTATGACAGTTTTGCTCGACATGTCTACATGCAGAATTGAGCCAAATTAAGGCAGAAAAGGAGACATACCACATGCATAAAGGCCAAGCCTATTCCTCCATTCCAGTCCATGGGACAGCTGCTGGCCCAAATGCAGAGTCTGTTCTCAGCAAAAGTGGCCTTCAAGTCCCTGAAAAGTAACCTAGGCAACCGTTATCATCTTAACCCACATGTCAGTGGTGTTATCTACAGCAAAGCTAGCAAGAGACTAATAGCACATTGCCCAGCTGTGTGACCTCCAAAATCACTGATTTTTAAGTAAACTAAGAGCAAGTAAAGCTACAGAGTTTATTTAGGGCTTTCCTTGGTAATACTTTGTTATCCTTCCTCAGGAATCTTTAATTCAAATACTCTGACTATGTAGCTGTGGCCATTATGGCTAAATAGTAAATTTTCCATTTAAGCTGCCTTCATATTTACTGCCTTAGGAAAATCCACAATTTGTACCCAAGCCCTAGGGTGGGCCTCTGTAAGGTATACTTGGGCTTAACCAGGCCCATGGGATTTGACTCATCTGACTTTGTACAATTATGTCTGAGTATCCTTCTAGAAGGATTAAGATTTCCTTCAATAATCAATCATTGCTTTAGAATATTAGCAAAATTAGGCATCCTTTCTAGGTCAGGTTTTATTTCATTTTTTTTTATTATAATGGGAAAATAATCACAAAACCCTAAGAGACAAACAGGTTTATGTGAAGTTGTCTGCCTGAGCAATCCAGGAGCACTGACCAGTGGGACCAACTTGATCTTGGGGTGGCAAGAGGGATTCTTCTCACCTTACGGCTAAGGGCCATTGGTATAATCAGCAAGAACTTCCAGGGGGAGAGGTCTTAGGTGAGTCCTGGGGTGACATCATGTGCAACTCTCCTGCCTTGGACCTGTAGATGGTTTCCTGGGATTCTCCAGTCACACACTTTACCTCATTTGTGACAGATTTAACAGACATATCCAATCCCAACTTTCTTGTGTCATTTGAGACAGTAAGTGTGGCTTCTTTGCAATTATGTAATAGAAAATAGTAAGTAATCATGTTATCTGAACAAAGAAATTTTTCACAAGAATTTAGCACACATTGCATGACCCTCCTTTGTATAATATGTATAATATATCCTTTGGAAAAGAGTCACTGATTTCATTGTGACTTCCTTAAGAATAATAGACATTGTCAGTTTGTTGGTCTCATTTGTCTCCCAGGAGAAAGGGAAGATTATTAATTACCCAGTGCAGGTCAAGGGGTTATCAGCCTGTAAAAGGGATTGACCCAAGGCTGCCTTATGACACAAACCAGTTGGAAGTTGGGCGGACTATGGACCCTGCACATGAAGGTTCTGTTCCCAGAGTATAATCTCTAACTCCTAATATGCCTTCAGTGCATCTGTAGAGGACACAGCCCAATTTCTAGACTTGCTAAATGAATTTTTAAACTTTATATATGCATAGATATAAAGGTTTTTAGGAAAACTGATTGAAAGGATGTTATTTCTGGTGAGTTGCTAACCAAGCCAATAAAAACGTAGGTCAGCTGGTATTTGCAGGGAGGCAGCTCCTCTGAATTATACAGCTTTCTAGGAGAGATGTGAGACCTTCTACTTCCCCTTGCCCCCTGGTGACAGCTTTGCTCATTTTCTTTGCCTGACACTTTCTGAACCACATAGCCGAAATCATAGAATATCACACACATTAATAGATCATTGTTATGGTTTCACAAAAATGGCTTATTGTAATACAGTGTGAGATATGCTAAATTAAGAGTATGAAGTGTCACTGGAAAAGAGATGAAGCCACCTGTCAGCCCGCCCAGGGAGAGGACCAGTCATGGAAGCCTTCCAACACTAGGTTTGGACCTCTAAGGGTGAGTCGGAGATTGCCAGGCAAGGAAGGTCATTGTCATGTAAGGGAATAAACAAAGCCAATGCCTCTATAGAGAGGCCGCTCCACTGCTTCTCTTCTTGAGTTAGGAGACCTCTATGCTTTCCTTTGCTGGCTGTGGAAGAATGACAAAAAGTAAAAACAAAGAAAACAACAGAACATTCTAGGTCAAATCTTACTTTCCAACACTGACAAGGAGGTTGATACCTTTGCTGTTTTTCACCTTGGACTTAAACTGTATCTTCTCTGTGGGTAGGAGCAGACCAAGGTGAGTGTGTTAGTCAGCTTTCCATCACTGAAGCGAATACATGAAAAAAATCAACTTAGGAAGATAACAGGTTATTCTGGCTCACAGTTTCAGAAATTTAGGTCCAGAATCAGTTGGCCCCACTGTTTTTGAGTCTTTCACAAAGCAGAACCACATGGTAGGGAGCAGATGGAAGAGCACATCTTGTGACTGAGAGGCCAAAGAGAGAAAAGAGGAAGATATTGAGACCTCACAATTATTTTCAAAGAACAGCCAATGACCTAAGTCTTCCCACGAGGCCACATCTCTTAAAAAGTGTCCATCGCCTCCTAATAGTACCAGAGGCTGGGGAATAGGTCTTTACCACACAGGCCTTCAGGGGATGCTTATCTGAATCATAGCAGTGATCAACCCATTTGCTGATTCTAGAATCTGGACAGGACCTCCTACTCACTTCTGTGTTTGGCTTGTTCACGAGGGATCCTTGTTAAGCCAATAACATTAGGACCTCTGTTCTATAGCTGCTCTCTCAACAAAAGCCTGCATCCCACACTCTCCTCCCCAAGAATGGCTTCATCTTCCCACAGGAGGAAAATCTTTTTTGCTCCAAATGGGCCAGTTCCTCCCTCCACCCCACGCAACCCTGTCTATCAGAAAGTCAGGGGGCAAAACAATCTCTCAAAATTCAAATAATTTCAAGTGATACATGTTGTGATATAAAATGTAATTAAAGGGCTGGGATTGTGGCTCAGCAGTAGAGCACTTGCCCAGCATATGCAAGGCATTGGGTTTGATCCTCAGCACCACATAAAAGTAAATAAATAAAATAAAGGTATTGTGTCCAACTACCAACTAAAAATTGTTTTTAAAAAAATATAATTAAAGCATTCTTTTGGAAAAGATACTTCAGTTGTGGCTTTTAAAAGAATCATGGAAGCAAAACCACCATGAGCAGCATGAAAGAAGGAATTTGTTACAGGAGTTGAAACAATTGTGGGAAGAGCTGAGAAGGTAAGTATCTAAAAAATGAAATTGCGAGAACAGAGAAAAGTCATAAACTATTCAGAACTTGCTGCCACCCTGCTGCTGTGTGAGACCTCAAAGCCTATGGAGGGTTGTTGGTCCTTAACATCCACCACTTCTGGAAGTTCTCAGCCATGCACAGGGGCACTTTTGATGGACAAGACCAGCATCAAGAAGAAGGGAAGAGCAAGAATGTACTGGAGACTGCCAACATCTTTGCACATATCTCTTACCAAAGACATGTGATGATATCCTTCAGAACATATGATGGCTGCTTCTCTCCTGCTTCTGAGAACTCACTCTGCTTCCCATTTGGCCAACTCCAATCTGGAGATATGGAAAACCTAGTTCTGAAATTAACCAAGTGGACAATAGAACAATTTGGTACATTTGTATTTTGACTAAACTCCCAGACCTTCAGCAATTCATTGTACAGTTACACATACATACTCCACCTCGAATGAATGCAACATTGTGTGCCAGACTCCATTTAACAACAAAAATTAAAGCAATAAACAATCTTTTACCCCCACCCCCAGTTTTATTAAGATTTCATTTACGCACAAAATTTGTACCTACTTATGGTAAACAACATGCTGTTTGGATATATGTCAGAAAAGTCGACCTTAATAAGTCTTGCTCAATTTCTGAAACCTCTAAGTGGTCCTTTGTATTATACTCCCTAATATCTATGCAACATTCTTCCCAGTGCTGGATCCCAGCAGTCACCACTTTAAAGCACACTTTCATCTTTGTTCCCCAGGATTAAAAACTTCCTTCTCTCTTGCCACCTGCCTCTATCTCACCCTGCTCCAAACCTTCCTACAGAAGGTTTCACTAAAATATAAAATTCTAATTACAACTGTCCTTTGGTATCCATGGGGGATTGGTCCCAGAACCTGCTCCCCTATTCCAAGATCTATAAATGCTTAAGTCCCATATATAAGGTGAAATAATATTTGCAGATAATATAACCACATTCTCCTGTACATCATCTCTAGTCTACCTATAATACTCAATACAATATAAAAACTATGTCAATAGTTGTTAGGCTTTATTATTTTGAGAATAATGACAAGAAAAAAAAAGTCTATACATACATGGTACAAATGCAATTTTTAAAACTTTTTCAACCTGTGGTTGGTTGAATCTGAGGATGCAGAATCATAGGTACCAAGGGCTAACTGTGTTTTACTTATTTTAATGACTTCTTATTACCTACCATACAGATCTTTATTGAATCTGCGTAGCACACAAGAATCCCCATACATATTCTGACCCTCACCTAATTTTTTTAGCCTCCTTTTCTGCCATAACCCCAAACACACTATATCCCTATCATTCTAAATTCCTTGCACAGCATTAGGTATAACATTATTTCAGACCTGTGCATGGGCTCCCTCTTCTAAGATTTCAGTTGATCATCTCCATCTGCTTGCAAATATGGTCACCTGGCAAACTCCTGCTCACCAAGAAGATGAAGTTCTTATGTGGTCTTCCTTGCAGGGCCTTCCACATCCCCTCAATTCCTCCCAATGACCCAAATTAGTCCATACCATTCTCGGCACAGTGGCGACTCTTGACATGTTATTGCAGGTGTGCTGATCTTATGCTGGTCTTCAGCGCTGGACTGAGACCTCGATGCTAAGGACTACACTCATTCATTTTGGTATCCCCAGGCTCTAACACTGCCCTGGCACACTGAAAGGGTTCCGTAAGCAATTGGTTTAAAAAACTGATGGATAATAAGATCTGACATATTTAAAAATCTTACTCCATATTTACAGCTACTTCCATAAAAATTATGATTCCCACAAAACATAGGTTAATGTTTACAAAAAGTAAAGGTAATCCAGTATGTGTAGATGGCCAAATAATGAAATTCAGTCTAAATCTTGAAATGGTCTTCAATCATATAATCTCATTGACAGATTAATAAGATTATTTCAGCATCTCAATTTCAGGCTGGATACATTGGTGCACACCTATAATACCAGTGATTTGAGAGGCTGAGGCAGGAGGATTGCAAGTTCAAGGTCATCCTCAGCAATTTAGCAAGGTCCTATCTCGAAATAAAAAGTATAAAAAGGCCAGGAGATGTAGCTTAGTGGGAAAGCACTGCTGGGAACCATCCTCTGAACCAATAATAATAATCATCCTCATCTCAATTTCACTGGTACTGTTTAAACATCCTTTTGATCTGTCATTGGAATGTGGAACAACAAAGAAAAGGTGGTTTTTCTTAACTTTGTGGTGGCAAATCCATTTTGTTAACAGTAGCACTGGGAGAGCCAACGGTCCTCAATATCAGCTCTAGCATGAGGAGCTCAGACCAAAGCAGATGGATCAGACACTTCATGGAAAGTTTTAAAAAGATATCTTTTCTAATTCAGGTTATAAACAACTTGAAAGTTCCTTCAACATAAGCATGAAAGTTTGCAGATGATTTTATTGGATCTGACAGTTTTGTCTAGAGGTTAGTTTACAATTGCCTCTTGGGAGCAGTTTGGTTGGATTTTGTTGGATTTTGTAAGTAAAGGAAGGAATGTTTATAATGGGCCAATGAACGGGAAACCCTAAGCAGTTTGCATCACTGCCAGCTTTCTGAGCATGACCCTTGACTAGTCACAGTTTGTCTGTGCTTTTATTTATTTAATTCATCATTGGCAAGTCAAGCTTAGTTTCTCCGATGTGTTTGAACATATATTAATAGTAACTGTGTTTAGACTCTAAGGTTGTTAAACAAAAGGCCAAACTCTAGCCAATGCAAAAGTGTTGGAAAGAATTTTGCTGTAACCATCTTCATTATATTTCAAAATATATTAGTCATGTGTAATAGTTACAATGACCCTAATCAAACCCTTCAAACATTTCACCATTACTGTTAAATTTTGTAGCCATTTTAAATCACTTAATTTACTTTTGGACTCACCAAATATACCATTCTTAAGTTGATTATTAAATTATTTGATTTGGAATAGAAAAAAGAATTTTATCATATTTGGACAAGGCGGTAGTTAATAAGAACCACACGCTGAAGTACTTTCTTTCTAATATAATGTCCCCCTTCATACAATACAATTAGTGAATTGTTTGGTATATTTCTCTAAGTGAACTGGTTCCTTTAAAACTTTAGTTGATACTTAATATTTTAAAAACTATTTTCATCAGACTTTAGGACTGTTTTTATAGCTGAAGAAACTGATCCTAGAAAGTACTCATCAAGTTAGCAGTAAAGTCTAGATCTGCAGTAATTATACAAACTCACAGACACATTTTGAGAAACCATCCATAAAGAAATGCTGATCAACAAAGGAAACACATTTATTTTTGTTGGGGCATTATTTCCCAAGATTGGCTGAATCCACTTGTAATAGTGCCAAGATTAAAGTTAACTGATAGAATGAATAAGCCAATTGGGAGACAATGATCTATAATACTATGCTGTATAAAAATGGAAATTTTCTTTCACCAAATGCTCTTACCAATTTACAAGGTCAAAGACAGAAAAAGTAAAAGAAAGAAAAATAAGGAATATAACCTTAGGGAAGGAGGTAATGAAAGGAGAAAGAATCATGAGAGCAGCCTTCCAGGGACTTTTGGAAGACTTGACCTTTGTTCCTCATCTTCTAAGAGGACAGAAACTCTCCAAAAGATCCTCTTTTCAGACTCCAGACTCTCTGTCATCCAGGGCTTCCTTTTCTCTCTCACAGTCCCTAGGTTCCTGCTATTAGACATGGCTTATCCCCCAAAGATGGAGACTTGGTCCTCAGTGTGGTGATCTTGAACTGGTGGAACCTTTAAGAAGTGGGTTAGTGTGAGTTAGGTAAGTAGGTCACTGGTGGCACTACCTTCACAGGGGTGTAAGGCAGTCTCACGGAATGAGTTAGTTCTTGCTACAGTAGATCATTATAAAACAAGGCAACCCCATGCTCCTGGCCCCTTCTGCATGAGTTCTGTACCTTTCCATTTCTCTGCCATATTGTGATGAGCCAAGAGGCCCCTTGCCAAAGGCTGAACAGATGAAGCCTCCCAATCTTGAAATTTTAGTCCCCTAAACTATGATTCATATAAAACTTTCATCTTCATAAAGTCTTCAGCCTTTGGAGTTTTGGTATAGCGACAGAAAAAAAGACTAACACAGTTCCCAAAGGAGAAATTAGGGGTTATAAAACAGGCATAGAAGAAAGAGCATCCTTTTTTGTACACCAGAGGTCTCCATCCTATGCATCCCCCAATTCCCTAGTCTACCCAAGACCCTTGTTTCAACCTGAGCAGTGTTTTACACATGGGCAATATAGGGGATAACAATACCTTTATTCTTCACTTCAACATTGGACCCCAGGCATCAGGCAAGCAAAGGAGTGGCCATGTCTTAAGTTATGGCTGACTTTGTTGACAAAGTAAAAGCAGGGGGAAAAGGCAGCCTAAATTCAGCTGCTCCTAGTTAAATGACTTCATCACTCACCACAGGGTCAGAGATAGTTTATAATCATTGCAAAGGGAAGTGCAGTTGTTCTAGAAAGAGACAGACTCAGGCCAGTTGTGTAACCTTGAGTAAGTTACATGATCTCTCTGAGCCTCCTTTCCCTCATGTAAACCAAGAAGGATGCTACCTAGTCTGGAGTTCTGTTATGAGGACATGCGAACTCCAAACATATGACAGATACACTACAGAATTTTCATAAATGAGAGCTAAATACATTATATCTTTGCCTGATTTTAGAACAGAGACAATAAACTGAATACAAAAAAAATGAGCGAACCAAATCACTAACAAAAGGGCAGCATCCTATTGGAAGAGTAATTTATTTTTAGTTTTTCTACCTAGAGTTTGCTAGGTCTTCTGATTAAAACTGTGATACTTGCAGCTTGTAGCCAAGCAGTCTTGTACTTATCCTCAGTATTGAATATGCTGAGTCATATTTTTAGATAACTTAACATTATGTATTTATTTTTAGAGCCTAGCCACAAGTACCCAACCCATACAAATCAACATAAAAGCAGTTCATATTAAAAGAGCCCATTTCTAACTCTCTCTAGCTGGCATTGCCATTCTTTAAAGTGAGATTTCCTAAAATGTGTTATCTATAAAACTAGTTTCACATAAAATTGGCACCCAAGATGTTAGTGGGGGGTGGTGAGCACTCCATGGTCAATTAAGTTTGGGAAATGGTTGGGTGAGTGAGGTTAAGAAAGGTGTTGTTTTGGCTTTGCTTTATTCTACTCTGATTTTCCACATGAATTTTCAGAACCTTCAATATTCTAATTTGTATGATGAATGTCTAAAAAATTTACAGGAGTACTATATTTCCAAATTTTGTTTGCACATAGAAGCAATATGAATTACATTTTGACAATAGAAAATTGACATTGTCTTAGGCACAATAACATGGATAACAGGACAGGGGACACAGCAGAGAGAAGGAAAGAATCCAAAAATGAATACTCTAAGGCAGGAGTCACAATCCTAATGCCTACAAGAGAGAGCAGAGGGAGAAGGATACAATACAAGAGAAGATGATAGGTCAATGCAAACTACAGAACACGTGTTCTGTCTACATGATTCAAACTTGTTAAAAAATATTCAGTGGCCTATGACTGTCTGCAGGCCATATTCACCACAGGTTGCAAACATGAAACCCCTATTCTAAGGAGGTTGCTTTTGTTTTTATTTCAACAAAATCACTAAGTAAAGGAATTTAAAGGGTATCTTTGAAGATACAAATTTAATATTTGAAGCAAGAGCGAAAAGGATGTGGCATATTTCGAGCAGGAGGTACCTTTATCTTTCTCTTGATCAGAGCTACCACTGGCCCCATCTCAAGGTCGGGAGATGAGTTCTCAATAGTTTAGTATTATGTGTTATCCACAAACATGTGAATGTGGACAGCTCATGATTTCTAACCACTTATATTTTGCCAGATGCTATTCCATGTGATTTACTTGTAGCTCCTCATTTAATCTTCATTTTGACCCTATTATTATCACCATTTTGCAGCCATAGTACAAGGAGCTTACTGGCTCATAGCAAGAAGCACAGAAGGAATCGAAATGCAAGTTGTCTGGTTTTTAAACCCAGACTCTTAACTACTATGTGAACTCACTCTTGCAGATGTCTTGCTCCTCATTCAAGGGGTATATCCATCTTTAATGATTTTTCTTCAGATGACAGAAACCCTGGCTAACAGTGTCTGGAACAAGTATTTTTCCACCAAAGAATCTGGAAGCAAGCACTCACTGGCATCGGTGTTATTGCTCAGCAATGTTGGTGCCAATATTTCCTTTCGTGGTGGCAAAATGGCTAGTTTCCTATTGGGCATCATATATGAAATCAAGAAAATAAGGAAGCCAGGTGCAGTGGTGCACCCCTGGCTTCTTTATTGAAATTTGTCAGCTCAGGAAGTTGAGGCAAGGATTAAGAATTCAAAGCAAGCCTCAGCGATTTATCAAGATGCTAAGCAACTCGGTGAGGCCCTGTATCTAATAAAATACAAAATAGAGCTAGGGATATGGCTCACTGGTTGAGTGACCCTGAGTTCAATCCCTGGTACCCCCCTCCAAAAAAAAAGAAGGAGAAAGGTTAGCATCAACTTCTCAGGTCCCTATAGTCATGAAATTAAACCCTTTCTAAAAGGCCTCATAAGCTTTCACTCTGTACTTCATTGCCAGTATGACATCACATGGCCATGTTCAGTTTGCAAAGGAGTCTGGGAAAACAAACATTTATCTTTCCCAACAAGAAAAGTGGAGGGAGAGAAAAGAAACCTAGTTGGGAACAGGTGCTGGGTTAGCCAGCCAAGAGTGCCAGCCACAAGTGATTTGGATAGGTTAGGAAAATACCAATAGAATTTCATCATACAGTGTATCACCCATGCTGTGGACCCCAAGAGAGTGAAAGAGCAACAATTAAAGTTTGCTGCAAAACCAGAACTAAGTTTTAGAACTCCTATTATGTTTTAGAATGTCTGCATTGCCTAAAATGTGAAATTATTTCCAACACTTTCCCCCATTAAATCTATCTAGATAATGTGTAAAGATTATTTGACTTTCACACAAATTCTTTTTGTTATGATAATCTTGGTTATTTTTATAAACTGTTACCTCCTTGTGGTTAATCAAAATGATTTTCAATCCCATTTCAGAACAGGATTGAAATTTGTCAGTAACTAGAAACTAGGAAACTTCAGTGTAACAAATATGTACTACATTGTTTGAATTTATAATCTATTTTCTAGTTTTCACTGGCTTTTCTAAGTCTTTCTACAACTTTAATTGTACTTTTTTCTTTTATATTTTTGTCATGGCACTCAAACTCAAAAAACCTGTTAAGGCGACTACATAATGCAATGTAAAAATCCAGTTAACATATTGCTATGGAAACCAGGAAATAGAAACAGCACTCTAATCATTCATTTGGATTACTGTGGCTAAGTGTGTGTGTAAATTCATTTATTCACCTTTTATTAAAAGCTATTATTGAAATCAAAATTAACTGATCTGTCCAAAAGCAGGCCCAGTGTCCTACATCCAGTAAATCAGCATTTTAGTGTAAAGTATAATTGTTTTAAGTTATGCCATGCAGTATTACAAAATCTTTTTTTTTAACTTTAAAAAAAAGTTGTTAGTAGGCCTTTATTTCATTTATTTACTTATATGTGGTACTGAGAATCAAACTCAGTGCCTCACACATTCTAGGCAAATGCTCTACCACTGAGTCACAACCCCAACCCCACAAAATCTTCAGTAGGGGTATGTTGTTTATCTGGTCTTGCCCAACTGAGGTCTTTGGCATGGTGTGAGGATACCTGCATTGGTATTTGAGAGCTGTGGGCTAACCTTACCTCTCTTACCTCCAGTTGTGTTACCCTCCTAGGAATTTTAGAAACTATTTTTTCATCTATAAATGATTCTATGAGGACTCCATTAGTGTAATGGGGACTTTCCTTTTCTACAGAATTGGAATAATAAGATAATCACTTTTGTGTATTCAAATCATTCTGTAGTCTCTGGTAATGTACCTGGCACACACTAAGTTCTTGGAAAATGATAACTAGTTGTACTGTATTTTCCTATTCTCCATTCTATAGAAAATAATACCTGAACCTGCATAGTAACTCTTATTTTGTCCCATAACTGCCAATGAAAAACAGATCCACCTCTCATACCCTGCCATTACTGAAAAAGCCCTTATGAAACTTGGAAAGAACTTTTAAGTTCTAACAGGTAATGGAGTTCCTTAGATCCTACTACCTTTAAGTCTTTGTTTATACTTGTAGATCAATGCCAATTTTTACATGTAAAATACAAAAATGTATCTTAACAAACGAATCCTAATTCAATTCACCAAGGTTCCAAAACCCTTTAAAAAGAGAAAATTGTACCAAGAAGTGACAAGTGGGGAGGGAGGGGGAAAGTGCTGGGGAGTGATATTGGCCAAATTATATTACTATATTGTGTGCACCCACGAATATGGAACGACAAATCCCATCAATATGTACAATTATAGTACACCATTTTTTTAAAGGTGGAAAAAAAAAAACATGCAGACTGCCAAAAACTGAGAAAGAGAGAAAGAAAGACCTGAGACTTCAACGTTTAAGAATTAAACTTTTGTTCGGTTTAGTTTGCTTACTGCTATTTCCTTAGTTATTCAATCGGCCTGTTTTTGGCTACAGGGGGCAAAAAGTTAAACTGAACCCTTTCGGAGGTTAAACTCCTCTGTTGTTCTTCCTTCCAGAAATCCGAGTTATTCTATTAGGGGATAACGGTTGCATAACGCAATCTTTGGGACAATCGTCCATCCACTCCTACCACTGTCTCCGACAAAGAATTCCTTGTTTCCGCGGTGCCCAAACCTGTCTGCATCCAGGCGTGCGCCCGGCGGCTAGTGGAGGAGTGGGAGAAGCCGAGGTCAGCGCCTAGGGATCTTCCCACTGGCAACGCGCTGGGGTGCGCGGAAGGTGCCAGTCGTGCGCTCTGCGCTCCGCGCGCTGACACCGGGCGCCGGAGCACCAGGAGGGGGAGACTTGGTCCCGCTTATCCCCCGCTGTGCTAACTTCAGGCTGCCTTAGCTGAGGGCGGAGAGAGCGCACAGCCAGGGCAAGAAAACTTCTCCACCTACAAAGTTTCACCTTGCCGTGGGCGGGGGAGGGGCGGGAGGAAACGCGACCCCCACGGGGCCAGGCGCGGCGAGCGGGCGGCAGGAAGGGCGGGGGCCGGTTTCCCCCTCTGGGTGGTGCCAATCCCCACCTCGGCGGTCCTCCGACCCGCCGACGAGGCGGACGAATTGCAAGCGAGACAAACAGACAGACACGTGCTGGGTCGCACGCGCGGGCGGGCGGACGGGAGAGCTCCTGGGTCCAGTCACCTCGCGGTGCCCCCCGCCTGGACGCGCCCGGACCGCTGCGGGCCGCGCGCGCCGATGCCCGGCTGAGTCACCGCCGGGCAGCGCGCGGCTGCCTAGGGGCGGAGGCAGCGCGGCCGACGGGCGGGCGGGGCGCTAGGGCTCGGCCCGGCCGCAGGTGACCCAGAGGCCCTCGCCGCCCGCAACGCTCCGAGAGCTTTGTGACCAGATGCGGAGCCGGGCTGAGGGCGCGAGCCAGATGCGGGGCGACAGCTGACCCGCTGCGAGGAGGCGGGGAGGCGCGGAGTGCGCGGGTGGTCCCTGCGCCGCTGACTTCTCCTCTGCCGGATCCTGGGCACTTCAAGGTAAAAAACTACAGCCCCCCTCAGATCCCGCACCCCACCTCTCTTCTGCTTTCTTTGTTCCCCCCTAAGAGACCTGACTGCTGTTCCAGAGGACAAGACCGCGGATGTGGGAGAGACTTTAGGGGCTTCGGAAACTAAGGGATGTAGACAGAGGGA
Organism: Callospermophilus lateralis; assembly: GCF_048772815.1. Taxonomy (NCBI): domain Eukaryota; kingdom Metazoa; phylum Chordata; class Mammalia; order Rodentia; family Sciuridae; genus Callospermophilus; species Callospermophilus lateralis. Next base: position 42,757,022 of record NC_135305.1, read on the forward strand.
GGTGGGAACTAGAATTGGACTTGTCGCTTTCAGGGGTTGTTTCTGGTCACCTGTGTGACTTGGGCGGGAGAGGGGCGCTGAATGACTGTTATGGCCCAGCAAGTTTCAAGGCTGTGATCTGACTCAGCCCTCATAGAAGGGATCCGGTCACCCTGTCCAGGGTGATGCAGCTGGCAAGGTTTGAGCCAAGCCATTTCCTTGTTCCCAGCTCTGATTTATCTAATGTATTATGTGAGGGTCTTTCCAAGGGGCAGGTGTTTCTGGGACGGTGAGAATTCTTCATTTCTGGCAAACACACAAGGCTTGTGATCCATCGTTTTCAATCATACCTTACCTCTTAAGTGAAATAGATTAGAACCAGAGGTCCGTGGTTCGAATGGTGCTGGTGTTGACCCAATACTGAAAGCACCCATAAAAAGTACAATGCAGAATTTACTCCAAAGTGTGGTGGTTTCCCGTTTCATATCTCTTATGTTTTAAAAAGAGCCATTTGCTATTTGGCAGTTGGAAAGGGTTCCTGGGGCTCACGCATGAATAGTTGCCTAGTGGATTTTCCCTTATCAGTTTTATGTTCAAAGGAGCTCTTGAGCAGAATGAAATATTGTCAACTCTCTTAGGCAAAATAATCAGGATACTTTAATTGCCAAGTTAAGATGGCCCTTGAATATGAGAGGATTGGAAAAGCCGATGCAGGAGAGAATATAGACTGAATTTTAAGAAGACTGTTCACATTTTGTAGCATTGGGTGGAGATTTATTCTGTGGTTTCCATCAGCCAGACACATGCACATTGCCATGCAAATGAATTCAGAAAAACATTATTTTCCTTTACAGCTAAACTATTATAGCTGACTAATGAATTTTTTTCTGCACGAAGATGATCTGAAAATGATGTACATCATGATTCTCTTTGCTACTGGGACATAAATTGTGCTTTTATGTGAACAGTGTAAATGATGCTGGGATTATTTGCAGGTATATAGCTTTCCTTTCCAGCTAGAAGCTTCTTGGGCTTTGTTTGCAACCCGTCAAAATCCATAAAGGAACAAAGATGAGTTGCTTTGGTCTCTTGTGGCAAGTCTTTTACATTCAATTTTACTTTTTGAACTGATGAATGACACAGGTAATATTTACATCATTTGTAAGAAATTTTTGTAGTACTAAAAACGTGTCTGATTGCCTATAAAATATACTGGTAGTTTAAAATTTGTGTTCAGTTTTCAAACTTAACAGAGCATAAGCCAATAGCTATTAACTTAAACATATCTTGTTTTGAGTAAGATGGGATTTATGACAGATAGAAGACCGTCTGTTGCCTACTCCTTTTTCAAAGATGCTTTGTTCTTGATCATTTGCAATACGGATTTACATTTGATGCTTTCAGAATTAGAGGATGAGGTTTATCTGAATAATAAAAATGTACCAGATGAACCATGGCCAATCACTGTGAAAGCTCAAAACTAATATTTTCACTACTTTTAAACCTACAATCAGAGAAAAATAACATTTTTCTAAGTAGAGGGAATTCCTATATTTTATAAATTCATTTTAAAACCTTATAAGCATATACCCTACAGTAATCTTGAATTTTCTTTTTAATGAGGGCTTGATTTCTTAATACATTTTAAGAATCAACTATTGTAGCTGTTGTCAGAAACAAATAGTTCAAAATAGAATTGGTCTAGTTTTTCTTTTGCCAATCTGTATAATAGCCCCAAGTGAACTTTTCTTCTCAAATATGGTTATTTTAAAGTGAATAACTCTGAAGAACACTTTCCTCTCAGGACGCACACTTTGTCTAGTGGCTACATCAAAGCAATAGCACACACATTCAGATCGCCTCCCATCTCTCTGCTCCTTCCTTCTCATCCTCTTCTCTTTTCTTGGTCACAACCCCTTCCAAACCCTCTGTGTCCACATTTCTCCATTCCAGTTTCCTGGTTTCTTCTTTACTGTCATTACATTTAGTGATTCTCATCAGAGCCATCTATGCTTTCTTTTCCCCGTCCCTGAGATTTCCCTTGGTTTACTATGTTTGTTCATGGGACGCCTAGTTTTCTTATTGTGCTCGCTTAGGGGGAGAAAATACATGCAGAAACTTAAATGCCAGGGAATTTGTTTCTTTTTCTTGGCTGATGTATGTTGGAACTCATGTCTTTGACACCAAGCCCTCAGGGCAGAGTTTTCTGCATGGGCTTTTCTCAGTGCAAAATAAATAGTCAGCTCTTAGTAATAAATGATAGGTAAGCTGACTAATGTCAATTCAGGATTACTTTGATTCTCTGTTCTTAACAGACACTGAGTTGCTGCCAGGCCCACATTTGCCTCACCAAAAATAACTGAACTTTACTTTGAGTATTATATGTGCTGGGTACTAGGAGTATTTTTTTTAAAGGAAAAAATGAATGATCTGCCTATCTGCCCTTGAAGGGTTTACAATCTAGTTATGCAGACAGGCATCACATACATAAAATGGAGTGCAAATCCATATAATCTTTAAGGGGACATTATATGAGAAAGACAGTAAGAATATTCCCATTTGCTACTAAGTAACAGAATTTTTTTAAAAATCAAAAGATTTGAGTCTAGGCTTGGGATTGTGGCTCAGCAGCAGAATGCTTGCCTAGCGTGTGCGAGGCCCTGGGTTCAATCCTCAGCATCACATAAAAATAAATAAATGAAACAAGGATGTTGTGTCCAACTACAACTAAAAAATAAATATTTTTTTAAAAAAGATTCGAGTTTAAAGACTTTAAATTTTTCAAGCAGCTTCTTCATGAATCATCTTTCTGATACTGGGAGCTGGGTGTGACTGATATTAATAGCTTAATAGTCCCATATAATAGTCAAGGAAACTGAACTTGAGCCCAACCCCATCCTCTCAATAGCACCACGTACCCAAGTCATCAAGCCAGGCTCACTCTTGGAGAAATTTTTCCAACGAGCTTATCAGATGGAATCTGTAAGTTAGTGATAGATGATGAATCTAACACTTCCTGAAGTTTTTCTCATCTCCTCCCTCTCTATCTCTATTTCTCCTTTTCTCTTTTTGTAGTAGGACATACCAAGTAAAGGCCTCATTCATATGTGTGGGGTGTTCTCCTGTTATCAGATTAAAAGCTGTGAGTAATTTTGTAATCTACACTTCCATCAGAGAGCTCATTCTCAGATATCTCTTCAGCTGTGTTAAACAGTTTAAAATATTCCCCTTGGGTTTTGTTTCAATAAAAACATCCAGTAAAATCTGACTACTTTGCTTTTCAAGGGAAAAAATGAAGAAAGTGTTTTTATAAGCTGTAAAATATAATTGAGAGAAAAATCACACATGTGGCATTATAGCAGGAGGTGTGAGCACTGTGAAATGGGGAACAGTTAACTTTGCAATCACATGCAAAGGCATATGCATTTCTTCCTGTGATTGTGTAAGCATGTGCAAGTGTGTTTATGCAGGTTACTCTTGTTGATTTTAAAATCTGTGATAAATTATGTAGCTATAGGGCTCCCAGAAATCATCTAAAGACTCTGGGCCATATACATTATATAATGGGTGATAGAACTTTAAAATGTTTCTTGTAATATAATGAAGGAAATGTGGTTAGAGAATTACCAGTTCTAATGAGAGTCAGGTTCTTATACTCTGAAAATGTGATTGAGGATTTAAGTCATTCATGCAGAATGATTTGTTGGGCACCTACTAGGCTTAGTTCTAGATATCGGTGTTTTAGTAGAGAATAAAGCAGAAAAACAACTTCTGACCTCATGATGCTCTCTTCTGTTGAGGCAAGTGAGCAATAAACATGCAAGTCAAATGTATTACATGTTAGGTAGTGATAAGAGCTGCATGGCAGAATAAAGTGGTGAAGGAGAATAGACACCATCAAAGCTTAAGAGGGGGTAGGGTGGTGATAGAAAAATTCAGTAGCAAGGTCAGGGAAGGCCTCACATCAAAGGTTTGAGCTAGAACCTATGGAGATGGGGGTGAGTCATGTAAATATTGGGAGCACTCCTCAAGAGTTCCCTTCTCATCTTTTTTTTTTTTTTTTTTTTTTTCTGGAATCATGCAGTGAACAGCTTGCACAGCTGTTCACAGAGTCTCTGGTTTTAGGGGCCGGGGAATCTGGACAATGTCCACCACAATTACAGTTTCAAAGATGAAAATAGAGGGGCGACCCATACCTCTTGGTTTATGAAGTATGGAAAGAAATGTACAGCATTTCTCTACATTCCTCTCAGCCATGTTCCATCAGAGATATTGGTCCATTTGGACCTCCTCCTTATTTTCTATACTGTGAGCCTAGCCCAGTGGGATTTGTTGAGAGTAATACTATGGCCTTTGTTGCCGATCCCTTCCAAAATATGAACCTAGAGACAGGAAAGGAGGCGATTGCTGATGTTGTGCAGCCTCTGTGCCCTGCGCTTCTCTTTTCCTTCTCTTTCTCTTGCCTTTCCAGTGTTAAGGAACCACGTTTGATTTTCTTCCTCTTTTCCTCCTCCCTCTGTTATGATCTATGTCCTAAATGAAGATTTGGAAATAGGTAACTTAAACGAGCAAAACTAACCATTTCACTAGGAGCTAGTTATTGCTTGGAAAACGCCTCACCTCAGGGGACAGTCACCATTTGGCATCATGAGAATCACCTTAAGGCTCAGGATGAGAGGCCCAGGCCCAAGCAGTACTTCGCATCTTTCAAATTTTCAAAAGAAGCTAAACATCTCCCAGTTTTAAATTGTTGCTTCAGTGTCTTTAAAACACTGTAAGGCCTAAAGAGACAGAAAGTCTGCAGGCCATATTTGGCCCCTGGGGGTTCCAGTTGCAATCTGGTTCCTCACTATGTCTGCCAAGTTGTCCCCTATGGAACCTTTGGGTCCTGTAGGATTCCGCATCGGGCACAGCCAGAGCCCCATGACCACTTCTGAAAAACATTTTATTTTTTAGAATTCTCAAAGTTTTCCCCTGTAAATCAAGCAATTCAAAAAAGAAAAAAAAATTTATAATTGATCACCTATTGTTACATACTTATTTTCTCAACTTATCAACCCACATATTGTGCATCAAGTAGGTGTATTTCTAAAGTAAAGAATAGTCTAGTTGTTTTATTCTTAAACTGAAATAGTCATTCTCTGAAATCTGAATCCATCCTAACTTTATATATGAACTTAATTCCCAAGTTCTGTCATTCAGGATAAAACCTCGCATTGGAATATTGGCTTTTTTTTTTTTTTTTTAATCTGACAGAACTTCGCCTGTTGTTATTCCTCTGCCATTGAAATTCAAAACTTGCACCGCCTTGCTGGTTTTGTGTGCCCTTTAAAAGCAATCAGATCAGTGTTGCAATCTATTTTTCCAAAGGAATAAAAGCTCACAGGTTATGCACTAACTTGTTTCTTTAGTCCTAAAAAACTCGGTGAAATGCCTGGGCTAGCTGCCTTTGGAAGGCCATTGTGTTAGAAAGGAAGATTATGTACCGTATTTCTTCCTACTATTTTAAATGCAAATATAATAATGTCATGAAATGGTGCACAAACTAAGATCAGTGCCCTTTTCCTGTTTTGAAATGATCTTATGATCCCCAGTAGTTGGAAATCTGAGACGGTACCTAGAATCTCAGGTCCAATTTTGAAGTTGAATGTAAAAGAAAGAAAGAAAAGAAACATGGGTATTGAAATCTTTCTTGCTCATCACATATCCTCAGAAAACCTCTCCTGATCAAAAGTGTGTTGTTTTCATGTGACATGTGAGTTGACAGAATTTGGCAATTTCTTATGGTTTATCTGAGGTGGGGGGAAGGGATTATCCAAATTGTTGGATAAGACCAAGAACGATTTTTAATTTTTAATATCTTATTGAAAATATCCAGAAGAACATTCAAAGCTGGAGAATTTTAACATATGATAGTAGTCTTTACAAATCTGAGAGAGAAGTAGAGTAAATTTGCTTAACAGAGGTAGGTCAAGTCCTTTGGGGCCAATTCATGTGGGAGAGAAAAAGCCAACCAAGTTTTGGGTCCAAAAGCAACTCAAACTCACTTTAAAAATTAGAAACAAAAAAAAAAATGAGTGTTGGCTTTGCTTGGGACCAGTGCATTTTCCTTCTTGAAGTTTTAAACCTAGGGGTCTTTTAAGGGAAATTTAATCCATGTGTTTTTGATTCACTAAATCTTAAGCCATTATCCATAAACTGTGTGTCCCTCTGAGCTCTTTGATGTCTCAGAAATCTTTGAAACCATGTGGATGTCTCAGAAATCTTTGAAACCATGTAAGGCCCCCTTTTTTTTGTTCCAGAAAAAAAAAAAAAAAAGGAAGTTGGTTTTGCTAAGGGTCAGTAAACAGCATCTTTAAAAATCCATGTTAGGTATAAAATCCTGCAACCATGACAGCATGGATGTTTGAATGAATACTAATGCATTTTTGATGTGATGTGAAAAAATATAAGTACCCTTAAAGACTGTGTACTCTGGTATTCAGTCAGAATCCTTACTAACCCCAAGGAAATGATTTGGACACACCTCCTCTTTCTATTGCAATATAAAGCCCAAATATTTATTTTTTTTTCTTGGCACGTAGTAGGTACGCAGTAAATATTTTGTTGGGTGTTAAGTGAATGACTTTTTCTTCTGCCTAGAACCTTCCGGCTAATGTCAATCTCTCTATTCAATATCAATACCCATCTGTCATGTCTTGGAACGAGACATTGTGAGTTGGTGACCTGTTTCAACAAATTTTAAAAATAAGCCATCTAACTAAATATATGACACTTATTGAAATTCATTTTGTATCATGAAGCAACTGCCTTGCAAAGAGTGCTGAAAATAGGAAGGAATTTCTAGGCTAATTTGATTAAATATTCAGTTGTTACCATATGCTTTCTGAAAATTGATTTTTCCTCTTTTGCTATTCCTGTCATCCTTCCTCCCACCTTGACATGCTTACTGATTGAAAGCTATGCACAGAAAAGGGAAGGTCACTTGCATGCATGTTCAAGCAGGCTCAGAAAACGTAATGCTGTAATCATAAGTTGCCATAATACAGCAGGGAGGAAAGAGGGGTATTCAACCATAATAAAGGTGTTGCGTTTTGCTCCAAATTGCATGGATGACACATCTTTGAACTCTATTGTACAGAGGAAAACACCTTCTTACGGTCGTCAGATTTCCTGTTAGTAAGTGTGTATTTTCTGGTAACTGGACTTCCCTGGTGTACTGAACACAAACAGGTAGCTTTGAGAGCAGTTGAAATGCAGGTGATCAGAGTGCAGGGCTGCTTGGGACTGAAACATGGGTATTGAGATCTTTCTTGCTCATCACATATCTTCAGAAAACCTTTCCTGATCAAAAGTGTGTTGTTTTCGTGTGACATGTGAGTTGACAGAATTTGGCAATTTATTATGGTTTGTATGAGGTGGGGGAAGGGTAGATTACATCGTTATGGTCTTTAAGCAGACTTCCTTTGTTGACCCTGAAGGTTTATGCAATACATACATCATCATTAAAGCTTGTTCTGACATTTCATTACACATGGAACTATATAAAGGAGTAACTTATTTGTACAGTGTAGACATCTTAATTTTTATTTCTATGGTTGGCTGAAACTACCAGTAATAATCATGTATCAATGTGTACACATTCACATTTAGAAGATTTTTTAAAATCCAATTAAAAGATCTCATGCCTCAATAAATGAACAAATACCTCTTTATTTGTACATTTGGGAAGAGGTATTTCAATTTTAAGAACATTTTTCGTAATTACTCTCATACCACAAATGTTAAAAATAGATGATAAAGGAGAGGACCTGGAGCTTTTGATGAGGTATTGGATTGATGACATAGAGTGTTAATAGTGGGTGAAGTCATGAAGGGTCAAGGGCATGGGTACATTCTAAGTCATAATAGTGTTCCAGGTGAACCAGACTGCCTGTCTTCTAAATGGGAAAGAGACAGGTTAAAATGGGAAATAAGGAGAAACTCACAGAAAAATGATAGGGCACATGGTAAGCAAAGTCTAAGCTTGCCTTCTGCTTCTGTCTTATGTGGCTGGGTTCTGGGAGAAGATACACTGTCATTTATTCTGTGGTTTGTTTTCCCCCAAATTCATGAGTAGGGAATTTGGTCCCCAGAGTAGTGGTATTGGGAGACAGTGGTGCACCATTAAGAGTAGGAGGTCCATATGATGCGGAATCATGCCCTCAGAAGGGATTGTGGGACTCCAGGGTCTCAGGCTCCTGGCTTCTTGTGTGAGCACTTACTGTGACACTATTCACCATGAGGTCTTGCCAGAACTGAGACAGTGCAGGCACCCTGCCCTTGAACCCAAAACTGTGAGTTAAGTCAACCTTTTTCTATGAGGTTAACCGCTTCTGGTATTTCACTGTAGTAGCACAAAGCTGATTAATTTGGTCTTTTCAGTCCTAAATCAGACCTTGTAGTGTGTCCTACCCCTTAGCTACTAGTAAGAATAACATGAGTACAAACAGAAGCATAAACAGCTGACTGTCAGTGGCGTATCTCAAGTACTCTATTATCTACTTTCACAGACTCCATATAAAATTACATCTTTAATATAAGGAAGTCATAATATTAAAAGAAAAATCAACAAGTTTATAAATGTTTTACATCATTTTCATGACTGAAATCTTTTTGGTATATTTCCTCATTATGATGTATTAATTACTGCAGGGATCAAAACTTATGACCCATAAACATCATATCCATAATCAGTTTCCATTGTAATATCACCTGCTGAGGATGTGAACTAACATTCCTTGAAGATATTATCTTGAAGCCATTTCTTTGGGCTTTGACTATACAAAGTTCAAGCCAAAGCGTATATGGGAATTACATATTCTAAATGCAGATGCAGATGGTTATCTAAAGTCTGAAGGAAAGCTCATATCAGGGTCTGCCTTCTCTCACTGACTTTTTAAAGCCCCCTTAGGTGAGCAGCTGTCAGCTAACTGTGGCTTCACATTCAGGAAGAATTCCTCCCATTGCAGCCAGAGGCTACTGTCCAGAGAGAGCCCACGGGCTAACCACTATCTAGTCAGGACCAAGCAAACAAATAAAATCCATTTTGGACCTGGGTGAACCTTTGAGCTTAAAATATTACCTGAGCTATTATTGTTTTTAAATGAGCATCAAATAGTACAATTTTTTTTTTTTTAAAGAGAGAGTGAGAGAAGAGAGAGAGAGAATTTTTTAATATTTATTTTTTTTAGTTATCGGCGGACACAACATCTTTGTTTGTACGTGGTGCTGAGAATCGAACCCAGGCCGCACGCATGCCAGGCGAGCGCGCTACCACTTGAGCCACATCCCCAGCCCCAAATAGTACAATTTTAAAGTTTTCTTGAATGACATAAAGAAGCAGCCAAAGCAGAGATTGTTGACAGAAAAAAAAGTTTCCTCCTAACAGAAATGAATATGCATTTTGGACTTTTCAAAAATTCTCTTTCCATCTTGTCAAAATTAAGAGACTTCTAAATTTTATTTTGGTCTCATTAACACATTACTTGGATTGTTCATTGAAATCTGTACGTCAAGGCCCAATGATTTTAGACTTTCTTCTGGTCTTCAAAGAGCTTACAAAAAAAAAAAAAAAAAAAAAGTTCTTTAAATCACCAGAAAAGTGCAGATAAAAACTCCAGACAGTTTCATTAATGACAATGAAAGGTGACAGCCCTTGAATCTATGTCATAAGTTGATTAATTACTTTCCAAATGTTATTAAAGATTCTAAATGAATAACTAGACTGGTATTCAGGACAAAGGCTCTCCCACAATTCCTAAATGGGGTTTTAATTTTCAGAGATAAATGATCATTATATCTAATTCATTTCTTAAACATCTTTAGACTGTTGGCATTATTGAGAGAAGAGTATCTGTTTCAATATATTTTCTTTTCCTTGAAGTTGTTCCTTTCAGATTTCAATAAAGCTGGTTTTGAAATAAAAATAATCAAATGCTGGCATTTCCTGTTAATAAAGGCCCATAGATCTGATGAATTATGTAAACATTACAAGGAATTTACTACCTAGATCATAACCGTATAACCATTTAGTACCCAAGACTTAGCTGACTGTGTACACACATAATGGGAATGGCACTGTGCATTCAGATAAGGATTGTTTAAGCCAATCTTTGTTCCTGTTTTAGTTACGTGAACCAATCCACTGCATTTACTTCTCTTACTAGCAAATCGGGTTTCTTGGGTCTAGTCCCATTTCCCCCCAGACTCACTGTAGTGATTGCAGACACTCACCATTTTCCAAAGCTCTTGGATGTCTCTGGCTCCCTTTATTTGCAGTGTAAGATCTCCTCTCGTATTTAGAGAGTAACAGAAGCTCACATGGTTTCCATGTCACCCATTATTACTTCCTTGCTTCCATCTCAAATAATGAAATGGGCTTTTCAACCTGTTGCCCTGGTTCCATTTTCCCCCACATCTTTGGTCACTTTGCTCCATCTATCCAGCCCTCTCTACGTACCCTTCCCAGCTTTCAAGATTTCTTCACCTTTCATTACTCATTAGCTCTTTTACTCAATTTGCTGCTGCTTCAGGAAACAAATAAAACACAAATGTAAGGCAAGTAGTCACTCTTATTTCTCTTTATCCTTTTAAGAAAAAAATCTTGAAAATAAATTTTTAACCTGTTTTCTCTACTTTCATTATTCCCATTCATTCCTTAACTCGTTTAACTCAAGCAGACTCTTTCATGCATCAAGAAAGCCTCCTCACTAATCCCCAGTATCTTCCACATTGCTAAATCTAATGGTCATTGATTTTTGTCTCACTTGACTCCTCTGTGGAATACATTGTGTTTATATACTATATATCTTAGTCCTCCCTTCCTTAAAGTTCTTTAGTTTGGGGGGGGAAAAATTCAAACTTTTCCTCTTACTGCTCTATATTTAAATGTTTCTTTCTGTCTTTTAGAATAAAGGTTGACTCTCCCTTATCTGAAATACTTGGGACCAGAAATGTTTCATATTTCTGGATTTTTTTTTCAGATTTTTGAAATATTTGTATCGACTTTACCAATTGAACATCCCCAATCCCCAAATCCAGAATGCTCTGAAATTCAGAACTTTTGAGCATTTCAGCATTCAAAAGATTTCAAATTTTGGAGGATTTGGGATTTTAGATTCTCATTTGAGGGATGCTCAACTTGTATTAATTCAGATTCTAATCTTGAGATTCCATCTGAATTCTTCCTTTCCACTCATTGAACATACCCTGGTTTGTCTCACTTACTTCAATGACTTCAAATACACTAATGGACCTGTGGATCCCAAATTACTGTTTTTTCTTCCTCTTTTTCATAGACCACCATCGTTAGGTTGTTATTTACTTTATAGACACTGCTACTAAATAACTAAAACAGATACCACAGAGTTATTAACTAAACTAATTACTTTTTGTCTCCAAGCTCTCCACTTCCTATTTTCCTTACCTTTGTTTATGACACCCAATACAGACATTTTTGAGCCTTCCTCAACATCTCAGTCTCTCCTGTGGTCCAAATCCATGTTGAATCATTGACACATTTTTTTTTCACTCTAATGTCTTTCTAATCTAGTCTTCTTTTTCAATTTATATTGCCAAAATTTTTGTTCAAGATCATTCTTTCACATGTGATTTCATTCTGTATCTCTTCATTTGACAAATGCTTACCAAGTGCCATGTAATGGCAGAGACACAGGGGCTAAAACTGGAGCTCGTGGTCTAGTAGGAGACAGATAAATAAATTACAGCAAGACAGGCTAGATCAGGGGAAGGCAGATGTGATGTATAAGCACATGGGAGTGTTCTCATTCCCATACTAGAAGATGAGAATAGATCAGAGAAGGCTTCCGAGAAGAAGTGCTACCTAAGGTTAAACTTGAAAGAGACGGAGGGTTATCCAGGTAAAATTGAAGACAAAAGTGTTCCATAACAAGTGACCCCCATGTGCTGACATCCAGAGTGTGAGGGTATGTGTCTTTCTTCAAGAACTGGAAGAGGGCAGGGTGACTAGTAAGGCAATGGTAAGAGGTAAGATTGGAGAGTCAGACAGAAGCTGAGTCATGCATGAGTTTTCAGCTCTGCTCGGGAATTGACCTTTTGTTTTGTAGAGAAAGACATATATTGTCAATTTAGAAAAATATCTCTTGTACATTGGGGAACAGATTATCAAGGCAAGAGTAGAGAAGGAAGACCACTTAAGTTGTTGACAGAAGTGACACTGCCTTGAATGATGAAAAGCGAAGAAAATGGACAGATCTCAAACACCTGGAATGGGAGTCATGGACGATATCCTGGGAATTTGAGAAATTTTAAGCATTGCAGGAGTTGGCTTTTTGTCACTGTAGCCAAAATACCTAACATGAAGAACTTAAAGGAAAAGATTTACTTTGGCTTATGGTTGTAGAAGTTTCGGTCCATGGATGATTATCACCATTACTCTGGGACCGAGGTGAGACAGAACATCATGGCAGAAGGAGGTGGCAGAGGAAAGCTGATTAGTTCATAACAGCCACTGGTAAGCAGAGAGAAAGAGAGAGAGAAAGAGGCTGGAGAGAAGATAAACCCTTTTTAGGCGTGACCCCAGCGGCTTTCCTCCAACTAGTTCTGCCTTCCAGTAGTTCATTCAGCCATCAGTGGATTAATCTACCTGGGAGGTCAGAGTTCTCATGATGCAATTACTTCTCCAAAACCCCAGCTCTGAACACATGAAACTTTGGAGGACATTCCAGATTCAAACCACAACAGGCACTGAGGTAGGATACGAGTGGAAGAGCAGGTTTCGCAATTGTAGACAAAGCTGTCACAAGGATATCCAGTGGCTCCTTCTTTGTCTCATCATCTTCTCAGTCTGATAGCTTTGGTGGCCCCAGAACTGAGTTCTCATCTTTCATTCTCCACACTCTTTTCTCTGGTGGCCTCATCCAGTCACAGGACTTTTCATCCTCTATATGTTGTCAGTTTTTTAATTTAAATCACTAGACCAGGTATTCTTCAGGACATGGAACCAGAAAGATTCCCACTCCCTGCCAGCATCTCCACCTGGCTACTAAAACAGCATCTCAACAGTAAAGAAAATCAAACTGGTCTCAGCCCATCATACCCTTGGTTTTCTCAATGCCTACTCATTGCTTCATCCACCAGCTTCTTCATGCCAATAACTGGCAAAGTCATTCTTCCTGTTATGAAATCCAAAATCTTTGGAGTATTCTTGTTTCCTTCCCACTCCCCCGCCGCCACTCCTTGTATCCAAGTCATCAGAAAATCCTATTAGCTCTGTCTTCAAAATATAATCAGAAGTCAGCCAGTTCTCATCAATCACCCCTCCCTTGTCTCAGGCCATGACCACTGCTCACCAGGGCTGCCTTAGAAGTCTGCCAGCTGGCCTCATTATTTCCACACTGCCACCAGCAGTCTATCTCACAGATGGCCAAGGTGATTCCATTCAAATAGTCTTTCCCTTCCTTAGAGCTCTGCATGGACTCCCCATTTTCTAAGTAAAAACCTGAATCTCATAGTGGCTTATAGGGTCCTATGCACTGTGATTCTTTGTCCTCTCTGATGTCACCTGTCAGTCACTATTAGGGTTTAGATATTAGGTGTCCCCCAAAAACTCATGTGTGAGACAGTGCAAGAAAGTTTAGAGGCGAACTAATTGGGCTATGAGAGCGTTAACCTAATCAGTGCATTAATCCCCTGGTAGTGATTAACTGGGTGGTAACTGTAGGCAGGTAGGGTGTGGCTGGAGGAGGTGGATCAATAGGGGCGCACCCTTTGGGTTTATATTTTGTCTGTGGTCAAGGGAGCTATTTCTCTCTCCCTCTCTCTTTCTCTCTCCCTCCCATCTCCCTCCCACTCTTCTCAATCTCCTTTCTGATTCCATGTCCTGAGTTGCTTTCCTTTGCCACACTCTCCTGCCATGATGTTCTGCTATACCGTGAGCCCAGAGTAATGGAGTCAGTCATCTGTGGACTGAGGCCTCTGAAACTGTGAGCCTAAAGTAAACTTTTCATCCTCTAATTATTCTTATCAGGTCTTTTGGTCACAGCAGTTAAAAAGCTGACTCAAACAGTCACCAAGTTCCAGGTTGACTGTTCTCCAAGCCTCAGACAAACCAGGCTTGCTCCCACTTTCTTGCCTCTTCCCAGAAATATCTTCTCATATCTCCGATGGCTGAATCCTTCCCTCCCTCAACACTTTTCTCAGAAGCCACCTTCCCAGTTTTAAACATTATAGACTGCTTCCCCTCTCCCTTCAGGCACTCCTGATTCCCCCAACTCTACTTTCTTTCCCCCATAAAGCTTGTCAACTTCTAATCCACTACTATGCAATTGACTTATTTTTAATTACTAGTTGTCTGGATCTTCCTGTTAGCAAGGATATTCCACAAGAAACAGAGGTGTATTCGTTTTGTTTAGTGATGTTTCCCAAACACCTGGCACATAGTAAGGCCTCAATAAATACTTTACTGGATGTAATCTTAAGTAGCTTTTAGAGAGGGGGTCAAAAATGGCACATTAGAGGAAGGGTGCACTTTCTGGGTGCTCTGTAGCTCATGAGTCAGGCTGCTAGTATACTGCTTCTCAATGAGGTGGGCGACAGGGAATTCACTACTGGACAGTCAGGGAATTATAGAGACAGAAATTTGGGTGCTTTGAACAAGGGACAAGAAAGAGTATATTGGAAACTAGACTGGTGATAGAAGTGCTGCTGAAGAGATCTGTTTTACTCAGGCTTTTTTTTTTTTTTTTTTTTTTTTTTTTTGCTGCTGTGACTAAAAGACCTGAAAGAACAATTTTAGAGGAGAAAAAGTTTATTTGGGGCTTACTGTTTCAGAGGTCTCAGTCCATGGACAGTTGGCTCCATCCCTCCGGGGCTTGAGGTGAGGTAGAAAATCATGGAGGAAGAGTATGACAGAGGAAAGCAGCTCACGTGATGATCAGGAAAGAGAAATTCCACCCACCAGATACAAAATATATGTCCCAAGGACATACCCCTGGTGCCCACCTCCTCCAGCCACACCCTACCTGCCTTCAGTTACCACTCAGTTAATCCCCATCGGGGGATTGTTGCATTGTCTCATATATGAGCTTTTGGGGAACATCTAATATCTAAACCATAACAAGATGGACTTCTGGACGCAGATGTAATATGAACACACAGATCCAGACATATTCATTTTGCTGTCTGTCTCCATCCTCATGCCTGGACAGATGCAATGATCTCTGGAGTGTCTTCTGGCCTGTAGTTCCTTCCCACTTCAATCCATTTACATTGTTACCCAAAGGGATATATATGCTGACTTCTGTCTCCTGCTTAAAACCTTCCAGTAACTCCCCCCATAGATAAAATACACAGAGACACACACTCCCCTACACCGCCCCCCGCCCCCACAAACAGGATACATCTTTGATGTGGCCCCAGCCTAACCTTCCAGCTTCATCCACTGCTAACCCATCTCACATAGCCTCTTTGTGAGTTTCAGCTCATAGGCACCCTTGCACATTGTCCCCCCATGTGCCTGTGTAAAGTTCTGCTCTGCTCAAAGGACCCCATGCTGAGCCACTCCAATGCCCCTGCAGGGCTGAGCTCAAGCTATATCTCCTTTCTGAAATTCTCCTCCTACCCCTTCTCTGTCTGCACACTTAGCTCTTCTTCCCTGTGCGCTCCTACAGTGACATCCTCAGGGCACCCTGGGAGGGTGGTGAGCTGGAGGTACAGATTCACAGTCAATACCTAGATTTGTTGGAAAAGTTATTTTTTTTCTTTTTTAATGACTTGCCCTTTCTTTGCCCTTCCTGTTTCTCTTTGAACCTCTCTTCCCAAGCACACATACACACAAACTGTCCTGTCCTGATTAATTTTTCCTTAAATTCATCAGTTGTGCCGGTCACAGAGGCATACAAATATAATATCAGTGGCTTGGCAGGCTGAGACAGGAGGATCACAAGTTCAGAGCCAGCCTCAGCAACTTAACAAAAACCCTAAGCAATTTAATGGTATCCTGTCTCAAAAGGGGGCAGAGGAGTGGGGCAGTTGGGGATATGGTTCAGTGGTTAAGTGCCCCTTGGTTCAATCCCTGGTACCAAATTAAAAAAAAAGATTGATCAGTTATTCCAAATAAAAAAATTGATCAGTTATTATAAATGCAGTGCTGAGCACAGTTGTTTTTAAGTTGTGTTAACCTTTTAGTTTATTGATTTTTTTTTTTTAAGAATCCCGAGTGTTCACTGAGTTTTAGAAATTGGATTCTGTATCTATTTTTCTGTACTGTCATATTTTCATGAGAATTGGTTTTCTTGGCATTCTCTGTTTATTTAATAGTATTTAAAATTTTGTAGAAAGTTCTTTTCCAACAATCTAGGTATTGACTGCTTCTTATTTTCTGATGACACATTGATCTCAACACAATGCTGTTGATATGCTTTTAAATTTTCTTCCAACATAATTGCATTATGTTTATCCAAGGAGTCCTCGCCTCAACAAACATGGCCAGATTTGTGAATTCCTTCCATTCAAATTTTTCTGACCTCTTAACAGTTCTCTTCTACTTTGCTTGAAAATGAAAATGTCTTGTTGACAAAATTTGCCTTCAAAAAGACAGCCTAGTTCATTCCACTTTGACTTGATAGCATTGACTTTCAAAAAAAAAAAAATGTCCTTAGGTCCTTAGGCGTGAACAAAATAAAAATCAGAATTAAGCGGAAAATGCTGATGCAAGGAGACACCCCGCCCACCCATTGGACCACTCCAAGTTTCAAGGCTGGAGTCTGGCCTCTGGCACCCTTATGCCTCTCCCCTTACTCTCTTCCCCAGAGGTTGGTTTCACTTTCTTTATATGACAGCCACCCTAAGAATGGGACCCACTCACTGCTGGCATTCCCCCATAGCCATTTGATTTCTGCTTTTGGTAAAACCAGAGAAATTGATCAACCCCTTGCTGAGCACACCTCTCCCATTTGGAATTATAGCTTGCCTTCTGCGAAGCACAATGCAGCCCCTGAGCAGGGAATGTCTGATTCATTAGTGAGTAATGTGCCAGTTTCCTCTCCAACTTGTCTCCTTTAGTATTTCACATTCTGACTATTCAGTCAGGTTTATCTTCTTAAAGCCCTGCATTTGAATGCAATGAGAAAAGGTTACAAGATTATTTTAACTGGCATACATAGATGCATCTCAAGTGAGATATGTGGGTTTACACTATTTGTTGCTCCTGTAGTAATTGAACAAAGTCTGGTAGCACTTCTGCCCAGTCCAAATCATAAAATTACATTCATCCATTAGGCTGAAAAACATGAAATAATACTTTCAATTACAAGCATTTTAGCACTTCCTTAAGAGTGGGGAGGTTCAACCTTCACATTTACAAGGGCAACAAAACATTCATTTCTGACCTACAATTTATTAATGGGACAAATGCTTGTCCTGTCAATCAAGGCTTTGACAGTTCAATGAATTTTCTGAACAGTATTTTTTTATAATATGCACAATGGTAAAACAAATGTGCATTTATTCTTCTTTCCCAGAGTTGGGTACTTTCCACCATTCTTGAAAGGACAAAGATGTTTGTTAATAGATTATGAATTTATGAGTGATGATCTTGAGAACATAATGGCATCCTGTTCTTTTTATCTTGACTCTTGTATCAGGGTTGAACAATGATCTCAATCATGTATCATAACTGGAAAATGCACAACTGGCATTTTCTTATGTGAAGATTCAGTCGTTTTCAACTTTTAAAATGATTATTAGAAAAAAGAATGCAATACTGGATAAGAATCTGAATAAAAGCACTCTCTCTCTTCCAAAGACACATTTGTATAATAATCAAGAAATAGTGTTTTAGGCAGATTCTAGAAAACCTTAATCTTAACACATGGAAATTATTCTAGTGCCAAGCTTAACTTATTTTCTTCTATAGCTGTTTATATTTGAATCTTATAATAAATAAAATGTCCAAATCTAGGAGCACTTTTTATGTTTCAGAAATTTCATGCCATGTATAGGCTGGTTTCTACAGTAGAACTTTTTGAGTTAAAGACTTTGCTAGACCTTTACATGATATTTGAAACCACCTGTCAGAAACAGGTTACCCTGGTAATCACTTTTATAACAGCATGTTTTAGATATATAGCAGCAAAAACAACCAAAAAAATTATATGTTGTTTGCAATATATATGTGCTACAGAAATCTTAAAAATCTGTTCTACCTCAAAGATAAATAGGTTTCATTGGAATCTTTTTAATCTGAGTTCTGTTGGGAAAAAAATAAAATGATTATGCCCTTATTATTCTCTGTGTACAAATAGAACTATCCTGTAAAATTCCTTTAGGGTACTTACTTAAACTAAAAAATATATATATTCAGTGTTTCTCTGAAATTCAGATTTCAGATTTCCCTGGACTTCTTGCATCTTTACTTCCTGAATCTCAGTGAAGATAAGGGCTTACTCATTTAAAGAGGTAAAGTAATGGTTCCTACTTGCTTTCCTTCCTCAATATGGGAGGCCCTTGCCATGGCCTGTCTCATCTTGAAGGACAACTTAAGGATTTCAAGAGCTTGAAACAGGAAAACCACAAGATGGCCAAAGGGTGGGAAATACGGAGTGACGCTATTTCAACTGTCTATAGGAACAGGAAGGTGAAGATGCAGTCAACAGGTGTATGGAGTGGTCTCACCCTGGGCACTGGTCCACTTCCTCATTTTTGTTGAGGGCAGGTAAAAACTGGCTAAAACACAACTCAGGATACATAGAAGCTGTGTTTATCAACTCCAGGATATGCTGCAGAAATGAAATGTCAAAATCTATCTCTAACCTCTTGGCCAGCCCACAAAGTGTGGAAGAAAAAACTGACTCTCAGACTCAGAGGGTATGAAAATGGCAAGGCCCAGACACATCTCACCCTGAAGCCCCACTATCTCGTGAGCTCTTGGGAAGAATGTTATAAAAACATGTTATTAAGCTCAAATAAGCATCATATATTTTTTAAAAATATATAGATCATTTAAATGTGGACATGTCAAAAGTCCTGAAGATTCCTTTGTGCCCTTGACTCACTGTTAAAAATCATTGTCAAAATACTATCTGGTTGCATTAGAAAGAAATTTTGAAACAGTGCATTGTTCTATCTTTCTAAAGTCAACTTAGGCTAACAGTGTTAAATCTTTAGGTGAAAGAATCAAACATTGAGCAAAACACATTTTAAGATTTGCTTTCTGAGCAACCCTGTTGTTACATTCACTTTTCTATTTAGGTTACAGATTTAGATTATAGAGTTTATCCTACTGTTTCTAAATCAAATGGACTATGTACCCTTTGTAGGCAGAAATTCTCAGTATAAACTAGTGCATGGCATGTAATGGGTGCTTACAAATATCTGATTAATATTGTGTGATATAATGTAATATGACTTCAGAAGTAATGAGTGTTTATAAATACAGTACTTTAAACGTCATCGGAAATCTCCTATTGGAATCTTTTTTTCTATAACTTTGTTTTTATGGTCCCACTTTTAAAGCTAATGGAAATAATATAAATGTAGAGAGAGAGCTAGAAATTTTCCTTAGAATTTCACTCTGGCAAATCTTCCTGGAGATTTAACCATGACTGTTTTTATGGCTGCAATTTCCTTATTATGGAGCCTCAGCCATTTTTCTTTTCCATCATCATAAATCTGTTTTATACACTTAAAAGCAGTATTGAAATATTTTCTTCTTTTTATATCTTGACTCTTTGCTTAGATACATTATTTTCATCTTGAGATTATGTTATATAAATATTGTAGAAGACTTTGAAATTATATAGTAGGAAAAGATCAGTATACCCCCTCAGAGATTTTAGCTGATAGATTCCCAAGAGCAAAGTTAAATATTTAATTATTCAAGTAAGTAAAGAAACCACTTTTGTCCCAGTTACTTGAATATTTTACGTTAAATTGCTTTTACACACTCAACCTTGTGTTTAAACTCTCAAGCTTGTGGTATTTTCTCCTAATATTGTTTGCTCAGAACTTTTTCAGAGGCAAGGAATAAAAGAATCATTGTGAAACTGTTGATAAAAAAAAAAAGGAAAGAAGAAGAAATTTTTACTGGCTGCCATTAGCTTGAGACATGGTTGGATATAGATGCTCAAACAATAGCATCAGGAGCCTGTCTCTCCATGTCTGGCCCTCCTGCTGCTTTCATCAGTTTCACGCTCAGGCAGACTTTCCCCTGAGTGGCAAAGAGGGTCCAGACTCTCCAAGGTCACATCATCTTTTCTGTTTGTGATCTCTGATGGAGAGAGATCCTTTCCCAGCATCCATACTAAATCCCCAAAATTAAAACGATTGGCCTTGTTTTGGTCATGTGTTCACCCCTCCAAGAAGCATCAAGAGAATACAGCTCATTGAAAGGCAAGCCTTGTTTACAGGCTTACCCTGTGGTTGGAAGTAGGCCATGTGACTGATTGACAGTACCATAGACAGGGAATGGAGGGTTTTCAAAAGAGATAGTGCTGGGCAGGTAAGAATAGATACTCACAAAAATACTGTGCCTTTTGAATAAAACTTTCCAGGAAATGTAAATAATTAAAATAGTTTGAATAAACATCACATATTTTTTAAAAATTAGAAATACTGAGAAGACCTGGATTGCATGTTTAGTACATTTTAGCTAATATTTTATCCTCTTTCAACCTCAGTTTTGTCATCTGAAAACATAGGACTAATGTTCACGTTAAAATGATTAGAAAAGATTATGGAACTGATAGTGTCTTGTAAACTATAAAGTGCTTTCTACATAGTTTTATGTTTTCTAAAAAAAAAAAATCAATTTCTAAAGAAAGTAGACTTACTTACATGAAAATTTAGAAAGTCTCCCTCTTAAAAAATTTATTTTATCATGCTGTGTTTTCTCCTGAGGTATCAGTATGAAAATATGACATCTATTTTACACCATGTTTTCATGGATGGTGAATATGATGATGAAAGTATCGATAGGCACAAGTAGCTCTCAGTAAAGTACTTAGTGTCTTAAATGCAGTTCAAGATTTCTGGAGAATGAACAGACCAATGTAAGCTAGTTTAATGAGAAAACTGCAAGTAGACAGATGGCAGATGGTTGAATGGCTGGTTTGAAGGTTAGGCTATGCTGAAATTCATAGCTTAAGGAACAGTCTTTGTAGAAGGAAATAACTCCTAAATGCCAAAAGTTTAATGGCCAGGGTGCCATGGAGATGATCACTCCCAGGAAATGTTTTGTCAGTGAGATTATTTTAACTATCAACTGAAAAGAAATAAAGGAATGTTTTATGAGTGATTCAGTTTCACCTGATGTGTGCACAACATTTTAAGAGAATGAATTAGTCAGTCTGTTTGAATCATCTTTATATGTTCCGTTTAGTAAAGAATTCAAAGTTGGTTAAATGGCTAGTACTATTTCAGAAGGAAAAAAAAAAAAAGACAAACAGAAGCAGTAAAAAGACATTCTATATTGAAAGCCTGGTTCAGGCACATCACAGAAATAAGTGCATCAAGACAAAAATATATGAATGTATTTCTGGAGTCATTGCCAATATAAATATTAAAATTGCTTGCACAGCCAGATCTGGCACATAAATGGGGAAGAGAAGGTGATATATGCCAAGCGGATGGCACTGGGATAACATGTAATTGTAGAAAAACAGTCTCAAAGATGAAAATTATTAGAGTTGGAAGATACTTTGGAGTTCTTTAGTTGAATGCAGGAATGCTAATACATATTTCAAACTCATCCTTTTAGGGGAGGAAAAGAGTCCTGATTTGTGGTGTTTGTCAATTTCCATGGTGTAGATGTTCCCATCATGGCTGATTTCAAGCTACCAAGATGATGTCACTAAAATATGATGGGTTACTCAGGCTTTCCTTGCTGTGACAAATACCTGAAAAAAATCAACTTAAAGGAGAAAAGATTTATTTGGGCTCATGAGGCCTGTGGTTTCAGAGGTTTCAGTTCATAGTCAGCCAGCTCCATTACTTTGGGCAGAACATAATGGTAGAAGGTCATGGCAGAGGCAACTGTTCACCTCAAGACAAACAGGAAGCAGAAAGAAAGAGAGAGGAAGGGATCTAGTGCAAGAAATATCCTTCCAGGGAGTGCCCCAGTGACCTCCATCCTCAGTCTGTGTCCCACCACCTATAGTTTCTACCACCTCTCAGTAGTCCATTCAGCTGTCAATGGATTAATCCACTGCTGAGTTCACAGCCCTTAAGGTCTAATCACTTCCCAAAAGCCCCACATCAGAACCTTGCTGCAGTGGGGACCAAGCCTTCAATACATGAACTTTGTGGGGCAGTCCAGATCCAAACCATAACATGTGAATTGGAAAGCGATGCACAAAATAGTTGTTACAATCCACTTCAAGAAGCTTAAGCAGATGACTAGTTCAGCACCATAATTCTGAAAATCAGGTGATGCCAGAGAAATTGTGCTTTGGGTCATACAGCTAATTAGCTTCACTGCCATACATATGTGTTCTCCAGTGCTCACCTCAAGATTGTGAATTCATTATGAGGAAAGGACTGTGATTGATTAGTTGGAAAACCCATCTAACTCCTCTAGCTTGGTGAAGTTTCCTGCAGAGGCCTTCCCACATAGAATTTAAACTGTGGTGTGTTTGTCTGAGGCCTCACTGACAATTGGAAAGGAATTTATTCATCTTTGTTTCTTCAGCATTCTGCCCAGCCTTGGGCATATTATAGATGCTCAGCAGTGTTTGTTGGGGGAATGAACAAACAGTAATACTTAGAGAACATTTGTTGGCCCACTGTTTGTTGGGCATTATTCTTTGTGGTTTCCATGTATGAACTCATTGAATAACCCTCACAACAGGGGAGAAAGGTACCATAGTCACACCCATACCTCAGAAGAGAAAGTAGAGGCTCAGAGTTACTTACCCAAGGCCATACAATGAGTGGATGGATTCAAACCCTGCATCCTGGCTCTAGAGTCTGCACTTCATCCCTCAGCTATCACTCGGTGAACCGTCAGAGTCATCAGAGTATCCAGCTCAACAACAGAAAAAAATCTCCCTTCATCCTTTAGGCAGGACACGTACATTTCCTAGAGATCTGGTCTGAGCAACACATACCTTTGTTAATAAGAATTGGCCTTAATTAACAGAATGGCTAAAAGAAACAGAGCATTTTAGGTGCCTAAGTTTTCTCATATCTGAAGTTTAAACAGAAACCCATATTTTAAATGAAAGTCCTGTTGTTGATGATGGGCCATAGTCTCACTTTTTTTTCTTTAATTAAGATAAGTAATTTTAACCTTTCTTTCCTTTCTCAGTATGAAAAATGGCATCACTACTTGTTATGAGAGAACGGAAAGAAGGTGTAGGAGAACAGGGCAGTAACTCAAGTGTGTTTTCTGAAAGGTTTTTTCCTCAAAGGAATCCTTTCCTACTGGTTTTCTATGGCTTTGCCTTTTCACCAAGTGAGATAACATAATGTACCGAACTTATGATATGAATCTTATTTTTAAAACATAATTTAACATAATACCTTAGATTTTTTTAAGTTAATTTTGAAATCCTTCAAAAAGCCTAGAGGAGAAAGAAAAAAAGTCGTTCACATTCTGTACTGTGTTAATGGCCAACAACTAACACGCAAATTGGTCATAATGTTGTTTTTCTTCCTTTTGGCCGTAATGGTTCATTTGTTTTCTTTTATTAGTATTTTCTAGAGAAAATATAGTAAGAAATTATTTATTAGGTTAATGTTCCCAATTTTGAGAAATATACTGATATATACCATATTGAGAAGAACCTTTCATTTTTCACATAATATACACTAGACACTAGACTAAGAGAACAACTTGTTCCTAATCCTTCTTTTCTTTTCTTCTTTATGATGTTCCTCATTAGCATCGAAAAATTTCTAGTACCTTTCAAAACAATTATATATAAAAAATAGCATGTACAACTCCCTACATTTTTGAACATTTTATAATGGTCTAAGTACTTTCAGAGATGAAATCCCCCCCTCTTTTTTTTAGTTGTAGATGGACACATACCTTTATTTTTTATGTGGTGCTGAGGATGGAATCTAGTGCTTCCCACATGCTAGGCAAGTGCTCCTCCATGAGCTACTGCAGAAGTCCTGAAATCCCTTTTTGATATTTAAAAGCAATCTTATGAGAATATTGGACCCTGGGGCTAGGAGTGGGTGAATGGCCTGAAGCCATAGAGCTGGAGGGAGAAGGGCCAAATCAGAGGCCAAGGACTTCTGACTTCTGCTCCAGTGTGCTTCCCTGAAAGCTCAGGAAGCTGCTTCAGTATTGAAGTATTTAAGAGGGCGGATGGATTCCTGTCTGTTAGATGGAATCCAATCCTGGATCTAACTGACTTCTGACTTCACTCAGAAGAGGAGGATGAGAATACTTCTTTCTTCCCCGGGTTTTTTGAAGAGTAAATCAGAGAGTTTAGCAGAATGCCTGGCACGTGGTAAAGGCTCTGTGCATGTTATTGTTATTTTTTATTACATTCCAGTTCTTTACCTTACTGAAATTTCACCTTACTCGCTGATCCAACTGCAGTTTTCTAGCTTTGCTTGTTCTTCAGAACCTGAATCCTCAATAAGAATCCTTTGCTTGGAAGCTGAAGGGTATTGTGTCCTTGACTTGTACATCTTTCATGAAGGTGAAGAGGAAGTCACAACGCATCATGTCTTATCTTAAAGACGCCCATAGAACTATTATTTATTTTTTGCTGACCACACTTTGCATGCCCTGCTATAGTTACCCTAAACTTCTTCCTGCACCCCAAAGTCACTAGTTCCTCCTTTGTGTCCATTGTTTTCAGGAAATGATCATGCACTGATTTATTTTTTCAATATTGAGGTCATAACTCTTGTCTCTCAATGTCCCTGTATTTTCACCTGACTACTCATCTTCTCCTGCTGTCTCAGAAACAGTAACCTCTCTTATGTTTTAGTGACCTTGGGAGGGCTCTCCTTTTCTCCTTTAGAATATTGCTCCAACAGTTTTCTCGCTCATTTGTCTGGGGTCCCCAGTTCTCCAGACTCAACTACCTGCCACTTTTCTGCCCATGCCATATGCTCTCCACTGCCTCCGTGTCTTTGCACAAATTGCTGTGCCTACTAGAAATTTTCTCTGTGAAAATTTCCTCCTTGAACACTCAGCTCTAGTATCATCTTCTATCTGGATTGTCGCTCTTCCTTTGCATTCCCATAACTGTTAAGCCATTACTCCACAATGTGAGCTTCATGGGGAAGGGCACCATGTCTTCACAGACACCAAAACAACATTAGTAGAAGAAAGGGAAGTCCTACAAATAAGCATATGTCTTTCCTACAATTTAAGAATAAACTCCGCTTGACCCTGTTAATGGTTTCTGCTTGTTCTTCCTTTGATAAACATTCTACTTCCTCATCACACATTCCCTTGCACACCACTATTAAATCCATTAAAAATACTCTTTTAAAATCAACAAAGAGCTTCCACG
The DNA here is from genome assembly GCF_048772815.1 of Callospermophilus lateralis. Classification (NCBI taxonomy): domain Eukaryota; kingdom Metazoa; phylum Chordata; class Mammalia; order Rodentia; family Sciuridae; genus Callospermophilus; species Callospermophilus lateralis. The sequence goes on from NC_135305.1 coordinate 42,782,503, forward strand.
TGGACCACATTCTCCTTCCTGAGACCTTCACATGGCTTCTGCGACAGTGTACAATTTCGGCCTTCCATGTCTCCAAGACCTTAACCTTTCTTGATTTAATGACTCTTCTTTCACCTAGTGCCTCCATGAATATACCCACTCTTGGTTTTAACCATCACAATTAGTCCACCAAGATTGATTTAGGATTGTTCATTCCTTCTGGTGCAGCAGAGGTGAATACCTGGATTTCATGCCCACTTGCCACTGTCTCACTCAGAACAGATATTGTCCCCCCAGTCATGCCCCTTTCCCAGTAAGGACAGAATCCTTTTCATTTCCCACCTCTGGTCCTTGGCACACATGCTCTGTCTGGTTAAATTTTTTACTATTTATTTATTCCAGGCAGCTGCCTCCTGATGAATAATATAAAACATTGACTCATTTCCCACTAGCATATCAAATTCAATGTGTTTAAAATCCATATCTTAACCTAACATCCTATTGCTGACTACCCTAGTTCTGTAACTTGTTTCACTTTTGCCCAGATGACTGTCAATCATCTTTGCCTTTTCTTTTGTACTCTACCCAGTTAGGTGTCCAGTCTTTATTTATTCAGATATGTCTCTCATTCATCTCTTCCTTCTATTCTTTGGGCCACCATCTTGGTCCAACCCTTATTATTTTATTATGCCTAATAATTGCCAGTCAACTGGTCTTCTCATTGCAAATTTTCCCTTACTCTAAACCCTTTGCCTCCAGATAAATCTTCCTAGAGTCAAACCTTATTAGGACTCCCCAACTCAGATCCCTTTGGTAGCTTTTCATTACCTTTTATTGATAGCCCCTGATTCTTAGAAATTTAGTAGAATAAAAGTAACTTTAATTTTGGAGTCAAAAAGATGTGAATTCAGGTTCTGGCTACTACCCTTACTTGTTATATGACTTTGAACATATTGCTTAATTTTTGTTTGCTCACTTATTCAACATATATTTAACATCAGGTAGTGTTCCAGACTCTGTACCAGGTATTAGGGATACAGTAATAAGCCAAATAGATGTTATCTTTGCTCTGCTGGACCTCATGACATAATGAACTTGTCCTTATTTCTCATAATCCTAATCCTATGTGCTTGTAGCTTTTTGTTTGTGCTATGTGGGGTATCATAATACCATGTAGTATAGTTATCAGCATGTGTATGTTACTGCTTAACTAATTTTTTAGGCTTACTGAAGGTCAGGGACCATGGTCCATTCCCTATAGTACAAGCACAGAGCTACACACATACTGTTGCTCAGTTAATTCTGTTGTGCTTTTACAGACCCAAGATTAGTCTTTGGCATGGATATATTGCCTAGTACTTATTTAGAGGTTCCCTTTGTCCTGTCAGAATGATGTTTTTTAAGAAAAGTAACAGCTATTTAGTTTCTTCTGTTCTAAGAGCTCTCCTTTCCAACATACTGCCCTGTTTATAGCTGTTACAAGTAGAACTCACATGCCTAGAACTTGTGCATCTAAGTCTTTAAAAACTGAGAAACTAATCCATTCATGCTTCCTGATAGAAATATTGTCCATGTGCATACAATGAAATGTTAAAATAATGTTCTTTTTACTAAATAGCTTTTTGACTTGGTAATGAACAATGTGCTGTTTTTCTCTGAGAAATAATTCTAAGACTTTAGTTCTGAAGATTATATTTTATTTTATACAATTTCAGCCCTCTGCTTTTATGTTCCCAGTAATCGTACGTTAAGCATTTGTCCGTCTGAAACAATAGGTTAACTATAGCCAAATTTTAACCATACCTTTCCTCTGCACACAAAATCCTATAAACAGCATGTGATCGTATTGCTTCTAGAATTTATGATTGTTTTCTTCCAAAAGGAAGCTAAATTTAGCCTAGTAATTCTACATGCTCCCAAGGAAACAATGCCTGCTGTGATTTCTAGAATAAATGAATCTGAACCACAGTTCCTTTACTTGACTACACAAGAAAGTTTAAATATCAACCTAGTCATTAACCACAGATAGGAAACCACATTAAACAACCAGCAAGGGGTTAAGAAAGAAATATGCTGTGTTTCTTATTTCACTGCTGAATGAGTCTCACTTAGTCGCTGTGTGGACTTTAATACAGAACATTGTTTGCATCTCATAATGGCTCTCTAAAATTACTCGTTCATGGCTTGACTTCCAAAATTAAACTATGTGGAGTCATATCCAACCACACAATGCATCTTTATGTGCAACCAGCTCGAGTTTTTGTTTTCATTCTATGTACGATCTCCAGTTAGGAAGTGTTATTTCAGAGAGTTTAACTGGGATAGTTCTCTTTTTCGGTTTTCTCTTCTCTGTTCCTAATGACAACTAAACCCCTTCTCTCCTTGAACGTGTTTTGGCAGATCAGCTTCACACAATGAAGGTCCCCGCTGTGCTTGCACCTGGCATCCTTGTGCTGCTGTTTACCTGGGTGCTGAGGAGCGATGGGGAATGTAAAGAGGCACTAGCGAAGTCCGAGATGAATGTGAACATGAACTATCAGCTTCCCAACTTCACCGCAGAAACGCCCATCCAGAATGTCGTTCTACATGAGCATCATATTTACCTCGGCGCTACTAACTACATCTATGTCTTAAATGACAAGGACCTTCAGAAAGTAGCGGAGTACAAGACTGGGCCCGTGCTGGAACACCCGGATTGTCTTCCATGCCAGGACTGCAGCAGCAAAGTGAATGTGTCAGGGGGCGTTTGGAAAGATAACGTCAACATGGCCCTGCTTGTGGACACATACTATGATGACCAGCTTATTAGCTGCGGCAGTGTCAACAGAGGGACCTGCCAGCGACATGTCCTTCCACGCAATAATACTGCTGACATCCAGCGAGAAGTCCACTGCATGTTCTCCCCACAGGCGGACAAAGAGCCAGGACAGTGTCCCGACTGTGTGGTGAGCCCCCTGGGAGCCAAAGTCCTCCTCTCTGTAAAGAACAGGTTCATCAACTTCTTTGTGGGCAATACCATCAATTCTTCTTACCTTCCAGATCATTCATTGCATTCAATATCGGTGAGACGGCTGAAGGAGACTCAAGATGGCTTTAAGTTCTTAACAGACCAGTCCTATATAGATGTTTTACCTGAGTTCCGAGATTCTTACCCCATTAAGTATGTCCATGCCTTTGAAAGTAACCATTTTATTTACTTTCTGACAGTCCAAAGGGAAACTCTGAATGCCCAGACTTTTCACACCAGAATAATCAGGTTCTGTTCCGTGGACTCTGGATTGCATTCCTACATGGAAATGCCTCTGGAGTGTATTCTCACGGAAAAGAGAAGGAAGAGATCCACAAGGGAAGAGGTATTTAATGTCCTTCAAGCTGCATATGTCAGTAAGCCCGGGGCCCATCTTGCCAAGCAAATAGGAGCCAACCTAAATGACGACATTCTCTATGGGGTGTTCGCACAGAGCAAGCCAGATTCTGCCGAACCAATGAATCGATCAGCTGTCTGTGCATTCCCTATCAAATATGTCAATGAATTCTTCAACAAGATCGTCAACAAAAACAATGTGAGATGCCTCCAGCATTTTTATGGACCCAATCATGAGCACTGTTTTAATAGGGTAAGTCGCACAGATTCCTCATTTACAAATCCTGGCGTATAAAGCAGAATAAGCATCATTCTAGGAAAGGTTCTCAAGGGCTTTTCTGTGCTTGGTAAAGGGCCAAAATATTTTTTCCAAGAAAATCAGTAAGTTAAATCTTGATTTATAGCTAAAATCATATCTTAAGAAGTTAGTGTGATGATGAAAAGAAAATATTTTTCACACTTGGAATTTGAAATGTCTGCAACACATTCTTTTACATTGATGATCATTTGTATTAAGATGAAATGGTATTTTCACATGAAGTGTTAGGGAAAGTCTTTTTTTTTTACATTAAGAATGATTATTTTATTTATTTTTTATTTTTTTTATTGGTTGTTCAAAACATTACAAAGCTCTTGACATATCATATTTCATACATTAGATTCAAATGGGTTATGAACTCCCATTTTTACCCCAAATACAGATTGCAGAATCACATCGGTTACATATCCACATTTTTACATGATGCCCTATTAGTAACTGTTGTATTCTGCTACCTTTCCTATCCTCTACTATCCCCCCTCCCTTCCCCTCCCATCTTCTCTCTCTACCCCATCTACTGTAATTCATTTCTCTCCTTGTTTTTTTTTCCCATTCCCCTCACAACCTCTTATATGTAATTTTGTATAACAATGAGGGTCTCCTTCCATTTCCATGCAATTTCCCTTTTCTCTCCCTTTCCCACCCACCTCATGTCTCTGTTTAATATTAATCTTTTCCTCCTGCTCTTCCTCCCTGCTCTGTTCTCAGTTGCTCTCATTATATCAAAGAAGACATTTCGCATTTGTTTTTTAGGGATTGGCTACCTTCACTTAGCATAATCTGCTCTAGTGCCATCCATTTTAGGGAAAGTCTTGGTGCTTTGATTTACATACAGTAAAACCTAACATCTATACCTCAGGATTTTTTTTTGCTAGTCATTTTATCACTTGGTGCTGGAGGAAGAACATCAACTTGGAAGTCCTTTGTGGCCTTGGACATTCCTTGTACTGAACCCAGATTTGCTTATATGGGCCTGGCTGTGCTTTTGAGCAAAATGACCACTATGATCATAACTGAACAAATAATATAGCTTATCCAGAGTTTGACTTTGAAAACATGTGTCTCACTTATCGTGAGACATAAAGATTATAATTGTCATCAGGAAATACATTAACTATGTCCTTGATAAAAAACAGTACATAATTTTGCTTAGGCATATCAAGGGCATATGAATTCAGAAACATTTATTGACTTTTGCTGAAATGTCTGGGATACTTCCCTAGATGAAAACTCTAGATGGCTTTTTATGAAGCTTAGGGAAATACTTCTGAGATAGTCAATTTATCTTTTGATGAAGTAAAGACAAAATTCCCTCCTCTCCCTTCCAAAGTTGACCAATATTCATAGCATACACATATATCCCAATTAAAACTTTTTTCCCCTGCACCTGTGTAATATATTTTGAAAACTTTAAGAAGCAATGGGATTCCTCAGAAGCTGCTCCTTTTCTTCACTAGAAAATACAGAAAAGGAAGCAAAAGGACTATTTGAAACATGGGATTAGGAAAAAGAAGTGTAAAATTAAAAGCAATGCTGAGAAAACACATCCAATAAGCAACTTCACAAACACAAGTTTAAAAAGTTCTTATAAGGCTTCTACAGCACGTGATGTTGCTATTTAAACATTAATCTGTTAAAAATTAAAAAGGGACTTGACTTTACAAGGGTATAGTGATATGTTATCATATTGTTTTATTTTGTACATTTCAGTCTCCAGATGTGAAAGTACCTATTAATTCTAGAAATTCTTAAAACTCATTTGAACTTTATTCTACCCCTTTGACATTTTTTCGTGTCCCAACAGGAACAACAAGGTGGAATTATCTATTATCTAAATTCAGGTCAGTTTTTTTGCCCAGGAAAAATGCCCAAAATGCACTAGCCACACCTGAAACCATTATCACTCCCATCACAAAAATTCTTGTGGCAAATAAGGTGGAATGTGCCAACATAGTCTTCTTACAAGGGAAGCCAACTTTTGCACTGGCCCAATTCCATAAAGAAAAATATTTCAAACCTTCTCTATTTTATTTGCCTGTTTACCTTCTCTGATTACTAAAGATCAAAATTCTTTTGAGACTGAGACTATACACATCCTTTGTTTTCATATAACTGGTTCACAGAAACACCACAGAGTGTTATAATAATCAGCATATAATCAGTTCTCAGCTTTATCTCATAATGAAGGCAAGAATAACCATGCATCACACAAGATCGAACCTGTTTAGAGAGTGTCTAAGCAGTAAGATCACTCTATTCAGTCTTGGCATATTAACTTGATTAGGTCTCAGGTAACCCTTCTAGTAATTTCTTGGAACAGATTATTATTTTGGTATGAAGTGTGGTGGATAGACAACTGTATTGTAGTTTGTTATTAACACACCTACGTGAAGATACATACATGTATCTCTAATATAACTGTGTGTGGGTTCTGTGGACCACCTTAAGGAAGCTGTGTCTCTGATGAAAGCACAGTCTTAAAGGGCTTTTCTGGCCCTTCTTGAGCCTCCTGCCATGTTCAAAATGTGTTTCCAACCCAGGATCATAGAAGACTGCCACAGCAGAACCTTCTTTTTTCATGAATGTGTCTATGCAAACTTTTTACATGTATCTTTTATCTATGACAGAAGCCCTCTTTTGAGTCATCTTATAATTCCCAGAGCACATCATTTCACCTATAAATTATTTGGACTTCAAAACTCTTTGTCTTCATACATGATGCTGTCTCTGGGGACTTATCTCAAGCTGCAGGTGACCATTGATGGAATACCAGTCCTGTCTATTATGTCAGTTGTTTTCTAAGAATATATTTTTAATTCCCACAATGTAAACATTTTCTATGTTGCTTTTGAAAGTGATTCTTAAAGGGTTTGTTTACAGTGCTTCCCAACACCGAGAACTACGAGATTACATACCACAAAAACTACTAAATCAGCACTAAATATCTATACTGCCTTTTTTTATTCATCCATCAGTGAATCTCTATAAACGTCCTAGTTCAGCATTTATTGAAGTTGCATATTTACTAAACAGCACATTATTATTCAAAATATGATTAAGAAAATGCCCTCATAATATGAAGACTTTGTAAAGACACAAAATTTGGAAAGTAAAAACCCCATATCTTCTGTTTGAGGATCAACAGTATTAAAAATTCAGTTAAGGGCTGGAGGTGTAGTTCAGTGGTCGACCACTTGCCCTATATGTGTAAGCCCCTGGGTTTGATCCCCACCACCAGCTAGGAAAACACAACAAAACAAAACAAACTGTGTTATTTTGCTTAATATTAACTATAATCTCCAACAGCCACATATAAGGGATTTATTTACATGACAAGCCCAGAAAATAAAATAGAATCGGTGCACAACGGCTCATCTCCTGCAAATGAGAATCAATATTGAATAGAATTTGTTTTAAATCCCCAAATCAGCAACGATTCACTTCTGTAAGTTATAGTATATAACTTACTGTTATAGTGTATAACTAGTATATAACTTACTAAGTATATAGTATATAACATATATACTAAGAGAGATGGAATGATACATTTTGAAAATATTTTTAATCAAAGTTAAAATAAGAAAGGGTTCTTGAAATAAAATAGTTAACACATTACACTGTTTTTCTTGCAATTCCATTATCAAAGTTTTGCTCTATTTGTAAGCATTTGAAAGAACTGAAGTAAACATGTAACAACATTTAGAGCACCAACATTTAGGTCATCTTAATGACCAAATGATGGAGCAACTGAAAAGGGAAAATGTAACATCTGGTGCCACACACACCTGGTGTAAGTCCTGACTTATCGCATACCCACTCTGTGACTATTGCCATATTACTTAATTTTTAGAGCCCAGCTATGATTTGTAATGTGCAGATAATAATACCTGCTTCACAGAGTCTTAAGCAAATTTGGGATACTGCATATTAAGTACCTGGCACAATAAAGTGACCATAAATTTAGGCCTTTGGGAGTCAGCATGACCTAATGGCAGGCAACTAATATCAGAGGTATGGGTTCAAGTCTATACTCCATCATTTTCTACCTGGATGGCCATGAGAGCATTATTTTCATTCTCAGAACCCATGTTCCTTTGTGTGGGACTTCTTTTGTGTGAACAAGTGCCCAATGTCTGTAAAAAGTCCTTAGTCCTTGACACAGAATAAAATAGCAGCTATCGTTGTATGGAATACTTGTGTAAAGTAAAACAAATTCAAATGCTTGTACTATTTTCTGGAAGAGTCACCTTCTGGTTCCATTGTTCCTGAGCATCATTGAGTGACCCACCTCCATAATGCTTAATTTGTTAATGCCTCTTAAGATTAAATATTTTAAGACAAAACAAAAAGATGGGGTGAGGGTTAGTGGTGGTTTAAGGGCACAGAGGGTAGAGAGAAAGACGGTTGAATCAAAATGATACTGTAGTTAGGATAAAGGCGTAAATTCTGCTTCTTAACCTGACTTAAAATTCCAACTACTATATTATGCTACATACTATAAGTTATACTGTGCATGACTAAAATCATATTTTGCATGGTAATATTTTGCAGCTTTAGAAAAAAATCAGCCTCATAGGTTGTTTGTGTTAAGCTTCCTTGTTTTTAAATATCATTTATACTCAGATCCAAAGACTAGCCAACTGCTTCCCAAAATAAAGGAAACTTAAGGTAGTAATTTTCCATCTCCGTTTGAGTGCCAGAGTTAAAGGGTCACTGCTCAGAGCCATCAAAGGAAGAAAGCAGAATGATTAGAACAATTTTGAATGAGAACAAAAATCAAAACAAGATGCAAACAAGGAATATTAGGAATAGGCAGAAAGCTAAACACACAGTGATGTTTCTTTATTACTATTATAAAGATGATAGATGAGTTAAATTGAGTTACATTTAAGTTGTAATGGAAGAAAATAATTGCAGCCTTCCATCAGGAAACCACAAGGACCATTATTGATCTGTCATCCTCAGGGCATGTCTCGTAATATTTAATAAAATAAACAAAGATTTATAACTCTTTATAGCCCATATATCTATAATCTCTCACACCATTTGAACTGTGAGTGTGGAAGTCAATGTTACAAATAATGTCCAGGTAATTATACTGGGTTGGCATGCCTTATTTAAACAAGCTAGAACTCTCAAGAGAAAGCATTTTGTATTAGGAATGAAAAATGTGAAGTCAAATTACAAAATTGTTTTTTTTTAACTTCCTGTGCTCTGAAAAAAAAAGTGATCCTATATGAAAAAAACTGTTATTGAGGATTCTTCATTCTTGATATTAGATAGTCCTCCAAACCTAAACACTAAATATCTTGGCTATATGCCAAATATAATTGCTACCAAAGCAAAATTTGCAAGAAAGAACACACTCATACTATAAGGATTTTATATGTTTTTTAAAAACTCAGTAGAAATTTATCAATTTTTTTCACTTGATTTTGTCCTCTAGACTCTATTCTCCACCAGTATGAGGGAGTTGCTGCTTCCTAATTTATTTGAATTCTCCGTGTTAAAAATAACATATTTTATTATTTTATTAAAAGACATTTAAAATTAGTTCCTTTCCAGAATTTTGTTAACACCAGGCACATCCTGGGAGTGTTAGAAAACAGTTACAGAATGAGCCGTTAGCCTTTTCCTTTCCTCCTGCTAACCCCTTCTTTAAACCATTTCACAGGTCTCCCCCAGAAGGCAAAAATTTCATCTTTCGATGAAAAGACAAAGCCATGATATTTTTATAATTAAAAGCAACAGGACAGTTAAAGCTGAAATTCTCACCAAAAAAAATGGAGGTGGGGTTTACCTGTGGATTATGTTGATTCATAATGTGATTCATAGTTTCTCTTTGGTGTAGGTGATTAAGATTTAACTATGCCACTTGGATTTTAAATTGTCTTCATTCTCTTTATGTTTTTTAAAGCAAGTGGAATGCCCTGTGTTTGATTTAAACCTTGATTTCTACATGGAGATTCATGTGGTAAAACTGATACAGCAAACAATTAGGAGTTCATGAAGAAGAAGGAATCCTGACTTTTGAAAAGCCCAAATGTTGATAAAACTTTGAAGCCATAACACTGATACATGATATTTTCATTGCTGTACTCCATGATTAGAGATTTCTGGACATGCATTTTGATAAGGATATTAACCTGCTTGAGTAATAGTGGATTTTTTACTCAGCATAATATTTCAAATTTTAGGTGTTGCACCCTTAACTTGAAACTTCTATCTTATCAGTGTCCATTCCACCCGGTATTCTTATCTCCTCACTCTAATAAGAAAAATGAGTATCTGTCTGAATTTGGATAGAAGACCCAACCAGGAATTTCTACCATTTCTTATTCACAGATTGACACAGATACTGATTCCATGGCTTGCATAGTCCAGAATGACTAAGTGCCCAGAAATGTGCAGTAAGTCACATCTCCAGGGTCCAGGAAGGGCTGTAAAGTGCTCATTTATCAGGGAGATGAAACCAAAAGCTCAGCTACTCTTGAAGTCATTACAACTCCCTTGATTTTTTTTTTTTTTTTAATAGTGAATGTGATAAGTGATTCTAGGATCCTGGATGCATTCCAGTCTGCTAATTATATATTTTTCTAACTAAAATGTTCTAGGCAGGTTCATTTGCATATGAATTACTGGCTGAGAAATGTTGATTTCCTATTCTAAAAAGCAGTTCTGCCTTGGGGAAGGGTTCACCCTGGACCTAGGCTAACAGTGGAGCGCATCAAGTATGTAGATCCACAGACAATCCAAAAATATTTTCCATTCCTTCAATGAGAGGAAAGAAAAATGTCCAAAAAGTGTGTGCTAATCTAGGATAAAAGTTGCTTTAACTGTTCTTAATGTTCACACATGGGGGGAAATGGTTTTTTAATATTATAACTATAAAACAAAAGGATGGATTGCAAATGCAGACTAACATTTGACTTTAGTTGTCTTATTTAGGTAAATCACCAAAAAATGTTTTTCAATTAGAGAACACTAAAATGGTAGATGATACTTCACATTGTGCCGTAGGTAAATGGGGTGAATTAAGGTCAGTTTTATTGTGTAAAGCTTTCTTTTCTAGAGCTGATTTTATGAAAATTAAGTTTGCCAAGTTGTCATCTGAGAATATATAGATTAGTCATGATTAGCTAGAATTTGTGTCATGGGTACCAGAAAAGTGTGAATCTATATATTAAATTTTCTAGTGGCATTTTAAGTTTAAAATATCTGATTAACACTTGGCATCTAGCAACCAGTCTACTAACCAAACTATAGGTGAAATGATATTCAGGAAACAAGGAAAATGCAAAGATGAAATTGGTCTGTTAGCTCCAAGTGAATCAATAGTATTTAGTGCTAATGCACTAAACAGATTACAAGCACTAATGCAGTGGCAGTCAATAGCAAAAATGAATATCTCTAAAAATGATCTTGACAATAAAATGTGCAGTATTTTCCATTTATTTTAAGCTAATTACATTATGTCCTTGTTCTTTCGCCTTATTAGTTTAAGCTAAGTGCTAGAAGCCTAACCATGTTATTTAGTGCATAAAATGACCAAATACTGCGATGATCGTTTTCAGCAAGAGACAGAAAGAAGGATTTATTCACAAAACCAAGATTCAACAAGAAATCCAACAGCTGTTTGTTGGGTACCTAACCCTGCTGGTGTTAGCAGTGATGAGCCAGTTGGATGTGGTGCTTGTGTGTGTGAAGCAGGTAGACCATCAGTAACACCAATAAACAAATACATCATGGTAATTCGTGAAATATGTTGTGAGGGAAAGAAACATCCGTGAGTACTCATGAGAAGGATATCTGGATTTGGTAGTTCAGGCATAAGACATGGCTCCGAGGAGGTGAAAGTTAACTTTTAGATGAAGCTTAAAATCTTAAGAAAAAGCAATATATTTTTAGTATTTGAGCAAATAGATAGCATGTATTTAATATGCTAACAGTCATTTCCTATCTATCTCATGAGCTTTCCACCTTAAGTAAAAGCATTAACCTTTAGCTTTTTCAAGTGGGAATGGACAGTAGAGTTAAATATTTTGTGTTCACAGAAATTTCACAAGACGTAGTAGTGTGCTGGAAAACATAACTGTTTAAACATTTTCTATTTTTTTTAAAAAAAATTGTTGATGTGTTTAAACATTGTTTATCATTGATTTCTAAGTGAATTGTTACTTTTTTGTGAAGTGAAGGATGTAATTGTAGGTTTCTAGAAGCTAAGGACATAATTTAAGCCATGCTCACTCTCACTTGCTCTCAGTCCATCACCTTACCCAGCTGCTTTGAAAACAGATATTTCTACTGTTGGGACAAGTTCTTTCTTCCTCTTCTCCTTTTCCTTTCTTCTGTGCCAACTCTCAGGACCCTATTTGTCAGAGGAACATGATTGTCTTGGGTGTGGAAGGGATTGTCCCACTGCCAGTTACCAGTAGGTCCTGTGACGAAGATCAGGAAGTCAAGAACATGCAGAATAAGCCCTTTCAAATCTATCAAAATTATAAACTTTAGTAGAAAACAAGGGATGTGATGCTGAGGTGGCCCCAAGTCACATCTTTCTGCATCTGCATAGTATGCTCTGCACAATCGCATCCATTTTTAGTCCATTCCCTTCTCATGAGAATCATGTGGCTTAGAGGCCAAAGGAGAGCCGGCAGCTCCCAGGACTCACGAGGATCTCATGAGCACCTACTGAATGAACACATGTGCTCTCCAGCTGTACCATCTTGTGTCATTGTGATTCCTAGGCAAGTTCCTTCATCTTCAGCTGCACACACACTTTGCCCTCTCTTTCATGTCAATCTGCATATATTTAGTCATGTAGGTATCTAAGTAAGTTTGAGGTCTCAGGGGGCAGGCATTTTGTCAGCCTCATTGTCCCTCTTTATATGCTTTGCAGATCATAGACAAAAAATAGCGTTGATAAAGAAATCTATGTATTTACACAGTAAACAGAGACCATCCCAGTGGCTAAAGGGTTTAGATAAAAGTTCTTCTTGATAACATTTGAGAATATATTTTTAGGAATGGATTGTTAATGGCCATGTTTTTGTCATCTCTACAAACTATGAGGATGTGAAATGTGGGCATAAAATATATATGAGGAATGAAAAGCAATATTTACCTTTTTTGGGGTTCATTTCATTCACTTGTTTGGCCCCAGAAAAGTCGTGTTTGCCAAGGGAATGGGAGACACTCAATCTTCAGGACTTATTCCTGTACCTACAAGTCAAGGAGGTCACTGGCTGGCCCCTTCCTGAAAGCTGTAATTACAGGGAGAAGACTATTTATTTTCCAGTAGAGTGACCAGAATCTTGGGCATAGCTGATTGTTTATGAGAATAGCGTGTGTGTAGGCAGTATACAAAACCTCGGGAAAGGTAATAGGAAAGTGAGACACTTTTTTCTTTATATTTTCAATACCATGAGCAGCTATAAGACTCTAGAAATGCTCTAAAGTGCAATAATAAATAAAATAAATAAATAAATAAATAAAAATAATGAATATGGGGTCAAATTAGGTGATCCTAGGACTTAAGCAACAGAATTAAATAAAGAGGAATTTATAATAGGATATAAGATATCTGATGATCCATTAAATATAAACTTATTTGTGGCTCCAACATCACGGTAAACAAGAATCAGTAAGTGTATTAGTGAGAGTAATTGAGAGTTATTTCTAGTTAGAAAAACACCAATCACATTGAGTTTATCTAAAGCCAATGTGCAAAAAGAAATTGAGCAATGTTTCCTATTTTCAACTAAACTCACTCTTATTTTCATATAGTAATTAGAAAAGTACTGATTCCAAGTAGAGTTGGGCATATAGCATGCAAGACCAATTCTGGCACTGCCCCAATATTAAAAGGATTTTAGTCAGTGTTTGTAAAATGATAAACAATATGTAAGTGGTAGTCTAAAATAGTTGGTAGACTTGTAATTAATGTTGAAGGTCAAAGTACAGGTTTTTGACTTGCACAAAGGGCACTAAAATACATACCTGCTTTAAAAATGATACCATGTTTGGTAAATTGCAACCAGTGATTTTTATATTTTTTGTCATACCTTTTAGAATCAAGTGCTTTTTGAAAGCATGAACATCAATTATGTATTTTTAGGTGGACATGTGACATGGTGGTGCAATAATAGCCTTCTTGTTTCCTCTCCTAACTCCACTTATTGTTTTTATAGATGCTATACCTTGGTACTGAAAATGTAAAGTTCAACGTTGGAAATATAGTTGCAGATCACACACGCACACAAATGTACACCAGGACTTCTTCACTATATCTAATAAAACAAAATTCCTTATTTAAAAAAAAAAAACTTCAGTTGTCATGGGACCTAGGGTAACCATGGTGTAAACCACATTCAGTTGGATATCCTATGACCCTAATGATAAGATAACAATCCAGCTGAATGCAGATGAAATCATGAAAAGAGAAAGATTATGAACTGTTTGGAAACCAAATACCTATCTTTTCATAAATAAATATGAATTTTGCATTACAGCCCTCCTTTGTTCTCATGGCCTTTTGTACCAGCTGTTATAACTCCCAGAGCCTTATCCAAGGCCCTGTATGCTGGGATTTCAAGAACTAAGAAACAGTAACATTTTTTATTTTCTCTGCCTATACATAATGAAATCCCTGCTCTAGTGAGTAGGTAGACAATTGCTTTAATAATGGTGACAGCACAGCTTCATTTACCTTTCTTGCCATTAGCAAGGCTTTCATTTTACCCCCTGACTGGCGGGTAAATCCCAAATGGAACGATTGTTTGCTTAATGCTCTGTTTTCTTCTAACCCTGTTCTTGTCTATCAGCCTCAACCCAGTTCCCCAGTGGCTCGGCAACCCTCGGCGGGGATTAAGTAATAGTTTACACAGTGTCTCTCATTCATTAACCCGTGTTGACATTCTCATTCTGTGCCCCAGCCTTATTTAAGACTTTCCTAAGCACCGTATCTACTGCTGGTGTAGGTGCCACCAACATCTATTTAATCAAGAAAGTTAATATTTCCAAAGAATCATTTGGCCTCTCTTAGCCTTCTTCACTAGCACAATCTTATTCCGTCTCCTTCTTTTCCTTCTTCTAAACAAAACCTGGTTTCTTTCCTAGTAAAAACAAACTTTAAAAAGCTTCACGTCTTCTCTCCTTTTACATGTAAACAAAGCAGAAACAGAAAATTTTATATTATTCCAGAATTTTTATTTTTATTTTTGGTGTATTTTAAAATGATGCCAATAAGATGAAACTAGATCTCTCTGGCTCCATTCTCATCCCCACCCAATCTACTTGTCTCCAGATAGACTGAGTAATCTTTCTCGAAAGCAAATCCGTTTGTACAAGTGCATTCCTTGAAATATTGTGAGGACTCCCCAGTGGTTTCGGAGTAAAATCCATGCTCTGTACTATCACAACTGAGGAATTTCTTACTTTGGTGCTGGCTGTTCTTGGCTTCCTCATTTTGTCTAGTTCACACCTTCTCCCGATTCTTTAAGAGTCTACTTATACATTTCCTTACCCAGGAAATATCCTCTGGCCCGTCCCCTACCATGCCCCTCAGTACTGCGGGTGTTGTTCAGTCCTCCAGTGCATTCTTTACTCATCCCCATAGCTCCTACACACTCAGTGGCATATATTCACCACTTCCACTGTTATCCCCTGCAGATGTGGGCTATGGATTTTAGCTTCATATCTTTGCTACCTAACACAATGGCTTGAACAAAATATATATTTATTAAATGAGGAAATAATTATGACAAAGCCCATGTTCCAAATAATATAATAAAATGTTGATTAGTAAAAGTAATATTTCAGGTAAAACAATTTTCATTCTTTTCCCCAAAACTTGTAAAAAACTAATGTACAGAATTGGGGAATTCCAAGATTTGAATCACACTAAGGAACACCTGGAAAGTTCTGGTCACTGTGATCTGTGTCCCTTCCTTACACACACACACACACACACACACACACACACACACCCTCCATCCAACAGTTTGGAACACAGATGGATCAAAGATCAAAGAAGGAAAAAAATTAAAAGAATAGATAAGGATAAGGAAGGTGAACAGATAAAAATTCCAGAACTCTGTACTTTGCTGAAATTAGGAAAACTGAATTAAAGCCATTAAAATATTTTAGAGGGAATAGCTTCTCTGCTCTTTAATGCCCTCTTGAGCTTTTTCACACACAGAGCTCAACTTTGGATAATACTGCCTGTAAGAGGAACTTTAGGCAACACCTTCTGATGGATGTTGTTCAAGCAGTGGTACCAATCAAGGTGACCTACCTTGAGGTTTGCATTTGGAATCTACAGATTTTTACCACTGGCTGAAAATCTATCGCTTCAGGTTGAAAATGATACACAGGTTAAGGAAAAGAAGTTAAGAGCAAATGTCTTTATCCATACCACCATTCCCATGGCCACTGGATTGTCGCCTGCAGTGGCACAAGTTCATAGGCACCGAGCACATGCTTTGTACAGAGAAAATTTCTCGAGCTTGCCCTGATGCTGTGAGATGAAAAGAGAACCAGGTCAGGATCTCAGAGACCTTGACCACCCTGCCCACGGAAGGAGGTTTCCAATAAACAGTTCTGGTTAAAAACAAGGGAAGAAGATAAGAATCTCACTCTACGATGTAAGATGGAAAGGAGGGATAAGAACTAATGACAGATGGATTAACGGCAGGCTAGAATATAGCCATGGCCTTAAACAATATACTGGGACACGATTGAAGGACTCTGGTTTCATCCATCTTTCACCTGTCCTGGGCCTCCACTAGGCATTTATCAGCCCGTTCCTATTGAGCACAACACCATTAGGCACATAAACAGATCATGGCTCTTAAACCTTCAGCAAGAATTGCTTCCCTTTGGTTAGTACAGGGTCACTGGTGTTGTGTCTTCTGAATAGCTCTTATACTTCAATGAGTAAGTGCATTAAAATTTGGTTTCCGTTAACTAAATAGAGAAAAGCAGAAAACCTCTTTGCACTCAGCATTAAAAATCTTCTCACTTGAACAACTTTTTGTGAATCACTGTCACTCTGGGCTATGATGGAAGGGCAAAATGAAGACTGCTAACCAAAACCACATGGGTTCGGTCTGTTTTGCATCTGATTCACCTTAGGAGATGATGATAAAGAAGAAAAAGTTTTAACACTTCAAATTCCAAAGCCCATGTCATTGTAGAATTCTGAGTCTTTGGATCCTAATGATACCTTAAAAAGAGAGAATATACATTTATCTACATATGCATACATTTGTACACATGCATGTATGTATGCATACACATGTGTACATAAAATATATTCTGCTCTAAGATTATTTTCACTTCTTTCCTTGTTAATACAACTCTGTTAAGACTTGGCTCAACTTCCACCTCCACCATGAGCTGCTGGAGCCTCATGATTTTACTCTTCCTCATCTATAGCACTTAACTTCCTGTATGGGGTTTTCAGAACTTACTCATCAACTGGATAGTTTGTACTTCATGTTATTTGCTGTTTTCTGTACTGTTCTCATGTCTCCCTATGTGCATAGTACCTTTAGGCTGAAGCATAATACAAGTATTTGCTCGGTCTGGCAAACTGTGCCATTTTTTATATATTCAGCAAGTTAAGAATGATTTTTACCCTTTGAAAGGGTTAAACATACACAGACAAAGTAAAATATGTCATAGCCCCTCAAAGACTAACATATTTGTGGTCTTTTTTAAAAGTGTGCTTTAGATAATGAAAAACTGGGCTGAGGGCATAACTCAGTGGTAAAGCATATGCTTAGCATGTACAAGACCCTAAGTTCAATCCCCACCACTTTAAAAATTTTTTTAAAAAGAGGAAGAAATAAAATACAAGAAATCAGTAGACAGATAACAGGGCCACAAGTTTTGAAGAACTATGGATGACCTATTTACAAACCATAATTCTGTATGATAGGTATGAGTGTTTCTTCCAGATGAAGAAACTAAGGCCTGTTGACCTACATAATTAGAATTTTGAACTTTGTCTTTAATAAACATTATGAAGAGTCACTAGACCAAGAACAATAATATTAGCAACAATAATAATAACAACTGTTTAAGTTGCATAAGGTTAGAAACTTAGTCTTTTTTTTTTTTTTTTCTTTAAGGCCATATCCTCCCAGCACCTAGAATAGTGTCTGATGATTCTGTGTTGGTTTCCTAGAGCTGCCATAACAAATTACCACAAACTTAATGACTGGAAAAAAAAAAAAGAAAGAAAGAAAGAAAGAAATTTATCCTCACAGTTCTGGAGGCTAGAAGTCAAACTCAAAGTGAGGCTCAAGGAGACATCTTTCCTTGGTTGTTGCAGTTGTGCTGCCCCAGGGCTGTTCAGGCACAGCAGCCTCACTCCATTCTCCATCCTCACATGGCCGTCTCCTGTGCGTTTTTCTATGTGGCCTCTCTTCTTTGTATGAGGACAACAGTTATTTGGCTCAGGACCCACATAATATCCAGGATGATTTCATTTTAAGATCCACAACTATATATCAAAGGAAGCCCATTTCCAAATAAGGTTACATTCTGAAGTTCCAGGAGACGTGAATTTTGAGAGAATACTATTCAACTTACTATGGGTCTCTGTAAACATTTCTGAATGACTAAATGAAAACAGTAACTATTTAACATGTTCCTGATATTGGATATATTTAACTTAAAATCCAAAGCAATTCTGTTAAAAAGGTACATAGGTATGTGTTTTCCCCTTCACAAGTGAAGAACTGTGGCTTAGAGAACTGAGTATTCCCGTGTGCACAGCTAATGATGGCCCAGCCACTCCCGAATCCTGGCGCTTCTCCATTAGACTCCTGTGATTGCTATGGGATGTGCTGAGGTGTTTCGGGAGCATTACACTAAAAAGTCATAAAGGTGAACGTGTGGAAGAAGATTCTAGAGTCAAGTAAATTAGATTGTAGGAGACCAAGAAAGAGACTTCTTTTCAGTCAATAGAAAAATATATAAGAATCAATTTTGCACAGAGAGGAACAACAAAGAGAAAGGAAGAATCGAAGATGACTGGGACCTCAAACCTAGAGGCGCCATATAAAAATGGGAGCTCTGAAAGAAATAGGATGGCTTTGAATGTCAGCAGTGTCATATTCAAAGATGCCTGCAGGCAGTTGTGGAGACAGGGCTGGTCCTCAGGAAAGAGAATGCCAGGAGACGGAGAGGGCAGAGTGTCTGTGGCACTCATCACCTCATGAATCACCAGTGTTGAGCAGCAGCTGGCTGGCCAGGAGCCTGGCTATATTTGTGGCCGTCTGAGCTGTACATACAAAAGAGGATGTCCTTTCTTCCTGACAAGACACAACCAACCTTCCCTTTAACTCTACTCCCCAGCTTTGCTCTCTTGCTGGAATTCTAATGGAGGGCTCAGGTAGGCATGTACCAGGGCTCTGTTGAAGTCACAAGGAAGGATAACTTCACCCAGGCAAGTCAATGGTCCAGTTCTTTGGGTTGGATCATAATATCCTTTAACAGGCCAGCCTTGCATTAATGACCCAAAGAGCCTTCCATGAATGACCTTTTCTTCCTGAAAGGTGACTCTGTTACGTTGACCAGAGAATATGGGCTTCAATGTCAACAGCTTAGACATTCAAGTAGATGACAGGAGTTAAAATATGTCTATACCTAATATAAGCAGTCATTGAAGTTCAAACCTCCATGCCCTGCTTACAGTCAGCTCCACACTGACCCCCTCCCAGTCCTACTGGTTAAGTCAGCTTTTTCGCTGCTATGACCAAAAGACCTGACAAGAACAATTTCAGAGGAGGAAAAGTTTATTTTGGGACTCACAGTTTCAGAAGTCTTGGCCCATAGATGCTGACTCTGTTGCTGTGGGCCTAAGGTGAGGGAGAACATCATGGTAAAAAGGTGTGGTAAGAAAAGCAGCTCAGGACATGGCACCAGGAGGCAGAGAGAGACAAAGAGAGCTCCACTCTTCAGGAACAAACCATATACCCCAAAGGTACAACCCCAGGGATCCACCTCCTCCAGCCACAATTTATCTGCCTGCAGCTACCACCCAGTTAACCCCTATCAGTGGATTAATGCACTGAATAGGTTAAAGCTTTCGTAACCCAATAATTTCACCTCTAAGCTGTCTAGCATTGTCTCACACATGAGCTTTGGGGAGATACCTCATATCTAAACCATAACACCTGCTTAATAAACAGAAGAGATCAGGCTCATTCAGGGTGATACAGCTGTAGACTCCTACTTATAAACAGTAGAGAACACGTGAATGACATCTAGGGAAATAAACTAAGTGAAATTCCTGAAACAGAAGCAGTTCAGATTTTAGCTAACTATATGAAAAGCTCTAAGGAAAAGGGGACTTTCCATTCTGAAATGTGCTTCTCCCAAAAAATCATTACTCTGTGTATCTGGAATTTGTACAAAGTTGGATTATGGATAAGGTTTATATTACAGTACTTATTTTAATTTAGTCATGGTCAAGAGGGAAAAGAGCTGCTGTGAGTGAACTGGCAATGATTTTACAAGGTAGTACAGTTTTAAAAATTTATCTGCAAGGCTGATTTAAATTATCTACAGATGAGCTAAATCTGTCCTATAGATCAATTACAAGAATCACTATTTTAAATATATCACATCCTTAATTATACTGAATTAAATGTAATTACACATTCACTGCATACATCATAGTGTTAATTAGGGGAAACATTTTGAATCAAATATATTGAGGTATATAGTACTTTAATTTCTTTTTATAAAAAAAAAAGCTGTATGGGCTGAGTCAGGTAAAAAATATATGGCAACTACTCATGAAATGGTAAAGAAAGACTATAAAGACTAAATTAATTAATGTATCAAGGCTTACAAATTATAGAGTAATTCCTATAATTATGACATTATGTAAGGCTTTGGGAAAGGAAGCAAAACTGTAATACATTTTTTAAAAAGTAAAACCATGTTTACCATTGGCTCTCAGAGTCATGTAATTGTTTTAGAAGAGGCTAGGCTTTGAAGAATTAAATTCTTTTAAAGAGCTTCTTATAGAATCCAGAATGTACTTGGATTTGGGGGCAGCCCAAGTTGGTGAGAGGACAGTGATTGTCAGCTTTAGTCTGACAGTTGGCTGATGGCAGTTTGGTAACTCTGGAGGGGAAGCTTTGGGAAGCCATCCGTAGAAATTTGAAATCAATTGGCTCAGGCTTTCCCTTTGTGGATAAAAAACATTCAGCTAGGCTGCTGGAAGACCCTGGGTCCTGATGTCTGCAGGCCATGTGAGCAACTCAATGCTTTGGTTTCCCCCTAAGTGTGTTACTATGAGACTGGGTGATTAATATTTGTAAAGTGCTTCGAGCAGTGTCTGCCTGTAAATACTAGAAATGAATGTTTATTAAAATCAGTAAAATAAAACCAAGGTGCTGTGGTTTGCCCAAGGCCATGCAGCTCAGCAAAGCATTGCTGGGATAGCTCCAGTCCTATCCATAGAAGTGACCATTCTTCTTTTTTATCAGATCCTTAAGCCATCCATAGAATGTGATTTTGCCTCAGATATCCTGTAGGAGCTTGTGAATAATAAGTATGACTCAGTGAAAGGAATATAGGACTTGAAATCAACAACTAGAATTCAAGCTCTAATATATACTGGTTCAACACTCTGAATCTCAGTTTCTTTATCTGTAGAATTATGATGATCCTAACAAACCCAAATTACACATGTGTTGACAGGATCAAATGAGATCAGGTACTTTGAAAACCATAATCCAGTATACCAATGTTATTTAATATTATTATTGGGAGCTCAGCCAGGACAATGTTTCAAAACTGCTTAGGACATCAAGAAGTTGGCAAGGAGAAAGTTCTTGGTAGGCTTGCTCCACTTCCTCATTTCCTATTCATTGTTTTCTTTTAAATTTTATCTTATTATTATATGCTTTATATATATATATATATATATATATATATATATATATATATATATATAAAGAATTATGGACTATATTTGCATACATATATGTATGTGTGTGTTGTGTGAAAAATAAAACCAGTACTCATGTATTTACCACCAGACTTAAGAAAGAAAACATTACCAATGCCTTTGAAGCTCCCTCTGTGTCCCAGTAATATCCCTCTCCCTCCCAGAGAGTGGGTAAATGATTGTGAATTGTGTGTTCATCTTTCCTTGCCTGTTGTTACATTACACATGATGTGTGTGCCTAAAAAACGTATTGGTTTAATGTGGGTTTTTCCGTATATTTTTTCCCCTCTTGACTTAAGTAGTACTTAGTATCTTCCTGTACTCTTACATAATTACTCTTAGTATCTTCCTGTACTCTTACATAATTAAGCCTTATTCTTTGCTACTATATCCTTTCCCTGTGCAATAAAACACATCACCTCTGTCATTCAAAAGACTCCATCAAGAGAGATTTTAGGAGAGCACAGACTTCATTTTTACAAGAGTAAGGAATGGGTGCCAGTGCTAGTGGAAAGTATGCAGGAATCCAGGACTCTGAAGGGTCTTGGTCAGGATAACCACTCTGAGATTCATCTGGGTCCCAGGTGGCACCTTGACCTTGAGCCTCAAAATAACAAAAGGAGATAAGTTGAATGCTATTCTAAGAAGTTTGGATTTCTCTACAGGCCTCTGGGAAGCAATTAAGATTTTGAAAAAGGAAGTGATAGTTCAGGACAGCTTCAAGGCAGAAGAGATAAAAGACAAAAGGGCCAGTGAGGAAACACCTATTCTGGGCAGGGGCATAGGCACGGCTAGGACCTGCCCCGGAGCTACACTGGACAGAGTTCAACAGGACTTCACAAGTGGTTGGAGTAGGAAATACTAGAGGAAAAAAAAAGTGGTGAGGAATGAAATTCCAAAGTTACCTGAATGCACACATGGTCATGTTCATTAATCAGAATAAATAACAAAGAGAGCTAGAATTGAAAGCCACAGTGATTGATACATCCCAAAAGGTAAGTGATTGTCTCTCTGCTATTATATAGAAAATAATGATTAGTTTCAGACTTAAGGGACTGCTATAAAGTGATATTTTCATGTTTTGGAGGGGATTTTTGTTTTATTATGCTGGAGATTGAACCCAGGTCCTCGCACATGCTAGGCCAGCCACTCTAGTACTGAGCTATAGCCCCAGTATAAGATGATCTTGAGGGTCTTTTCCATTTTCAAGTTATGTAAGTCTCAGAACATTGCCCAGAAAACAATAATAACAAATGAAGTTTATGAACTTGAGAATCAGAGAGAACTGTATTCAGGCACCTGTTCCAATGTGAACTGTGCATTGTGGCAGAACCCTCAGCTACCCTGAGTGTGTAAAACCTCACAGGGCTGCTGTGAGGTATGAAAATGCCCAGCTCAGTGCCTGGCACATTGTGTGTGCAAGGTAAAGACTGATTTCCTCCCTCCCTTCCTTTCTTCCTTCCTTCCTTCCTTCCTTCCTTCCGTCTTCCTCCCTTTGTTAGTATGGGGAGAGTCATTCTGGCTCCCTCCTGCAGCTGGTGTGAAACCTTCTCTGTAGACTTCTGCACTTCCCAAAGCAGCTCCTATCCCAGAGAGCTGCTTCCTGCCAGCTATGCTCACTCATATCCCAAAGTACAACACAAACTGGCTTTCAAGAAAGCACACATAGGTAGGAGATCCCTGGCAGCAGGTGAGTAGTTCCTCTTTCAACTGGGCCCCAGGAACTGTGTGTAAAGTGCTGACATTAAACAATCGCATCCTCCTTGCACAAGTGAGGATGTGTCTTTAAGGGACAGTGAGTGAGGCTGAGAATCGCAGTTGCACACTGCTATACGTTTACAATGTGAGAACTTCAACCAAGGCTCCCTGTTAAAGTGCAAGGACAGCATGCAGCTCTCTAAGTCAGTTCGTGCCACCATGACCCCAGTCATTGAGTTGATCAGGATTCTCAGCAGGAAGAGACAAGGACAGCCCCCTTTTCTATAGCTAATGCTAGAATGTTACTTTTTCCTAGCACCAGTGTTCCCACGGGTCCCCCTGTAGATCTCTGTTATGAGGAAATGAAAAAAGAAAAAGGTCAGGATCCTCTGGCTTATGAAATTTGAATGCCATTTGTACTTGAAATCATGTTTGTTTTTTAGCTTCAGTTGCACAATTTTTCAAGATTAATAAGTTCTGTAGATGCTATTCCAACATTGTGCAATGTCTCCATACTAAGGAATTTTGTTAGTGGGCAATAGAGCACGACTCAATCCTATCAGTCCTTGAAGTGGTACTATTTAGGGACCTCTCTATTTCCTGAAGGGAAACCTTGAAGTGCACAATATAAATATTGCATTAACTCTAATGCAGAATTCTACATTTATGCCTTTCATGTGTGGAAACAGGTGTGTAGAGGCCAAAGCCCTGGTTATATTGCTCTCTCTTCATCTAAAAAATGGTCAGCAAGTTCCTGCGGGTTTGCAGACACTGAGGGGTTCTTAGAGGTCTTCTCACCTCCATTCCCCTGCTGCCCATCAGCAAGGCAACTGCAAAGTAAACTGGGTAGGAGGAGGATCTCTGCTGGCTTTGTAGATGCATTTATTTCTTAGCAAGTGTCATTGAAAATCTACTTATATTAGGCATGGTACAGGGTACAGGGATACAGAGGATAAGACAGTTCCTGTCCTCCCATTGATAGAAAGGAGGACAGGAATCATTTATGATCAAAGAAGAGTCCATCCACAGCAAATTGTTTTTATATCCCAGTGAATTCAACAGCTCAAGTAGCACCATACCTCCGGTCAAGTTTGAGACTTTAAAGTTCCCAGGATGCCACATAAGAATAAAGAAAGACAACGATCATTAACAAAAGAAGGAACGAAAGAGCCACAGAAGCTGACCCTGAAGAGCAGTGGCCTCTGCAATGGAGCACTTCCAATGACCTTATCTTTGAAATTGGTCTCTGTTTCTTTAAGCATCTTCCCTTGGCTCTTTTAACATGGACAATTGGTCACCAATAGAAACTTAATTATCAATTAATCGATTGCTATTGAGTTGCCAGGATTTCATCCCAGTTATCTGCTACTCCTCAGAGTAATCTATAGTATTTTAGTGAGGAAAAGCTTCTAATTAAATAGTGAAATAGCACTCATTAATAGAGCAAAATAAATATCTAAAACTAAAACATTGTACTATTTCCAAGAGACAGTAAGTTTAACATCTCTAAGACTCTATTTAATAATTTATTACCATTTAAAATGAAGAAATAATTGTTGGTACATGAAATAGAGCTTTTTAGGTAGCTTTTAACCATAAAAATCAATAGATATAGGAACTTTCCATTTCATGTGACAGATGGTTGACCTTAAGGAGTAAGGTCATCATATAGAAGAATAATTTTTTGTTGTTGTTCTTAAACACATTGATTGAAATATGCTATGATAATTTTGTGGTTGTTATCAAACAACATTCATTTTCCTGGATTGGTAGCTACATACAGTGATGTGTAAAAATGAACTTTCTATTTGTTCCAAGATCCTCCTTTTCCTTAATGAGAGGCTTGGAACCTGGGGCAGATGATGATGAGAGGTTTACTAATTCCTAGCCATCTCATCAAGATAGTCAGGAGCCTTGTACTCTTTATTTGTCCTTCATAAACTTTTAACTACGCTTATCCCAGAAAAAAAAATGACTTAAATAATACTGGTTCATGTCTCCACACTCATCCCCGTCTACCTATAATTGATTCACTTATTTGTTGATTCATTCAATTGATATTTACTAGATGCCTATTATATGTGGTGTTTCGTTACTGCCAACAGTACAGTGGTGAAAATGCAGTCTCTAACTGCAGAGAACTATCACAGGAGAAGGCTCACATTATCTTACAATTGCATAAGCAAATTGAAATTGCAGCTATAGCTATCTTACAGCTATGCTGTGCTGTCTATGATGCTTAGGCAAAAGGTATTGTGAGAGTCTAATAATAGGAACACTGGAACTTGATATTGGCATCAGGGCAGGCATCCTGAGGGAGTGGTGATAAGCTAAGGTCTGAAGGAGGTATATAGGAGTTCACAAGGTGAATGGAGGTGGAGACAGAAATCCAGGCAGAGGAAACAGCCTACCTAGGCCAAAGCGTTTAATGGGAGGACACCTGGAGAAAGGAAGGAAGGACCCCTCCCTGGTGCACGGAGAACACAGACCTGGAGAAGCTGAGTAGTGGCCAGATGATACCACCCACATCCAACATGTCAAAAATAGTTTCTTCTATCCTAAAAGCAATGGGAAAGCATTAAGTGTTTTAGATAGAGAGGAACATGGTTAGATTCACATTCTTACAAGAATCCTGTTAGAGTGTTGAAAAGAGATCCCTGATGAGGGTGATGGTGGATTTGGTGGGTCTAGTTAGCAACCCACTAGTTGTGGTCCCAGAAAAGGGTGGGTGACCTTGATGAAGATGGTGGTGATGGAGAGAGAAAAGCCCAAGGGAGGTCCAGAAGATATTTAGAAGTGATGGGAATTGAAGATGGACTGTATATGGGGGGCTAAAAAAGAAAAAAAAAAAAAAACAGTAGGAATCAGGGATGGCACTTGAATTTCCAACTCATGTGCCTTGAAGGATATATGTAATATATTGCTGGGGTGTGTAATATATAATCAGGCAAGCAGAGTATTAGTTATTTTGAGACTGAAATCTCTTGATACATGAGAGTGGAAACACAAAAGCATGTGTCCATGAATAATAGACATGTGTCTGCATAATAGACATCACAGAAATTGTCAGGATTTACTATGAAAAGTGGAGAAACAGCCCTGTTAGAGCCTTGAGAAATCCTGACATTGATAGCCAGGTGCAGATGGTCCAGCAAAGGAGAATTACTACAGACTGAGTGCCTAGGGCTGGGACTTGGTGGTGATTCAGTGGTAACTCACATGCTTAGTATGCACAAGGCCCTGGGTTCAATCCCCAGCACCATTAAATTAAAAAAAAAAAAAAAAAAAACAAAAAAAAAAACAACAACAGACTGAAGCAGAAGGAAGGATCTTCTCAGTATATAATTGTCACATACTACTAAACAACATTTTAAAAAAATCCTTCCCCTTGAGGTTGAACCTAAAAGATAGTTACCAGACCGTAGTTGTCTTGGCAAGCTAGTTACTGATACATTTAATGCACAGCTCTTTTGTTTTTTTTCAACTTTTGCCCAGTGATGACTCACCCAAGATCCTATATGCTGAGTTCTGTTGTAAGAGATTTATATAAATTAGTTCATTTAGTCTTTGCAACAGTTCTGTAAGCTAGGAACTATTTCTGTAATACTGTGTGTTTTACACATGGGGAAAGAAACAGATGATGTGAATTTCTGAACACAGAGAGATTATAGGTATTATATAAAGCACATAAGCATTTGAGATCAGGATTTGTTGCAAGCACTTGGGTCTGTGTACTGCTGCCTACCCATGAATTATCTACTAACCGCCACTGCCCACCACCTCTGCACAAAATGCATAGAGGCACACATTTTAAAATGTAATATCACAGTATGATTCTACAATCAATTGTTATTCCATTTGCAATTCATCTCATAGGACTTGCCTGCTAGAAGCATTACCTTTATGGCAAGGGCTGAGACATTTAAAGTTTTGTTTTTCTTTTAATAGAGTCTGCTAAGTTCCTTCTTTACATATGCACATATCCAACCACTGTGCAAACTGTGAAGGTAAGGTTTGCCTCCAGTTTTGAAGTCTGTATATACACAAACCATGCCTAGTAAAATTGGAGCTCTATTGGTCAGTAGAAATATTTATGCCAGTGTGGGGCCATTTTTCTACTTGTGCTGTTATCTTTGCCATTCCCTTCCAAGCTATGAAAAGACACACTGAGAAGTTTCTTTACCAGCTTGTTTTCATCTGCACTGTAATTAATTCAATAATCATATTTTATTCCAGATGCTCCTGAGAAATTCATCAGGCTGTGAAGTGCGCAGTGATGAATATCGAACTGAGTTTACCACACCTTTGCCGCGCATTGACTTATTCATGGGCCAATTCAACCAAGTGCTCTTAACATCTATATCTACCTTCATTAAAGGAAACCTCACCATTGCTAATCTTGGGACGTCAGAGGGTCGCTTCATGCAGGTAAGGGCTTTCAGAGGGTCTCTTTTA
The DNA here is from genome assembly GCF_048772815.1 of Callospermophilus lateralis. Classification (NCBI taxonomy): domain Eukaryota; kingdom Metazoa; phylum Chordata; class Mammalia; order Rodentia; family Sciuridae; genus Callospermophilus; species Callospermophilus lateralis. Next base: position 42,810,292 of record NC_135305.1, read on the forward strand.
TTTGATACTATGTAATTAGTTTGTTTTGGTTTTGTAGTAAGGAATTTGCAAATACTGTGAAGTGCAATTCACAGCAGAAGCTCAGGACACAGGCCAAAAGCCAAACAAAGAAGTCTGGTCCACTTTTTATGAAGTGTATGGCCTAGTTTTGTTAAGTTTTTGAAGCTTTCACTTTGAACGTGGTTGCTTTAATTTTCATGTCTGGAATGGTTTGGTGGTTTTTTTTTTTTCCATTCATAACTTCTATCACATGATTGGAAAGTAAAAATGAAACAATTAAAGCACTTCCAGGAGATGTTTTCCTATTCCAAGGGAAGCAGCGGATCAAAGGAGAGCTATTGTGTGAACCGTGTGTCTCCATCAGAAGAAACATTCACATCATTGAGAAGTGTTGGCAGGAGTCGGGAAGACACACTATCATCAAAATCCTATTGTAATTGAGGCTCTCCTGATTCTGCAAAATTATGGGATCAGACACAAAGAAGTTAAAATACTTTTTAAAAAAATGCATTTTATTAAATGCTTTTAATGACGAGCAACAGTATTTCCATACAATAAAAGTCTACATTTCAGGCTTGATTGAAGTCACTGTGTTTCCTAGCTACAAGAATCATAGCACTCTCCAGACATTAAAATGCTCTAGTGTTGGATTTATTTTACCACTTTAATAGTTATTGGCACTTTCAATATGAATTCATGAATACAGAATGACAATGACATCTATGGAAATGTTGAAGTTCTACAAACACTAGAAATTTCTTGTGAAGGAAGATGCTCACTTCACAATTGTCTGATATAGTTAACATCCTGATCAAACAAATGACTTCTAGTAGTCAATTGAGGACGATGAGTTCTTCCTAAGATTTGCTCATCTGTACATCCAGTGTCTGTGCTCTTTTGTAAAATTTACTTTTAAAAATTACTGAAGTCTTTATAACAATCTAGATATTGGTCATTGCCACATTTTAAGGACTATAAATCATGTTTTTCTAGTACTAATGGCATAATGGAATGTTTTCAAAGTCATACAGCATGTAAATAAAACTTTTCTAGCTCAAAACTAACTACATAGAACCTGTGCTCTAAATGTTTCCACACCATCTCCCCTCCTGAGCTTCACATTCCTCCCTCTCCTCCCTCTATCCCATTCCATTGTGTTTATTTAACCACCTCACCCATCTTAGCCATTTAATTCTATCCTTAACTTCTCAAAATCTGAAGGAGGGAAGCCCAGGCCTTCCACATGGACAGACATGGCCTCTAACACATTTAAATATGGTTGTATCTATTATCCTTGTAACGTGGGTATTATTATTTTGTATTTATATGTGTTTTTAGTTTATGTTGATGATAGTTTTAAAGATTCCAAAGAATTTGAAGATGAAGGATAAAACCTAGCATCTGTTGAATTCCTTATGTGTTCATAATTTTCCTTTGTCTCCCTTTATCTTAATTTCTGTTTTTCTTTTTTTTTCTAAATTGTTCATTATCTCACCAATCCAGGTTCATATTAATAAGTTTTCTGTAACCATTTTAGGTCTTTTTTTAAACATCAAAAGCATCCTGATCTGTTTCCAGATGCTAAAGTCCTAATAAAATCTCATTTTAAATAGGTTGCTTTAATGATAAGAGTCCACACAATCCAAGGAATGTGTCTTGTGTCCGTCTCATTATAACAGAAATGCTGTGACAAATGATTTCTTCTTATATAAAAGAAACTTCTTATGCCATTAACTGCATCCCATACAGAAGGTGGAAATAATAGATTTTTATTTTATGAAAAGTACTGAAGTCACTGATTTTTTTGTAAACAGGTGACTTTTAATCATCAACTGTGTGTGGAGACCTCACCTACTTTTCTTTACCAGGCGAATGAGGGACGAAAAGGAAACAGGGACACAGAACCTGCCCTTAAAAAAGTCAAGTTTTAGTAAAAGAGAGAAAAACATTTTCTGGTAACAATAGTCTTCACAGACAAAGGGCTGTTGGTATCCACAGAAGATTTATTTTTCTGACACTTGAAATTTTATATAAATAAACTGAAAGCACTTGAAGAATCATTCCACATTACTGAAATGCAGTTTGTTTACAGCAAATAATAGTGGGGGGATGGGTTAAGGGTGGGAGTTGGGTTAAGGAGGAAGATCAGTGACTTCCTTCCAGCCTGATCTTTCAGAGCAGTGACTGCCCACCAAGTTCTGTAAATGTTTTGACTGGACTAAGGGCTAAACCTGTGGCCCTCCTAAGTTCTACAAGGCAACTTTTAATAAATACTATGGAGTTTCTGTTACAAAATAGAATGAACATTTTCTCTCCCTCTCTGAAGACAGCTGCCACACATGAAAAGGAACAGAAAAATGATTTTACTTCCTTCCTACCCTGAAACCTAATGGCAAAGTTGCTTTGCAATTTTTTTTTTTTTTTTTCTCCCAAGAGTTTGCAGCTGTTTCTGCCCTTCCTATTGTGCTTGTGTTCAGCTCAGGCTGGGAACACAAGCTACAGCCCCAGCTGTTGGGTGCAAAGTGAATCAGGTATTTCACAGTGGTTATTTGATTAGAAAGAATTATATTGTTTAGCTAACAATAGTATATGCATGGCAGAGAAGACGTTTCTGACATGTTCCTGACATTTCATCATGTGTAACTTATATAGGTACAGTTACGTCTAAATATACTGTTGTCTACATGTGGAGTCTCTGTATCTGTTGAGCCATGTCAATATAAATTTCAAAACCAGATTTTATTTATATGATCACTCTCTTGGGATGCCTTGACGTAAAATAATATGATAAGCAATGTTTGAGATGGTCTAAGTAAACAGTGAGAATAGGCCTTACAAATTGGGAGGAGGGAGTACAGAAAAGAATAAGACTGAGCAACCTTAGCAAATGTACATGGCTACGTGGGAGAGGGAAGCAGGATTCTCATGAAGATCACAGGACTAATCATAGGGATTGCCCACGTCTCCCCTTCTGAGCTCCTCGTCTAATCTACATCCAAAACAATGCTTGCTTGATTTTTTTTAACAGCACTTGTATAAGGCCTTTAATCTCTAAATGCAAAGCATTGCTATTAAAATATTTGTGTGTGACTGTTAGACCAGGTCTCCCTGGATCAGAGGGAATGGGAGTGGAAAGGCCCTTCCAAGACTTGTTTCAAGTTCAGCTCTACAAACATTCATGGGCACTGAAGGCTGCTAACTGTGCCCGCTGCCTGGCACCATTACGTCTGCCATTAGGCTCTTTGGTACCATCCTCCTTTTCCCCTCTTCTGAATTCTGTTACTGTTGTTGCTGTTACTACTCATCATCCTCTTTTTCTTCTGCTCTTAACTGGGCTAGTTGGGTTTCAAGCAAGAAACTTAAAGAGGTAAGGATGGCTCAAAAAGACACCCTTTGGTCCTAATCATCTATTATTCCATTACTTAAATAATTATGCTAGTAATCAGTGAACCTGCAAATAATTACTCACTTCCAGGAAGCAGAATCAATTCATCTATTGGCCTCTTTATATTCCTTTAGTTTCTGGGCCACCATCATACTGTGTCAGTTCTTTGCATTGGAAGCCTGTGCCAGTTATTACATTTGGAATGACTGCTATTTCAGAATTTGTAGATGCAGATCATCAATTCACCAATGTTATGAACATCAGGCAGAGACACAGCTGAATGAAGCTTATACTCAAACACCATTTCTCTATAAGGATTGTTAATTTATCCATCTCTTTTACAAAATGCTCAGATAAAAATATCATCTGCCTTTTTTAAAATTTGTACATCATTGACTTAATTATATCCCTAAGGAACATTATTAGTATTGGGCTATTTCTCTATGCTCATGAGTTCTGAAATTTCTTTTGTGCAAAAAAAGAGCTCATAATTTCAGGATAATAATTTCAGGATTATGTCCATAAATAAAAATTAAGTCCAGTTCATGTATAGTCTCCTCAAATGAATTAATGTATGCTTTTGAAGGACATGTATGTTATACTCTATCACACACATAGAAATTTAAAACATCACAAATATTTGCAACCTTAGGAAAATGCAAGGCTTTTGTTTGTTTTGGTTTGGGGTGGCAAGGAGTAACTGGAATTTCTTGCATAGTTACCTTTCGGATAGAACAGAGACATTGTAAGACATGAAATATGTTTATCAGTTGTTTTTGAACTTTAGTCAGTTCAAAATTCAGAGGTAGATATACTCTGGATAATAGCTAATCCTACAATCAACACATATGGGATGTTGACTTGAAATTATTCATTATTTTTAAATTTTTACAAATTCCCTAACTTATTTGGTTTTTTAACAAAGTCAACCCAATACTGACTCATTTTGACTCACTTTTGACTCATTTCAAAAAATTGAAGCAGATACACATCAGTGTTGTAATAGTGAGGAAAATTGCTTTGCCCATTGGATATACTAGTCTATTTACCAAAAGGAGCAAAGAATGGGGTAAAAGTTCATTTAATTCAATTTTTACCACCTGGTACTTTCTCTTACCATTTTTAGTTCTCTATTTTCAATACCAGTCTGCAATTTCTACTTCTTATTTTTCATTTTTTTTCCTGTTTCACAAAACTAGATACGAGCCTTGATTGAAACAAATTGCTCTAAGCCTCATGTTCTGATTTCTTTCTAAATAAAAACCAATCCTTATCATATACCAAAGAAAATAGTAAACTTTAAACAGACAAGAAGCATGAGGCATTGCAATCCATACCTGGAAAAAACCTTCAACTCCTGAAGGTTTTCTAAACTCTGAAACACTTCTAAACCCATGCCTTCATTAAGGCCTCTATGGGCTTCTGATTTCAATCTGTTCATGTCTGAAGGCAATAGATACACCTTAAGGACCTACTCTGTGCCAGAGTCTGGTCTATACTGGCAGCTAGACGGAAGCAGACACTTCCTGAATCTACTGGGTCATGTGACCCCATGGTGTCTGCATCTTCACTCATATTTTATTCTCTTTGAAACTCAAATTCTGATCATTTGCATCACCTTTCATGAAGAACGGAGTTTTGCTTATTCCTTAACACATATCCTCTCTTCTTTTTAACTTTTCATTCAAAAATCAATCTAGATGGTATAAAAGCTCCTTTTCAGTTTTATTTACCTTGAAATGGAACTGTCTGTTTTTATTTCTTATATAAAAAAGATTTACTTAATTCATCAGAAGATTTCTTGAAGTTTCTTGATCACATTTTAAATCTACATTTCCATATGACTGAACCACGTACCATGAGGTCTACCATGTTTTCTTGATCCCACGATGACTATGTGAAGAAGAACTGCATTATGTTTTTTCTAAAAAGTCTGCCATCCAGTTCAGATGTATCAAGGACCACTGAGTATGTCAGACCAACATAACTATAAAGTTATAACATAACTATAAAGTTAAAACATAACTATAAAGTTATATTATCCCAGACCAGTGTCTCCTTCAAGAAGTATGATGCAGATGGAAATTCCAATAGTTACTCAAGTTTCTCCAAGAATACTAAAGGATACAAAACATGCTTAGTCCACAGCAACTCTATAAAACCTCTGTCTGATTGTTCTCTGGAAGTTTTCAGGGGCTCCTCCCTCTCCTTCAGGAGGTCACCCTCATCCACTCTGTCCCATCCCATCTACCCTGCCACCTGCACTCCCTCTGCTCTCCATAACTGGGAAAGCCAAAGTACTCATTCTAGAAAGGAGATTGTGAACCTCCAAAGGTAAAACTTCCTCTTGCTTAACTTAAGGAAACACTTGGCAGATGTACACAAACCAAAACCACAATAAAGTACCACTTCACACTCTCTAGGACAGCTCTAATCAAGAAAATGGAAAATAACAAGTGTTGTTGAGGGTGTGAAGAAATGAGAAATTGCTGGTGGGGGTGTAGATGGTGCAGCCACTATGGGAAATAGTTTGCAGTACCTTAAAAGGTCAAGCAAAGCCTTTACCTTAAGGCTCAATAACTCTACTCCTAGATGCATATACCCGAGAGAGATGAAAATACATGTTCACACAAAAAGTTATACATGAATGTTCATAGCAGCAGTAGTCACAACAGCCATAAAGTAGAAACAACCCAAATGTCTATTATGTAATGAATAAATTAATATAATGTGATCCATCCATAGAATGAAATGTTATTTGACAATAAAAATCAGAATGAATGAACCTTGAAAACATTATGCTAAGTGGAAGATAACAGACAAAAAGGATCACATATTGTAGGATTTCACTTATGTGAAATATCTAGAATAAGAAAATTACATATGATAATAGAAAGTAGATAAGTGATGTCAGGGTCCAGAGGGTCTGGGGATTGGGAAATGATAGCTAAGGGGTCTAGGATTTCTTTTGGGGGTATTTAAAGTAATCTAGAGTTGGTTGAAGTGATGTTTGAACAAATCTGTGAATACACTAAAAACCACTGAACTGTCTAAAAGAAAGAAAGAAAGACTTTTGAGGGAGTAGACAACCACATACAAATATGATAAATTATGTTCTTCATTCTTAAAGAAAATTAAACAGAATTTAAGCTGTTTAATTAAAAATAGAACTCTCTGTATATGGTAAGAAAATCTGTCCGGCCTTCATGTATTTGTAGAATATCACACAAAATCATTTGGTACAGGTTTACAAATGTGGAGGGATAGGCCCAGCAGTTTCATTTACTTTTTCTGTACTTTTATTTCTTCCCCATGTCCTCTCACAAATAACTTATTGGGAGAGGTTATGTGAGATCAAAACCACAACAATGGAGTAAATTCAGATTCTTTCCTTGCCCTGCCCTCCCCCCAAATATATTAGTCCTGTATGTTCAAGAACATTAAGGAAAAAGGTTTTGTTATCTAAATACTAAAGATTAGTCATGGACACAGTAGAGTAATTGCCAGTCTTCTATTTCATAGTAATTGTTCTGAGATTGCCAAGTGATTTATCATAAGAATTAAATTGATATGCCAAATTCTGTTCTGTCCCTAGAAATATCTCCATGACAACAAAAAGGAACTCCTGAATCTTGCAAGCATTGCTTCAGGGATCTTTTGAGAGTTGAAGTGGTTACTCAATTATTTAGAATTCTGGCAATAACAGAAAGTGAGGAATTAATGATAGAAAAAGTATTCGTGGCATTTCATGACAGTAGATGTGCCCATGGAGAGAGAGCTAATGATCAACTAGAAGCTATTCGCATGTGTGAAACTACCTCTGTGCTACATTCCAGAGGGTCATCCCACTTTTCCACGTGACTTCCTACCTTCTCTTGTTTGTCCCATTTGTCTATACCAAGTCATGATTAAAAGCAGAGCTTTGATAGCTGAGCTAGTAATATTTCCTCTGTACTATCAAAAACTATGCAGATGCAGAGGCTTTATCCTTCAGCGCACGAAACTTCTGCAACCTAGATTACTAAAACAAGGAATAACTGGCAAGGCAAATATATTGTGAAAGCTGTTTTAGTGCTTCAACTCACCAGGGCTCTTGGGAGCTCGGAGTTGAAGCTTTTTATTGGTATTTACTCTGGTGCGCCAAGAGCCTAGCAGTTTAGTTAAGAACAGGTCAAGCACACAGATTCAGGCATTAGATAAAGCTCCTTGGAAATTTGATTCTTGTCCTTTCTAGCTGAAATTCTTTTGTATTTTCTATAAGGCAAATAATAGTACCTACTTTGCAGATTAATTGTGAGGAGCCAATGAGATCTCTATTTTAAAGCACTTAGCATAGGGCCTTGCTGGGTTACCTGTTATGACAGTGACATATATATGGTGCTCTCCAGACAAAAATTCTTGACAGGAGGAAAACAAATCAATCAAAGTCCAGAGGTGCAAAGAGCTTTTTTTATGAACAGAAAGAGAGAAGGTTAATCCTTTCTGGGAAATGAATATATGGATGGCCTTCAGATTTGATAAAATCAAAGATGATGACCTAGTCATTAAGAAGGGATTTCTTAATGTAGATACAAAAAATGATTTTAAAGAGAATAAGAAGGTTAAATATGGAGTTAACACAAGGCCCTACAATCCCACACCTAACACATCATGGGACTGTGACAACACATCATTTCCAAGGGCTCTGGTAGGGGATGGGTATGTAGCAGGTCTGAATAGCATGGAAGGAATCAGGAGCAGACACAGAATGCAGATCTCCATGGTAAGTTTCCTGCTGATGAACACTCTTTAGTGTAGTGGAAAGCACAGAATAACAATGGGGAATACAGTCTGAGAATTAAGACAGATTGATGTTTTGTGTTGCTTTTCTCTTATGCATGAGAAAAGGAGATATTTTCCCCCCTTTATGGTTTGAAGAGATTGGCGACAACCAAGGAAATATGGAGCAGGAGATGAAAGAGAGTAGAAAAAAAAATGAGAAGTGGTGAGCACCAAAAGGGAGCTGAGATTGCAAAATGGATAACTGAAATCTAGATAGTTGAGGATAGAGGCCTGGGGAGTCTGCTTGTAGCCATCCCTGGAGGGAGGGAGAACTGGTAATTGAACTTTGTTTCACTCTGCCTGAAAAGGTCACAAATACCTATTGGGCCCTAACAGTAGGAAATAACAGTAGTTTCCATCCTTTTCCAACCTGACCAAGTGACCTTTGAGCCATCATTTAACTTCTGTGCAAACATAGCCACCCTGCTTTAATGGAGATGTTTTGAAAGTGTTGAGTGTTTGAGGTAAAACAATGTTAGAGCAAAAATGTCACGTTCAACTCTGGAGCTCTGTATGAGCTTGGGGAGTTTCTCTCAACAGTCCACTCTGGGAACAAAATTAGGTACTTAGTAAATCTTCCTAATTGTTTCAGGCTACTTGGCTCCTTTATTGTGCTAAATTAAAAAAAAAAACAAAAAAAACAAACAAACAACAACAAAAAACTTACTACTGTTCCCCAGAACATTTATGTTTCGCACATGTTTGTGAGAGTACAAAACAATTAATTACTCCTCTAATTTTCATTCCTATTTTCTGAATGAGAAAGCTGTGATAGAAGGAGAGTTTCTTTAATCTAATCTCACAGATGCCCATGTTTGTCCTATAATTTCATACACATGGCAAGCAAATGCACTTTTGATGCAATGTAAAAGATTATTAGAGATGTCAGGCATTTTCACAGAGCAGATTTCAAGCCCAAAGCTGTGCTCGGCCTCCTACACTCTCATGTATATGCAAACGGATGGCCTACTTAAGAGTGACGGTCTCTCTCAGAACTCCTAAACCCTCCTAAAAATCTCTGTTCATTCAAGATGATCATTCTGATGTTATTGTAGTTGTTGATCACAGTCTGAACTTCATTATTGCTGGGTTTTAGCTTCAGAGCAGGTGGAAATTATGTAGCTGGAAAGCAAGAATGACACCAATCAACAAACCTCATCTCCCAGGCATTGTTAAAACAATCAGGCCTTATTATAAAACTGGGACAAGAAGTAGAACTTTATTTATAATGCACGTAATAACATATTGGGACTATGGTATATAAAAAATACATTTCAAAGAGCATGGGGACCTATTTTAACCTCAAAAGATCTATAAATATGACTTAAAAGTAGCAAAGCTGGAACTAGCTCCAGGTTTCCAGACTCCTGTCCACTACTCTTACCATTACGTCAAGGGAAACTGCCCCATGGGAAGGATCAAGAGTATAGATTTAAAAATATCCAGGATCCTTATAGTATGTGTGGTGTCTTCTTTCTGGGAAGAGTTTTGGCTCCTCCAGTTCCCAGTACAATTGTAAGGACTTGCCTGCAGGTGCTGGCTGATTGATTGGAAGATCTTCTTCCCTGGAAACCATTAAAAGATCATAGGCAAACGTCTGTCCTGGGGGTTCAGATAAATTGGCATCAAGGCAGGAGATTAGAACATGTCATATTGATTTACAGCAAGATGAACTGTTGGGTCTTTAGTTCAGATACCCTTGTGCTCTCCTAATCTGTTATTACAATCATCATCTACGTTTTCCACTTACATTTTAAATAGCTTGTTGGAATAGGGTGTTTCCTTTTTTTTTTCCTCAGGTTGTTGTTTCTCGAACGGTATCATCCACCCCTCATGTGAATTTTCGCCTGGATTCCCACCCTGTGTCCCCAGAAGTGATTGTGGAGCACCCATTAAACCAAAATGGCTACACCCTGGTTATCACTGGGAAAAAGGTGAGCCCTATTCCCCCAGGGAGTTTCCATGGATAAGGTTCTTCCTGAATGGATACTTCTAGCCAACAGCATTCAATCTTTATAATTTCTCTCTTCATCTTAGATTCCTATCTCCTCCATTAAGTTATTTTTTGGGGGATCATTCCAGAGAACTTCTGAAATAAAGTTAATTTCTTATCCAAAGAAGATTAGACCTAAGGGAGGTCTTCTTCATAATAAGTACTTCTCCTTTAGTTTCTCAATGAGAAAAATGAATACAGAATAAGAAATACAGTCCTAAAGGTAGAGCTCCAGTGCAGGCAGATAAATCCTGGAAATGTACATTGGAATCTGACTCCAGCCAGTAATCTCTGTTCTCTGAGAGAAGGATGTGCAGCCTGATACCAGAATGATATGTAACCTTACTTAGGAGTTCCAAGGGTTCAAGTGTGTCTTCCTGAAGCTTAAATTATAATACTCCCTTCTATATTTTAAAATAATCTCAGACAGGGCCAAATGTCCCTACTATATCAAATCTCTAACATTGCATCACAATGCTTGTGTTCCTCAATATTACATTTTATTATAGAGATGCCAACAGTAGAGGGAAGGAATTTTATTTTTAAAAAATTCTAATCAATTAACCATTATTAGCTGATTTGCACATCAGTGCTTGCTATCCTAGCAAACTCCATAAAATAATGTTTATATGTAGCTTCTGTGTATTCTAATTGTTCTTAAACAACAAAAACACCTCTGGAAGCCCTTTTTATTTCTTTTCTTCACAGATCACCAAGATCCCGTTGAATGGCTTGGGCTGTGGACACTTCCAGTCCTGCAGTCAGTGTCTCTCTGCCCCTCCTTTTGTGCAGTGTGCTTGGTGCCATGATCAATGTGTGCGATCAGACGAATGTCCCAATGGGACTCAGGAGATCTGTCTGCCTACAGTCTATAAGGTAGGAATATCTATCAGCTGTCATGCAGGGGGGGTTTTTTTGTTTGTTTGTTTTTGTTTTTTGTTTTGGTAATTCCAAATCCCACTAATGAAAAAAAATACAAAACTTAATTTCCTAATTTAGCTGTGACACATCAGCCAAAGCACCATCTCCCTCCTGGCTTTGTCCCCATAGGCAGCATTGGAGCACCCCCTGTGTCCTGCAGTTGAAGTGCTTGCTTCCCATGCGCTAGGTTTTCTCTTTGGACAGCTGCTGTCCCTTATGCTATGTGCATAGCAGAGCAGTGGCTAATGAGCATCGTTGTTCCCCATTTCTTCGTGCTGGGACCTGTTTCCTCCCGAGTGGCCCATTCTGATTCCTCATTACCTACTTTCTGCCAGGTGCCCAGACATGACCCTCCACCAAAGAGACAGATCTGTTCATACCCCAGAACTCCAAGCTGAAGGAACCATGCAACCTGACAATCCCAGACATATTGGGGCAGACAGAACACACTTCTTCCTGTCCAAGGCATAGATGATAGGGGGAGGCCTTGTGTCAATCACAGACGAGGCTAGAGGTGGTTTCTTAGGTTGATATGGGAAGAAAGGAGGGGGTCAACACTCATGGTGACTGGGTGTCTTGTCTCAATATGCCTGAATGAGAAGTAAAGTTTCCACTGATGACTGTATTGTTATCTATACTTCCATAAGCCACTTCATCTTTAATCACTCCAGAAACTTGTACTGAGTACACACCACATGGACAGCTCTCTTCTAGACTCTGGGGACATACAGTCCAAAATAAATACAAAGGATACTCCTGCTGCTAGAGAACTTAGCTTCTGGAAGTGGACGTCAGTCGTGACCTTGCAGACACACTCTCTGGTTACCTTATTTGCTTAAGCATGTATTTGGCACTATGAAAATTTCTAAAAATTTCTTCGTCCAAATACATTTTGCTTGGAAATACTTAACCAGTGAGGACTCAGTATGTGTTTTCTCTGCCTGCATGTTGAACAGTTGGACTTTAGTAAATGGTTCTTGTGAAATATTCAAGTTAAAGGTCTCGGTCACCTGGTTCAGGCTCAAGTAAACAAAGTGTGCGAGTCAGAACAAGAATGGCCCCCAAGCACATGGCTGTTTTCATTTAGTTACGGTTTGGGGCAAGATTTGCAGTGGTGACTGGGTTTTAATCCAAATCATTTTCTGTTAGATGTAACACAACTATCAGGCCTTAGCTTGATAATCTGGAGAATAAACTAAAAGAGAATAAGAAAAGAATTTTAATCGGTAGTATTTATGTACATTTTGTTGTTGTTGTCCAGTATACTTATAAAACCCACATGCAATTTTATACTTTTATAAACACACAGCCTTGGCAATTTGAGACACTAGAAATCTGAGCTCTTCATATTCCATGAAAAAGATACAATGTGTGTGTTTGTGTATGTGTGTGTGTTGTGCGTGCACACACACTCATATGCACAACTAAATTGCAACAATTTCATTTCAAAAATAGCCAAGTTGGGGTTTTAAGTAAAGAAAGCAAGTTGATAACTAGCCCAAATAAAACATTTAATTTTGACCACTGTGCTACCTTTTACTAATCATGAAAGCCATATGGAAATGGTTGAAAACAAAGTAAACATTTTAGAATTTTCTGGAAACAGAGATTGTCTCAAATGTTAGAATCTCCCTCCTCTCTCACCTTCCCTCACTGCAGCACTCAGCAGTTGTTGATTTTGAAAGGTTGCATTGTATCATGCACAAGTCGATGAGGCGTGGGCTGTGCAGTTAGAAGCAAAGCTGTGCAGCTGAGTCCATAAATCCCTTTCGGTTCATAGTTGTTAGGAAGATTTCATGCTGTGCTAGACCGTGACATTTAGCATTCTCACTGCAAAAAAATAAGACAGATTATTCGTCTTTTTCTTATCTGTCTTAAACTCTACCCGTTCAAGATCCAGATACTGTATAGAGTTTCACTTTCCAATACATGAATGTTAACCTGTTTTTCAAGGTACATGATGTTCAATGGCTGAAAATCTTTGCAGTTCCAGATATGAGAGATTTCAGGATTGTAAGCCCTTTATTTGTTTCAAACATGTCATCTGATCTTGTACTTAAAGAGTAATGAGAAATGCTTCAGAAAAGGAAGAGCACTTTCCCAGTGTATTCTGAATTTGTCAGTATAAAACTGTCACATCTTATAGAACTGAAGTCAATCCCAGTGAGGCAATAAAACTGTTTATTAATTGATCAGAAGATTCAGATAAGAAGCAACAGCAATATCTTCTGGGGGGTAGAGGATGTGCAGGCACTAAACTGCTACCAGCATATTTGTGACTATTTTTCTGCTAAAGCAGAAAGGAGGTTTCCTTTGTGAATTTTAATATTCAAGGTTTTTATAAGCTTTCTTAGATTTTTATTTTAATGCATTTAAAAAGCATGATCATTTAAAATACTTTTGGAATGTACCCACCAGTGGCACAGTCTCTCACCTATAAGAGGAAGAGAGCTACTTTTGTGGCTCCGTCTCCCCTGTTCAGACAGATAGGCCACCCAGCCTCTGAGGCTTTATGCCGGACACTCATTTCCTGCACAGGGAGTTTCTCTGCACTTCAGGATAGCTGAGTTTGCCAGCCCATTGTTGGGTCTATCCAAGGGTGTGTGGTCCACGGCTGCTTCCTTCCTCTTCCTCTGGAAGAATGAAGGTTACCCCCATAAGCTAAGGGAAAAATGCTCAGCCCAGAATAAAGCCAAACCTAGCTGGCTTTTCAAATTCTGAGGATCTAGCAGAGGGTTGATAATATCCATTTCTACTGCCAGGACACCAAATCAGTGTCTTTTTAAATCATCACCCAGTGCCTTTACCTTTCATACAAGAGATGATGTGTAGCATATGCCTGTAATCCCAGCAACTCTGGAGGCTGAGACAGCAGGGGTGCAAGCTCAAGTTCATTTGCCAGCCTTGGCAACTTAGGAAGACCTTTTTCAAAATCATATATAAAAAGGTCTGGGGATATAAGATGCATCTCAGTGGTAGAATGCCCCTGTACAAAAGAGAGGGGGCAGGGGACGGAGAGAATCTGTGTATTAAGTGACAGTCTTCAGTTTTTACTTAGAGATGGGGGATGTAGGCAGTGGGATGGGGCTGACATCAGCCTTGGGCAGCTGCTTTGGATGGGGAAGTCTCCTCCTCAGAAATGGGAATAGCAGCTGTGTGATGGCCTTAGGCTGAAGAGAGTCCTGGGAGGGTTGGATGTCCTATTCTCTCCTACTGGATTTCTAACATAATAATAAACAGATTTTTTTTTCCTAACAGTGCTGATTTGCTGGACGTGGATGAGGTAAATTTTTATGAAAGGAACAACTGTGTAATGGATTTGTATGGGTAGAATGGCCATCATAAAAGCATTAAGCTGAGACTTTAAAAGGGTTTGGTAACAAGGGTTAAGTTAAGACTTTGGCTTGCAATTATTTACTTAGGAAGGATGGGAATGTTTGCAAATTTGAATTTTGCTAAAAAGTCCTCTCAGTTGTCAGACTTACACAAAGTGGGCTTTAGCAAACACCTTTGCTGGGTTTTGAGTTGCCTCTATCTTGGTACTACGGTTTCCCACCATTGTACTTCACAGCACAATTTACAATATGTCCCCCCAAAAGAGCATTTCCTTTCTCAATTGTCACAAAGCTGCCCAAGAAAAGCTTATTTTTAACTTGCAAATGTGTTTTGTTTAACTAGTTTTAACCTAAGAACAGTTGTCTTACAAACTTCAAAAGCATTGAATGCTGTATTATATTATACTTGCCAACATTTTAGTTATAAATTAAAATTTCACTTTTAACACACCAAAAATAAGCCTGTATTGATACAGTGAACCTGTTATTTACTGACCATTGAACATGTCATGAGGCAAAAAAAAAAAATCTTCAAAATAAGATGTAAAATAATGTCAATGGAGAGAATTAGAAAAAATTTTACCACATGGATTTGAGGTGCTCTCCAATTCCGAGCATTTTTTTCTACTTCCAATAGAAATAATATATTGTATGTACTGAATTTCACATAATTTTTAATAGTACATTATGTATTTACTGTACATCAAATAGTGACCATCTTTGGAAAATAATGAAAAATCTTGAGTCTATGATATAAAGTGTGAATTATTAGGCTTTAAGAAGTAGATTCACTTATTTATTGGAACATAGGAGAAATAATGAATGAATGGGTGGCAGATTTGAATACCATCAATATGTTGGATATTAGGGTAACTGCCTATTTATCAACACCATTTTGGGGGTATGTCTCATTGAGCCATCCCCAAAGTCCTCCCCAGCCAAGGAGAAATTCATACTGTAAAAAAATGCTGGGTACCAAGGCATACATTGGATCTTGGCTTACAGGGCCTGTCAGGAGGTTGGATCATTTTGATCTGGAGACCATGAAGGAATTATAATCAGTTACAAGCAGTGACTACTGCTGCCCAAAAAAGCTCAAGAAATTAATTAATTTCAGAGTGGCCCCAAAGACCTCCCCATTCCCACCCGGACTCTCTGCTCTTTGTTCCATCTCTGATTCTCCTGAAAATAGCTTATTTCATAGCATGATCAGGTAGTTTTAATGTTTGTTCCAGATGCTCTGGAATTTGAAACCCTTTCCTTCAGTAAAAATTCAACCTTTACTGGATTGTGGGAGAATGGAAAATTTTATGCTCTTGAAGGATACATTGTTTTCCACACATGAAAAATAATAATACACTGGATTTTTTTTTTCTAAAGTTCTACGTATCCTCATAGGTTTTTCCAACTAGTGCACCCCTTGAAGGAGGGACAATGCTGACCATATGTGGCTGGGACTTTGGATTCAAGAAGAACAATAAATTTGATTTAAAAAAAACCAAAGTTCTCCTTGGAAATGAGAGCTGCACCTTGACCTTAAGTGAGAGCACAAAAAATACGTAAGGATCTTAAAATGTCTTGCAGGGTTGGGTTTTGTTTTTGAAAGTGTGTTTGTAAAAAGAAAAAAATTGTACAGAAAGCTCATTTCTTAAATTAATGAGGGCCTTGGTTGCATGTCCTTAGCAGGTTTGTTTTGTTCTTTCCCTATTTAGTTATGGGGATTAGGGAAAGACAAAAATGATATGGTCTACATAAAGTTTTTCAACCATTTATGTAACACCTCTTCAGAAATTGTCTGGGTAGATTTGAAAGCATGACACTCCATCTTTAGAGTCTTCAGATACAGTCTCCAAGACATTTTTTTATTTAAAAAAAAAAAAAAAGTAAAATGCTCAAAGTATATATCCCATTTTTTTAATTCATCTGCTAAACCTTGGTAGTGTATTAAAGTCACTCAATCACAAATTTAAGTCTCTTTTTGGATGAACTAAAGTTTATTAAGCTACTATTTATCAGCACCATTTTTGGGGTGTGTCTCATTGAGCCACCCCCAAAGTCCTGGGAATGGTGACTTATTTTACACAAAAGAAGTCCCCAGAATTCAGAGAGGTAGAGTGAAACTTAGCAGGAATATTCCAGAGAGTCAGAAATGGGCTTTCAAACACAGCTGTTCAGATCCAAGATCTGTGCTTATTCTACTAAATGCTACATGTACTTTTGTTTAAAAGATTTTTTTATTGGTGCATTATAATTATACATAATAATGGGCCTTGTTGTTATATATTCATGTATGCACATAACGTAATTTCATCAGTTTCATTCTATAAATTCTGCATCCCATAATGAACAGACAATCTGGAAATTATCAGTTCTGTAGCAACAACAACCAAAGTTTTATTTGTTGAATCTTTATGGCTGAACCTATTCTATCAAGTGATTATTTTATCTAAAAACAGAACTTACTCCAAGGTTATAAAAGATCTAAACTCCTTCATTTTATTGAAACTGAAACATCAATTAATGTCATATGTGCTGGCTCAATGACAAAACAAATTTATTCTAGAAATCTCCTGTGTAAGTTTTCCAAAACTCTTTTAATTACTGCATCATAAATTAGGATTTGTAAAACTGAAACATAATCATTATCTTCTTTTATAGTTACTTAAGAAAACAAATAATATACAAAATTTTTTCAGAACTATAAGATTATTTATTCAGAAATAATTTTATGGAAAGCTATCAGAATTTCACTATTCTTTAAGTAATTTAAATAAACATGTCACAAGTATAGTAACAGAAATGTACCTGATGAAAAACTTTGATGGAGGATTTGGCTTATTTGTAGCTTGCACATTGTTTCATATGATACTGAATACCATTGCTTTTCCTAAGTGTGTCAGACATTATCCCTACAATTTTATAGGTTTAGTTATGATTTACTTTTAAGTTGAGGAGGTCTGCATTGATCAGGTCTAACATTTCCTGTTTTAAATGTGTAAATACTATACTATAGTCAATATAAGTTTAGCATAATAGTACAGAAATCAGATTATACAGTTTTCAGTCCTAATGCTTAATGAAACTGCTTGTTATGCAGAGTGAGTTAGCTCATTGTGGAGTTCATGTCCCATCATAAAAGACAACCTAACCAGAAAATATCTGTGGATTTCTAACATATTAAACTTTGCTTTTTTTCAGGCTAAAATGCACAGTTGGTCCTGCTATGAATGAAAATTTCAATCTGTCCATAACTATTTCAAACAGTCGGGGCACAGCACAATATAGTACTTTTTCTTATGTAGTAAGTCTAAGCATTCTTTTCTCATGAACTAGGATGAGTGATTTTTACTTAATCTATTTATAATTATAAAACTAAAAAGTTACTTTGTTTTGTTTTTGTCTTCTGTTCAGGATCCTATAATAACCAGTATTTCTCCAAGCTATGGTCCCAAGGCTGGAGGCACTTTACTTACTTTAACTGGAAAGTATCTAAACAGTGGGAATTCTAGACACATTTCAATTGGTGGAAAAACATGTACTTTAAAAAGGTGTTGTGAATTTCTTTTTTGTTGCATCTGCCAAGTTAGATTACTATCTTTACTTAACAAATCAAGCCAAGTTTGTGCCTTTTTGTGTGGAGAAAAATCAAGATGTTTATTGTTTACTCCCTTGCTAACAAGACTCTCTCCTTCCCAAATCCATCTACTCTTTTGCTGAATTTTCTACCTTTCCCTTTTTATTTATTAATCCCACTTTTGAGTTTTGTCTTCCCATTCATCCTCTTTTTTGTTATATCTCAATATTGAAGCTTTATTATGAGCTTGAGGTTCTGGTAATTGACAACAGATTAAACTGTTCAAGTGAGATTTAAAATTAGAATAAGTCAGTTTGGAGAGAAATGGGGGAGATTGGATTTGGAAGGAGGTTACATTTCTGCTTCTTGGAGTTGAAAGAGATGAGTAGCTTCAAGTGACGAAAGTACTTTAAAGGTTGCTGAAAATGCCAAATGTTTTGAAGTCAAGGATGGCCTTTCAACAACAAAGCTAAGTTTGGGCTCTAGTCAAATGTAAACAGCCTACACTAGAAAAGGCTTTTTTCTAGATCACTGCAGGAAATTCCCATTTAGGAGCCATTGAGTTATACCCTTTGATTTATGGATCCTTTATAATTCTAAATTATGTGTATCTCTAATAGCTAAGGTTCATTTTCTTATTTTATTTTATTATTTTTTGTTGTCGTTCAGTGTGTCAAATAGTATTCTCGAATGTTATACCCCAGCCCAAACCATTTCAGCTGAGTTTCCGGTGAAATTGAAAATTGACTTAGCCAACCGAGAGACCAGCAGCTTCAGTTATCGGGAAGACCCTGTTGTCTTTGAAATTCAACCAACCAAATCCTTTATTAGGTAAGTAAAAATTTCTGACAGTGTAAGAAAGTAATGAACATAGGGATTATTTGGCTGTATAGAAGAGTCAAGAAAAGTTGCAGTTTTATCGCTGGCATTTTTCTTTCAAGGCTGACTTTCCGATTTGGTAGAAAAAAACTACATTTAAGTTTTGAGTATTTTTTACTATATCAATGTTAGTTTATGCCTGGAAGCTTTCATCCTATTTAATTACATTTTAAACAAATTACCATAAAACAGTTTAATGTGACATCATAAGTATGTAAACACGTATATTACACATGCATCAATTCTATACTAATCACAGTGCAAGAAAAAAAAACCCTTTTTTTCCACTCTTCAGTGTATTTTTTGTCAGTCCTGCTTTGCACAGCTTTTCCCCATACCAGGCTCCCTTTGAATCAGTATCTCATTGGACTCTGTTCAATTTGCCCTATTTCCGCTATTTCTATCAGTCTAGCAATGATAGTTACATATGTTTTTCTTTGTATTTTTTTCAAAGAAAAAAATTTCTATTGTGTATTTTGTAAATAAAAATCCAATTTTCAGCATTTTTTGGCTTATGAAATATGAACTTGAACTCATATTTTCAAGTTAAATAAGTTATTTCCAAAAAAGAGTTACACACCCCCCAAATTTCCATTTGATTTTGGCGGTTCCTCTGACATGTAATCACAGCTTTTGATAAAAATTGAACCTCTCTCTTAAAATACTTGGTGGAAAGAACCTCTCAATATTACCATTTTTCTATTTTATTTTGCCAGTGGTGGGAGCACAATAATAGGAGTTGGAAAAAATCTGAATTCAGTTAGCGTCCCAAGACTGGTAATAAATGTGCATGAAGCAGGAAGGAACTATACAGTGGTAAGTCCTTGGAATGATGGTTTCACTCAGAATTCTGACTTTCAGGACAGGTGGGACGTTTCAGTTTTGCCTTTAGTATTTGCTAGTTCCCTTCTTCAGCATAGATGAAATTGTATTTTTTTATTCAACAACTAAAATTATTTGGTTAATAAAATATTATTATCTTAGTCGCAGAGAACTGATGTCTTCTAAATTAATTGGGCTGACATTGTAAACGTGTACACACACACACACACACACACACACACTGTTTAGAAGCAAATGAAGATTACCAACTGGAGACAGTGTTGCAGTGTTTTTAAAGACAGTCAGTGAATATAGAAATCACAGCATTCCTCCACCCCCTAGTGCATCATAGACTATTGACCCTTTTGTCCCGATAAAACCCTTGGATAAAGCCTTTGACCTTGCTACAGCATCTTTCTGAAGCAGCAGACTACAATATTTTCTTAACCTTCCATTCTTCTTATCATTCTTCCTGCCCTTTTGTTAATACATTATCAAGTAATGAGAGAGCATTAAACTAGTTATCTCCTAGAGTGTGGATATTATTTATCTTTCCTCCATCTTTCCTTATTTACTTGCAAGATCAATCAGAATTTAACTGAATACCTCCTTAAAAGTAACTGGCCCATTAATTTCAATGGGTCACCTTAAAATGGTCATTTTTATTTAGAATTTAGGAAGGTTGGAGTTATTTCCAGTGGCCCCACACTTTGTGTTGATGTGTTTTTCTAATCTAGTTGGACTTGTGCACTCAACTTAGAATGAAAGTTCTAAGTGCTCCCGTTCAACAGGGTCTGGACAGGGCAAGTGATAGATTGAATTACAGCACTTTCTTTGAGATTTCTCATCCAATATTTCTTGAAGCCTAAACCCACCATGTTCTTTAATTACAAAAACCAATTTGGGGCTAAAAATGTCAAGCTAAATCACCAAACAATAGGGTCATCTCAAATGAGATTTTTTTTGACCTTCTCAATCAGCCACATTGCATCACCTCTAAAGGGTATTATTAGATTTTTATCATATTCCTGAGAGATTGTGCTCCAGGGAGTCACCGCATGAAGTAAAAGGCTTTGAAGACAATCCCCACACATGGCCACAAACAATGTTAGAATACCACTGCTATTAATTTGGAAGACGTCAGTTCTCCACGACTAAGATAACAATATTTCACTAACCAAATAAGAACAGCAGTAACCCTCTTTGGTGTTGGCATGTGACTTTTTAAAGTAGAAATCCAAGAAATTATTAATTTATCTAATTGCTAACAAACCTACATTATTAAAATAATAACTAAATTAGCTTTGATTTCCCTCACCAGCATTAAGATGATAGATAGAACAGTTCTTAGCTTCATTCATTTATATGTAATCAAATAATTACTGAAAACTTTCTAGGTATCAGAGATGCATATCCCAGGGAAGAGCTAGGCAATGATAGAAGATAAAAATCTTATCTGTTAACATGTCTGGAAATGTAAACTTTCGTTGCTTAAGCCACAAACAGATTGTTACAATAGAACATTTATTTTTTAACAAATAAAAACTCATGGTCAAGTCTGATTTATATATATCTCCAGCTACAATAACTTTAATCCAATAAACTCAAATCTTTTAAAATGAAAATAATTGCCTTCTCAAAGCTAGGGGTGTAACTTAGTGGTAGAGCACTTGTCTAGCATGCAGGCGGCTTGGATTCAATCTCCAGCACCACACACAAATCATTATAATAATAATGATCTTCTTAACAAAAGATATATTAATTTGTTAATGCACATTATATCCCAGAAGCCTGCTGGTTATTGTGTAGCTTCAAATTATTGTTGTTATATGGAAAATCATTGTGATGACAATAAAATTGTTCATTGTCACTTTTCAAGATGGTAGGAATACTTTTTAGCATTACAGCATTAATTTGAGATAAAACTAAATTATATCAGTTTTAGTTCATATCATATTACTGTTTTATCTGCTTACAACACATATTTTTAAATGTAGACTAAATGTTTAAATTATTTTTAAAACAACATATCAAGCACCGAATTCTGTTTGTGCTTTTTATGAATATCCTGAGGCCTTTTTCTATTGTGGCATAAGTAATTGTTTTATCTCCAACTATACTTGTCAAAGAAAAGGAAATCTAAGGGATGTTGTTGCTTGTTTGTCCTTTCCTTGGGGGGAAAAAAAAAACCACAACTGTTTAACCTTAAATGTACCACTGTGTATTGCTGGCTTTAGTCTAAGTACAATCAAGAGGAAACTACATTTTCCAAAATTCCATAAATCAGAATTTCAAAGGGGAAGATTTGAAATGAGAGATGAAAGCCCATGAAATAATAATAGCTGAGTCTTTTTAAAATAGGGAGCATAGGAAAAAATGTACCAATGTAGAATATATAATAAACACAAAGCAAAACATGGGCGCTACAACAGTGAGTGTCCTCTGTAATGGCCTGAGATATATGCACTCCACTCTGTCTCTTAGAGCTGTGACCTGATCTAATGATCTCTGCCAAGCTCAGTTTCTTCATCTGTAAACTGGATGCTCATAGCACGTATCTTCAGGATTATCAGAGAATTAAATGAGATCAACCTTATAAAACATTCTACACAGATCCTAGAACTCAATGGTTAATAGCTTAAAACACTATCAACATTATGTAACTACATATTTATTTACATCTTAACCATACGATACTTGGTAATTTGTGAAGCACTTTGCCATACAATGTCCCGCATTGTGAATCACTTTTTAATCTTAATTCCTAAATAAGAAAACTGAGTTTCTAAGGAAGGGCTTTGCCTCTGTTCTCACAGCTTGAGTTAAAGCTAGGACCTAGACCAAGAACTTCTAACCCCAAAGTCCAGCTTC
This sequence comes from Callospermophilus lateralis, assembly GCF_048772815.1. Lineage (NCBI taxonomy): Eukaryota > Metazoa > Chordata > Mammalia > Rodentia > Sciuridae > Callospermophilus > Callospermophilus lateralis. Next base: position 42,832,893 of record NC_135305.1, read on the forward strand.
CACTCATTCATAGCTGCTTCACAAGACCAGAAGGCAGTCTCTCCAGGTCACTGTCCTGTCTTAAGGAAAATAAAATGATGGAGTGAGGGCTAGTTGCAGATAGATCAACATAGCTTTTTCTGGGCCAGTGAAGCTGTGTTCCTCCGAAGACTGGATTGTTTGAAAAATTTTGCATCTTCCAAGTTTCTAGAATTGTGTTCTTGAACATTAGGAAATTAAATGCAGATTTTTTTTTGACAATTGTGTATTTTCAGTTGAAGTTGTGAAATGTGAAAGTTACTATGGATTTTGTCATACTCTGTCCTATTGACAGTGGGTATTTTGTCTTCCTATAGGCATGTCAGCATCGCTCAAATTCAGAGATAATTTGCTGCACAACTCCCTCACTGCAACAGCTGAATCTGCAACTCCCACTGAAGACCAAAGCCTTGTTCGTGTTAGACGGGATCCTTTCCAAATACTTTGATCTCACTTATGTACATAATCCTGTGTTTAAGCCTTTTGAAAAGCCAGTGGTGATCTCAATGGGTAATGAAAATGTACTAGAAATTAAGGTAAGAATTGCTTTAAATGTTCTCTGAAGTCATCAACTTGAACTTTATTGACTTTATATCTATGTGAATAGAATAATTATACTTGGTTATTGTATATTATGATACATCAGCAAATGCCGAAGCTCTGAATAACCAATTTTTTGACATAAGACTAAAAGATAAGTTTAATTGTGGATGGCTTTTTAATGAAGTATTTTAAAACCCTTCCTTGGTGTATGTTTAAAAGTAGCAAATGCAGAACGCAAATCTATTTAAATAGGCTTCCTGTAATTCATTGTCCTGATGGTGCTATGCTTTTCTTATTTCAGCTGAATGTGCTCATTGTAAGATACAAAGTAAGGACCATGAAAGTAAATGCAAAATTGCAATTCTGTATTTTCTTATAATATGTGGAACTTTCTATCTGGGTGTTGTCTCCTCTAAGCTGATTTATAAATGGAACTGGATTTCTCCCATCTTAGGAATATGTTAGCTTCTAAATATAATTTAATAGAGATAAATAACAGATCATCTTTCTAAGCCAGGCTGTTGCAAATAAAGAACACTGAAGTTCAGAGGGGTTAAGTGGTTTGACAAGTGATGAAATAGTAGAACAAAAACTAGAATATAACTCTGTCATGTCACTTCAGTCATTTTTACTTCAAATAATAATAAAATAGACAAAATGATTAGGACTTTAATTATCCATAGCCCTAGTCATTAAAAAACAGCAATATGTTCATCCTCCAATGTATTGTTATACACATTCAGAAAATTTTTGTGAAAGATTATCTGCATGCAAATATGAATGAACACAGAGCAACTATATAAAGATTTACTCTTTTTCTCTAACAAGTGTATAGCCCCCTGCCATGTCACAGAGCATCCTTATTTAACAATAAAATAGCTTGTCATAGGTCATCTCCATCTAACCAATGTCTTTACTGAAATTTTCCTGATTTTTCCACCAGATTTTTCTATCATAGTTATCTGTCGACTTACTTGTGCACACACTACACTCATACAAGTTTACTAACCCCACAATTGTGTTTTGCACAATAATTAAGCAGTCCCAGCATGAAATTAAATGGAAGCCTGCTTCAATGAACAGCACGTTTACCACAGCAGAGTTCTTTCATCTGCTTCTTTAATTAGTTTTAGAAAAGAAGAAAGAGCTTTTATCACTTTTTTTTTCAATAAAACTAATCTAGTGTGACCTTTTGCTTTCAACAATTACTGTGTTTGCTGTTTGAAAGATTCCATTTGGTTTTCTTGATGAAAACAAAGGTTTATGTGCAAAGAGTTTTACGCCCAAAGAAACTCTATTTTCTGTTTCTGTATCTATGATGGACAGATGAGAGATAAATCATTCTTTATCTACACTTACAAGCACAGTGTTGTGCAGAAGAGAAAACTTCTTTTTCGATAAAGTAAATACCCATTATTCAACATCCTTCAAAATTGTTGGACCAAGAAAAACGTGATTTGACATCATCCTCATCCTATTAGTGGTATTTCTAACATAGCCCAAGGGGTTTCTGGAGACAAGCACAAAGCACTTCCTTTTCTTGGCTATATAAAGATTTACTCTTTTTCTCTAACAAGTGTATAGCCCCCTGCCATGTCACAGAGCAGTAAACAGTGGGGCCAGGAGCAATGGTTTTGGTATCATGATTCAATTCCTTATTCCATTTTCCTTAAGTATAAGAAGAAATCTAAGGTGTACAGGAATGTTTATGCATTTATCATGACAGTGATTTAACCCTTTCTTGAGGCAGAAACAAAAGGAAATGAAGCATAAAAAGAGAAGGCTTTTTCTGGAAAAGCAACAGTGTGCCTTTATCAAAAGAAAGGCGACCTTGGGCTGGGGTTGTGGCTCAGCCGTAGAGAGTTCACCTAGCACATGTAAGGCCCTGGGTTCAATCCTCAGCACCACATAAAAATAAATAAAGTAAAAGTATTGTGTCCATCTACAACTAAAATAAATAAATAAATATTTTAAAAAAGAAAAAAGAAAGGTGACCATTTTATTTCATATTGGACTTGTTCAATTACCATTCAAACCATGAGTGAAAAGCGTGTTTGTCTTTCACCAGTGAAAGTGCTGTGGAGACAACAATGTATTTGAAGTGAGATTTATTCTTTACTTCCAGGAAGAGCTCATGGTCCTTAACCAAACATTCCTGAAGGAATCCCTTGGCTAAAGAAGGGATTATGGAAGTTTCCAGTCCTAGTTTTAAGAGTTGCCTCAATGAACAGTTAACCCAGTGACAAAACAGTGTGCTAAAGGGCAGCCAAGTTTGAAGCAAGAGAACATAATAGGTGCCAAAGATCAGTCACTGCTCAGAATGAATTAGAAGCCGCATGGATGTAGGAGGGAGTTCATGAACAAGTCTTCAAGTCCATGAGCCAGTTGTAGACCGAACACATGGTAGAACACAGTGCGCCTATCAACAGCAGCTCACACTTAGGAGGAAATTTACAGTGAATCCAGTACTTTGACATATATTATTTCATTTGAACTTTACATGGACCTATGAGATTTGGAGGTCAGTAATGGTTATCCCCATTTTTAGTTAGAAAAACAGGTTTAGAGAGATTAGTTTACTTATCTTAGGGTCACCCAGGGAGAAAATAACAGCACTAGGGCTCACATTCCAGATTCTTGAATCCAAATTCCAGCAAATTAACTAAATTGCAAAGCTTCTCATATTAATCTTCATTAAATGTATGCCAAAATAAATAAAATACCCTTCATAAAAGAAAAACATTTGTATCATATGCTATGTAGATATCTCTACAGTTCTTTAAGTGAAATAGCTCTAAACTTTTTACATTTAAATATGATTATGTTTAAAGAAACCTTATATTTTCCCTGTTTGTCTTATTATGTGACTTTTTGTGCGTGGACATATTTCCTGGAAAGTAGTCACTAGAAAAGTACATGGAATGAGGATGGCCTGACACTGCCCAGGAGTTTTATCCTATTCTAGTGCATATAGAGATATATGGTATAGACATGCTTCAAAAGACCAATCTGGAAAACTCAGCTCAAACAGAAAAGAAGGGCAGGAAGATGAGCTGAGGCAGGGAATAGGGATTCAATTATGACACAGTGAACACAAGAACAAAAGTTGAGAGCTCAGGTGGAGGCCAGTCATCAAACACTAAGCATGAAAAAGGCCTAGATGAAACCATCATTCTGAACCAGCCCACTCCAACCAGAGGTTGTATTCTTCCTTCCACCACTAATTTACCTACAACTGTAGGCCAACCCCACTCACAACTACCCTGAGGCCAGTTCTCACTCTAGACTAGGTGGAAGGGAATGATTTTCTTTCTCAGGTCATTGGATTCAGCATCAACATTTTATTTTATGGCACTGATATCTTACTCTCCAATAGTGTTCTCCTGGGCTGCATACAGTAGGTATTCTGTGAAAATATGTAAGCCAGGACACACAGACAAGCACCTGTGGTTCCACAGTGGTTCCCCAAGTACAGAAGTAGTAAAGATCCCCAGTAACCAGTGAAGAAACCAGCTTAGTTTTGGTTAGTCTCAAAGCTACAGGAAACTTTTTCCTTCAGTTATCTGTTGAAATCTTGCTGAACTCAGTTTGAAAACTTTCTTTGAAGGTTCTGTGCCTGGATTCTAAGCGAGGTACTTACACCCCCAAGTGAAGTGTTTTATCTCATTCAACCCACCACCCAGTCACTGATTTCCGGCTGGTGACCTCCCTGAACTGAACTGTTCCTGTCTGTGTGCTGCTACCAATGTGCACCTTACTGCTTTCACTGACTCAAATTCATCACTACCACCTGGATGTGAAAACATGCAGGATCCCTTCTATTATATTGCAATTTTTCAACTCTTACTCATTTCCACTCCTATTTGCTCTATTCTTTTGCCATCTCAGACATGTAGCATCCCCAGGCCTGAATAGAGTAGAAACATTGTGTCTCGGCCAGGTCGGGTGATACACACCTGTAATCTCAGCACTCTGGAGGCTGAGGCAGGAAGATGGCAAGTTCAAGACCAGATTCAGCAACTTAGCAAGGCCCTGAGCAACTTAGGAAGACCATGTCTCAAAATTTAAAAAAAAAAAAAAAAAAAGGAGCAAGGGCTGGTCATCAGTTCAGTGGCAAGGTACCCCTAGGTTCAATCCCCAGTATCAAAAAGAAAAAGAATCTCACCTGGCCGGAGTAGGAGAGGGAAAAGGCAAAGTGTATCCTAATGTGACACATTGGGAACCATTGGTATTCGTTTTAGAAATGCACCCACTTACCATTACAATGAAACTCTATTCATCTTTGTATTCTCAGTGGGGAGACCTGGCTCTAACACATGATAGATGGTAAGCAGATTTTGTATCCAATAGAATTTGATGTCCTTTGTGACCTAGTCCTTTCTTGAAACTCAGTTGTCTGTATGTAATGAGGAATTACAATAATACCTAGATGGGGATGTCTTTGCAGGATAGAATGAGATAATTATAATTCTTTTGTTCTATATGCATACAGGATTAAAGATCAGAAAGTTTCTCTTCTGTTGCTTTATTTAAAAGCCCATATTTTATCATTTCAGTGACTAAAGAACTGAGCTGATTTTGTAAATGTGTTATCTTTTTAATAATAGTTGATAGTCAATGATAAATAGTAAAAAGCAAATAATAAGAGTCCTAAACATACACATTTTTTTAATAGCTCAATAATGCTATGTTTACTTTAAATGACAAAAAGTAGCCTATACCTATTTTTTTTTTTTTTAACTTTTCCTGGTTGAAAATCAGCTCCTCCCTTATAGGCATGGAGTGTCAGTATCACTGCTGTGATATCTGGACTTTTCAGCTTTTATGACAATCACATACACAAAGCTGATGGTAATTTTTCATGTAACTCATTGCTCATCATTTATTCCTTGGTGTGTGAAAAGGGATTCATTGTTCAGCTGTATGCTCTGCTCTCATTTTGCCTTTAACATCCAAGGAGCTCCTAGCCTAAAAGAATGAGCCTTGGCGATGGAAGTGCAGTGAGTTCATCCCTTCCCCCAACCTTACTTATTATCTAAGCAAGCATTTTAGTCCTTCTCTCATAAATCAAGCCTTCCAGCTCTTTAATCTTTTTCTTTTTCTCTGTCATTCTCTGAATTCTCTCCAATATGTGAGTAAGGGCCTTGGCCCTCCTCAGACCTAACCAACAAGTTGTCATTTGAAGCCCCAAAGTGACCTATTAGATTTATGTGTTTCTATGTTGAATTGCCCTGTGTGGCTGACCTGGATCAATGGATTGCTCATACTGCCTCTAGGAATATCATAAGGATAGTGTTTGTCTATGTTCATTTTTTTATCCTATTTCAGCTTCATATTATAAGGAAATACCTTCCAGATCCTTTTCCTAGAATAATATCTGACTTATTAATCTGTTGAGATCTAGTGAGACATTGTACGTAAAAGCGTTCACCAACTATTATAGACTATATAAACAAAGTAGCAGGGCTATAGTTACTACTTGCTGGTTTTTGTCTATGAGAAAAATGATAATAGGTTTTGATACATCTCTCCTTAAAGTAATGACTTGTTTAATAAATAACTGTACTCATTAAGTCTTGATATGAGAAATTGTATTCATGTTTACATTTCTTTCCCAAGGCTAATGATTGATGTCTTCAACAAAATGTTGATGCTTTAAAAATTCTGGATGGTAACTTTAGTAAACTAAATATGTCAAATTGAGTAATTTTGAAAAATCCTCATGTAACAATATAATTGTTCAAACTAATGTAATTGTGCTCTCAAATCATAATGAAGGGCATGTGGCATCTTAGAGAAATTTCTTTGAAAATGAATTCATTTATGCATTGGATTCAAGTGTGTAAGAAAAATAAGAAACTGCCCAACTCAGAAAAGGAATTTTCGGTGCAGGGCAATTACATCAGTTCTCTGGAGATGGGACCTGGGTATCAATATTTTTTCAAGCTCTAAATGTGCTTCTAAAAGTGAAGCCAAGGTTGAGAATCATTGCATTAGGTAGTGTGAGGCAGAGCAGCAACTGAATCTCTATGTGGCTTCTTTTTTGTCAAATATTGATATCCCCTGAAGATAATAATAAGATTATTGTGAATAAGATGCCATTCAACATAAGAACGTAAAATAAGGTTCTCCCTTTTCTCTAAAATCTGATTTGTCGGAAAAGCTGTGTCCTGTAATTCCTAATTAATGCCTTGAAATGGTTACACTCCCCTTCTCCATCCCAATTCTCACAAAAATGAACATTATAAAATCACATGCCTTTGCAAACAAATTAGCCTGCATTTACAATACATCTATATTTCTCTATAATTGTCAGAATTCCTGCAAACCTGTGAATGGTTAACATCCTCTTTTCTTTCTTTTTTTTTTTCTTCCAGGGAAATGATATTGACCCTGAAGCAGTTAAAGGTGAAGTGTTAAAAGTTGGAAATAAGAGCTGTGAGAATATACGCTCACGTTCTGAAGCCATTTTATGTACGGTCCCCAATGACCTGCTGAAATTGAACAGCGAGCTAAATATAGAGGTGGGGTTCCTGCATTCGTCTCATGATGTAAATAAGGATGCCAGTGTAATTATGTCACTCGGAGGCTTAAAATAAATCATTAAAGCTCATTTGTGTGTTGGCTTTGGCTCATCAACTCAGCCTCAATTCCTAGTTGTTATTTTAGAAATAGTGGGGTTTTTTGTCACAGTGTCTCCTTCCCCAGGCTTATGAGGCTGGATATCAAAAGTTCTTTCTATCCACAATGCCTCTCTTTTAAAACATACTGAAATTCTCAGTGGGGATAAGGGCACACCTAAATGTCCTTCCCCAAATCTCTCACCACCCCAGGAGGCCAGAGCCAATATATCACTGCCCACCACAGTGATCACAAATATATGGACCTCCATAAATATAAGAAGTCATACGCACTGGACCAAAGATAAACTATTTTATGTAACTTCTGTCATGCAGATAGCTAAATCAGATAACTTAGAACCCAAATGATTCTTTCATTATTTTTAACAGCTTTATTGTAATGTAGCTCGCATACTATACAATTCACTCATTAAAAGTGTACAGGTCACTTTTTTGTTATATTTGTTATATTACATCATTAATTTCTTTAAATTGTGGTAAAACATATATAATATAAAATTTTCCATTTTAACCATTTTAAATGTGAAATTCAGTGGCATAAATTGCACCCATAATGTGTAACCATTACCATTGTCTAATTTCAAAACTTTTTCATCACCCCAAACAGAAGCTATGAAACCATTAAACACTAACTCCAAATTCCCTTCTCTCCCTGATCCCCTGGTAACTTCTAATCTACTGCCTCTATGAATTTGCCTATTCTAGATGTTTCATGTAAGTGGAATTATACAATATTTGTCCATTTGTGTCTAGCTTTCACTTTCCTTAGCATGTTTTCAAGTTTCATCAACATAAACATGTATCAATACTTTATTACTTGTTATGACTGAATAATATTTGATTGTGTATATATATCACATTTTGTTTATACAAGAATAAGTGGCTTTTAAAGGATTCCTTGAGTCTTCTGTAAAGTTATGAAGACTTACAAAAGAATTAAAAAATCGAATACTGAATCATGAGATCAGAGTTGGAATTTCAAAATAACCATAAATCAAAAATCATAAAATGTTAGAATTGGAAGGGAACTCAAAGTTTCCTCCCTGTATCAAAACTGATATAAAAACCAGGTGTAATGCCCATGCCCATAATCCCAGTGATTCCAGAGGCTGAGGCAGGAGGATCACAACAAGTTTGGGACTAGCCTCAGAAACTTAGCAAGACTTTGTCTCCGAATTAAAAAAAAAAAAAATTGAAAAGGTAAAGTGCTCCTAAGTTCAATCCCCAGTACCAAAATTTTTAAAAACTGACATAAAAATATTCTGAGGGGGCTGGGGTTGTAGCTCAGTGTAGAGTGCTTGTCCTAGCACCAGTAAGGTATTGCATTCGATCCTCAGCACCACATTAAAAGGCAAACAAAAAAATAAAGGTTAGTTCTTTAAAAAAAAAAAAAAAAATTCTAAGATTTTATTGTCCTATAAAAATTGATTATTTGCCTCTTTGGGATGTTCTTTCTGTCATCCACCCCACTCTCCCTAGTAAGGAAAAATTAATTTCTTACTTTTTCTTCTTACTCCCATGATATAGTTCACATTATAGTCTAATGATTTATTTGTGTGTTGTCTCCTAATATACTTCATTCCTCAAGATGAAAAACTGTTTTATCTTTTTATTCCTATTACCCAGTTATAACTACAAACAGCTACATGCATTATATGAGTACTTTGAGGATCAGTATTCCTAATTCTTCAAACAATGAGACAGAATTTAGGAATCTCATTACTCCGAAGGCAATTATGCCACTTCTAGAATGGTAGTAACCAGATGGTATTTTGGGCCCAGAAAAATCACAACCGTTCCTGGATGGTATATTTTATATCTGTCATGACCAAATTCTGACTTTTTTTTCTTTGTCATTTTTAGTGGAAGCAAGCAGTCACTTCAACTGTCCTTGGGAAAGTAATAGTTCAACCAGATCAGAATTTTACAGGATTGATTATTGGTGTTGTCTCCGTATCAGCAATACTCTTATTATTACTCGGGCTTTTCCTGTGGCTGAAAAAGAGAAAGAAAACAAAAGGTGCATTTGTTGTTGTTGTTGTTATTGTTTGTTTTAAGAAATTCTCTTAGAAATACAGTTATTCCAGTTTAACTTTGTCACAGATCTATGTGTGCTGTCACATGCAGTCCATGACACCTGTGAGCACTGGGCATTGGGTCAAGTGTTCAAACCAGTGACAGCAAAGTCTAACAAGCCCTGTCTCTCTCTCTGTTTTAAGATCTCAACAGTGATTTAGTTCGCTATGATGCAAGAGTCCACACTCCACATTTGGATAGGCTTGTAAGTGCCCGGAGTGTGAGCCCAACTGCAGAAATGGTTTCAAATGAATCCGTTGACTATCGAGCTACTTTTCCAGAAGGTATGTTTCAGTTTATTGTCCTGAGAGGTACCTAAATATATATACTTCTGTGGATTGTGGCATTGTTGTTTCTTTCTGCTTTTGCCTTTATAGTTTTAATAAGCCTGAGAAAGAAGCATTTCCCTCTGCCAAAAAATAATTTAATTTGATGCAGAAAGAATTACATGGCTCTTCCTTTAAGATTAACTCATGCATATATTATATTAATTTCAGTGTCTGTGAACTCTAGTCTCCCAAAAAAGGTGAATTTTAAAATCATTTGAGCAGTGCTGGGGATGTAGTTCCATGGCGAGCACTTGCCTAGCATGTTTGAGGCCCTGAGTTCAATCCCCAGCAGTGTAAATAAATAAATGAATAGAATCATTCAAGCAAAGATAACTTATTGGCTGAGTACAAAGCTAAGAAATTGTGACACTCTCTTTAACAACTCAGGAAGAGCTAAGTTACAAAACATATTTTTATTTAAATAAAAGTCAGAGCTGCTACATTTTTACCATGTTGATCCCCACATTTTTGAATTATACCATTAGAGATCTTTTGAAGCATTCTCAAGGAACACAGCCTTTACCTACAACATTCCAGGACTTAAATATATTTTGAGTCTTATCCAAGAAAAACCTTCATTTATGCTCTTAAGCAAGGAGAGACGAACATCGTCTGCTTTGCAAAACACTAGGCCTAATAATGGTTAGAGTTAACCAGAGCTTTTCACATTGTTTTATTTAAAAATCTCCTGCTCAAAGCAAAATGTCTGTATTGAATCAGCTCCATTATCTTTAGAAGTTACAGGACATGAGTCAAGCACAAGCATTTCCCTGGTTGAATATTTACCATTGGACAAATAAAATGAGTCACAGGCAGTTTTGGATCCTGGAAAGTCAGAAGTTGCTCATCCAATGAGCACAAGACCAATGAAGCATTCAACTTTTTCAGCACTTGCTGCCTCTTATTTTTTGAAGCTCACTTGTTATTTCTGTAAACACTGTTTTTGCCTACCTGACTCCATTCACCTTTAGAAATCAATTTCTTTAACAATATGGACAAAACAAACCTAATTTGTGGTTTTGAAATTTAGATCTAGTTAGGATTTCATGTTCATATTTAGTAACTCTAACCTGGGGTAAAATTCAAAAGTTATCTTTTTAAAAAGGCTTTCCTAATCTTTCCAATTCCTTACTCACCAAACCTCTATCATCATTGCTAAGAACAATGAGCTGCTTCCTCCTGTCTACTTTCAGCCTGCACCTTGGAGACATGGATAGGTAACACAGGCAGAAGAGGGCCACCTGCAGAGAAGAGGAAGGGAGCACATCAAAACATGACAAAGAGGCAACCACAGACCTTCTCTCTGTTACTGCTGGTGTAGCCTGATAGTCTTCTTTCAGGGAGACCCAGAATTCTCTGTGGTGTTACACCAGTGTCACATATTGGTGGTCTAAATTTGTTTTTGTACATATCTGAATTCAGCTAAAGGTTCAGTAGAATTTCCCTGCCAAAGGACCTTTGTCTTGTGCCCACTATAGAGTTCCCTCAATCTCTGCACCTCTGAGAATTTACAGCTCTGATCTCTAGGTACAAAGGTTTGGGAGTGAAGATGAAACGACTGAGTTTAGAGAGGCTCAGTTGCACTTCTAGCCCCTTGAGGAAGGTTTGGAGAACCTGACCTTGGGATTAAAGGAGCAGGCATTGAACTAGACTTCTTCCTTCCTTCCTTCATCAACATTTCAGGTACTTCTTATTCATTCCACATCCACATTTGAAGGTCACAACTGTCATATTTCCAGCTAGTGATTACCATGACTGTAGGCAGCACCCAAAACTTTTCTAGAACTATTTTTGAGATTTACTGTTTGGGCCAATTTTTATTATTAACCAGCTATATCCACTGTGGAAAATACTAAAAATGCTGAAGTGGGATTAGAAATATCAGGGTACCATCAACCTTTTTCGCTCAAATTCTGATTCTCTTGTTGATTCGAAAACAAACAACATTATCAGTTGGTGCCCAAACTGACCTCCCCCAACACACATGAATGACCCTCTCCTCCAATGATTGCCTCCGTACCCACCTAGGGTATCTTCAAATCAGTTGCTGCGGTTTTGATGCCCCCTCTTTGATATATACAGATTCCAGCATCAAGAGCAGAGCAACTGGTGCTTCTCTGCCCTGTTTGGCAGTGAGGCAACACAACAGTTTCTTCACCCCTAAATGAATATCAAAACCAAAACTTCTTGCAAAAGGAAACCTTGTCTGAAGCTCTTATAAAGCTTTGGTTGTAAACAAAGACTTATAAGGAATGCAGACTCCTGTCCAAGTCCCCTCCCCTAAGCAGTGGGGGTGGCACACTGACCAGGGTCCAAGCTGCCTCTAAATAGCGATAACACTAAATCTATTGCTGTCACCACAAAGTGGAGAATGTACCACTACTGTGAAAAGCTTTTTTTTTTTAGCTTTGAAACTGTGGCCATTATATATGTAATTATATGTGTATATGGGTTGAGCATCCCTAACTGCCCCCAATCTGAAATTCAACATGTTCCAAAATCTAAAATATTTTGAGCATCATATCAGCACTTAAAATATTTTGGATTTTGGAGCATTTCAGTAGATTTTCAAATCAGGGCTGCTCAGTGAGTAAAGTCTATGCAGATATTCCAAAATCTGAGAGAAGCTAACATATGAATCACTTCTGTCCCAAGCATTTTAAGAAAGTCATACTCGGTCTATATGTAGTTATGTATATTTTATTCTGCACATTTTTCCTTGGCTAGGAATTTGCACAATATTAATTATTTCCATTCATAAACACCAGACTCTCAAAAGACATTATTTTTATTTTCTTACATGTGAGCTGGATTTTTATGAGATTAAGCAATTGTTTTTAACTGTCTTTTCTGCTTCCCATTTTTAAGGAAATATTCAAAAATAAATTTCAAACCTGGCTTTTTGCTATTAATAAAAAGAGAAACATCTAAGCAAATGAGGAGACTAAAAAAACTAATGTATTGTCTACTTAAAAGAAAATTTGCAAGTGTTTTATTTGTATAAGCCAATATCTTTCCCCAATTTATTACTATTTTTATCAACCAATCCCTTTGTAAAGGCTATTCCCAGCCTCATTTGATTCTGTAACCACCATTTCTTTAATTTTAAAATTCAGGCTTCACTATCAATTTAAATTAATTTACTACCACTGTTGCAGCCTCCCTAAGTGAGGTTTTACGCCTGTTTTCTAGTCATTTTGTTTTATCTTGCAGACCAGTTTCCTAACTCATCTCAGAATGGATCATGCAGACAAGGGCAGTATCCTCTGACGGACCTGTCCCCCATCCTAACCAGTGGAGACTCTGATATATCCAGTCCATTACTGCAAAATAATGTCCACATTGACCTCAGTGCTCTAAATCCAGAGCTGGTCCAGGCAGTCCAGCACGTAGTGATTGGGCCCAGTAGCCTGATTGTGCATTTCAATGAAGTCATAGGAAGAGGTAAGTATTTCCACTCAGCTTTTCGTTAAATACGATTTTCCAGTAAGCATTTTATCTTCTGCCTTTGCAGATTAGGAACTTAGACAATGGCGAAAGCAACTGACAGAGCACTGATAATGAGTGTGTTTGATTTCTGTTCTGTAGAAATGCAGCCTTGCAAATCATATCCAGGGGGACTTGTCCCTGTGTATTCAGGCAATTGGATAACTTCCCAAACATGTTAGAAATAAATTGCATTCCTTCCTCATCTTCCTTACACTGGCAACTGTAGTTTCTTGAATAGTGCCATACACTTCTTTTTTAAAGATTGTTCTTGTAAATTCTGTTATTTTCACTCATATCTCCTTCCAGTCTTTCTTTGCCGTGAGAACAGTGACAAACTCTAAAGTCCTGGTTTATAGCAGTTTGTATACTACTGGACAGCATCAGAAGACAGGGAATTTATAGCATTCCCCTGATCTGAAGCAACATATATCATCTCCACAATGCACTCCAATTTCTTTATACAAAGAAGAATGAATATTTGTAATAAGCTAGCCAGAGCAGCAATAACAGCTAGCATAAACAGTATTTGAGGAAATATTTAGCAGGAAAAAAAAGCAACCAGAAGCCAAGAAATGAACTCCACTCTTTTTTTTTTTTTTTTCCTAAAATACTTTTATCCTAATACTGAATGGCCTCTGATCCCTTTGATTCTGTATGTGCTGCATGAAGTAGCACAGGCATCTGCCAGTGTGATGCAGGAGAACTGATAGGATCCATTGCCTTCTATGAACATGAGACCTTCTCACTCTCGTATGGTAGCATCCAGATATTCCTCTATCACACACTCCAGAACTTAATTCTGAACACACTGCTCTTTCCCTAAAAGGGCCTTCACTATTCACAAATATGTTTCCATGTCTCACATCAGAGTATTGTATATCTCTGTTATCAGCCTATAAATACCAGTGATTTTACTGGTTTTGGAGTGTGGAGCCTTACTAGTTACGTTCCAATTCTACCCACTGTAAAATTATCATGAAAAGTGCTAAAGTGGCAATTATTGCTCTTTTGAAATCATAGTAATTAACAATCTATAAGTGTTAACTACTATTTGTTTATATGTTTTTCTCCGGGAGAATGTAAGCACTCACTCATGAGTGTAGGCTTATTTTCTTCATCTTTGTGTTACCTAATGCCTGACATTCCCATACTAGGCACTCAGGGCATCTTGGTTGGCTGGATGAATTAATTGATGAGTGACTTACACAGCTATCAGATATTTGGCACCTCTGGGAAAAATCATTGCCACTGAATGAAAGGCTACCACTGGGAAAATGATGTGGTTAAAGCTAAAGGGAAGTGCATGAAATGAGTCAGAGTGAATTTGCTTCATTTGGGCAACTGCCTTTCAATTTCTGCCAACCTGGCTTACATATTAACTGGTGACTAATGGGGGAAATCCTTCTTCTATAATACTAATCTTATTTCTAATGGCAGCATTATTATTTTATTTTGGTTTACTGGAATACAGGGAGCTTGGTTTGTTATATTTCTTCATGCAAGTAAAACTTTATTTTCATATAAACATTCATTTCACCTACAGTTTTTACATATACTAATAATCATATTGCTAATATCCTGGAGAAAAAAGTACTTCCTCTACATATGTACACAAACACACCACACACACACACACACACACACACACACCACACACACACACACACACACACACACATATAATGGTATTGTTAATGAAAGTATCAAAAGCAATGTGCTTTTTTGCCATATAGAAAAAAGGAAGAGATGATGGTCATGGAAGGCTTAGTAAATAATTATTGCATAATTAAACATTATGCAACTCTAACCAAGTCCCTTCTTTCATACAGGGCATTTTGGCTGTGTGTATCATGGAACTTTGTTGGACATGGATGGCAAGAAAATTCACTGTGCTGTGAAATCCTTGAATAGTAAGTTACATTTTACTTAACAGTAGAGGATACTTTCATGGCTTATAAACTAAAAAAATAGATCAACTAATAAAATGCTGATTTACACTTTTTCTGGAAAAAAATTATGGGTCTAATTCTGAAAATGTGTTTAGTCTAAACTCAGTGAAGCATTTCCTCTGAAGTTATCCTTCAGAGCCTTCATAAGTAAGGGTATAGGAAAAATGATATTTGTAGATGAGCTGAGTATCATTTAACTGTGTTGGTCTTATAATATTTGTTTTGCAAATGACATTTGTGGAAACTACTGAAAGCAGGTTGGCACATACAGTAGTAATGACTCATTTTACCCAGAGGCATTACTGTAATTATTTTTTAACCACAACTTCCAATTGAAAAGATTAAAAAAAGAGAGAGAGAGAGAGAGAGAGAGAGAGAGAGAGAGAGAGAAATATGCTGGCAGAAAATTAGAAAATTAGAACTGTGGTGATACTTCATCTATCTGCCTGTTTGGGGATTGAGTTGTTCTATATAAATGAACTTCCTAAAAAAGTGAAACCTACTCCCTTTTACTGCTAGAACATTTCTTAAAAATTTAGCTGTTATTGAGAAAGTCTTCTTAAGATGAAATATATACCTGTTTAAGAAACAAGGAATGTTTCCAAACATAAACTAAGTCTTTACTGATGACTGAGAGACGTAATTATGGCCATAAATTACCATTTGGTACAAGCTCGTGCATGCCACATACTAGAGTGTTTCTGACTCCATCTTTGTTGACACCCCTCTCATGCTTGCATTTTCTACTCCTATTTCTAATGTTCTGCCTATAACTTGAAGGAGCCTGAAAAAAAATGTTAGCCACCTCTATTACAGAGTTATATTAGCATTAATAATTTTAAATGCACAAATAGAAGGTTTGCCTGCAAGATAAACCACTGCCACAGCTATTTCAGCCTTTTTAAAATATCATTCTCCATGCTGAGTACCCTTGTGTGGTTAATTTTGTTGGAAGTCTGACCACAAAGTAATTAAAGAAACCTAATAGTAAACTGTGATGGATTAAGTACAGTTGTCAATAAATTCATCTCTCTAGAGAGCAGTACTGCCAACCATATTCAGCAATCCTAACATCAAGACATCTTTCCCTGTCATTGGTACGTGTCTATCCCTATTCAGACCATCCTGACTTCCAGTGTCTTTTCCAGGTCTCAGAATGCACTTCGTTTGTAAGAAAATGACAACGTGCCACGAACACCAAAAAGATACATATCAAATTAATGTATTAATGTTGTTGACTTCCTTAATGAGAACGTGTATCAATCCCTCAGTTTCTCTCTCTCTGGAAATGCGTAGAAACTACTAGACTAAAAGGGACCTATGTAGATACCATATGGTCATTGGACTTCAGACTCTCTTAGTCCACAAATGAGTAAACAATGGCCCACCACCTGTTTTCATTAATAGAGTCTATTGACACACAGCCAGTCATTGTCTGTGGTGTCTTTCACGATGATCAATAGCAGATCTGAGCAACAGCGACCATCTGGCCCACTATGTGTGTGTCTGTGTGTTTGTGTGTGTG
The DNA here is from genome assembly GCF_048772815.1 of Callospermophilus lateralis. Lineage (NCBI taxonomy): Eukaryota > Metazoa > Chordata > Mammalia > Rodentia > Sciuridae > Callospermophilus > Callospermophilus lateralis. The sequence goes on from NC_135305.1 coordinate 42,849,463, forward strand.
TGTGTGTGTGTGTGTGTGTGTTTTTTACTATCTGTTCTATTATAGAAATTTGCCAGCCTGTGCCCTATAGATAATCACTATAGAAATTAACTGGTCTGATGCCCCTGATCCCCTATCCTTTTTCTGTAAGAGACTATCTATGGTTCTGTATGAGACAAACTGATTGCTGAACTTGATTTTACAAAAGTGGGTGTAGGTGGTAACTTGAAGACACAGTGTAAAGGGACATTGTGGGGCTCAGATAACAATGCTCCAAAGTATGGCATGCTGAGTACGTTGAACTGAAGGACATTGGAGGGGCTTCAGAAATGAAGTTTCTTCCTGACCTTCTCCTGCCTTTCTTTCTCCTGCTCTCCTCTTCACACCCCCAATTCCTGTCCCCACCAAGTCAGGTCATAGAACCTAGAACATTTCCCCCAGTCCCCCACCAAAAGAAACACAGAAAGATTGCTCTAACCTTCTGCCTTTCTGTCTTGGAGTTAACCATAAAGAAATTCTCTAGCCTGCCTTGTCTGCAAGTAGTTCATAAGGCCCTCATTCTAGAAGGGATCCCCCAGAAAGAGGCCACAAAGAATCCCAGAAGACAAGCCTTGTTTGGTTTCCCTCTCAGCCTGTTACCATTAGGTCACACACTTTTTGTCCAGTCACATTTCCACCCATCCGTCCATTCTTCATCAGTCCAAGCATTAAAATAAAATTTAAAAAAAAATTAAAAAGGACAGCTTTCTCTGAGTACTTAGGGCTTGGTTTTTTGAAGGTTCCCATGCCTTACAAAACTTTGATTAAATAAATCTGTTTTGCTTTGCTGTTGTAATCTGTCTTTATTTATAGGAGTCTCAGCTGTGACCCTTATGATGAGTGAGGAAAAACAATCACAGCTCTCCACCACTGTGACACCATTCACTCAGATATATTGTACAAAAACAGTGGGGTTAGGCCTCAGGACAAGGCATCACCTTGGGGTTTGACATCTCCTTGCTCTTCCTATCTAATTTGACAAAGTATGCATTGTTCCACAATGAAGTCAAGTCTCCATCTCTGGATTTCTCAGGAATCACTGACCTAGAAGAAGTTTCCCAGTTTCTGACTGAGGGAATCATCATGAAAGACTTTAGTCATCCCAATGTTCTCTCACTCTTGGGAATCTGCCTTCGGAGTGAAGGGTCTCCTCTGGTGGTCCTACCATACATGAAGCATGGAGATCTGCGAAATTTCATTCGAAATGAGACTCATGTGAGTATATTACCCAGTTTGCTAACTGTTGAACTACCTAGAAATCCGTCATCCCTTTGTACATGGCTGCTTTCACTCTTAAAAAGCTATCAGCCAAAGAGGCACATATAAAATGTTGGCAACATTCAAATGTACCTCAGAATTCTGGCCTGGTGGGAAGACGGTGAGACTTGGAATGGTACCCTTGGACAATCATTCTTACTTGCCCCGTAAGCAATCTTGCTGTACCATTCCCTGATGATACATTGAAGTCATCTTTGAATGCCTACTCTTTGCCAGAGCATAGTACAGGAGAAGAGGCAAAATGAGCCACAGCCCATGTGACATTTTAACTCTGGGAGACAATGAAGAATTAATAACCAATGAGTCTTCAATGTTCCTCAGACTTGCCACCCTTTCTGCCACCTCAGGGCCTTTGTACTCGCTGCTCCCTCTGCCTAGGCTTCCCTGACCTGTTTTAAATGGTGGCTGCCTGCCCCATCCTCATGCCCTCAGTCATTCTCGTTTCCTGGTTTTATTCTCCATCAAACTTAGCTGATAACTATGAGCTTACGCTGTCTAGTACTGTGGTCACAACCACATGTGTGAATGTGGCCAGTTCAAATCAAAAGGTACAGTAAGCATAGAGTACACCCCAGAGTCTGAATAGTTAACATAAAAAGAAGATAAAGTATCTCATTAATAATCACTCTATAGATCGCATGTTGAAATAATATTTTTGATATGTTGGGTTGACAGATATTTTCTAAAAATTGACTTCACCTGTTTTCTTTTACTTTTTGAATAAGGCTACTAGAAATTTTTCAGTTGTGTATGTGGCTTATGTTGCGTTCTTTGTTGAATTGTGCTGTACTGGACAATAAACAATAGCTCTGGTGTTTATGTGTGTGTGGTATACACACACACACACACACACACAGGCTGTTAGAATGCAAGCTCAGGAGGGTAGGTATTTTTATGTATTTTGGTTACTTCTAAGGCTTCAGTGATTAAAATAGCATTCAACTCATAGGCTATCAGTAAGTATTGTGAATAAGTGTTCTTACAGTTAACAAGAGGATTATAGGCTCTTGCAAGTGGGAGTTTTCTTAATGAAATTTATGCCAGGACCTCAAGGGTGTTGAGCAAGCATTGACCAGGCCAGTCAGTGCCAGGGAGGGCTAGTGAGGAGTCTCCAGAATTGAATCCACCTATGGCCTCAGCCTCCTCTTTGGCTCCTGTAGCCCAGGTCTTGTGGGACTCAACGGAGCAGCTTTACTCTCACTCAAAAACAACTTTATAAACACAGGGTCAAGTTCTCAGAGAAAATAAGCTCTAGGACGGTTAAGAAATATTTTGTGTTCAGCCAAAAGACTCAGACAACTCCCTGGCAGGGAATTTTTACAGATAAAAAGAATTCACTTTGCAAAGTGCAAAGCTACCCTGACAGACCCCACTTTAACTCTTGTCTTTACCCAGATGAGTCAATTTTCTTAGATGTGCTACCTTCTCTGGAGTGTTGTTCCCCAAGGGTTAAAGTATGAAAGACATGTCTTATTATCCAGTACAGAATAGTACCCATCCAGACTTGTATACCTAAAGGAGTTGACTGACACTGATGATGGCCCCTAACACGATGTGTCTTCTAAAGAGAAGCCTGAAACACAAGTCACTGGCCTCTTCACAGTCTCTGTACATCAGAGGAGGCAGCAGCCCATCTTACTGGGTCCCACTGAGTGCCTTTTATGCTTACAAACTCCACAGAGTCTACTGAAAAAGAGACCCTCTTCCTGAAGCCCAGTCCCTTGCAAGGGCTGTCAGTCACAATGACATCTGTGTGATTTCAGATTCAATTCTTCCTATTAATAAGGCATTGCTCTGTCCATCTAATGTTGTGGGTGGAGTTTGTGGGGAACGGGATATCCTATTCTCTGAGCTGGTCCAGAAGCCTAAGAGTTGTGTGCTAATGGTACATCAGTCCCAGTAGGAGGGCTTATGATTGGAGCCAAAGAGACTTAGGTTAGATCCTAATTCCACCATTTACTCTCCCAAGTACTTCAGGTTGATCTGTTTCTCTCTGAGCCTCCTGAATTTACTATGTATTTCTGGTGCTTTGAATTTGAGCCTTGCTGACACTGAGGCTATTCCTCCCAGAGTTAGAATTCCTAGAAATAATAAACAACTTGTCTTCAGAAAGCACCTTTCATATGCAGACCAACCATTCCATAGACCACACCCCAGCCACCTTCTTCAGAGTAGCCAATCTGAAATCTGGTAGCTTGCCTCACCTTTCCTCCCCAGGGAAATTACAATAAAGGCTCTTGCCCCTCACTCCCTCCGCCTCCTGACTTTCCCCAGTGCTTCCCTGGTAGCCCTGCATGGCATCAGATGCTCCCTTCTCTTGGGAACTGTAAGTAACAAACCATCTTTTCAATGAAAATTGCCTTTGGAGCTGTTGACCTCATCATAACTGAAGATTTTAAAACCTGCATTTCAAAACATCACCATTTCCCCATCTGGAAAACACCTGCCTTCAGAAGAGTATGAGAATTAGCCATAATTCATAAAAACATCTAGCTTGATGCTTTGCATACTATAGGTCCTTAAGAAATAGTTGTTGCTGTCAACAGGGAATAAGTTATTATTTGAGACAAGATTATTCTTATAAACATGTTAGGATTTGGAGATCAGAGTTAGAACAGTGGGTGTTTAGTTTATGCTTTTCCAACTCTCTTTGATTGCAGAACCCAACTGTAAAAGATCTTATAGGCTTTGGTCTTCAAGTAGCCAAAGGCATGAAATATCTTGCAAGCAAAAAGTTTGTCCACAGAGACTTGGCTGCAAGAAACTGTATGTAAGTATGAGAATCTCTGTACCCACAGTCCAAATTAAGTGATGAGAGTTTGTTTCCCACTGTTCAAAGCTAATGAAGATGTTTTTCTCTTTTTATGCAAAAAAAATCCTTTATTTCCTTGGCTGTTTTAAATGAATGTGTAAGCCTTTGGGAGGTGGGGGTAGGGGCTTTCAGGCTTTATCAAGCAGAGGATTTAAAAGGTTGCCCCACAGGGGGTCTCCAGCAGCTGTCGTGTACTTTCACTTTCCTGGGTCCTTCCCACAAGCAGCCCCCAGTGTTGTGGTTTCACACTGAATTAGTCCTTAGGAGGGAGAATTTGATCTTCAGCATCTTAACAGTGGAAAGGAGCGCTGGTAACACAAATACCATACAGTGTAACTTCCCAAGTGTAGATCTGAAGTCAGCCTGCAGACACCCTACCAAAAATGGTATTTGGGAATGAATATACAAAGAACTTTTATTTGTGTCTGGCTGCCTGGCTGTATAACCAACAGTCAACAGTTTGCAATTGATTCTGTGCCTTCCCCTTGCTGAGCACTGATTCAGGACCTATGGTATGTGTGAATGAAGGAGCTGTGCTATTAATTTTCTACCTTGGTTTTGGTTAATGTAACATCATAAAATCCAACTTAAACCAGTTAGCAGAATGTGTGTGTGTGTGTGTGTGTGTGTGTGTGTGTGTGTGTGTGTTAATCTTAGTGTGTTAGATGCTTTATTTGGATCCTATTTCTCTATTATCTCAGTGGTGAAATATTTGAGTTTTATATACTGACCTGACACATGTGAGAATGAAGAAGTAAAATAACAATCCCATGTCATGGAACTGAGTATTGCTGATGAACTGACAAGTGAAGATGGGGAATTGTGTTGGGTAGTCAGTTGACGTACTCTATTTATCAGCTAAGGAGAGCTGGGAGGGAGACAGCTTTACTTTTTCTCCAGATCTCCATTAAAGCAAAAAGGACTTTCCAATGCTGTATCATTCATGATCCCTCTCCTCAGCCTGCTGAATTTGTCACATAAATGTCAAACATTTTTATTCAAGAATTCCACTGTAATTTAGTGTTTGTCAATAGGCCAGAGGAAGCCCTGCTTCGTAAGTTATGGATTTCAAATACTGAAGCCATTTGTTCTGATCTATAGATATTTGACATCTTTGGCAATTATTTTACTTCAGCTACCAGTAGTTTTTTTTTTGTTTTGTTTTGTTTTGTTTTGTTTTGTTTTGTTTTCTTTCTGTAGGCTGGATGAAAAATTCACTGTCAAGGTTGCTGATTTCGGTCTCGCCAGGGATATGTATGACAAAGAATACTACAGCGTACACAACAAAACAGGTGCAAAACTGCCAGTGAAGTGGATGGCTTTAGAAAGTCTACAAACTCAGAAGTTCACCACCAAATCAGATGTGGTAATGTACTGATCATCCTTGACTTTTTTTCTCTTTTACTTTCATACCCCACTTCTTTGTAGTTTTATGGCAACTTAATTTAAAAAAAAAAAAAAAAGTTTTTTTTTAGTTTTTACTAATTCATTTATCTTTATATGTAAAACTGGGGTTGACTGTCCAGTTAACATCCATAGTATATTTTCATAAATTCACTTGTTTATCCAACATTTGTTGAATGGAGTACCAAGCTGGCTCCTTGGGAAGTGCTAAGTTAAATTAGGCATAAGCTTTGTCCTGCAGGAAGGAGCTTTGGTCCACAGGGAGAAAGACATGGCCATCAATTGACTATAGCACAAAGTAGTCTGGGATTGCACTTCCTTTCATAGTCCAAGGGCAGCAAGAATTCCACTTGGAGACATCTGGAAGCTGTAACTGAGGCAGATCCAGCAGGAAGGGCATGATCCTCATGCCTGATTAGAAAAGAGTCCTCCTTTATCAGTAAAAGCCATGTTCCTCTCAGACAACACACTTCAAAAGGCATGCAGCTGAGCAGCTGAGGATGGGCAAGACACTCACCTGGGGGACCAGCTCTCCTACATTCCTCGTACACCCCTATGGAGGAGGCAGCACCTGAAATGGGCCCTAAGGGATAGCAGGTTTGGAACTGGACAGCTGGGTGAATGGAAATATCAATCTAGGTAAAGCAAAGGGGCAGGAAAGTATAAGAATGTTTAAGTGCTGAGGACAGAGGATTTAGTGGGTGATTTGGCAAGACTGGAAGGCGTAGAGAGAAGCTACAATTTTAAAAAAATAGATTCATGATAGATCATAAAGGTCTTTACCAAGCTAGAGTCTGAAATTTATTTTCTAGTCACATGGAAACAAACAAAAGTGATCAGGTTAGATTACAATCCATCTTCATTCTGTAAAATGACTAGAGAGGGATGGGGGCAGGACTATCAATTGAGATGTAGATCTTGGAATAATAGAGAAACTGTGAGAACGGAAAGGAAGAGGTGGAAGAAAAAGGATCTCTGAGGTAGAATTAACAGTATTTAGTAAGAACTGATAAAATTCAAAGATGAGCAAAGCTATAGGCTGGTATATTAACAAATATAAAGCACAAGAGCAAAAGCTAGAATTGGAGAAAAAAATAACAAGTTGAGCCTTGACCACATTCAGTTTGACTTGGGATTACTCCATCTAGGCAGACTCATCCATTAGGCACTAGGAAACAAGAATCTGAGGCTTGTAAAAAAGATTATATTATATTAATCAGCTCTCAGGCTGGCATAATTTAAAAAAAAAATAGATTGACTGACTTAAACAGTAGAAGTTTATTTCTAATAGTTCTGGAGGCCAGGAGTCCAAGACCAGGTTGTCCTCTTCCTGCCTTATAGATGACCACATTTTCACTATGTCCTCACAGGGTTGAAAGAGAATGAGGGCAAACCCTCCAGTGTTTATTTGAATAAGGGCACTTATCCCACCATAAGGACCCCATCCTATGACTTCATTTAAACCTAATTACTTTCAAACATCATCACATGCCAGAGGTCAAGCCTAGGAACATGCTCTTGAGAGTCCCAAAGTAATTATTCAAAGAACCTACATGTATGAAGTGAGGGAAAAAAATAGAAAGGTGGAAGACCCTGGAGAAGAAACTACCATGAAAGTCAGAAGAAGAAAAAGTTTCAAGAAGAATCTGGAATGTTTACCACATCCATTGCTGCTTACTGTGCTGGACAGGTCTTGGAAGCTGAGCCCCTTGAGTACTTAGAAGGTCCAGAATTCACTGAGGAGCCTGGGAGTTGAAAGAAATGGAGAGTGTATACTTACTCTGTTGCACGTAACAGGTCAAGATAATTGTGATATCTGGAGGGAGAGAAAAATTTAACATTTCTGCCTGTAAGGGTAACAACTGAGAGAGAAAAAAGTGCAAATTCAGGATATCTGCTGACAACTTGGGCTGAAAATAATGTTCATCGAGGCTATGTACAAACAAGAAAGAGTTAGCAGCTATTGAGAGATGACGAGGGACAGGAATCTGAATGTAATATTGGGAATCCAGTCATTTTACTCTCATCCCTGAGTCAGCAAGAGGGGGAGGTGTGGCCTCTGTTGGTAGGTCAAAAAAACTGTGTTATCAAGTGAATACCAAGTTTCAGTTCCTGTAAAGAGGTGGAGGAAATACCAGAAAGAAAACTGAGGTGACTGGCTTTCTTTTTTCTCCAATAAATAAATGTGTCATTGGTCATGGTGGAAAAATGGGACTGCTGGGTGTGTAAGATTGAGAAAAGAAATGATAAACCATGTTGGAGCTTGGGGTTTTGACCCTGAAAGATTCTGAAAGAGATGATAGAAGTGAGTCCTAGAGAGGGTGGCTGGGGACTTGTAATGGTAGCAAGTGAAGGCATAAGGTAGAAAGAAGTAATCCATCCTCAAAGAACAGACTGTTCATTCAGACTTGACTCCCAGTCTATCATTAAGAACTGGAGCCAACTCTTAAACTTAATAAGAGATAAAATTCAGTTTTTTAAAATAGGCACCAGATTTGAATAGACATTTTGCCAAAAGTTGTATAAATAGCTAGCTAACCCACATGAAAATGTATGCCACATGAAGACTTTTTTTAGGCAAATGATCACAGTAGTTGTATTCATAATAGTCAAAAAAAACAAGGGCAATCTTGAAGTTTATCATCTAGTGAATGGACAAACAAAATGTAGTATGTCCATAGAATGGAGTGATGCCATTGAGCAACGTAACAGAACTACTGATACGTGCTATAACATGGATGAAGTAAACCTCACAAACATCATGTTAAGTAAAAGAAGGTACACTCCAAAGATTAGATTTTGAATGACCCCATTTATACACAATATCTGGAAAGAGGCAAAACCATAGAGAGAGAAAACGGATCAGTGTTTGCCTGGGCTGCGTATCGGCATGAGGATAGCCTACAAATGGACATGAGGGAACTTTCTGGAATGTTGAAAGTGATCTAAAACTAGATTACATTGATTGGTATAAACTATGTAAATTTAGTGGTCATCATCGACTATATACTTATAATTTGTATATCTTACAACCTATAAATCATACATCAGCAAAGCTGATTAAAAAGAGAGAGTCTAATGAAATTTTGCGTGTTCAAGGCAGAAGTTAGAATTCTAAGCTTTTTTTTTTTTTTTTAAAGAGAGAGAGAGAATTTTTTTTTTTTTTTTTTTTTTTGGACACAACACAATGCCTTTATTTTTATTTGGTACTGAGAATCGAACCCGGGTCCCACCCATGCTAGGGGAGCGCTCTACCGCTGAGCCACAATCCCATCCCCTGAGCTTTTTGACAACAACACACAAACACCACTACCACTGCGTCCTCAACAAACACACAGCATGGAGGCCAATGCTCCTCACATAGCAAGAGGCAATGTTTTTTTAATTGCCTTATTTTTAAAAATTGGGCTGTTTTGTCTTTTTATTATGTTGTAAGAGTTGGCTCCAGTTTGTAAGAGCAGACGGGGAGTCAAGCCTGAGGTGCTTGACTGGAAATTTCTCTTCTGTAGATAAGACAGTGTTCTCTCCCTCTCCTTGAAAGACACGATACTGTGTGACATAAAGGTGAAACCTGAGTAATCCACACACAATGCTGCTTTGGCGAGTGGTTACTGATTGCCTGGATAAATTTGCACAAAGACAGCACAGTCTTTTGAACCAACATTCATGGAACATTTCCAAAAGCATGTGTGCATGTTGAGACCTACAAGCAAAAACTTGCCTGCTTGTAGATAGATTCTCTTTCTAGCAAATGCCCAGATGGAGTTTGGCTAACTCAATAGTCTTGAGTCCATTCAAACAAATTAGTGTGTTACTACTCTTGAAATTACTCACACCCAGCATTGTGCAATGTTTCACACTCAGCAGAAGTTCTTTCATTAAAGTCTGTATTGACTACTCCTTTTGTTCAGTCCAGCTGCTTCTTCTCAGCTCTCATCTTGCCTCATCTTTCTGAAGCATTTAATGTTGTTGACCATCCTTTCCTTCTTGAAATTATCCTTTCCTTTGGTTTCTGGATACTGCACCATCTGGTTTTCCTCCTGCTACTTGGTTATGTTTTTTCTTTAGCCTTGACTGCTTCTTTTCTTTCTCTTATGCACTAGAGGTAGCTAACCCCCAAGATTTTTGTCTTCTGGGATGGAACTCCCTCAACAATTGCCACCATTTTCATCAACAATCTCCTTTGACCCTCTCCATCTGGAGGCTCGTATCAGCTGGTATCATTTAATCACAAGTTTGTCTTGTTCAAAATCAAATGCTTTCCCACCAAACTGGCAACTCCTCCCTTCCTATCTTCTATCCGTGTCCATCCTCATTGTGGAACACATCTATTGCTCACCATTTGTAATGTAGAGTTCATCAAGTTTGGGCCAGTGCATCACCATCAGGATGTAGAGTTTCCATCATCCGAAAAATTTCCTTGTGCCCTTTTGTAGTCAACCTCTACTTTATCCCAAGGACCTGGAAATCATTGATTTATTTTCAATATCTATAGTTGGTATTTTTCTCTCTAGAATGTTATATAACTGGAATCATACCGTCAGTAGTCTTGTGAGTCTGTTGCCTTTCATTTTTATAATGCATTTGAGAGAGATACATGTTGCTAAATCAGTAGTATCAATATATCAAATTCAATCTTCTTATTAAGAAAAAAATGCATAAAATTTACCATCTAAATCCACTTGTAAGTGTATAGTGCAGTAATACTAATTATATTCACCTAGTCATAAAAATGGAATTATTCAGTGTTTGTCTTTTTGTGACTGTCTTGTTTCCCTTAGCATAATGTTCCCAAAACTTCTCCATACTGTAGCATATAACTAGATCTCCTTTTTTATAAGGCTGAATAATATTCCATTGTATGAATAAACAACATTTTCTTTATCATTCATCTGTTGGTGGACCTTTAGGTTTCTTCCACTCCTTGGTTAATGTGAATAGTGCTGTAGTGACCATGGTTGTGCAAATTTCCCTTTGAGAACCTGTTTTCAGTTGTTTTGGATATATACCCTGAAGTGGGATTTCTGGGTCATATAGTGGCTCTATGTTCAAATGAATTACTTTGGTACTGTTTCTATAAGGGAGTAGTTCATGTCTTTTTATTTTTTGAGTAGTATTCCATTGTCCAGATGCACCACATTTAGATTTATCCATTTGCTAGTTGAAGGACAATTGAGTTCTATTTTTAGGCAATTACTTCTATGTAATTATAATTGTTGAGACATTTGCTTAAAAGTTTTTGTGTGGACGGGTTTTTTATTTCTTTGGGATAAATGCTTAAGAATGAGACCACTGGGTTGGAAGGTAAATTTATGTCCCATGTTATGAGAAACTCCTCAATGTGGTCATGTCCTCCAGTCGTTCATCATTCTTGCCAGCACTTCACATTGCTAGGTTTTTTTTGGATTTTAACCATTCTAATAGGTTGTAGTGATGCCTCATTTTCTTTTTAATCTGTATTTTCCTGATACTAATGACACTGAACATCTTTTTATGTTCTTACTTGACATGCTTATAGCACCTTTGTAAAGTGTCTACTCCAATCTTTTGTCTTTTTTTAAGTTTTAGAATTTAATTTCATTTTTTTTCTTACATTAGTTGAGTTAAGGGCCTTTTATATATTCTGAATGCAGTTTTATGTTATCCCACGTATGTTTTTGCAAATATATTTTTCTAGTTCAGTACAGTACTTCTCCTGAAAGCTGCCTCTCTCTAACTTCTCCTCTCCCATGAGTCCTCCAGCTCCCCTTTGGTACCAGTTATTACCCAAGTCCTCTAGTTCCTCAGGATTTTATCCAACTCTGCTCCCTTTCTAAATTAATTTGTCCCAGACAAACCTGCAGGTAGCCTAGGCTCTCCAGTGAGAAGCCCAGATCACAAAACTGGACAGCCTCTCAGTGGATGGAAACTTTGGTTTCCTCATCCTTAAAACATCCACAAGATCAGTTACATTACAGAACTATAACCAATTACAACCCGTTATGAGGATTAAATAAAATAATGTTTTGTAAAGGGCATGATGGATGCCTCACCATATGATGGATACCCTCTTTACCACCCTAATTTGGAAGTAAAGCCCCTCTGGCTTTCTGTGTCAGCATATTATGCATTCTCACCTTTTCTTCTTCAGAAGCCTCCTAAATAGTCTCTGTGTTGTGGACCGATTTCTCCTGTTTGTCTTAAACTTGGTATTTACAGAGGTCTCCAGGAACACAACTAGTTACATCCCACCAATTTCAGTGTAGCCCACTTTCAACATTTAAAAACCTCCACTGCACAGTACCATTTCAACCTCATCTAACCCGAGTCCCCTCATCTACTCCACACATCCAGCAGGGTGAGCGCTGGTATTGGGGGTTCAATAAGAACACATGTATTCTTGCCTCTGGGCCCACCCCTTCCATCTGAACACTTTCTGCCCTCATGTTACACGAACCTATGAAACAAATTCCCCCTGTTTCTAGGACCCACTTTCCTGTCACTCTTTCTGAAGGCTTTCTCAGTACCCACTATTATCTCTTTGGCTTCTCACAGTGCTTTGACCTGTTTTATATTATTGCTGTATGTTACAAGCATTATCTTACTGTTCTGTGAACAAATATCTGCACAGTGCTCAACCCTTTTAATCAGCCCTGGGACTTACCCCAGAACTTGGACAGTAACCTACTGGTACATGATCAAAGGTCAATAGATACTTGTTCAACTGATTCGAATTTTAATACAAATTCTGGGACTTGAAGGTTAACGCAATAAAATTCTCAGAATGACTCATAAGGATTTTCAGGCTAAGAAAATTTCAATTTTGAAAGGCTAAGTTAGCAGAGTTACCTGGCTCCCACCTCAGCAGGGGTTTGAGATCTCTATGTAGATCAAGGCATTTATTACTTTAAAAGGTTCTTACACCTGGGCAAAGGGAAAGCTATTCATGGAGATTTGTATCAGCAAGTACAATATCTACCTCATTTCTTTCAGTCATAGAATTCAAAAACATGCATTATTCTTTTTCTTGCCAAGAACTGTAAGCTCTATTCGCTTCTCAGTTTTACATTTTCCTACTCCCCCTGTCTTTTACCTCCAAGTGTCTTTTTAACCAGGGGCTCCTGTCCTCCCCCATATGTGTCTTGATCTGGAAACGTTGCCTAGTGAGAGCTGACATTCTGGATCTTCTGCACGGGGTGACCCGCACTTGCTGACTTACTCTTGTGTCATACTCACCTTGGCACATGTCCAGGGAGAGATAATGTGCATGACCTGGTCTGTTCCGACTAGAGTGCTTTAAATCAAGAAATTGCATATTTAGTGAAGTTCAGGAGACCCAGCAAGACCCAAAGGTCAAGAATTCTCAAATGTTTATCCCAGTGTAAATTCAGATATATTGGGGAATTTGAGCAAGTCATTTAACCTCTCCGTGTCTGTGATCTTCCTATGAAGTACTGATACAGCTCTTTTATAGTCATCTAGTACTTTAACATTTTGAAATTACATTTTTTTGAAATTAATTTTCAATAATTGTCCAATGGTTTTATTATGTATGATTCTTAATGTTGACTTTTACTAATACTGATTTAGATCTTTTCTTTTAACATTAAACTTTAGATATTTTTACTGTTCTTAAGACTATGGACATTCATTTTTAAATTCTACAAATATAACTTTCCCAAGGCTTCCTTTATCTTCCTTTTTATGAATAATCTGAAATTTTAGCAAAGTTATTGAAAGAGAGAAGGATAGAAATGTGCTGGTGCTTTGACTCCACAACAGAGAACTTGAAAATGTACTCTGCCAACTACAGGTGAAATCTTCATTGTCATGTGGACCTAAGTTTTGTGTTTTTGGTTTTTGTTTGGTTGGTTTTTATTATTTTTGTTTGTTTGTTTTTGTTGTTGTTGTTCTTTTTGTTTTTGATTTAAATTTTGAGACAGGGTCTCTCTAAAGTTATTTAGGGCCTTGCCAAGTTGCTGAGGCTGGCTTTCAATTTGCAATCCTCCCACCACTGCCTGCTGAGATTACAGGCATGCGCCACCACACCCAGCTCAGATGTCCTTTTAAAAACTACATTTACTTGTAACTAAACCTTATCATTTAAACATATCATGAAATGTACGGCTTAATAATTGCCTTTAAAGGAAACCATTGTTCCACTGTAGCCATGGTATTGACAATGTCCAAGACCTACTGATTCCCCTTCCTGTGTGTGTTGTCACACTCTCTGACCTGAATTCTCCATTTTCTTGTTTTATTAGTGGTCCTTTGGTGTGCTCCTCTGGGAGCTGATGACAAGGGGAGCCCCACCTTATCCTGATGTGAACACTTTTGATATCACGGTTTACCTGTTGCAAGGTAGAAGGCTCTTACAACCTGAGTACTGCCCAGATCCCTTGTAAGTAGGAATCCCAACAGGATCTTCTGTGGCTAGCTCTTACATGCATTACTTTTGCAGAACTACTTGACTTCAAGGGGTCTCTCAACAGTATTTCTTTCTGAAACAGGTATGAAGTGATGCTTAAATGTTGGCACCCCAAAGCGGAAATGCGCCCATCCTTCTCTGAGCTGGTCTCCAGGATATCTGCCATCTTCTCCACTTTCATTGGAGAGCACTATGTCCATGTGAACGCTACTTATGTGAATGTGAAGTGTGTGGCTCCGTATCCCTCTCTGTTGTCGTCACAAGATAACGCTGATGGCGTGGTGGACACGTGAAGGATGGGAACACCACACCTGCTTCTGAGCGACATCATTGTACTTGCCCTAACAGCAGTCCACACTTTCTCCAACAGTTTTCACTGCCTGGCCTCAGAAAGGCAATTTGGTATTTTTTACTTTTTGCCAAAATTGCACCAGTATAAGACTTTGTTTTGTTATTTAAACTGCTGGATTCTAAGGAATTTCTTATCTGACAAAGTATCAGAAAGAGAAGCTTGGTCTCACAGGCCAGTGACCAATGGCCACCCTGCCACTATGACAACACTCCTATTGCATTGTAGTCCAAAACCTGAATTCTGGGTTGAAATTTCTAAAAACTCAGAATCCCACTTGATTTCATATGTGAAACTGATGCAACAAATTTTGAAGGCTGCTTAATCACAGAAAAGAAAAGATAATATTGTCTGCGACAGATATGGCAGGACCAGGCCACACATTTAGAATTCTAGTGTTTAAAAGAAATATTGTGTGTTGTTGGTCATGAACACTTTTTATTACTGATGTTGTCATTCACCAGTTAGGTAGACATTCCCTTTCAAATTTTTGTACACATATTCCTTTGGTTGAAGGAATGTCCATAGACAATGCAAAATTTCAAAGTAGCATGACACCGGTATGTTTGTAAATTAATAGGGGTATTTACATATTGTACATAGACAACATTAGGGAGGTTTTAATAAAATAGCTTAATCACAATGAAATATTTAGTTGTCATTGAAAAACCAACTGAGGGGCTAGGGTTATGGCTTTGTGGTAGAGCACTTGCCTAGCACGTATGAGGCCCTGGGTTCGATTCTCAGCACTGCATATAAATAACTAAAATAAAGGTCTTTTGACAACTAAAAAAATATATTAAAAGAAAAAAAAAATTTAAATAAACTGAGAATGATACTGTTCTGATCAAATGAATGTGGACATTTGGACATTTTGTCTGTATTTTTTTAATGCCAACTTGGAAAATAAACAAGTAATTTGTGATGGTAAATATTTTTAAAGGTAACCTAGCATGTTTTTAAAGTAGAATACGACTGACTGAAAGGTTCATTGGTTTCAACCACTGCTCCTGTGTAGAACAGAAAATCCTGGCTGTTTCGCCTGGATGAATTCTGGTCAGGAATTTTGCAATGTTTCATTCAGTTGAATTTTGTGCTTACTACTGTATAGTGCATGTGCCGTAGATTACTCTAACAGGTTTTGTTGATGTAAACACTGAAAGTATTATATTTTTATAGAAATGTTTATTTTTAATGATATAAGAAAAAATTTGTTGGGCCACAAAAATACTGCACTGTGAACATTTCAGAAAAGGTATGTCAGACTTGGATTAATAACAGCATGATTTTAAATGGCTGTAAATAGTGATAAGGAAATGTACCAATTGCCAATACACCCCACCCTCATTACATCACCAGGACTCAAAGCCATGGGTTAACAGAGCAAGCTGCAACAAGGGTGTGTTATGCTGAAACCCAGTAATTGAGTTCGGCTGTCCTTTCGGGGAAATGATTGCAACCAAATGATCTTCGACACAAGGAACTATGCTGCAGAAATATATCAGTTCTACTACTTCCTATATGTGAAGAGTAATATTAATTCACAGAGTATTGTAAATGGTGAATGACAGAAAAAAAAAATCTGCTCTGCAGAAAGAAAGAGCTGTCTCCACAAGGTTAAGAGAATAAGCGCATCGAGAACAGAGAACTTGTGAAAATCACCCATCAACAGGAATGCACACCTGTACATACATGCTTGAGAAAGCTGCAATGTGAAAATCGTTATTTTCTATTTATGAACTTGTCCTTAGGTTAATGTGTCTGGACAGATTGTGGGAGTAAATGACTCTGCTAAGAATTAGATACTTGTCCCTGCCTATAGCTGCAGTTGAACTGAATGGTACTTTGTATGTTAATAGTTGTTGTTCTGATCAATTATACAGTTAAAATAAAGTGATGTAACATCTTGTTACTGAGAGTTTGTTATTGCTAGTCATGTTTGATTACCTACTCCATTTACATAATGACATAGGAAGCCTAAGATTGATTTCACTTGGCTATATGGAGTCACGTTAATGCATAGGCTATAGCTAAAAAATTTACATACCTGAATCTCTGGAAATCTCTCTTTCCAAGGGTGGTTTGCCTTGAGTTGCTAAAGTAGCTTCATATGTTTTAACAATCTTTCATCTGCTAGAGCAACTGATTTCTATTTTAGCTAGGTATTCTTTTCCAGCAAGATGTATTCCTTGCACCAAAAGATGTGACAATGGAGTTATAACCCTATGGTTGGCACAGAGGTAGATACCCAGGTAGGGATTGAAGAAAGATGTCTTCTTTCCCACTCGAAATTATTTTTATCATCTACATGGGAGCTCACTCTTCTGAGCCTTCAATTTCCAGAGAAACTATCTTCAAGTTTTCTCCACAGATATTTTTGAATGGTAAAGGAAATCAAAAGCAATGTCTATGTTATCTAAGAATTATGTAACACTTCAGGTAAATTGAATTTTTTAAAGACCCCTCATGGTTTGGATGTGAGGTGTCCCCCAAAAGCTCATGTGTGAGACAAAACAAGAAGTTTCAGAGGATAAATGATTGGTTTGTGAGAGTCTTAACTCAATCAGTGATTAATCCACTGGTAGGGATTAATTGAGTGGTAACTGAGTGGTAGAGTGTGACTGGGGGGAAGTGGGAAGTGGGGGTGTGACTTTGGATATATATTTTGTATCTGGAGAGTGGAGTTTACCTCTCTCTCTCTGCTTCTTGATCATCATGTGAGCCCCTTCCCTCCACCCTACTCTTCCACCATGATGTTCAGCCTCACCTTGAGCCCCGAGGAATGGACCTGGCTCTCTATGGACTGAGACCTCTGAAACTGTAATCCTCCAAATAAACTTTTCTTCCCTAAAATTGTTCTGGTTAGATCCTTTAGTCACAGTAATGAAAAAGCTGACTAGAACAGACCCAAGTTTAGACTGAGTGCTACAAAATACAGAAAGGGGCTGATCCTTTACTAGAAGCAAATCCAGTCCCAATACACAGCCACACTCCTTCTCAGTCAAGAGATTCATTTCCTTAGAAACTTCAATCACTTCTCTATACCCCATAAAGACGAGAGCCTGTTGTCTTTATATCCCTAGTATCCGGCATGTAGTAAATTCTCAAATAATTGCTGAACTGAAACAGTAATTTTATATCCTCAGTCTTAAACCACAATGGAGAAAGTTATTGTTTATGTAGCTCCCATGATATTTAGCAAACAGTGACATAGGAAATGGGGAAAAGGGACCTTCTGGGGAAGGAGGGTTAAAAAGATATCCTTTTGCAAAGTTTTGCTTGGTTCTCTGAATTTTCAATTACCTTGTAATTAATTTTTCATTTCATGATATAGTCATCAATTATATATTTACTCTCTATAGGGGGGATCCCATCCTTAAAGAAATAAAGGAAAGATATATTAAACCTGTAAAAATACATCAAATGTTTGAATGCTGACATCTCACATTGTTAATCTACCCAACTTCATTTAGGAAATAAGAGCACTATATCAAAGAAGTTGATATTTTATTTAATTAAATATTTATCAAGCACCTCTGTGTATCAGACATGTTAGGTAATAGGAATATAAAATTGTGTTTCTCACTCCAAGGAATTTAACAGAAGAAAGAGACAAAATTATGTAATTAGTGAATATTAGAAGCATGCATATCTCAGATCTGTAAAATGCCTATAAGAAACATAATATTTTAAAGATACAAAAAGTACAGACCCTTGGGCAAATTGAACAAGCCCTGACTCATCTTGAGCAACATTTTGAACCTCTCTAAACCTGTTTCTCATCGGTCAGAGAGGTTAATCCTGTTCGTTTAACGAAGTGTTTAAGGACTGAATGAGTGTGAAGGTACCTGGTATACCATAGTTGCTCAATACTTGCCATACTATTATTATCTTTAGTCTAAGACAATAAAAACCCAAGTAAATGGAGACTGTGGTTGGTCCAAAAGCACCCTTTTAAAGGTTTAAGTCTCCACCTCAAGCTTGCTTTAGACAGTAGGGAGCTGTGATTCTACCTCATCCTCCAACACTGATTCATGAGACAGAGAGTGACAGATTGGAAGAGTGACAAGACATTGGCACCCTTCCCCTGTGTGCAGGACACCTGCAGGATATCTCCATCTCTTCTTGTTCTGGGCTTCTCAGTGTTCCTTTAATCAGTTTTCCATTGACTGATGTCTTTCCCCGCCCCACTTTAGCCTTCAAACCTAGAATACACAATAGACAGAGAAAAGAGCAATTCACCTAAATTACATGAATGTTTCAAGAAGGTACAATGATAGGAGGCACAGGCCTCAGTATTGGTGTCCAGAGATAATTGCTATTCCTTATTTTGCTCAAATAGGTAGCTAATGTTTACTAAGGTTCCAGTAGAGACAGACTAAGCACCAAGCACCATTATTTCTTTAGTTACATGCTGTGTGTTTGGAAGATAAGGAATACTTTGTGCATATTCTTGTCCATCTAGACAGCTGGACACATACAAATGTAGTCACAGACACAATTCACTCTTTTGGCACTTCAGCCAATTGCAGGACATAGAAGAGACGCAAGCACCATGCCCCAAAGGAGGAGACACTTGTGCAGTTTCTCCTTTTCGAACTTGACCTTTTTCTTCGGGACTATTTCAATTCCCTATCTATCAAAAGACTACAAAGAACTTCAGTCATAAACCAGTGAAATATTTCAGTTAGTGAATTAAAGGTAATAAAACAGAGACTTGCCCAAACTGTCCTTTATTGTAAATTACTCTAACAGTCTAGATTACGTCAGCCAAAGGTATTGATCACAACCCTGAGAGGTTTATAACTACTATTGACTTACCATGTGACCCTGGAGTAGAAATCTAGGAAAATTGCAAAAGCATATCTATGGTAATGAAAAGTCCATCAGTAATGGGACTCACCGTCCTGTCATCCAGCTAACACTGCGTTGGCTTACAAGCAAAAACTGAATAGATTCTGGAATCGGTAGGAACTTCTGTTTTCTCCCTGTTCTCCATAGGATGTTTCTGAGCTATTCTGATGAATGTGTTTCCCTTCTTATCAATAAAAAGTGTAGGTTTTAAAAAATTTGATGTGAATTATTAATATATGTAATAATGTGCAAAGATTCAAATAGTTATTAATCTATTATTATTATTATTATTATTATTATTATTATTATTATTAGAAGCTAGAGTTCCCCATAAAAATCAGTTTAGAATAGGCTTCAAATACCATTCTTCTGGACAGTTAAACTCTACCTAGTCAAGCACTCTGAAAATCAGGTAACCTTACAGAAGTACAGCTGAGCTTACCGAGCTTGGATGCATAAACAGAAATTTCTCATTTAGATGAACTACTAATTCAACACTATTCTGTAGCACTGGACCCAGATTACAATGATAATTAATTTTTATCCCTTTCTTGAAAAGAAGCCCTTTGTCTTTATTGATGTGCCTTTCCACTGTCACGAGTCCATTCCTTTCACCATACAAGTTCCAGGCTGGCAGAAAACAGCCACTAATCCTTAGACCTCTCAGCTGGAACGACAAAAATGCATAAAATCTTACTAGGCCAAAAGAGATCAACTTTAAAAATCTTTGGCATCCAAACATGTCAGTACTGTTTTTCTCCCCAAACCATTTGTGTTCCTCATTTATGGCCCTGTGGCATCTGTAATACCAGTTCCCCTTTTTTATTGAACAGCCTGGAATTTTTAAGCACCCGATTTCATCTACCTTCGGTGGTTGGTCATAATTTTCACAGTGTTTTCGTGAGTTTTCTTCTCTCTGTCTCTAATTCTAAGAGTGTTGGGAAGTGGACCTGGGCTTTGCCAGCGAAGCCCTCACTTTGACGTTTGCCACTTTGTTCCTGTGACATCTGCTCTTTCCATTATTGTCGAGCAGGGGCTTTCCTTTTGCAGAACTGTGACTAAACAACCACCGTATTCATCAGTGGCAACAATTCCTGTAAACAAGAAATGCCAAATTCAGACCCTTTGTGAAATCCTGCCCCGAGAGACCACACTTCAGTCACGTGATCCCCAGAGACAATTTCAGAAGCCTCGATAAAGAGAAACCCACATATCCTATTGTGCTACTTCTACACGGTGATTTCTAAAGTGTTGTTGAACTGTGAGAATTAAACAGAGAATTTTTTTTTAACCTTTATTTGATTTATTTATTTTTGTATGGTGCTGAGGTTCAAACCCAGTGCCTGACATGTGTTAGGCAAGCGCTTTACCACTGAGCCATAACCCCAGCCCCTTAAACAGAGAATTTGAGCTTCAGCAGTACCCACAGGGTCTATGGAAACACCTGAGTCCAGAAACAGCAAATCACTATCATACAGATTTTTTTAAAAAATTGTTTTCAGGAAAAAAAAATAGAAAATACCCAGTCTAAAATGGCACATATTTTTGAAAATGAACTTAATTGATAAAAATAATAATAATGATAATAATAATGACCTCATTCCAGGGCATGTCACAGGAATTAATGACTGTCTAGAAGCTAATGGGCTAAGGTAATGCTCTCGGGGATTAGTCTTGCTTCATGAAATGCTGTTAGTTTAGTAAACGAACGCTTAAAATGACAGAAAGTACAAAATCAGGACTGGTTGACTCACAGGGGAAAAAAAGCTAATGTGAAAATGTGTCATGTGCTGCTCTTACTCAATTTTTTACTTATTAGTGACTCAGAAAATATGTATCTTTTATGGTTTTTTGGCTTTCATACATCTGTCTCATAATTTTACTCTGAAAATGTGTTTATTTATGAATTAGTTTTAATTGACAGAGAATTAACCTGTTAATAAAAATACAACTCCCTCTAGTGTAAACATATTGAATTTCCTAAAATTATGTTTGACTGGAATCATTCTACCCTAAATCGCTGATCTGAAGAAGATGTGGATCCTCCATGTTGCCTTTAAAGTATTGTCTCCAAATTATACTTGGCTTAGAAGTCATTATTCAACATCTTTTTCCAAGATTATTCTAACAGCTGACCTCTTGGTTCTGCCCTTTCCGTATTGCCTTTGCTTCATAACTTAAAGACTGCTGCCAAAATTATCTGTCTGGTCATGTCACTTACCTGCTCGAACATCTATGCTCACTTCCAGACCAATCCTTTATGTTGTTTTACTTTATTTGTTTTCACTATAAAACATATTCTCATGGAAATTTTTTTAAACTGTTGAAAAGCTATAAAGTAGATGGAAAATATCCTCTAGCCACTTTCTCTTTCCCTCCATCCTCACTCCCTGTGGGTAAACGATGTTAACACTCTCTTATATATTACTCCAGAAAAGTTCCACCCCACAACAGGTCTAAACTAAGCCAGACACATAGGTACAGCCTTCATTAGCCTCCCTCTTGTCAATTAAACTCTATTACTCAGCCTGAGCTGTCCAGAAGAAGGGATTGTTTCTCCACCTCTGTGACTTTGAACTCCCACCAAAATACCCTCCTTTGGGCTATGAGCTGTATAAAAGGGCTGTTTGAACAACCCTATGCCCTCAGTGGATTATAATTTGATGTCCCTTCAAACCAATGTCTTAAAAATTATTTTCTCAAAAATAAATAAATGAATAGATAGAATTGTTTTTCAGTAAATAAATAAATAAATAGATATGTAAAAATCATTTTCTCGACTTCTATTTAAATGGAGAGGAGACTGAAATTATTTTTCACTCAGAAAATTAAAGAAACAGATTTACTTATTTCTGTTTGCCAAAGCAAAATAAACATAGTTTTAAAATTAGCAAAGTAGTACACTTTTTAAAAATTTGCCTCCTCTTTTCCAATGGAAGTTTCCAGACTGCCTGAATGTTATAAAGGGTTTTCAACTTAGTAAGTATAAATCACCCAATCCTTATAAACAGCATTCTGTGGGGAATTATTTTAGAATTTCAGTTGACGGATGACTTTTCACTGACTGGAATTATACTTTCTTATGTGTGGCACACGTACACCACAGACGTGGATTATTTACTGTTGCGAGTTACTTTCCTTCACCCCAACTGTCCTTTTGGCAGAGCACACCTAACCTAATTTTGTCCATTACATAAGGAGCCACATGTGGAAACCTGAGTCGTCTGACACATATTACTGACTTAATCCTGTCACAAGTCAGCACCCAGTAGCCTGCCTCAGAGGGCCACCCCTTACTCTCATTCTGAATAAGTGCTGGAACACAGGGTTTAGATGGACACATTTTAGAATTGGACACGGTAGGTTTGAATAAGTTCCACCAGGCAAGAGCAAAGTGATTGGGGGGACAATTGTTTAATCCTCCTGAGCCTTAGTTTCCACATCTGTAAAATGGAAATACTAACCATGGCTTCCTCACAAGACTGTGCAAAGATTGAATGAATGCGTGCAGGCAAAGCACTCAGCAAGCAACAGTCAGTATTTCTCAAGACCTTGATTTTCTCTTTTGTCTTTTTAGTATTTATAGCCTGCCTTACTTCACAGAAAGATTCAGTGTGGAAGATCCAGGCATAAAAGTACCTACAAACACATCCTGACTTTTACTACCTGTGTGACCTTCTGTGTCACTTCATCTTTTAAGTTGTACTTTCCTTAAAACTGAAGCTAAGTGCTGAAGTATATTACATATTTTGAGAAGGTGCTTTTTTAAAAAAAAAAAAATCTAATTAATTAATTAATTAATTTTATTGGAAACAGGATCTCAGTCTATTGCCCAGACTGGCCTTACAACAATCCTGAGCTCAAGCAATACTGCCTCCGCCTCCCAAGTGGCTGACTACAGGCTCACTCCACCTTTCCCAGCTATAACAATTCTTAGAATCATCAAAATAATTTTTTTCACTTTGAAAATCTCCTTATAATTCATCTGACTCCTAAAATTCCCTCTAATCAACCCAACACTTCCTTTGCTCCAACATAACTGCTGGAATTATTTACACAAATATGTGCTGAGAATCAAAGAGCTCAGAGCTGGAGAAAGCCTCCAACAGACCATGAGCCCCTCACCCAGGGGTTCTGACACTCAGTGCTAACTGACCCTTAAACATCTCTGCGTCTTCTACAGAGTTCAAAGTCTGGGAGTGAAATCACTGCCCTTTCTCAAAGATAAACACAAATGGAGATCTGAGCTGGAGTCCTGTACTAACAGGAGGCATATTGAATTTGAATCTCATCAGGGGGGTGTTTTTCCAACATAATAAATTACTCTTTGTTCAAATCAGAAACTGAATTCACTTCATTTTCCAAAATCAGTCCTGCCAGGTTTCCTTGATTTAATTGTATCTTTTTTGTCTACTGACAATGGAAAGCAGAAGAAAATATTCTTGCTAAGGAAATGAAATATTACCAAGAAAAACAGGCATTCTCATACTGTATGAGGAAGGTTTTTTTTTTTTTTTTCTCTCTCTCTCACACACACACACACATTCAATTTTTTATAAGAAAAAAGGTCTTTACCCTTTGAAACAACAGTATTATTGTGGTGACTATTAGGTCATATCTATGCTGCCCAAAAGAAAATGTCGGAAAGAAAATTAACTAGTTCATAAGGGTATGAACAATATTATTTTCAAAAGGAAATGGTTCTTCATACATATAAAGAATAATAAATGACAGCAAAGAAAACCAAGGGTCAAGGCAATTATTTAAATAATTCAAGTAAAAAATGAGTTTTTATGAATTGTATAGTTAGCATATAGTACTTAAAGCATTTGTGGAGTTCAGATAAAATCATCTTGAGAGAATACAATTGACCAAATCATTTCTGAATTTCTTCACTTTAGCTAGTATTATCCTTGCTTTAATGTCAGAGAACTCTAAGTCTCAGCTGATTGGTAGCAAAGACTTATAATGAAAGAACAGGGTTTGAAGCAAGATCGGACCAGGTTCCCATTCTAAATTTGCCACCTACTTACCATTTGCCTATGGACAAATTTGGTTTTTTATTTATTTAATTTAAATATATCATTGAGAGCCTTCTACATGATAGGCATTGTTCTAAAGAAGGAAAATATAGCAGGGAATATAGTAACCAAGTCTGTTAGCCCCAGGAGTAATTCTTCCTAACCAAAGGAGCACTTATTTCAATCCATCATTAGGTAGGTAGGTAGGTAGATAGATAGATACTTAGATACATAGTAGATAATCGACATTCCGATGACATGGCCATGGGACCAGAATCAGATCAGCTAAGGGATAGAAGCTCAGGGAAGCCAAGACACAATTTCAGGAAACCGTCTGGAAGTCAGAAAAGTGAATTTGAGAAAGAGTTACTTTTTAATAAAATCCAACATTTTGTTTTTGTTTTGTTTAAATAATTCAAGTATCAGAGTATCAGAGATTGAACCCAGGGTTGCTTAATCACTGAGCCACATCCCCAGTTCTTTTTTCTTCTTTTTTCTTTTTCTTTCTTTCTTTTCTTTTCTTCTTTTTTTTTCTTAGAGACAGGATCTCACTGAGTTGCTTAGGACCTCGTTAAATTGCTGAGGCTGGTTTTGAACTCTCTATTCTCCTACCTCAGGCCACTGGGATTACCGGAGTGTGCCACCAGGCCGGCTAAATGCAAGGTTATTTTCTGAAAAGATTATATAAAATTGTGCAAGTTTTTCACTAACCTGTTAAAGATACTTAACAAATATTAATTTCCTCCCTTTTTATAGTCATTTCGCTTCTCACCCACTCCTGCTGTACAATCAATCTCTACTCTAACTGAGTCTTTACCTACCCTATGGAATAAAAAAAAAATTATGTTTCTTTTAGCTCAATTCATCTAGGTCCCAAATGAATGTAATGGATGAGTGAAGACCATACACTAGCAAGTCACTATGCATCACAACAGAAACCGCAAATGACAGGTCTCCTCTGTTCTGAAAAATTTTATTTCATTCAAATTATTCTGCTTTACCTCACTACATTGACACAAATTATATCTCCAATTATAGTCTATTTTAAAATGGAAAATTACGCATCCTACATTTATCTGTTCCCTTTAAACACATTCACTCCTGCCTACGCTTAGATTAAAAGCTTATATAATCATTATCACAATTAGAGAAAATCCCTAAGAACAAAAAAAGTAATAATCCCAAGTTAACCTAGAGTGTGAGTGTCAACACTGGGTTCAGAAAACCCCTGAACAAGTGTGGTTTGCATAGACCTAGTTAGGGGGTTAGGGAATGAATGAGTAGCTGGGGACTGGTACCAAGGTCACAAGGTATTGCTAACACCTGGGCTCCCATCTTTCTGCCCCACCATCCCAGTGCATGGTATCAGTCCCTTTTATTCTCCTATGACAGAAGAGCAGACACTGGATAATTTGTAATGAATAGACTAGCTCACGTTTCTGGAGAAGTCTGAGACCTAGGGACCAGCATGTGGCGAAGGGAGTGCTTTTTGCTGCACCATCCAATGGGGGCAGGGCAGAGAGGGAAAAAAAGAGAGAGAATAGGGCCAAACTCATCATTTATCAGGAACCCATTTCAGTGGTAATGAGCCTACTCGCTTCACAACAGCATCAATCCATTCATGAGGGCAGAGTCCCCTTTGACTGATCACCTCCCATTTGTCCCCACCTCCCAACACTGTTGCATTGAGGATGAAGTTTCCAACACATGCTTTCTGGGGAACACATTCAAACCACACTCATGGCTTCTAATCTCGAGGTCCCCTTGTACTCCAGACAGTCCCTGAGTTTCAGGAAAAAGGAGAGGTTGAGTTAGCATATTATAAGAACCTTCCTAAAGAACCTCAAAACTGGGAAATGTAGCCCTTTCCTCTTGGCCCCAATTTGCCCAGCTGAAAACCAGGATTATTAAGGAAGGAGAATATTGACATGCAACTGATAGTCTTTCACAGTGAGTGTACCAGACTAATATCAACCAGTATTTTCTAAGGAATAAATCATTTAGGAATCTTCCATTTTTAATGATTAGTCAAAAAAAGAAAATGATCTTCCTCAATACAATTACACAAGCATCCATCCTGGGTCTTTTATTTGTTTGTTTGTTTGTTTTTCCTTGCTGTCTCTAGAAACTGATGGAGCCCAGGGCCTTTAGTATGGTAGGCAAGTATGCTACTGCTGAGCCAAATCCTTAGGCTCATCAAGTTTCAACTGATCCAATTTCAGAAAATTCAGCATTTACGGACTCATCTGTGTTGCATGAGGTATTGCAAGTCCTCACATTTTTACACTTTTATTAAAAAGAAAAATAAGGACAGAAGTCCTGACTATAACATGTTATTATAATATGCATGTAACTTAAGAAACTTGGGAGTGTAATATATAAAGAGATTCATTATAATAGAAGGAGTTGAAAAGCATTTTGTAAAAGAAGATACATGCAAGTCAGGCCCAGTGGATAGGCAGGAAAAGAACCTTCCCCATGTAGGAAATTGTGCCTGCAAAGAAGTCAGAAAAGTACAAGGTTGATTAAGAGATTAATTTAAATATGACAATACTTAGAAAAGTAATAGCAATGTATCTGTTAATAACAAGCCTTGGCATCACTTCACTGTGAGCCTTCTCTGCCTATAATGATCTTTCATATAAACTCATGATCTGGGGATGTGAGTTTAGAAATTCAAGGGGTGAAGTTGGGTGATGAGTAAGTGTAATCAGAATAAAAGAGATTGAGTCCTTTGTCCTTTTTCTGAAATTTCTTTTATGTTTTACAAAATAGTGTGATTCATTTAGACATAAATGCATATAACATGGTTTTCTTCATTTAACTCCATATTACTTCCTCTTTCTCTTCCCTCCTCCCTACTTCCAACCCCTTCCTCTACTTTTATTGATTTTTCCTTCTACTTTTTTTAAATTGTTGCATTATAGTTATATAAAGTCCTTTGTTCTTTTTGGCTTCCGTCCCCTCAGCTCTAATGATGCCAGCACACTCTGTGACAGGAATAAGCCCATCCTGAACCTTCTCTGCTGATAGATATGATGAAATCAATGCTAAAGCTACTCTGGGCTGGTACCTCTCTCCGAAGGACTTGGCACACAGTCCGGCACACAGTAAACACTACAAGGAGGTTGCAGATGAGGAATCAGCTACTCTCTTAGAGTGTATCATGAAAGGCTTTGATATCACCCTAAGGTGGCCAGAGATGGAGAATAGTGAAAGGTTTTCAAACAGAGTGGCAATGAAACCAGAGCTATTATTTGGAATAGTAACCCCAATAGCATTGATTCAAAGAGGAAATATTTTAAAACATTAGAAGACTATTCGCTCAAGTCCAGTTGACTAAAACTGCAGCAGTACAGAGGGAGACCAGAGGTCAGCACCGCATGATCACGTTGCACAGTTGCTTTATGGTTGTGTTTGATGGCACAATTGTTTACAACCCTAGACTTTCTTCCCTGCTTTATCATTAGTGTTACTTTAGAATAATGAAGCCTGTTCCATCCATTAACTCCACTAACATTTGATCTCCCCATGGATTGAGGTTAAAAATTAATTACTCTTCCAACATATTGATTACATGACTATAAATATAAAAACAGAACTACAGAGCAACTACAGGGACCCTTTGTTTAAATAGCATGTTTGCTCTTTTTAAAGGAGGTAATTGATGTTGAAGGAACTTGGAACTAGGGGAACACACTGGAAAAGCAACCCTAGAGTGCCATCTAGTGTTGACTAGACGTAGCGCACCAAAGAAGGGTCTAATTTCACATACTCCATGTGACTGTTCTTGTTAAACCAGATTCTTAAACAGCCTTTATTGCTTGCCACCCAAATTTATATATGAGTTTCAAAGAATCAAAATATTTCCTTTTGAACTGCAGTGGGAAGAGAGCTTCTGTTCCACACCCAGGTAGTGGTGAATTAACGAGTTAGAGGCTATTGTTTGCAGTTTTGCTTCATTCCCAATACAGCAACTTTATCATGATAGGAAAAGATTAGCCTTAAAGAACTAACATGTAACTCCTTCCTTTCATCTCTTTAAGCATGTAGTTTCTTGAGGTTTTTTTCACCAATTAAAGGTGAATTCATAATAATTCATGAATTAAAGGATGGCTAGGATGGAGCTGGTGTTGAAATCTCCTGCCATGGAAATTTGCTGTTTCTGGGGTGGCTCGTATATCACAGTACTGCCTTCTGTAGACATTAAAATTCACTTTGTTTCGTTTCCCTAATACTGTCCAGCCCTTGGGAAGCACGAATCTGACATTATATTAGGCAATTCATACTGACCTAGTAACTCAAAGCAATCATCACTGGTAACTTCAAGTGACTACACTCCAGAAGAAATAGAGCCGAAGGTCACAGTTGTAAATCTCACACGGGAAGGCCAACAATTATAATCTTTATTCCAAGTGACTTGGATTCCTTTCTGGGAGGAGAGTCGTATTTCAAAGGCTTTACTAATCTGAAACCTAGAGGTAGTTGCCACATTTTAAAGAACATCACGTAAGTCAGTGGAAAGGGAGGCAATTGTATGTACATATCTAAAGCTCAGACATCATAGTTTTAGTTTTGCACTATAATGAAATCCACATATCATAATTTTTATAAATTAAAAGACAAACATAATATTAAATCATAGTTATTTAAGAAGGTGTGTGTGATCCTGTGCATATTTTCATAATTTGCAGGCAGACCCTGTGTTGGCTATGATGATGTGTCAACAAGGGTATTTGTTCTGCTGAAATTCTGTGCTGTTGAAATCAAGTTCAAAGGTTTGATTTCTAACAGGACAGAGAGCTGTTGGGTACTTCAAGGCATCTTATCAGTACAATTCCTCAAGATCAAGGGGGCTTAGGAGAGTAAACGTGTAAATTGGCCACTACAAAAGAAAAACATTTTAAATGTCTTCTTAGTTCATGTTTTATTACATAATTAACACACAATTTCTATGTGGAAAATAATGTCAAGATACAATATTTTAAAATTAAATGAATAGTATTTATTTTCTTAAAAAATTGATCAAACAGAGGGAAAGTAAATTATCTTTAAATCTAAGGAAGTTACAATATTTTTAAAGCTAGAGTTCTTGAAGATTCTAACAGTATTCTCCAGTATCACCTACATTCCAATAGATTCTATCCTCTCCATTTTTATATCCCTCTCACACTTATCAAAAAACATATACATATGTGGATTTCTCAATTTTTGAATAAAAATAAGATCGCTCTATACACATAATCTACGAGCTTATTTTCACTTTAGCATATCATAGGCATTCTTTGAGTTTATAATTCATCTTTTCCATTGCTACCTAGCAATCTGTAAAATAGATAATTCAAAATTTATTTAATCAATCCCCTCTTCATGAGCCTTCAAGTTGTTTCCACTTTTTATTTTGTCGTGTTTATCATGACAAACAATGCTGCAAAAATGATCTTTTACATATAATCTAATATGCTGGCCTTTTGTTCATGTTTACAGTCCCCAAAGTAGGATCGCAAAATCTATCAGTGTGTATTTTACTAGATATAGGCAAATTACTTTCCTCAGAGAGTACAGCTGTTCATACTCCCAACAAGACATGAGACTATCTATTCATTTATTCCCCACCAGGTCAGGACATTTTCACTCTTTTCAAATTATTGTCACAAAGTAAAAATGATTCTCACCTTTGTAATAATTTGCCTTGCCATAATTAATGGGGTAGTTGACTGTGTGTTTATTAGCCATCTGCATTTCTTCTTTAAATTTTCTTTTTCATAGTCTTTGCCCCCTCATATTCTGGCTTCAGTTGTTGTTTTTATTTATTTTTTCTTGGTTTGTTTATCATTTTCTTAGCTATCAGTAAAACTGTCTTGTTCACTAAAGATATTAACTCTTTTTTTAAAGCATTCTGTGAGTCTTTTTTTAATATCTTAATTTTATTTATTTATTTTTATGTGGTGCTGAGGATCGAACCCAGGGCCTCTACCAATGAACCATAACACCAGCCCCATTGACTCTTAATTTTTATTGAAAAATAAATCAATCATTTGTTTTTGATTTAATATCTTTTGCTTCTGTCTTTTGCCATTTAATTTTTTTTAATTTCTATGTAGTCTAATACATCTGCCTTTTCTGACATTATGAATTTTTTGTCTTCTCTACCCTTAAAAGGTCTTGGAGAGTCTCCCCTACCCCAATATTATAGAACAACAATTTCAAGAGCATGCCCTAATAATGGCAGGTTCTAACTCCAAAGTGATGGTGCCAACCAATAAGATAAATAGGACCTGTGAGGGCTGGATGAAAAGGTGTGTGAACGCTACATCTAAAGGAGGCAGGTACATTCAACTCTGGTCAAGACTGGCTTGGTAAGGCAGACCCAGTACTGCCATATCTTCTATTGTTTTCCCTCCAAGAAAAACCAACCAAATAGATTTTTATGCATAAATCTCCCAATTTCATATATGCTAACCTCTTTAAAAAAAAAATCCTCAGGCCAGACTAGATGCATCTGTCAGCCTCTGATACAAAACTTAGTTCCTTCACAACACTTTCACTATGAGGACCAAGGACTTACTGAGCATTCTCTGTGCATGAAGTTCCTGACCTTATATACATCATTTTCTTTAATCCTTGAAATAGCTTACCCTATAGGGATTAGCATTCCCATTTCACAGATGAGAAAACTAATACTAGGATGTATTAAAAATTCACACATATGACTGTTATGGATTGGGAGAAGAGTCTAGGGGAGGGAGGGTGTGGCAGGAGGTAGAAGAAAGGAGGGTGAATGTGATCAAGTTCTATATATGCATATATGGAAACACCACAATGAAATCCACTAATTCATCCAATAAGTATGTGTCAAAATTATAATAATTAAAAAATTTAAAAAATTTGCCCACCTGAATCAGCCAGTAACAAAATCAAGATCTGAATTCTTTTTATCTGGCTCCAAAGAGTAGCTCTTTCAACCTCATCATGCTGAAAGAAGAAGGTAATCTTTGTTTTCTGGTTTTTTAGAAAGCGGATCATGAAGCTCTTAGAGGACATTTCTAGATTTGTTTAAAATCTAGAACAATGGCCAACTAGATCAGATTTTCCCACATGTCAAAGATGAAGACTGCTACTCAATCCAGTATTAACTTCAGAAAAAACAGTTGTCTCTGAACATCTGAAAAGGCTTTCCCAGTGTGGGGGGAGCATGAGAATAGCAAAACTATCTCAAATTTTGCCCCTCATTCTTTGATTGCCTGGCCTATCTGGTAATAGGTAAGAGGTAGCCATAACTGAAAAGTAAATTTTAACCAGTTCTAACCTCATGGGCTGTCCTTGAAACTAAGGCTCTGCCACTTAACTTCACCATCCACCAAGAGGTCAGCAGAAAAATGTGTGGACAGATAAGCTATAGAGATGGCAAACAAACAAACAAACAAAAATGAGACTAAAGTAGTTATCAAAGAAGTTCTTTTGAAAAAAAAGTATCTCACTTCTCGCCTTCCAAGAAACTGAAAAATAATGACTAAGATCAGAATTCTGCCATACATGAGCACTGCTCAATTAAAGTTTTTTATTCAAATGAAGCAGACTGTTAATAAGGACAAATAACACTGGTCCGTGGCATCTGTGTATGCCTGTAACCACAGCCAGGATCATTTGTAATTTCCTGGGCTTCAGAACAGTGGCTTTGGGTCTTGGTATCACTCCCATTGTTTTGTTTTGTTTTTAACATACATTGATTAAATTAATCCAGCTTTTGGAACAACGCGTTCTGTGCAGAAATCAAAAGAGACAGAAAAAGTAATAATAAATAATTGCTGCAGCCTCGACATCATATTAAAAACTTTCATCTTTTGACACACAGTATGTCTGAGTATGTGTCATAACAAACAGACTTGGCCACATTTGCTTATGTTCTGCAATTCTGGGGGATAAAATAAACTGAAAAAAAGAAAAACAATTCTGTATGTTGATATTATAATTTTCAGCAAACTCTGCCAAAATTACATTCTGTGCATACTATTAACTACCTTATTTTGTAGATGAGGAAATGGGCAGAGGGTCACGAAACTTGCCCAAGATCATGTAACTAATAAACAGACTAATTAGGAATCAAACACACGTAGTGTTCTTCCAAGAACCCAAGCTTTTAATCAATGTTCCACAAGTGGGTGACCTTGAACCCTTTCCTTCCTACAACTCAGATAACTTATCTTGAACACAAGGATAATAAAATTTACTCCACCTATTTCCCTAAGTCCTATTGAGGTCTAAGTGAGATCATTATATGTAAAAGTCTCAGTAAATTAAAAATCATTTTGGTCTTCATTTTCTTTCCTGGCTTTCAAAAATGAGCAAAAACAATGTACTCTAGGTAAAATTCTGAAATAGACATCCTTGCTCATCAGAAAGGTTTAAACTTACGCAAATAACATGGCATGGACCTTACAGCACTGCTATGTTTTGAGACTGGTTATGATAGCCTTTTGGTAGAAAATATAAATATCCCAGTGGAAATCAAAGTAGACCAGGAGTCCGATATGAAGGCCCAGTACTGATTTCAGCCCTGAATAGTCTCTGAAATAATCCCTTGCTCTTCATACTTCCTATCTCTAAAATTCAATTCACCATCTCACCGGTTATTAAGGTAATATATCTGCATGTGCTTGGTAAACCATCAAATACTAAGTTGTTATTGTTTCACTGTCGAGTCCTAGAAGGCATACGTGCACCTTATGCCAGGAGAAGGGATAGAAGGGGTGCCAATGGCAGGCAGCCCCACTGATCATGGAGCCTCGAGGACTGGAAAGGTTGACCTTGTTGATCACAGGTTTTAGTGCTTTAGGTTGGTTTTTTAAATCTTGTTTTTGTTTTTCAGTCACAGTTGGAGCAATCTCTTTGACCTCAGACCCCACCTTTTACATGGAAATTATTTACTCATTAATCCTTTTATACAGGTATCAAAATATTTATTGAGCATCTGCTATGTGCCTGGCATTGTGTTGTTATATGCCAGGGATACAATAGTATTCAAAACAGAGTCCCTGCCCTTATGGAACTTGTAATCTGGAGGGGAAGTCTTACAACAAATGAAGAAATAAACCAAATGATTCTTGCTATCATTGGAATAAATGGAATAAATGCTAGAAGAATTTAATGATAGTAGGTGAGGTGATGGAGTGAGAGACCCACTTTGGGTGGGCGAGTAATAAGAGTGGGATACTGAAGACAGAGAAAGGCAGACAGACTTAGGATCTCTTTAAAGAAAGAGCTGATATGACTTCTTGGTGGATCTGACATGGAGGATAAGGAAAAATTAGAAGATGACTACTAGTTTTCTGCAATCAGCAACTGAAAGAACTATGTCACCATTTACTCATATGGAAGAGGGATTAGTGAAAGCCAAGAGTACAATTTGGGATATGTTACTTTTGAAATATCTGTAATACATTCAAATATCAAGTTGATTGATGAGCCCAGAATCCAAAGAAAAGTTCAGAATTAAAGAGAAAAAAAAAAGAAGGGGGATGTCATGAGTTTATAGTCAGTACTTTAAAACCATGAAAATCTGTATTGATTGCTACATCTCCCTTGGTCATTGACCTTTTAATTAGAAGTCTGAAAAACTTTTAAAAATTGGTATTTTTTTAAATCCCTGTTAGTAATTTCAAGAATATTATACATTTCAAGAAAAAATATTTCTGGCCAGAAATTATAAGAGAATTTGTAAGTCCCTGCAGATCATGTCAATGGAGTAATTTGCCTTTCTGGTGGGAATATAGTATGATGGAATGAGATAGGACTTGGACCAAGTCGAATTTGGGCCTGAATTCCAGTTCTGTCACTTCTAATTATATGGCCTTTAAATTTTTTCTTACCCCATTGATCTTCTGTTTAATTATTTATACAGTAGGAATATAAAAACTACCTTGAGAGTTGTAAGGATTGTAAATAATATTTGCAAAAAATTCCTAGTACAAAATAGTGCTCAGTAAATAGTAGCAATATTAAATTTCTCTTCTTCCTTGCTCAGTAAAATGTCTTTCCCCCCCTTGTGTCGCCAGCTGGCTGGGCTAACGAGAAGAGCTGGGTTTAAAGGAGCTGGCTGCAGCAATAACTAAGAAAGCAGCAAAGAAACCATGCAACCCACGGCAGTGAGTTTCGAGGGTGGGACTGCTCTAAGACCCCAAGGGTCAGCTCCATGTTGGACAGTGCTGGAAAAAGCAAGAGAGAGAGCACATTCCAAACCCCCTAATTTATTGGGGAAAAGACATTCGATAGAATATTCCACCCAAATAAGGCAAGGGATAGGGTTTCAAAAGGTGGAGTCTTGCTTGGTGATGTCTTGTGGTCAGCAGAATGATTGGCATCTTGGCAAGTCACACCCATCTCGGGGGCTGTGTGTGATCACAGGCAGAGGAAAGGCACACTTGATTCACACAGCCCAATCAGCGTGCAACACCAGACCAGTCCTCTTTTATGGCTCAAATGCACACAACTCACACACACAGCCCATGGATGGGTCGCGACACCCTTGGTACTGAGGATTGAACCCGGGGCACTTATTCACTGAGCTGCATCCTCAGTCCTTTTTTGTATTTTATTTGGAGACAGGGTCTTGTCAAGTTCCTCAGCTTCACTAAGTGTCTGAGGCTGGCTTTGAACTCGGAATCCTCCTGTCTTGTCCTCCTGTCTTGTCCTCCTGCGCCACTGGGATTAGACATGCGCCATTGCACCTGACAGTAAAATGTCTTGAAAGACAGTCTCTACTTCAACATCTTAATACTCTGTTCTCTCTATTCAAGTTTCCTGTTGTTCTGTTTCTCCTCAAACTGGATCTGTTCTCATCAAATGCACCACTGATACTAAATCTATCCTCAATTTTACACAGCTTCTCACCAGCATTTGATCCAGTTGATCACTCCACCCTCCATGGTTAACTTTCTTCTCTTGGCTTCAGTGACACCATGCCATCCTGTCTCTCTACATGTCACAGAAAGAACCTTTTCTGTTTCCTTGGATAAATCCTTTTCCCTAGTTTGAATGTGAAATATTAGAGTATCTCAGGCTCAGTCCTGGAGACCCTTTTTTTTGCATCCTCACTTCTTTCATGGGTAACAGGAGTCACTCCCACAGTTTCTCATAACATCCATAGAATCCCAAATTTACATCTTTCCCTGAACCCTAGATTCATGCATTCAACTCCCTGTTTGACGTCTTCATGTGAGAAGCACTTCGTATGTAACAGAGAAAAATGAAACTCTTGACCACCACTCCACACTCAAGTCTTCCACCATCTTGGTAAATAGCATTGTCATCCAACCAGTGGCATTCTGCCAATATCCTACCCAGGAGCACATACCGTTAACTCTATTTCTAAATATATTCACCATCTGTTTTATCTTAACTGCCAAATCCCAAGACCAGGCCAATATCTTTTCTCATCTGAACTTCTGCTCAAATCGTTTCCAAGCTTTCACTACAACCTATCTTCTATACATACCAGAGTGAACCTTAGAAAACATAAATCAGGTCCTGCCACATTCATGCCTAAAATATTTCAACTGTTTCCCATTGTACTTAGGATGAAATCCAAGTTGCTTACTAATTCATTAGAACTTACATAATTGAACCTCAACTTATTTTTCAATCCATCTCATTCCATTCACCCTCTCTAGCACCTCACCAATCTTTTTCATTCCTTTAAGCTCAGTTCCCCTTCAAGATCTTGCCCTGAGTTTTTTCTTCCACCTAGAGCTATCTGACCCAGGACTTTTTACAGGTTGGTCCCTCACATCATTTTTGAGGAGGCCTTTCCTGACCACCCAGTCTAAAGTAATATGCTCATACTCTAAATTAATCTTATTTTATTTTCTGTATGTTATTTATAATTATTTGAAATGACCATATCTATGTGTTTACTTCTATATTATTTGTCTCATCTTTACTAGAACATAGATTCCAGAGAGCAGCGACTGGTTTCTCTTATTCATCTCTATACTCTTAAGCATCTAGACTGAGCCTGACACCCAATAGATACTCAAAGATGTTTGTCAAATGAATGAAGCAGTAGTTGTTAGTGTTCTGCTTATATATAAAGCTGAGGCACAGGTGCTATGGAATACCACCTTCTACTTGATTCCATTTTTGCTACTTGGCCAGCACCTTCTGCTTTACCCAAATGCCTTTTCTTCTCCTTATCAGCTTCCACTCACATTTTAAATGTTTCTATTTCCCAAGATTCAACGGGTTATTAAAATTCTGTCTCCTAAACATCTCATATGTCTCTCATTCTTTCCTGCCTCTGTCTGCTGCCTTTTCTTTCCTCAGGCCCTCATAATCTTTTACATCTTAAATAGTCTCCTCATAATCTAGCATCTTAAATAGTCTCCTTATTGGTCTCCCCCATCTCCTGGCCCCTTTTACCATTCCTAAATCCAATACCTATTTGTTGTTGTTTGTTTGTTTGTTTGTAGCAGGGATTGAACCCAGGGGATCTTAACCACTGAGCCATGTCCCTGGGCCTTTTTATATTTTATTTAGAGACAAGGTCTCATTAAGTTACTTAAGGCCTTGCTAAGTTGCTGAGGCTGGCTTCAACCTGTGATCCTCCTGCCTCAACCTCCCAAACTGTTGGGATTACAGGTGTGTGCCACTACTTCCAGCCCAATGCCTATTTTTAATAAATAAGTTTTCAGTTAACATTCCCCAGAATTTCCACTTTTTATACACAGTACTAAGTAAAATGGGGAAAGTCCTCTGTGATTAGGTGCCTGCCTCTGTGACCACCTCTATGTTCCAACCATTCCCAAATGACTTTCAAATGTCCTCTCATTTTTCCCTCTTTGCTGTGGTATTCCTTTCCCTAGAAATGCCCTCACCAGTCTGTACCTTTCCCTTTCAAATGTTAAAATCATGTTCTTCCTTTACCCAACTCAAAACTCTCCTCTGCTGCAAAGCCTTCTCAAATCTACTAAATTCCACATAAATCCTTCTTTCCTCCCTATGCTGCCATTTTAACTAATATATTCTTTTGTTATTGTACTGTTTGAGCCATATAACAAATTTTTATTAGCTTGATAATATATTCTGAGCTCCTTCATGACAAGAACTAAGTCTTATTCCTGCATCTCTATCCCTCTTCTAGGATCAGTGTTACTGAAGACACTAAAGGTAAATGCATTTAGCTACCCAACAAACATATATTATCAAGAATAAGTGGTGTTTTCAAGTCATCATTTTTAAAGTCTCAATGAAAGGTAAGTCATATATACTGTCAGTCTTCAGTAATCATCACAAATAGTAATCAGAGTGGAAATGATACATTGTGGAAGTCCTGCTTAATAATTCAGTATAAAAAATTTAATAATTTGAAATCCTACAGTTTGGAGTACTTGCCACACTTCTCCACTTGCCACTTGGAAAATGGTTAGTTTACAAACTTCTTTACTTTGCATGCATTTTATAATTGCTTTTTAAAAAAATTAGTCATCAGTATGCATGTATATGTGTGTTTATATGGCTTTGTGGGGGGGGGGTGTGGGTGTGAATGTAGATAGACAGATAGATACATACACTATTTTTTAAGGTGGTAGTGAGGATTGAGCCTACCACTGAGCTAGGTACATCCCCAACCATTTTAATTTTTGAGACAGGGTCTTGCTAAGTGGCCCAAGCTTGCCTTGAACTTGTAATCAATCCTCCTACCTCAACCTCTTAAGTCATTGGGGTTGTAGGCAGGGGCCACTGTGCCCAGCAACAATCTATTTATCATTATGGAACTCCAGCTTATTTTGGAACTCCTAAACTAAATGCATAAATTAATTATTTTGGTAGTCCTTCGGAAAACAGCAACTGAGCAGGTGTCAAAATAAAGGAAAATGCTTTCTGTTTTTTAGTGGGTCCTGATAATACCACCAGCACTAATAACTGTTAATGAATTGTTGTATAGCAGAGTCCATGTTAATAATAGAAGTGCACCACAAATATCAATCTTATTGGGCTGGGGATGTGGCTCAAGTGTTAACACGCTCACCTGGCATGCACGGTGCGCTGGGTTCCATCCTCAGCACCACATAAAAATAAAATAAAGATGTTGTGTCCACTGAAAACTAAAAAATAAATGTTAAAAAAATTCTCTCTCTCTCTCTTTAAAAAAATATCAATCTTATTTATTTATTTAGAGTAATTGGGATCTTTCATTACCTAAAAATACCTGCAAGGCTAAAGCAAGATATATACCTTTACTGTAGCATAAACCCTCTACCCAAACAAACAAAACTATCGTCCCTACTTTTGAATTCCTGTTCTTCTTATCATTAAAGTTAACATATTTCCTTTATAAAAATCCTTGTTAAAGAGCACCTGGAAAGATTGCTCTCATGCAAAAATTAGTTCTCATTACTCCGTTGGCTGCATTCATTTGTCAGATTTGCAAAGTGAGAGCAGCACCCAAGAGGTTAGAGGGATAAGAAACAGGAAGTTGGTGCTATAAAAGGAAGTCTAAAATGGGAAGGAGAGGACTAGAGGCAAAATTCAGTCTGCTTTTGATTAAGGCAGGCTGTGATTTTTACATAAAGATGTGATGAAGAAAATTGAAACTGGAGTCTTCACTTCCTAAATGACAGCCTCAGGGCTCAGGACAATTCTCAGTTCCACCCAAAAAAAGTGTTCTTTGCTTGGTGCTCTCCTTCTAGTGGCAAAGTGGGGACTCCTGCTTGAATGTCCAGCCAAAGCATGAAGAGTGAAAGTAATAAATTGAGTTGCAAGCTTGGGGTGGTCTGCATTTATAACACCTTGCATAAGACCTGACCAACTGATGCTACCTGACATCTGCATTTTAATGAAAATGTAAAAATGTGAAATTCCCAATGCTCTTGATCAAATGCAAGTTTCACTAAATGATTTTATTTAATAACAATATTAGACTCTATCTTGCATCTGACAAAGATGACTTTATTTAAAACACCAACTTTTGCTAGTCATCCATTAATTTCTCCATTTCTTGCTTTGTACGTTGCCTGTTGTTTCTGCATCTGGGTGATAGGTTATCATGGTCATTCTAATATGGCAACCATTCTGAACTTTCATTTCCCCTTAGTTTCACACTGTGCTTTCTGGAGTCTCTTGGCTACAGGGGTCTGTTCTGCTGTGGTGTAATAAGTACAGAAAGTTCTGTGTTCATCTTATTTTTCATTTTTTCATAAGAAAAACATATTTCATTATTGTGGCTATTTCATTACTGTGGGTTTTTGTAGGTCTTTAACTCATGCATTTAGGATACTGCAGGAAATAAACAAGATAGTTCTTGGAATTACAGAGCAACTGAGCAGATGCCAAAAGGAAGGAAAATGTTTGATGTTCTTTTGGTGGATCCTAAAAATACCTACCAAACAAGATAAGACTAGAGCATCTTGTCCCAGAAAATAAGAAAATGCTAAAACACATGTGCACACACACACACACACACACACACACACACAGAGAGAGAGAGAGAGAGAGAGAGAGTTTCCAGTGGGCAAATCTAGAAAAATCTGAGCAACAAAATAGAGTAGTATTGGATTATAACTTACAGTGTAGAATGAATATAAATTAGCATTAATTGAAGGGAGAAACAGAAGGGAGCTAGGAAGGAAGAAGATTACTGTGTAGTAGATAAACCTGACAAACTATACCTTGGCCAGGTGAACAAGGTCAACATCAACAGTCATGAGTCATGTTGACAATATGTGTCCTTGAAAATTTCAGGTAAATCCCAATTTAATAATATTCTACAAAATATCTAAGCAATTCTCCTCAAAACTATCAAGATCATCAAAAACAAGGAAATTCTGAAAAAATATCATCACAGCCAAGGGAACCCAAGGAGATACAAGGACTAAATATAATGTAGTACCATAGATGAGATCTTGGAACAGAAAAAGAACTAAGATAAAAACTGAGGAAATCAGAATAAAGTATGGACTTTTAGTTAATAATAATAATTTACCAATATCAGTTTGTTCATGGAGACAAATGAAGTATACTTATGTAATGTCAGTAATATGAGAATTGGTTGTGGGGCATATGGGAACACTAGACTGTCCTTATACTTTTTCTGCAATACTAAAAGTATTCTAAAATAAACAGCTTTTTTTTTCTAATTTATTTACTTACGTATTTTTCTTTTGATGTCCTGACCTAACCATTATATCACTCAGAGTCCTTTGTGAAATATTCATTGAAAACCAAAAGTAAACTGGGAAAAGTAACGTGTTAGCATGGTTTCACTCTATATGTTATTTCCTATTACCCAAGGTCTTAATTTTTAGATATCATTTTCTCAAAGAACCCTAAGCAATGGTGGGGCATCTTCTAATGCATAGGCCTCTGTTCCTCACACAGAGTGTATATCACCCCCAGAATCAGTAGCAATACACTGGCAGGTGAAAGAAGCCACATGGCAACCATACTGGATGACAGTTCAGGGTGAGGAGGTGGGGCTGTGAGGAGGGGTTGGTGGTAAGAGTTAAAAATATACCAGAGAGGGCTAGGGTTATAGCTTAGTTGGTATTCTGCTTACCTCACATGCACAAGGCCCTGGTTTCAATCCCCAGCACCACACACACATACACACAAATACATACATCAGAGAATACTAATTTCAAAATAATGTATTTTCAGGCTCCTGTTTAGACTCCTTGGGCATTCAGAACACTTCAGCAAAAGCCAAGTATTATGTATAGATTGGATACATGATACATAAAACAAATATACATGGATACATGTTACGGGTTTTCAAAGATATATGGATGCTGCTGTAACTAATAAAACTCACTCGCATGGGTCAGAAGAAGGACAGGTCATGGAGAAGACATTCAATCTCTTGCTTGAGTTCAAAGTCCTTATCTGGTCACCGTCTTACACCACCTTCTGCACACTACTTCAATTCTTCTGGTTCTGACTCTCAACTTCTCTCCCACCTGGGTTCCCATCTGTCTCTCTTTCACCTGTTGACTCCTGTTGCCCAGTGTCTGTTCAATCAATAGCCATGCTTACTGCTTCCCCTGTAAAGATAAAATTGCTACTTTGGTAGTGTCTGTCCATTTACAACTCATCCCAGTCCAGATCTAGTATCACAACTCTTGTATTTTTAATTTCTGCTGATTTTCTTAATTATTTCCCCCAGAAACCGAAAACCTGAATAAGTACTTGATTTTCCCAGCATTAGCATGGACTTATTGTGAAAAGTCGTCCACATTTTCAGACTGGTTCCCATAACATGACAACAGAGCTCTCAGAAAATACATACCCTATATACCTGCTTTATTTTCATGGTGAGGGAGCATACAGATAGAGGAGGAAAGAGAATATAGAGTGTATCAATTTGTTAGGGCTGCTGTAACCCAGTACCACAAAATGAGTGGCACAAACAACAGTTCTGGAGGCTGGAAACCTGAGTTCAAAGCATCAGCAAGGTGGTTGTTGTTGTTATTGTTTAATATTTTTTGGTAGTTGATGTACCTTTATTTTATTTATTGTATGTGGTGTTGAGAATCGAACCCAGTGCCTCACACATGTTAGGCAAGTGCTTTTCCATTGAACTATAACCACAGCCCCAGGGTTGTTGTTGTTTTTTTTTTTTTTCCTGAGGACTGTGAGGGAAAATTTGTATTATGAGAATGAAAATGAGAACAAATATTTATGGAACATTCTTTGTTCCAACTTTCATGCTAATCTTAAAAACATAATGTGGAAGGAAAAGTTTGACTACCACAATGCATATGGTATGGGGATGCATTTTTTAAAGTTCAAAAATAAGGAGAAAGTACTATGTAAAATACCTACATATATAAGATAAAAATATAAACTCAAAATAATTGACACAAAATTCAGGATAGTAATTACCTGGGGTGAGAATATGGGATGCCTAGAGGGGGAGGCGCACATAGTGGGCCTTCAAATACTGGTAA
Organism: Callospermophilus lateralis; assembly: GCF_048772815.1. Taxonomy (NCBI): domain Eukaryota; kingdom Metazoa; phylum Chordata; class Mammalia; order Rodentia; family Sciuridae; genus Callospermophilus; species Callospermophilus lateralis. Next base: position 42,891,548 of record NC_135305.1, read on the forward strand.
GATACTCTACATCTTTAGCTGGATGAAAGGTACATGAATGCTTGTTTTATTATCCCCTAAATGATACAATTTTTTTATACGTGTCACAACTTGGTGAGAAGCTGTCTATGAGATGGAGATTCTCATGTAAGAGTTTAATTTGAGAGTATTCTTAGAATGCAATGAAGAAAGCAGTATTGTGTAGAGGGTGTGGCTGATGCTCAATTTCATCTCAACAGACTCTCAGCCAAGAGTATAGGGAGTTTGGAGCTGGGATGTCCCTTTAGAGTTGTCCTGATTTGGTGATGGGGGATGAGTCTTTATACAGCCACATTGATCATTCCTGGGATGCAGGCCACCTCAGAGAATGACTTGACCTTGGGCAAAGCTGCTCTCTTCAGCTGGAGTCCTCCACCTAGGGATGACCACTGAGAACTATTGCTCATAACACTCCCAGAATCTGGGACAAAGTCCTTCATTTTAAAAAGGGATGGAGCCACACACCACAGTGTTCACCACACCACCAGTTTATGCCTGGTATTTTTCACACACACACACACACACACACACACACACACACACACACACACTGTTTAAAAGAAAAGAAAATGTAAAAGGCAGAAAGTCCCAGTTGTAAAAACTCATGATTTAGGAGTGGCACAAGATAAACCCAAGAAGAGTCATGAACGTACGTAGAAGGAAGCTGATGAAGAAGAAAACTGAGCTCAGGGTTAGAAGTTCTGTTCATAAAGTGATAACGCCCTATGACCAGTGGAGGTGAAACCAGTGAGTCAGATGTGATTTGGTACTATGACCCAGACTAGGATTAACAGACATAGCTTTCCCAGGTGAGTTAGTTTAACAACTACCCAGAAATTAACTAGATACTGCTTTGTCTGCACCCAACTGAAGGCAGCACAGTGATCCACTATTATAATCTGATCATATTTTAAGATTAGAATTCTTTTTTTTTTTTTTTTGACGTTGTTGTTGTTGTTTTGGGTACCAGGGATTGAATTCAGGGGTACTCAACCACTGAACCACATCCTCAGCCCTATTGTGTGTTTTGTTTAGAGACAGCATCTCACTGAGTTCCTGAGCTCCTCACTTTTGCTGGCTTTGAACTTGCAATCCTTTCTCAGCCTCCAAAGCTACTAGGATTACAGGCATGTGCTACAGCACCCAACTAAGATTAGAATTCTTGAGATACCTTTTACCAGTAGTAGACCCTATCCATTTTCCCAGGATGAGGATCACCTTGTCTTCTCTCCTATTGCCAACCATCTCATAATAGTAAATGTTAGTGTACATTACTCCTTCACTGTGAACCAGGCAATGTTCTAAGTGCTTTGTGCCTTATATATATTATCATGTTTTTTTTTGTTTTTGTTGTCGTTGTTTGTTTGTTATTGTTTTTTTTTGTTGTTGTTTTTTTTTTTTTTTTTTTTTTTTTTTACTAGGGATTGAACCCAGGGGCAATCAATCACTGAGACACATCTTGTGCTCTCTTTATGTTTTATTTTGAGACGTGATCTCCCTAAGTTGCTTACAGCCTCGCTACGTTCCTGAGGCTGGCTTCAAACCTGTGATCCCCCTGCCTCTGCCTCCCAAGCCACTGAGAATTAACAGGCATGCACCACTGTACCTGGCTCCATTCATTCTTTATAACAGCTAAATGACACAGGCACTATAATTATTTTTCTATTTTATTATAAGAAAAAGGAGGCAGAAGTGGATTAAATTGATTACTCAACTTCCCCAAGACCAGCATTGACTCTAAGAGAGATTGATTTCCGTCTGAACACTCAAATGCCTCCCAGAGACAGGGGGGGAATGAGTGCAGCAGGGATGGGAGGTCTGTGTGTTGCACAGTTCTCTGTGCATGGATGTGGTCAGACTAATTGGTCAAGTGGGGATGGCTCAGTTCTGAGACTCAGACATAATGTCCAGACATGGAGAGCATTTCCCCCGGGGTGGGGAGAGCAAGTGCTCTGAGCACCAGAAACAGGTTTCACTTGGCTCCAGCTCTAACTCCACAGCAGCCTCCAAGGAACTCCCCTCTGAGTCTTCAAGATAGTTCTACACAGAGTTCAACTCCCAAGAGTAATATAAATAAATAGTTTTTATATTATAAATAAATAGTATTTATTTAAATCTCATAACTAGGATTATGACCAGAAGTTCTTGTCTGCAGATGGATTCTGAAAGCGAGGTGAGTAGTCACTGTAGATAAGGAAGGATGTGGACAATTTCTCAACTTTATGGAGAACAGCGAAAGCTAAGTGAAAAAGAAAGCAAAAAAAAAAAAAGTCAGTATTGGAATAGGAACTTTCAAGGCTCTCCATATCAAAAAGGGGTTAAGAGCTAGACCATGTGGTCAGACTGACTAGAAAATGGATTAACTCCACAGCTGAGTAACTACCCACCCCTGTACACGTGACAGAAACCCTCTATGGATACGCTGATGCCCACCTGGTAGTACCACCATGCAGTAAAAAGAAGTAGCATGTGTCAAGTGCTTACAACCTCATGTGACCCAAATTATTTTAAGTATCTTTGTTCTATTATTATTTCTTCCTTGGGAGTAGGACATTGTTGGCCTTGACAATTCCATTTCAGGCTTTCTGTTTTTATCTCCAGGAAATCAAGGAGGGGTTCTGGAATCAAGATCATTCAGACTAACAAAGTGACTCACCATTCTGTCTAGAAGGCAGGCAAGTATCTAAGTTAAGAGGCAAGAATACCTAGAAACGCATGAAACTTTATGATTTGAAAAACAAGGCAAAATCACACTTTCTGGCCCTCTGATTCCTTGTTTATATAAGTGCGGTGGATGGAGTGGGTTCCATTGGTGGCTCACAAATGGAGTTCTGAAGAGCCCTGGTGTTGCTCAGAGGAGTGTTAGGCATGGAAGGAAATCTGTGCAGGTAGGACTCTACTCCCCACTGCAACCACAGGGCTCCTCTTGCATCTGTTCCCCAACTGCTACAACTGTAAGAATAAAATACTTGCAGGTGGCAATGGAGCAGAACTACAGGCCCTTGACTCAAAATGTAATCAAGCTCTTCCTGGAGAAGAGTCTCAAAGCTCCTTTTTTTTTTTTTTTTTTTTTTTGTAATTAAAGATGCAGCCATTAAAATACTATACCCTTTTCTTTTATTCATGACAAATCCAAATGAGCACAATTTGGAAAGCAGCAGGGAGGAGAGTGAACAAATTAAATTAATTCTGGTGTTGAATATTAATGTAGTACTATAGAAAAGGAGATACTTTGTGAATTGAAGGCAGTTAAAAAAAATACTTTATCCTTCTTAGGAATTTAGGTCCATTTTTGAGAAGTGATTTTCTCACAATATATCTGTGCATTTGGTCCAATAGGCAGACCACTGGTAGATTATTTCTCCATTAGACAAAGTGCCTAGGACCCATTATATTTACAAGGGCCCATGAAAATATTTTAATGTTCATTTTTGTTAAAATCAGAAGATTTTATACACACACACACACACACACACACACACACACATATATATATATATATATATGCATGTATATATACATATAGATAGACACACATATAATAATGAATTTAGAATTGACTATATTTATCTTGATACCAATGCAGTCATAAAATATAATTTTAAATATTTGTTTAGGAAGGAAGGGGTCCATGAGGCAAATGTGCCTATAGTTCCCTCATGTCATAACTCAGCCCCAACTTTCTGCTACTTAAAAGAGTGAAAGGTCACAAAGGGCACCTGATGTGCTGACCCTACACCCAGCCTGATCTCCACTTCGATGTCAAAACCCTGCAATGTGTCATAAGCTTGTGCTAGCAGCCCTTCCCATTTTTCTCTGATGAGTCAGTCACTTGCTTAAGAATGTTAAAGAAAGTCCCTCTTCCAACTATGGTAGCAGGTCAGCAAGATGGGCGTCACCTGGGAATTTGGTGGAACTACACAGTCTAGAGCCCCACTTCAGACCTACTGAGTTTGATTCTTTACTTGCGTAAGATATCAAGAAATTTTACGTCCATTAAAATGTGTGAAGTTAAGGATTAAGCCAAATGATTAAGCCAAATGATTCAGAGCTGCGGAACCCAGAGCAAGATTAAATTCCTGAGGGTAACTGGGATTTCCCTAAAAAAAGGATAGAGGTAGGGGTAATGTTGAAGACTGGGGACCCCAGAGGGAATCAGGAATGGGATAGAAGAGATCCCTTGGTGAAGATATTACCTTCCAAGGTGCTTTCCTAAAGGACTGGAGTGGGAAAGAGGTTCTTTATGTTTTCTTGGTATTCTAAGTTTGAACACTTGGCTACCCCATGTGACTAATGCTGAAGGGCCAGCACAATAGAATTGACAGTTATCAGCACCACACTCTCCTCCCCTACCTAAGCCCAGGTGAGGAGACTGCATCCTGCCAAACTTGTGCACAGGGCTTCAAGAAAACAATGAGAAGCAAAATGAGCCCAGGTGCACAGTGGAGCCAGAATTAATGCAGAAGATATAAAGACAACAAAGTACCACTTTCAAGTAACCATCTTCCTTGGGATATGAGACCAAAACACCTGCATTCTCTCTACATCCTAGATAGAAGGGAGGTTCATATTACTTCTTATGTTACTTTTTTTTTTCTTAAAGAAGTTTTTTCATTGTTTTAGAATCTTTGAAACCCCTTTAAACATCTACCCCAGGTAGATGATTTCTCCATTAGACAAAGTGTCTAGGACCCATGATATTTACAGGGGCCCATGAAAATATTTTGCTTTTCATTTTTGTTGCTTTAAACAGAACAAATTCTTTGGGGGTGTAGTTCAGTAGTAGTGGTTCCCCAGATTCAGGTCCCAGGACCACAATAAATAAATAAACAAGCAAACAAACAAATAGAACAAAACTTCTAAGTTCCTCCTAGCTGTCACATTGACTATTAGGCCTTATCCTACCTCCATGGGGAGGTTTGGGGCCACCTGTCATACTTGCCTTCTCTTCAGCTTCTAACCATTTGCAGAAACACGCACAAGGAGCCTGAAGATGGTAAAGGGAGAGTACCAGGTTTATTACTGGTAAAGTGAAATGAGGAAGCAGAAAGAAATTCCCACACCAGTAGATAAAGTCTGATTGTTCTATAACCATATTGGTAAATGGTTCTTGGAATCAGCTTGGTCCCTTGTCAAGCCATCAATAAGAATTTGCCTCCATGCACAACTTTTACAAGTCAACCAATCGGCATCAGCCCCATATTTCTGAAAGTTAGCCAATCACAAGCTCGCCTCAATAAATACTCAACAGAGACAACCTGTCAACAGCTTCATCTGTGCAACTATACTTCTACAGGTATGTCAAAGTCCGTAAACCCCTATAACCCATTATTCTCTGAGCTCCACAATTCCTCAAAACCCTGTGTATGGTGGAAACCCCTTCCACCAGATGATGACACAGCGAGAAGGCACTGTGAACCAGGAAGCCCTTGCCAGACACCTGAATCTATCTGCCTGTGCTTCCATCTTGGACTACTACAAGAAATATTCTCTGTATCTATAAGCTGTCCAGGCTATGGTATTGGGCAATGGGTATCAGAGATTGAATTCAGGGGCACTGGACCACAGAGCCACATCACAGCCCTATTGTGTATTTTATTTAAAGACAGGGTCTCACTGAGTTGCTAAGTGCTTCACTTTTGCTGAGGCTGGCTTTGAACTCCTGATCCTCCTGCCTCAGCCTCCCAAGCTGCTGGGATTACAGGCATGCACCACCATGCCCAGCTATTTTGTTATAGTGTCCCACACTAAGACTCTGAGCAGTTGGTGTAGGGAAGGCGTTCAGGACCAGTTATGAGATTCGGTACAGCTCTGCCTACCACTGAGACTATGTGCTTTTCTGGGAACATCAACAAAGGGACATCTTACCCAGCATTATATTTAACAGAATTTATATGTAGAGAAAAATTATCTTAAATGCTTTCCACATAATTGTTTCCACTACTTGAGTGAAATTAAGAAAAACATTTTCCTATCACAAATTATTCTGTTTGTTTAGCTCCTAGAAAAAGTATACAGTCTTTTTCACTTGAGCACATATCATCATCTTTATTATCTTTCAGTGGTTTGTAAAATGTCAAGAGGAGAATCTGTGACAGTTTCCCAAGCCTACTTGACCAGAGCATTCTTTATTATTATTCTTGGAGCACTGATAATATCTCCTGAAACCAATATTTTGCCAAATAATTTGAGATTCACTGATGAAAATAGTGATTGGAATCATTGAGTACTTCGAAATGCAAGTGCCTCTGCCCCATCCAAGACCTGAAGAATCTTCCTTCAACCAGACTGTACCCATTCCAGTAATTCTAAATTGCAGTGAGGGTTGGAAACAGCCAGTGTAGATCATTTCTAAAGCTCCTTATAAGAAAAAAAAAAAAAAAAGTGGGACAGGAATATTTGGAAGAAAGGAAATTATCTGAAATTTGTTTGATACAAGTCAAGTAAAATAAGGCATAAGAAAATATGAAATACTGAAGAAGTGGTAGCAGTATGGAATAGTTTTAGGGCACAAGTGTTTTGACCCAAGTAAATTGAATGTTACTCATTTCCCCCAAACACTCTCTGAGCTGCTTACCTTTCCACTTATACCTTAAGCTATGGAATCACACACGGCCTTGGCCTTGTGCATGCTAAGCTCCTGCTCCACTACTGAGCTACAGCTCCACCTCAAAAGCAAACCCTTTTTAAAGATAAACTGTAAAGTACAATCAGGGATCCCTTTCTTGGGTGCTTGACCAAGAATTCATTTTAATGACCATTTTGATTCCAATGTTCTCCTACCCTTTACTCTGCATCTTGGATTTGGGTCCAGAGACTGCTTTTCTGGTTTGACCATGGACTTGCAGTCTGTCAGATTTGTATCAACCTAAGGCTCAAGATCTTTCAGAGTGCTGGCACTTCTGCAGATCTCAGTTCCTTTGCAGTTTCACTTGCTCAGCCTGGGAAACCCAGTTTCCCTTTTCTGTGAGCCACATGGGGCTGGGGTGGGTGCTCCCTTTTCCTCTTTCTGCTCAGTCTTCTTTCCTCTCTGTTCCCCCAGTGTCCCCCACCCCAGGGTCCCAGGGTCCTGCAGCTTAGTCAAAGAAAACTCCCAGAAGGTCTTTTACTTCTTCCTGTAGGCTCTGGACACTCATGAAAACAACTTAAAATTGGCAAAAAAAAAAAAAAAAGTATGAGAGTCCTGATTACATAGAATCTCAGCTTCCTCAAAATTGCCTCTTTATCTCACACTCATATTTTAAATGTGAAAACAAGCACAGCGAAACGCAGGATCATTTTTATGAAATCTTCTTTGTGACTTGTAAGTCACCATTTTTTGTTCCCTTCATAGATCTGCCAGAGCCGCCTGCTTGATTTGCATACAAATTTGAGTTACAATGAGTACTCCTGAGCCACTACAGGCTGACCACTGTTTGGGTCCTGGATTAGCCCTCATTACATAACCCACTGCAAGATACTTCACTCCTGGGGAGCTGTTGCCTTGATTTACACTATTAAATGTGGCATCAATAGGGTTTCATAACTTTTTAACTACTCCTTTTCCTTCTCTCTTACTTTTTCCACTAACATTAACGAAAGTAAATTTTGTATTTTTGTAAGTAGAAGATTGAACTATCCCAGAGGTCATGCAAGTATGCAAGAATTTTTTTTCTCATCTTTCACCCTCATTATCACCTCTATAAGAGAAGTGAAAGCAAAACCCAAGTATTCTCATAGCACTAGAAATGGAATAGCTGTGGGTAAGAGAAAATTAAACTTAACTAAAATGTGCCTTGAAATTTCTTACATTTCTCAGAGTGCTAGAATTAATCAGGAGGCTCAGGATCCTATGAATGATTTTAACAGAATTGTATCAGGGCAAAAAAAAATTTTTTCTAGATTTATATTTGGAAAAGTAGGCCTCGAACTTAATAATAAGAACACAGCTCAATTTTAAAAAGGACCAAGATCTTAAAACACACATCACCAAAAACACATAGATGACAAACAAGTATATGAAAGGAAGTCCCACATCATATGTTATCAGGGAAATACAAAGTGAAACAACATTAAGATTCAGCTGAATACCCATCAGAATGGCCAAAATCTAGAACACTGAAAACACCTAATGCTGACAAGGATGTGGGGCAACAGGAACTCTCATTTATTGCTGGTGGCAATGCAAAATGACAAAGCCATTTTGGAAAGACAGCTTACTAGTTTCTTGTACAAATAATCATACTCTTATCATGGGATCCAGCAATGGCACTCCTTAGTAATTACCCAATGGAGTTGAAAACATGTCCACACAAAGACCTGCACACTTATGTTTACAGCAGTTTTATTCATAATTTCCAAAACTTGAGAAGCAACTAAGATGTCCCTCAGAGTGTAAATGCATAAGCATTGGTACATCTAAACAGTGGAATATTACTCAGTGCTATTATTCAGTGCTAAAAAGGAAAGCACTATCAAGCCATAAAAAGACACAGAGGAAATTTACATGCATAATACTAAGTGAAAGAAGACAATCTGAAAAGGTTGCCCAATGTATGATTTCAACTAGAAAAGGCAGTTCTAGAAAAAGTAAAACTATGGAGATAGTGAAAAGATCAGTGGCAAAGGGCTAGGGAGAGAGAGGAATAAATAGATTTGGAGAGCATTTGAGGGCAGCAATATTCTGTAGTTTATTGTCATGGTAAATACACATGATTTCTAGCTTAGTTTAGTATTTGCTTTTATCTGCAACACTCAGCTAATGAAAATATCTTATTGGTTCCTGGAAAAGCATAAACTATTTTAACCTAACACATTATCCAGTGACCAAAGGGCTTACAGAGAACCAAAAGAAGGCTATATAGTAGAGCTGAGAACATGAGGGAGGTGTGGTAAAAGGTGAGCTGGGCATGCGAAAACACACAGGACAGAGGTAAACGACTTGAATACTGGGGGAGGGGGTGGCAAATAATATGTGAAATGACCACAGTAGGATAAGAGGGAGTGGCAGAACATAAGGTAAAGTGGAGAGTATAATCCTGACCGAGTAGTATTCAAATCAGTTTTAATTTTAAACAAAACAACAATACTCTACTGCAAAATTATACATATATATATATGAAGGATGTGACTCAAGTAGAAGGTGATACTATTAGATTTGTATTTTGAAAATTGCAGTGTTTTAGAAAACTTAAAAACACAAAAACCTCTGAATGTGCTTACAGTCATAAGATATTGCACCCATGAAAACAAAACTGGGGGTTCCTTACAGCTATGATATACTAAGGGATTGGTAAATTTGATGAACACACGTCCGACTTTTTCTTCCCTATGAAACCCACTAGAAGGAAAATTTTTAAATAAAAACAAACAACATGAGAAAAGAGAAAGGAGGCAAGGCTACCGAAATGCCAGTCTAGAAAGAAGATGGAGGATCATAGTGCACTGGAGACCTCCAAAAACCAAGTCCCAAACTGGTGGTGTGAAAGCACCAGCCAGGAGACTCCAGAGTCCACAACTTGATAGCATCAAGTACCTTTGGAGATGAGGATAAAGTGGAGCCCCAGATTAGGAGGTCAAGGTGTAGACTGGGAAGCCAAGTGAGCCTCAGACCCCCTCCCCTACCTGTGCTGCTGAGTGTCCATCTGTCCGTTCCCTACCTTAGCACAAGTCTTGAAGTTCTTTCCCTCTAGTAAAGAGATTTGGGATGATGGATACCATGCATAGTTAAAGGTGGAAATACCATGCCAAAAGCAGGACTTAAGGAGATGTCTGAGCAGCGAATGAAAGGAAAACCTGCTCTCTTCCCCTTCATGGTTTCTAAATTACTCCTTACCAGGCCCTTCCCCTTCTGAAAGGAGGTGAGGTGTTCTGCTCCAGGGATTCCCTGCAAAACAAGATGAGAATCATAGAAGGACAAAGTCCAATCATCCCAAGTAAAACTCAACTACTTCGTCAAACACCTATAAGCATGAACACGTGCTTTGTTCTGGAGGGAAGTATTATCTTTGAAGGCTATTTGCTTTGCAAACTTCCTTAGGAGAGGTAATTCATAACGAAGGGAAGTTCGGCCTGCTTGCTATATGTGCAGACACATGAAAGACCATTAAGAATTACCTCCCCAACCTATACACTCAGACCTCCCCATATATTGCCTTCACCACTCTTACAACTAAATTGTAATTACATAGTTATTTGAGGGAACGTGTGCTTACTATTTTTTTTCTTCTCTAAATAACCAGCTCCATAAAGGCAGGGGCCATGTCTATTGTGTTCATTACTACTTCTCCAAGGTCTAGCAGATTGAAGGTACAGAGCACAAGCACAATAAATCTTCTTCGAGTAACTGGTTCATTGATAATTAGAATAGAGTGCAGCAGAGATACAACCTGAAGGAAGATGAGTGACAGAATACTAAAGTCACAAGGTGTAATGTATTTTACTATTTCTTCACATTCCAGGACTTGTTATTTTACTAAGCACCTTTCATATATTACTTCATGAAAGCTTCACATATATCTTTGAATTAAATGTCAAAGTTAAGAGACTTGTCCAAGATCAATGGATTTTTGAAGGGGAAAAAAAATACCTGAAATTTGATATTTCAAGCTGCATACTCTTCCTTCTATTTTATAAAGGCTTTTATCCAGAACAATTACAGCACAAAACAAGGTCAAAAAGCAAAATTAGGGGGAATGCTTTTTAATACTTAATTTAATTGAAAGGTTAGATATTTGTAAAAATATTTTATTTATTCATTTTATCTGTTATAGCAAATGTGAATGAGTTGAGCTCAATTTCCATCATTCTATAGATTAAAAATAGCAACATTTTATATATTTATAGAATGTTCAACATTTTATATCATTTTATCCTCTCAAAACACAAAAAAAGGTAGATATTACTACTGCTTCTCAAATGACTTGAGGATCTGGAGGATTTAAATAATAGACAGAAATTGCATAGTTAATCCCCAAGAGTTGAAATATAAACATGTTAGATTGAAAATATGCCTTCTTATAAAGGAAATTGCCCTCCCAAGATGCAGAAATCCCCTTCTTCAGTATCACTCAAAACAGTATTTTCTAATGTTTTTTTGCTATACATTAATCTTTTACTTTGTCTTATTATGTCAAATACTGTGAAATTAAGAAACTATTTCCTAAAATAAACCTACTCACATAAAAAGTGGCATATAAACTCATGGAAATAATCACATATATACTTTAGAATTTAGATTTTCCCTGGAAAAATGAAATTAGATTTAAATAAATATTATTAGTTTAAAATTATATTATGCTTTAAGTTCATACTAGTCATGAGATCAGGTATAGCAGATAAAACAGAATGCATGCAAGTAGAATTTACAAATGTTATTTCCTCTTTTCATTCATTGTTTCAGTCTCATTTCATATAAAGAAAACATCATTTGTGCCGTTTATTTGGCATTTACCACTTATTCCTTTATAGGTCATCTTTTTATGCATTGAATTCCTAGCCTTTCACAATCAGAATGTAAGTCACTTTAGGATGTGGATCCTGTCCTACGGTTTGCAATTCTCTCTCCTCCCGCTCTGCAAGGTGTCAAGGCTTATTCAGATGAGTTCCTGGCTTTGATCTTTCCATTCTTCTTTATTCACAAGGATAATCTAACTGAGGCAAAAGTAAGTTACAATCCTTCAAAAATCAGCACTTGGGGGGCTCATTTTCAAGGCTATTCCAATATGGAGGAGATGCTTTCAATTTGACAACTGGTCTTCTATTCCCAAGCTGGATCCCCAAAGTCCTCAGATACACAGTCCACCCTGTATTTTATTGCTATTCCCATGTTCTTTATCAGAAAATTTTTCATAATATCTCAGTTTCTCCTAGGGTTGGGGGGAAAAGCAAAGTTGAGATTGGCTTTCTCCCTAAATAGAAATCCGAATTGCAATTTATACCTCAGAGTTTGCCATCCTGAGGCAAAGATATTTACTTGTTTTTTTGGTGGTTGTTGTTGTTGTTGTTTTAATTCCAGCATCTGACAATCACCGGTAAGATCTGCCCCAGAGAAGCCAGACTTACAGTTGTGTGCTTGCTGGCAAAGCAGCCCTGGTAGCACAAGGGGAGTACTCCAAAGAACAATTGTGGGTACTATAAAGTGAAGGTGGAAAGCAATGAAACACAGAAATAGTAAAAAGTGTTCTGAGGGTATTTGGTCATAACACTTACGGTGTCCCCTTCAGCTCTACTCACCAGAAGCAGCTTGCAAGAGAAGACTGTGGAAAACTGGGTGCCCTAATACACAGCCTAGGACAGTGACTTTGATGGCCCAGCACTTACCTGTGATGTACACAGCTAAAATTACAAGAAGGAGAAAACAAGGTGATATAAGCATGGAGCCCTCCATCCCGGGAGCAGAGTACTAGGAAAGGTGCCAGAGCTACAATGGAAGATATCTGATAGGATAGCTAGAGCTGCAGAGGTGATGAAGGTCAATGTCAAAGAGAAGGACGACAATGTTAGCGCTTCCGAATGCACATGAGTCACTGTGACATTGCCAAAAAACCGAGAGGAAGGAACTTGGACAGATGCTGCTGCAGTTCCTTGGACTAGACCTCAGCTAGAGAAATTCTATTTAATTGGAGATTGGTGTGGCTTGGGGAAAGACAGATGACAATCTCGTTTTTCTGCCACACTGCTATTACTCAGTCCAAATTATAGTTAAAATTATTTTCAGACATGATGGACAAAAATTAAAGATATTCGACCTATCTTTTCACTTCCTACCAGCAAATCTGTGCAAAGTGTTGCTGTCCAGGTCAAAAGTCTTTTCATTCATGTCCCACAGTTCACATTGCTACAGAGAGAGGTGGGATTTTGTTTGTCTGTTTGTTTGTTTTGCCAGTAATTTGCCTAATTAATGTCTTCTATTCATGTTGTATATAAAACTATATCAGAAATCATAAAACTATTTTTTGCATTTTATAGATATACTTTAAACTGAATACCACACTTGATGGACATAAAGGAGAAAAAGGAGAGTTCTTGGTTTGAAAAAGAATCAGCATGCATGCAAATAATAAGCACAAGTTTCAGTTCAATGGTTACTCATGGGAAGAATGAAAAGGAATTGGATTTGGAAGGGGTACACTATGCTTTTTTTGTGTACCCAATATATTTTGTACCAAAAATCCAAATAATTAAATGGAAATAAATGCAAGCAATGGTATTTCCTTGCCTCGCTCTGAAGGATCAACCTTGAACAATACTTCGGTGTATATTTCATTTCATTTGGGACATTGTGTAAAGATGTTGCAGCCTAGAATTTATAGGGACAAACCAATTAAACAGTGAAAAGTCAATTAGAGAGATATTTAAGTGGCGACTGTATGTGGAGTTATAAGGAGTATGAGTTATTTGTATGATTTTTGGAGTTCTAGGAAAATTGCTTGCTCTCCTACTCTAGAGTCCCCAAGCTACATTTTAGGACAATCTCTAAGTCCCCATATATATCATTAGCTCAAATTTTCAGTTCCCAATTCAGTATGTGAAATGAAAGAGTCAATCAGTAAGTGTTCCAACAAAGCCTTTTCTAAGCACTTTTGTGCCAAACACTATATGTGCCAGACAGCTAATTAAGAGATAGGCCATGTCCTCCAAGAGCCGATTGTTATTATAATAAGATGATAATAGCTAACATTTATTGAGACCTTTAGTAATGCCTGTGCTGGGTGCTGAGTATTTTACGTGCATGATCTCATTAAATCCTTAGGACATCCCTATGAGGCAGGTACCATTATCCCCAATATACAGATGAAGAAGCAGAAGTTTCCCAAATAAATAACTGAGGATTACCTGGAGCTGAACCAAGATTAGAACCCAGGATTTACTGATTATAATATCTGTATGCCTCATCACTAAGGTACATGGCAGAAATCAATGAAAAAGTTTCTATGGAAATCTTAAAGAAAAAATTACTAGCTCTAGCTATAGAACTTAATGATAGGTTCAAAGAAAATGATGTGACTGGACAGAATTTTAATAGATAGGTGCCAAAGAACATTTCAGAAAGAGACATGGTGGTATATGCCTGTAATTACAGTGGCACATGCCTCTAGTATTAGCTATTTGAGAGGTTGAGGCAGGAGGATTGCAAGTTCCAAGCCAGCCTACTGCTTCAAAAATAAAAAGGGGCTGGAGATAAAACTCAGTGATAGAGCACCCAGAGCACTTGCTTAGGATGTACCAGCCCCTGGGTTTAATCGCCAGCACTGTCAAAAAAAAAAAAAAAAAAAAAAAAAAGAAGAAGAAGAAGAATTCCCAAAAACTTTAACAGAGGCATGAGATAGACAATATTATGTGTAAAGATGTGTAAATAGCTTTCTGTGTTTCAGTGATGCATGCATTTGGGTTCTTAAATAACTGAGCTGGATGCTCAGTTGTTACCAACTCATTTACCTAAGACTCATTTACATGTAAAATGAGAGGCTTGAACTAGAGTACCCTAGGATTGTGATTCTACAAAACCAGAGGCCTGGGGTATAGCTCAGTGATGGAGTGCTTTCATGTGCAAGGCCCTGGGTTCAGTTCCTGGACAAAAAGTTTCCTGGTTCAGTGCTGGGAAAAAAATAAAAAAAGTAAATGGAAGTAGGTAACCTCTGATCATGACAAGTTTGAAGTGATAGTTGAGAACACAGAGCACATTAACAGGAAAATAGATTGACATGTATACTTGTAACTTAAAAAGAAACATTACCAAAGAACAAAACAACAACAAAAACCAGAAAAAGAAAAAAGAAAAGAACCTAAAGAAAAGATCAGGTCTGGTGCACTTAATTGGAAAACCCAAGATCACACCGTTAAAAAGTAGGAGGAAGGTGATTCTAGAGATCGAATAAGAAAAGGGTAGAAATTCTCTCTTAGGTAGAATCGTGTGTAAGAAGAAATTTTGTTTTTTTAGTTTTTCATTTTAAAATAACTAATTATCAAGAATACTAGTGCATTTCTCCTTACAGTCATATGATGATCATTTCAATATTTATAACTATTTTGTGTGACTGCTTGAAATCTTTCCAGGTTATGTAAATTTTATAATTCCTTTAAATTTTATCAAGAGGGCGGTATTGGGAGGTTACTGAAAGGGTTATCAGAAATTAAACATAATTGCTGTTTGTATTACTATGGGAACCATATGTAAAGTATCACCAAGGTTACAAGTATAAACATCTATGACTCAAATTATTGCAAAACACTACCATATTTGGGTAAGGTTTTTAGAGGAAGAGAGCAGCCAGTTAATCAAGCAACAACATTTACTGAGTACCCACTGTATATATTACACAGTGACACATTAGGTGTCACTGAGTGAAAATAAAAATATAATTGGAGGAAAAAGCCTAAAACCCAGGAATACATTGATGCAGCAGGTACTGTAAACTGAATGGACGGGATGGCAGAGAAATCATGTTCACTCAAATTTTATTCGGTGGAGCGTATCTAGACTTTAAAGAGGGAGAAAGAAAATCTTGTAGTGGAAAGAATATGAGATATAGACTGAATTATTCCAATCCCAGCTTGATCTTTTAGAAGTTTTGTAGCACTGGACAAATAATTTAGCCTCAGTTTTTCTTCTGTAAAATGGGTGTAATACAAATAAGTACCTTACTTCATGAAGTTACAATGAGAAATCAACAAAGCAATGACTTGTAAACTGTAAAAGAGTAAACATGGTATTGATTTAGATCCAGTGAGGTCCTTGAACAGTGTGGTTTATTATCTTTCATGTCTTCTTCACAACATCTAACTTCAACAGGATACCTGCTTTTTCCTGCGTGTGTCAGCATGCTTCGTCTTCCTGTTCTGTCTCCAAATGAACACTCAAAAAATTACTTAATAATAGTGTCTTGCACCTGAATAGTTATTTGAACTCTTTAAGGTATTCTTACAAGTCAATTATATGCAGCTGTCAAATTCATCCTGCTGGACATATTTCTGATAAAGTCATATCACGGTTCAAATATTTTCAACAGTCTCTTATTTTCTACTGAGTAAAGTCTTAACTTCCATCTAAAGCTTTTCTTCTTAAAGTGTGGTCTTAAGACCAATAGCATTGGCCTCACCTGGGAGCTTGTCAGGAATGCAGATTCTCCAGTCCCATCTCAAGACTATCAAATTAGCAACTTCACTTTAACAAATTTCCAGTTGATTCACATATACAGTTTTGACAACAATCTTATCCTCTTGTAAACTTGAAGCCTCAGTGGTAGTTGCCAAACTTAGCAAATAAAGGACAGCCAGTAAAATTTGAAATGATAATGGCTTAATATCTCTCAAGTGCTTCATGGAAAAATACTTATAATTTAAAATATTAATTGGTTGTGTGCAAAATCTCTTAGGTGTCCTATATATAATCTGGCAAGCCGATTCAGGAGGATAGGCTCTAAGTCTAACATTATATGTATTTCCCTGCAATAGTACCATGTCTTCTCTAAGTTTGTTTTAATGAATACAGTTAGCTTCATTACGATTTCTGGTTTTTGTTTGTTTTCAACATTGTATATCCCCAGAGACTAACCCTATGACGGGTACATAATAAAAGACCAATAAGTATTTGTTGGGTGAATAAATGAATATATCAAGAGCAATCTCACAATTATGGACTGGGTTGTGTGTGTGCATATTTTAATTAAAGCTGAGTATTTTTCCTATATTTAAACTGTTTTAAATTGGTTCAGCTTTTCACATTTCAGCTGGCAGAGTTCAGGCCTTGGTGGGAACATAATCAAAGGCTCAGAACGTACTCATCACAGACTGGGTCCATCTGGTCATCAGTTAGGAGAGAACCCTATATTCATGATGCTGACAAGCCTGCAGCTGGCGGGTAGCAGACACCGCCCCCTCCCCGGCGCCGCGCACGCGCACCGCACAGCCCAGCCATCCCCGAAGACCAGGCAGGGGAGGCGGGGCTCCAGGGGCGCGTGCGCGGCAGCTTGGGCGACGGGCCCCTCCCTTGGCGGGGGCGCGCGGCGCGGAGGACCGCACGGAAAGGGGGAAGTCAGGTGGCCGCTGCCGCCGCCGCCACGGTTTGTCGCCAGAAGGAAGATGGCGGATCTGGAGGAGCAGTTGTCTGATGAGGAGAAGGTAAGAGCAGCGGGGGCGGCGGAGCCGATCCGGTGGAGCCAGCAGCACCGCGTCATATGGGCCCTGAGTCTGGCCTCCAGGGAAGGGCACTGGCTATGCGCTCGGTGCCCTTCCTCCCGCCTGGTTGCGCCCGAGTGCCTGCCCCTGTCAGTCACCCGAGGCCCCGCGCGGGGGCAGGTCTCTTCCAGGCCTGCTAACTCCGCTCCTTGTAGGGTGTGTGCTCCGAAAATAGGAAGCGGGAGCGAGCGGACGGCCGCGGGCCTGCGCAACGGGCGGGGGCGGGGGCGCGGGCGGCTGCCGCGGGGGACCCCCTAAGGTCCCCGGCCCTGTGCTCGAAACTGGAGACCGTGGAGGGGCTGTGACCTGGCCTGGAGCGGCCCAAGGGCAGTACCCTGCCCAGCGGCCTGGCCTGGGAGTGTGGCCCGGCGAGGGGAAAAATCGCTTAGGAAGCAGACCTTCACTTCTGCCGCCTTAATCCCCTCCCCAAAAAGAAGTGCTTCCTTTCCTGATTCTCTAGGGTGTTTCCTTTCCCGTGGAGGTCTCTACCTTCCGCCCTTCCAAACACACACACAGCCGTCTTTTTTTTTTTTTTTTTTCTTTCTTTCTTCTTTTTTGGCTTTTTCTGTAAGCTTTGCAGTTCCCATGTTCCCTGGAAGGCAGTAGAGTTGTTCACATAGAGATCCCCCCACTCCCATATCTGTTTTCTGCCCAGGATGGCAGTTGTCCCCCTGGGGGCCTATTTGGTAGCAGCACCCGGTCTTGTAGGACTTCTAAAGAGAGGAGATGGTGCAACTCCTTTTACTGTGTGTTAGATGAAGTGACAGCATTGGAACCAGATAAACGACTCAAGTTCTAAGACATTTAAAATTAGAAATCTTATCATTGAAGTAGTTCTTTTATTTGCCGGTTTCCTTTGGCAACTTTGAAGGCTCCATACCCGGGAGGTGGGTAAGGTGGAATGGAGGAATTCTGCAGATTTTGAATATTTCTTGGAAAGGACCTTGACTTTTTTTTTTTTTTTTTTTTAACTGAGAAGTAACTGACATGAATATATCACGATAGCTACAGTTTTGGAGATATCCAGACTCTTAATTTAACAGTGCTTCATTTTTTAAGTTCTGAAACAGTACAGTCATATAAGAAACATGTACAGTTATATTATGGTGTTTAGGAAATGCCAGTGTCGCTTAAGGAGATTTCAGCTAGAGCCCTCTGTTTTTATATTCTGTGTTCTTGCACCTGAATGTAAAGTTCTGTTTCCTTCCTGATGTGTGCGTGCGAAGTCAACCTCATCTTCATTTTTGGAAGTCTTTTTTTTTTTTTTCCTCCCCCTTCTGTACTGTGTAGTTCTCTGAAATCCAAAGACCAAATAGGTAGGTAGATCCCTATATCCTCCAAAGTCGCTTTGCAGTATTCACATATGTAGAGCCACAAGTTGGTAGCTGAAAATGTATATGAGTGGGTACATACATACACATACTTAAAATTAATCAGTGCTAAGAAGTTTTAGAAAGAGAGTGTCATTTTTTTCCCTAAGGTTCTTAAGTGGTGATTAGTATCTCAAGTATCTTGAAACCTGAGGTGAGTGTATTCAGCATGGTAGTTGATATAGACATGCCAGTGTGTTGAAAGGCCTAAAATAATTTTTTTTTTTTCAAAATGAGATAGAAGATTCTATATTATCTGGCACTCAGGACATTAAGCTTCATGAAGAGGTGTTGTCTTTGTCTACTAATATAATGTTCTATGAGTAAATGAATGAAAAGTCTAAATTTAATTTTGATTTTTTTTTAATTTGAAGTTTTGTAAGAATATAGATATTTTACAGAAGATTTTATCACTGTATTTTCTAATCTTAAAAACACTCACCAAAGTTTGGGTTAAATTCAAGTAACCATTTAAGTGAAATTTTAACATTCTTGTCACTTTATATTTAGGTATTATTTTAATCTTTTGGGAGGAGGATATTGGGTTTAGGATCAGAAATAGAGTTTAGAGATGATATTTTTGAACTAATACTTAAATTGTATTACTCTTCATGTTGTCTTATTTTTAATTTTCAAAAAATAAGCTTTTAATACTTTTAAGCTTTTGAAATTTCCATTATAGATTGCAGATATAAGGAAAGAAGCTGTTAAGATGTGTGCTACAATCATGTGTATGCCTGGCTCAGTTAGACAGATACATTTGTTACTTAATTTTTTTTAAATCAGGTTTAAAAGCTTTAAGTAATTCACCCAAGGACACCTAACTAGGAAGTGGCAGAGATGGAATTTAAACGCAAATTTGTCTGAATCCAAATCTAAGGTTCTGGTTCTTATGCTCCCTTAAGCAAAATTGATTTTAGGACTCTTCTGGTTTTGTGTGTTGGTTTTTAATTTGTTGACAGCTTATATTGTATTTTTAAATTTTTTTAAGTTGTAGATGGACACAATACCTTTATTTTATTTATTTGTTTTTATGTGGTGCTAAGGATCGAACCCAGTACCTCACGCATGCTGTGCAAGCACTCTGAAACTGAGCTGCAACCCCAGCCTTCGACAGTGTATTTTGAAAAAGAAAAAAAGTTTTTCTTTTTTATTTTTTAAATAAAAATTTTACACACCTGACATTAAATAGTATTGGGTTAGTTTATTGTTAACACATTTAAGTGCTTTATGCTACTGATATAGTTTCATGTATGCCCTATGGTGGAAAGTATTTTAGGAATTAACCTAGAATTATAGCTTTGCTTTTAAAACTTGTATGCAGATGCTTTTTGAGGATTACCACTATGAAACCAACAAACTGGATTAATAGGAAATAACTTTAACTGAAGAAGCACAATGAAGTTCTTTAAATTAATTAATTGTACTGTGTCCCACAGGTTTTTTTTACATTGTAATAGAAACTCTAGGCAAAAATCAATTCACATTTTCCATTCCTGGGTCAGCCATAAGGTATGCTAAAGCATTTTTGTGAATTGGAAATAACATGAAATTTTGGTGTAACACTCAAATGAAAAGAGCCATTATCGGGCTAGGGCTGTAGCTCAGTGGCAAAGCGCTTGCCTAATACATGTGAGGCACTGGGTTCGACTCTCAGCACAACATAAAAATTAACAAATAAAATAAAGGCATTCTGTCCATCTACAACTACAAAAAAATTTAAAAAAAGAAAGAAAGAAAGAAAGAAAGAAAGAAAGAAAGAAAGAAAAGAACCATTACCAAACTTTCCAGAAGGAAGATAGTCATTGATGGGAAAAGCTCTTCCTTTTTTCTTCTTCTTCTTTTCCCCATCCCTCATCCCCCAAATAACCCACTCCTATAGATTCAACTATTATGCCTTTGCAAATATGTCTCAGGTACTTAGCTCTAGCTCTAACTCTTCTCCTGAGCACTGACATTTTAATCTGCTGACGTGTTTATCGGAGATGGTTAACTAGATATTTTCAAATGGAGCTACCTCAAAGTAAATTTATAATCTTCCTTCATTTTTCCTCTACTCAAAGGAAAGCAGAAATCTATCTTCTCTTGCTCATTTTTCTCTTTATTTCTATTGTTGCATTCATCTAGGACTTTAAACTTCAGCTTTATTTTAACTTTTTGTTTTTCCTGTACTTTATAATCTGTATTTTGCCACTTCATTGTAAAAAAAAAAAAATGCCTTATACAAATTATTTCTTGCTTGGAAAGTTAATTCATTTGTGTTAATATTTGGTTTACTACCTATCAGTTGACCAGATTATTTGGTGACAATACTTCATTGTGCATACAGATTGGAAATTTGATTGTACCTGTTATGTGACAATATGACAACAGTAAAGGAAGGAAAATAAAGGAACAAAAGAGGGGTTAGAAATGTGTCACATTTTTTTTCCTGTTATATTTGTTATTGTTAGGTTTTTAATTGCAGTTTCTAGACTAAACCCCTCAGCTACCTATATCTAATCTGTACTTTAATATATTGGTTCTCTACTCTCAAATTTTTAGTGGATAGATCCTCCATTCCTTTACCGGGAAGCCCAACTCTTTAAATAGTATTAATGGCTTTGTATTCCATTCTAATCTCAATTGTTCTGACATTTTCAATACATTCAGACATCTACATACTGGTCCATTTGTAGCAGCTTGAATGAATTATGTCAGCCTTAGTCTCCTCTGAAATTCAAGGACATTATAATAGTAAATGCCTTCTCCATTTAACTGATTATCAGTAGTGCCTGGCATGTTGGCAGCACACTAATAAGTGGTAGATGTTTTTCTCTGATCCTGGCTTCTCATCCCCTTTGGAGTATTGGTACTGCTCTCAGGTCTGTCTCCTTTTTTTGGAAAGATGAACATTTTACTCAACCCTCAAGATTTAGCTCAGATCACATGGCCCATTTAATCTCTCTTCTGAACTCTGTAACACATCATTAATATTAAATACAGTTTTGCTTAATAGTTCTTTTTTCCCCTTTTCTCTTGGAATCCCTAAGTACAGAAATAATGTCATTTTTTAGCATCTATCATTATTCAGCATGTGATAAAGTAGAACAGTTCAATGAGTAAATGAACATAGACATGAGACCCTGTCTCTAAATAAAATACAAACGAGGGCTGTGGATGTGGCTCAGTGGTCCAGTGCCCCTGAGTTCAATCCCTGGTACCTCCCACCCCCCCCCCAAAAAAAAAAAGAGGGGGAGAGAGAGGGAATGGAACTAAGTATGGTGGCATATGCCTGTAATACCAGCAGCTCTGGAGACTGGGGCAGGAGGATTGCAAGTTCAAAGCCAGCTTCAGCAACTTAGTGAGTCCCTAAGTAATTTAGCAAGACTCTGTCTCAAAAAAAAAAAAAAAAAAAAAAAAGCAGGGACTGAGGATGTAGCTCATTGGTAAAGCACTGAGTTCAATAACCCATTACCAAGAAGAAGAAGAAGAGAGGGACTGGTAAATTTTATGAAAAAAAAAAAAGTAGTAATAGCATATAATGTCAGGTTTTCAAAGGAAGAATCTATAGTGCCTAAATTTTTCATTCTTACATATTGTTATAGAATTTAAAGATTTAAAATGAACTTCCTGGTGCTCTTTGAGGTACAGGTGATATTGGCCAGGGTTCAAATAGGAAATATTCTTTTTAGGCAGTTGATATACTTTTCCTTCACTATACAAATATAACTTTCTTCAGTTGTATCAATATAACTTGATGTGTTAAAACAATATAGGCTGCCTTTATATTTCATCATAATTAATATAAAATTAGTAGTATTCCTATTAACCAAAAGGTAAACTCAACCAGTAAACTATTAATTTAGGATGTATTCATTCCTAATATCCTTCAGTAGAAGAATTGTTATTTCACCAATACCTACTGTAGACAGGAACTTGGTGGCAGCCATAACATTAGTGAATTTTTCAGATTTGGCACATTAAGGCAGATTTATAGTACATTTCAGTGCATTTGGGAACCATTTTTACATAGAATAAAGGTAACTCCATAGATAGAATATCGCATTTTAGTGTAATAATGTAGATATAAAAATGCTTGGAGCAGAGTACCAAAAAATGATTGAAAAGCCCAATAGCAAAACCTGACCTGGATTTTATACTCTGTCCCAAAAGCCTAATCAATCCCTGGAAGTGATAATTTATTGCAGGAGATTTATGTATATTGAAGAAAATAAGATCTTTGTTTTCTAAAGACTACTCTTCCAACAGGTTCCAAAAATACCATAGAGCCTGGCATGGTGGTACATATGCATAATCCTAACTACTTGGGAGGCTGAAGCAGGAGGATCACAACTTCAAGATTAGCCTGAGCAATGTAGAGAGACCCTGTCTCAAAACTAAAAAGGAGCAGAGATATAGCTCAGTGGTAGAGTGTTTGCCGAGCAAACAGGAAGCCCTAGTTTTAGTCTTTGGTACTGGGGTGGTGGGAGGACCAGTAAAAACAACATTCATAGATTTGGTTCAAAAAAGAATTTCATAGATTTTTTTGAATGTTAGATATACAATCTTTACATTCTTACTCATAGACACTTATTTATATTCAACTATGACTCTAATGGCTGAGAACTTTTCTATCACATTTTAAAATGTTCAGTGTTTCTCTTGAAAAAAATCAATGGAAATAACTTGGAATAACAGTTTACCTTTACATTCATTCATTTACCAAATACAGGTTGGATGTCCCTTATTAGAAATACCTAGGATCACAAGTGATCCAGATTTCAGTTTTTTTGATTTTGGTATACTTGTATGTAGATATCTTGGGGATGGAACCCAAGTCTAAACATGAAATTTATGTGTGTTTTATATACACCGTGTACATATAACCAGAAGGTCATATTTTAAAATTTTGTGCTTGGAACAGAATTTCATGGTGTGGAATTTTCCACTGTGGCATCATGTCGGAATTCACATTTTTGAGCATTTCAGTTTCAGACTTTTGGGTAGAAAAATTCAACATGACTTGACTTTGAGGGGTCAGCGGAGAAGAGAGACAAAAAGGGTAAGAGCGACCCTTGAGTAGAAATGTTGCACACTCAGAAAGAACAGAGTCAGAGTTTGCAAAGAGGCTTTCGAGAAAGAGCAGTGCCCAGAAGGACTATGAGGTTGAAAAATGCCTTTGGAATTAAGAGAAAGTGACAGGAAACAAATTTTATCCACTACAAGCCAGGAACTTTAGCACGTATGCTCTCGATTGTCAGAATAACCTTGTATTTTCCACTTTATGGATGGGAAAACTGGTGTAGATAAGGCATACTCTGTAAGTAGTGGACTAAGGGGCATCAGTGACATTCAAGAGAACAGTTTTACCAGGCTTTGGAGTAAGGAGGGAGAAAAGCAGATTACCAGGGTCTGAAATGAAAAGTATGTTTGTTTTCCCTCTTTCAGAAGTGACCTGTCATTCTTGTCTGCATTGTAAACTACTTATCCTTAAGTACCCAGACCCAAAGACTTCCCAGGTCTTCTTTTGTATCCTGACCTGTCTCTGCTCCCTTAGCAGTTTGTACCTACCTTTGTTTGACCATTTAGCAATTAGAATAGATTTTTCTGGTGTTCTTATTTCCTGTGTTCAGAGCCAGGCCCTATGTCTTAGTCATCTCTGTAATTCCATTAGAGTTCCTAGCATATGTTAGATTAGATGTTTTCAATTCTGGCTGCAAGTAAAATCAACTGGAGACTTTATCTACAAACATAGACACACAGGCTCCACTCATGGGTGAGGCCATAAGTGTATTTTTTTATAAAATACAACAAAAGTACTTCCCAGATGACTTGAATATTTGAACATGCAATGTGGGGTTAAGTCTTATTGTAATAGGTGCTCAATAAATGTTGACTGAAGTACAAATTATTCTTGAAAAAATTAGGTAGAGAAACAAAAGAGAAAGAACAGTTTTTCCTATTTTATTTTAAGGATTTTTCTTAAAATAAATTTTTAGTTGTAGATGGACATAATACCTTTATTTTATTTATTTGTTTTTATTTGGTGCTGAGGATTGAACCCAATGTCTCATATATGCAAGGCAAGTGCTCTGCCACTGAGCCACAATTCCAGCCCAGGATTTTTTTTTTTTTAAGACTGAAAATTTAGGGGTATTTCCTCCCTGAGGTAAATGATTCGAAGGAGAGAAAAAATTGAAGAAAAGAACAGTTTATATAACCTTTTCTTTCTCATTTCAGCCTACTTTGGGTTCATGGGTTTCTAAATGTTTTAAATAAATGATGAAACATCTTTAAAGAAGAATTGATTTTGAGTTAAATAGATGACCTAGATTTAGGTTAAGTGCTGTGGGCTCTATTTTTCATTACCATTCAAAATGAGAATTATAAAAGAAAATTTGTTAAGAAAAACTTACTAAGACACATTACCACTCTTCAGTGTACTCATTAAAATAGATTAGTTTATAACACATACATTCAGTAGCAATCACTTGGTCATAACCTATTTAAATAGCATAAAGTTCAAAAAAAATTTTTCTGTTCTTAGTTTACTTGTAACTCTCAACAAGGCATAGACAATTTTTAGAGAGTTGTGGGAAACAACTTCAAATAAGTCTCAGTATAGAAAGTAGAAAAGTGAGTAATAGCTCTTTTAACTTTACTACCAGTTTGTAAGGTAGTGACTCCTTTTAGTGTCACATTCCTTAAGAATCAAGTGAAACCTGTGATTTCTTTCTCTGTTGTAAGACCAAACCTCAAATTTTCCATATGTAATCCCCTATAGGGCATGAGTGCAGTATCTGGTTTCCTATCAGAATCACCTAGATTCAAAGTATAGATTTTTAGGTCCTAGTTAGGGAGATTGATTTGGTAGGTTTGGAATGGAGCTTGGGAATGTGTTTTTTTCCTAAAGCTTTTCTGGTGACTCTGACAGACATCCTTATTTGGGAAATTCCTACCCTAATATCTCTTTGATCACAGAGGAGATGTGTCATGTGTCATGATGTTCAACATGTGGACATTACAGAGCTTGTAGGTAGTGATCTGAGATAAAATACAATGTCTGGCTCATTTGAATTTAAGATAAACATTCATTTTTAGTATATATATTTCCCATATAGTATACCTTTGAACTAATGGAGAGTACACGACTGTTTGCCTCCAAATCTCATGGTTTCTTATGGCTTTTGTTTGTGGTATATATGCATGTGGTCCTGTGCATGTTGTCTTTTTTTTGGTACTGGGGATTAAACCCATCTGTGCTTTACCACTGAACTATTCCCTATTGATTTTTTTATTTTGAGACAAGGTCTCACTAAGTAGCTAAGGCCTGTCTCAAACTTGCAGTCTTCCTGCTTCAGCCTCCAGAGTTGCTGGAATTACAGGCATGTGCTAATTCTCCCAGCTGTGTTGTCTGCTTTTTGTACTTTCATCTCCTCTTTCTTCAGTTGCTCAAGATTTTAAAATTAAAAAATAAATATATATTTTTTGGTTAGCATTCTATAATTATAGCCACTTTGATGAGAATTCCATTTCCTGCTAAAGAGATTGACAGCAGTTTATTAATAACATATACTTAAAAGCTTAGTGAAAGGGGACACAGCACTATGTGGGCCGCATAGGTGTTGCACTTGGGAAGAGTGAAAAAATGGACTGTGGGAGGTACGCTTTGTAGTAGCAAGAAGGTGGGGTGACCCCTGGTTCCTGAGGGATGTTTTGATTGGTTTGAGTAATTCACTGGACTGGCAGAAGCCTACTCCTGAGGCATAAGCAAGAACTGTGTCTGTTTCTTGTGATAAGCAGCTTGTTTGGCTTAGAGACCTTATCTGTGGAAGCAGAGCAAAGAGGGGAACTTACTATTCAAGACATATAGAGGGCCTTAATTTTAGGTCTTAGACCATACATCTCAGTAATACTCTTATCGAAAGTATCACTAATACTACTATAATGAATAATTTATCAGGATATTTTTAATATTATGAGAGTTTCCTTTTCTTTATGACCATTTCTTCTGATAATTTGCAAAGGTTAAGATATTCTACTGCTGTGTGCAATTTTATCACAGTACATAAAAGGTGACCAGATCATATACATGAAGTGGTATGGAGGTGTGAAAAACAAGAGCCCTTGTTTGAGAAACTGACTGGTAAGGTTCTCTGTACTGGGTGTATGTGGGAAAGAGTGGATATATTGTAGGAGCTAGAAAATGACAGAAAGAATAAGGAGGCAATAAGTTATTGTTCAAGTGCTTACTCTGTGCTAAGCCCTTGTCCAAGAATGTTATCTCATTTTCTGTAAGACAGGAAATAGTTTTGTTTGCTTAGGGTATACAGGTAGTAAGGAGTGGAACAGCTGTAGTCTGAACCCATGCAGTCTTACTTAAGAGCTTGTGCTGTTAACAGATTTTACAGCTTTGAAAGAGCCTCGTGTGTCATACAAAGGGCATCATTTTGCTGCAGTGGGGAACCATTGGATGATTTTTAAGCAGGGATGGAGCATTGGACCTTGCATTTAAAAATATCAGTCTGTGGGGAAAGTGGAAAGTAAATTTTGGAGAGGGGTGAGACTTGATGAAGGGCATCTTTGTAAGGAGTATATCAAGCGTCTAACAACAGTACCTGAATGTGAATGGAATAGAGTGAGAAAAGGGGGTTATATTTGAGCAAGAAACATTCATTGTGTGACTGTGGAAGAGAGGGGGAAATGTGCAGTAATTTTTTTTTTTTTAAGGCGGTGCCAATAATTTCAAGAACAGAAAAGACTAGATTTGGGTAAACAGTCCAAAATATCTTTGAAGCAATTAAATGAAGATTTGTAGTAGATAATTATAGTTAGGAAAACGGATCTTGGTTTTGAGAGACTGCAATAGGATTTGAGAGCTATCCTGTGGTGGTAATATAAGCAATGGAAGCAAGTAAGATTATCCAAAGATTTCTTTTGTCCCCAGCCTGTCTTTTGACAGATCATAAGAATACTGTTCTGTGTTGAGAGGCAGCTATGTAAAAATCCCTGGACTTTATCTGAAGACTTCATTTATTTATTTATTTATTTTAATTTTTTTTATTTTTTAAAGAGAGAGTGAGAGAGAGAGAGAGAGAGAGAGAATTTTTTTTTTAATATTTATTTTTTAGTTTTCGGTGGACACAACATCTCTGTTGGTATGTGGTGCTGAGGATCAAACCCGGGCCGCATGCATGACAGGCTACCGCTTGAGCCACATCCCCAGCCCCTGAAGACTTCATTTAAATCCCAATTCTGGATCACTGTTTCCACTTCCATAAATTAATAATAGCTGTGTCAAAGAATACTTGTAGGCAATATTTTAATCTAACAGAGCCAAGGGATTTTTAAAAAATTAAGAAACAATGACACATTTTATTTCCCTTAGTTTACCTTTTTAAAAATTGAGAGACCCTTGGTTCATTCCATAAAATTGAGGTTTGTGAAGTTTAAAAAAATTAATATTTGGCTAGAGGTCATTTGCTTTGACTTAGATAAAAATCCAAATTTTAGTGGCACATAGTTACCATGTAGCTAGGAGTTCAGCTTTTTCTCCTGTGTAGCTATCACCAGTGTTTGAGATGAGCAGGTCAAATGGAAGGGGAAGGGATATTGGTATATGGAAAGTGAATGCCCTGCAGACTTCGTAAAAGCATAGACATAAGCCACACTTGTGTCACTGTAGGGCACAAAGAAGCTAACATGCAAGTGAATTTACTGTCTACTCCTTTTACTGCCAATAATAGTAGCTAATATTATTTATTAATGCAAGGTCACATAGCTAATGAGTAGTAGAGGTGAAAACCCATCCTGGTCAATCTGACTCCAGGGATGGTACTCTAAACCATTATGCCATAATGCTTGCTTTATATTAGTATAAGGTTTTGCACTTTTGAATATAGGTTATTTGAAAATGAATAGTGTGCACACAGAATTCCAGTAGTGATAACTCTGAAAATGTTCATTTCATTGAAATACTGGTTTTTTTTTCAACACATGGTCATAATTACTAACTGCTGAGCATGGGACAGAAGCAATACGTTACCTATCTCCATGGGAGATTGTGTTTTGAGACTTTGCTATTTGCAAGGCATCAGGCTAAGCCCTGAGATGTGACACTGAGTTCTCACTCTCTGTTTTTCTTTTTCTTCCCAGACTGAATCAGTGCTAAACTTTGAGGAATCTGGAAGCAAAAGGGCTGGAAAGTTAGCCAATTTTTTAAAAAGGAAATTAAACAAAAATGAAATATGAAAAAAATCGCCCATTTGTCTCAGTAAAGTGAATACACAAAGTCATTATTATATACTCTATATATGAAAATATTTTGTTTCTAAGTCTCCAAAATCTTAAATTGATTGAAATAGGTTTTAAACAAAAGTGATAGGATCATATTTTGATTAACCATAACTCAGATAATTAGAATCCTGTTATCCAAAGTTGCTTGACTTGGTTTTAAAGAGACAGTGGCTCATTGAGAATTACAGCAGTGCCTAAATAACCCTACTAGAATTTTTGTGCATAAATATGAATTATTCATTACTTACTGAGGTAACTGATGAAAGTTTTTAAATAAGTTTTGAAAAAGAGAAATAGAATATTAACTTGCTTTCACATTACTTACATTGATATTTTCTTAGTGTTCATCAAGACCGCTACTAAATACTGTGATAGCGTCTGTCTCTCTCTCTCTCTCTCTCTCTCTCTCTCTCTTTTTTGTTTTTTTCTTTTTGGTAATGAGGATTGAACCTGGGGCTACTGAACCATTGAGCCACATCTCCAGCCGTAGTTTGTTATTTAGAGACAGGGTCTCACTTAGTTGCTTAGTGCGTCGCCATTGCTGAGGCTGGCTTTGAATTCATGATCCTCCTGTCTCAGCCTCCTGAGCCGCTGGGATTGCAGGTGTGTGCCACCACGCCCAGCTCTAGATCTCTTCTTCAGTGTCTATTCTGCTCATATAATTG
The DNA here is from genome assembly GCF_048772815.1 of Callospermophilus lateralis. Lineage (NCBI taxonomy): Eukaryota > Metazoa > Chordata > Mammalia > Rodentia > Sciuridae > Callospermophilus > Callospermophilus lateralis. The sequence goes on from NC_135305.1 coordinate 42,921,036, forward strand.
AAATAGAATTTACTTGAGGAAGAAACATTCTAGATTTGCTACCTGAATGATGACCATTAAATTCTTTAGATGGTTTTCAGAAAGATTTTTCGAAATTTATTAAACTGTAGTAAGGGCTGGGGGTATAGTTCAGTTGGTAAGAGTTTTTGCCTAGCATGCACAAGGCCTTGGGTTCAATCCCCAGCACCATCAAAAAAAAAAAAAAAAGTAATGTGCTTTTCATATTCCTGACTGAAAAAAAAGTAACACATTTTGAAAATAGTGCTGAATATATGAGATTTTTTTTTTAATCAAATGGGGGAGAACAGGTTATTTTAACAAATTAGTACTAGAATGTTTTATTTGTCCACGCGTTTAAAGTTAGAAAAAAAAGTTTTTAAAAATATTTACTTTTTAGTTTTAGGTGGATACAATATCTTTCTTTTATTTTAATATGGCACTAAGGATTGAACCCAGTGCTTCACATGTGCTAGGCTAGCACTCTACCACTTGAGCCACAACCCCAGCCCTAATGTTAGAAAAATTTAAGGAGAAAACCTACACAGCTTCTGAAGAAAAAATGTTTTCCCTAATCTCTAAATACTTTATTGTTTAAGGCATTATTTTATATAACTACAGGAGAGTTATTAAACTTTTGAGAATTTAAACATTTAGACAATACTATTATATAAATCTACAGATCCTATTATCACTGTAATTACTAATGTTTTCTTTTTCTTCCTTTCATTTTCTTTTCTCCTCTCCTCCTCCTCTTCTGGTATAGAACTCAAACCAGAATCTAATTGAATTTTGTGTATTGTCTCTCCTCTTCAATCTGGAGCAGCTTTTCAGCATTGTTTGTCTTTTGTGACCTTAACTCTTTTGAAGAGTTCAGACTAGTTATTTTGTAGACTGCCCCTCATTTTGATTTGTTTGATGTTTCCTGATTAGATTCAGTCTATGAATTTTCTGCAGGAGTTTCACAGAATTGATGTGTTCTCTGTGTATCTCAGAAAGCAAATAATGTCTGTTTTTCTTATTACTATTGATACCTTTGATTACTTTGTAAAGGTATGGTTGCAGTACACCTCAATATAAAATTAGTATTTATTCCTTTGTAGTTAACACATTGAAAGATGCTTAAAAGCCATGTAAATATCCTGTTGTAGTTTTATAATTTTGCCTACAAATTTGGCATCCATTGATTTTGGCCTACCAGAATTACTAAGGTGGTTGGTTACTCAAAGTGATTTTCTTATTGATACATTCCTTCTACAATTGTTAATTGGCATTCTGCTGTAATGAAGAGCCTTCTATTTCCCCTATTTGCTCATTTATTTTATTAGGTCAGTATTGACTCACAGATTCTTATTTTATTCTATAGGTTACTTTTACTATCACTGATTTGTTGCATGAATTGTAGAATGTTCTTTTTTTTTTGTTTTAAAATTTAGTAAGAAAAATCACCCCAAAAAAAGTTTGAGTAATAACTTTTGTAATACTTTAATGTAACCTCAGACATCTGATGGGCAGAAATTATTTTTTTCTTAGTGCGCATATGGTTTACTAATATTTATGATATTACTTGAATATATCTTTTATTTCCAAAATACTTTATTATCACTTGTGGTCTATGCTATTCCACAAAAGGTACTGTCTAAAATGAGTTTATTGAAGGCATACCCCATTGTAAGTTGAGAAGTATCTGTAATATTGTTTATTGGAAATTATTATAAAAACGGAATCCTATACTATGACTACATAACCTTTTGAGATTGGTTTATTTCACTCAGCACAATGGTTTTGAGATTCATTCCAGTTGTTGCAAGTATTAATAGTTCCCTGTTATTATTAAGTAGTATTCTATTGTGTATATGTACCAGTAAATTGGTACATTTACCCATTCTATGGATATTTGGATTATAAAATGTTTCTAGTTTTGAGCAATTATGAATAAATTTTTGCATGAATGTGAGCTTTTAATTCTGTAGGGAAGATACTTGGTCGCCAGCTTCCGGGCTGGCAACTAAAAACCACGCAAACAGAGAAATACCTTTTTGAGGGTTCAGGGACAGCTCTGAGACCTCAGGTTTCAGCTCCCATGCTAGAAGGAAAGGGGAGTAAGGGAGACAAGAGGCAAGAGAGAGAGAGTGCACACCTGAAACCCCTCTATTGGAGAGAAGCCATTCATAGACTATCCCATCCAAATAAGGCAAGGGATTGGGTTTTGGAGGGTGGAGTCTTGCTTGGTGATGTCTTATGGTCAGCAGGTTGATTAACATTTGGAAAGCCACACCCATCTCAGGTGCTGTGTGGGATAACAGGCAGAGCAAGAGGAAAGGCACACATGTGTCGCACAGCCCCCAAAGCATGTAATGCCAGACCAGTCCCCTCATATGCTCAAATGCGCCCAGCTCACACACACAGCCCATGACTTGCAACAATACTTGGAGTGGGATTGATCATTGTGTCTTATGGTATGTGCTTACCTCTGTAAGAAATATCTAAAGTGTTTTCTACACTGGTTGTACAATTTTGCCTTTCCTTAGTAATGTATTGAGTTCCATTTGGTTTTCATCCTCATCAGCACTTGTTGTTATCACTTTTTTTTTTTTAAATTTTAGCCATTCTCTTTTGTATGTAGTGGTAGTTCATGATTTCGTTATTTACCTAATGACAAATAATATTGAGCATGTTTGTGGTACACTTATCTGTCTTTCGTATATCTTCTTTGGTAGAGAATTTTTTCAAGTCTTTTGCTTATTATTTTCGAACTGTTAAGTCGTAAGAGTACTTTACATGTTTTGAATTAATTCCTTTTATATGATATGTAATTGGCTGATAACCACTTGGAGTATCCTTTATCTGAAATGTTTTGGGGCCAGAAGTGTTTCAATTTCTTTCCTTTCCTTTTCTTTCCTTCTATACGTTTTGGATTTGGGGACATTTGTATAAACTTTAATGATTAAACATCCCTAATCAGAAATACCAAAATCTAAAATTCTTGGACATCATGTCAGCATTTGAAAAATTTCAGATTTTCATGTATATTTTATATAAAATATATTTTAAGTTGCAAGATTACCCTTAATTTCCTGGGATAAACCCCATTTAATTATGTAGTAATCATCATGTAGTAATTATCCATGATGGATTACCATTTTATATAACATTTATATTATTATACATATATATGTATAAAATAACTATTTTATATAAAATACAAAATTTTTTCAGATTTTCAGATTAAGAATGCTGTACCTATACTTTTTTTTCAATTTGCAGCTTGTTTTTTGATTCTTTTAATAGTGCAAGTCCTTGACAGAGCAAAAGTTTTTAATTTTAGTGAATTCTTGCTTATCAATTTTTTTAATAAACCACAATTTTGGCATTATGTCTAAATTTTTTTTTACTAAGATTATTAGATCACTAAGATTTTTTCAGGTTGTATTTTTTTCATTTATTTTAGTTCTGTTTTACATTTAAAACTATGATCCACTTAAAGTTAATTTTTGTATAAAGTGTGAAGTTTAGGTTGAGGTTTTTTCTTCTGCTCATGAATATCTAATTATCCCAGTATCATTTGTTGAAAATATGTCCTTCCTCCAGTAAATTGCTTTTCCACCTTTATCAGCAATCATTTCACTGCATATAGATGTACATATTTTTGGACTTTGAATTCTTTTCTGTTAATTGTCTCTCCTTTCGTTAAACCCAAACTATCTTGATGCTTGTATTGTGGTTCTCAGTTTTGTTCTTTTTCAAAATTGTTTTGGCTATTTTAGTTGCCTTGATTTTACTCCTTCACAGTCTTTATATAATAAGCTCCTTCACTAAACGGTAATGTTGGCATGTCCTTTAACATCTCAGAAGCATTTTCATTAAGTTTTAAACTCTTTGTCAAAATTGGCTTTATTCTTTTAAAATAGGCCTGTCAATACACCTGTTGAATTTTTTTCTTATTTATCTTTGAACTAGAATTTCCTGAGAACTAGTCAGGTCTCATATTAAACTTTTTGTTAAACCTTCTTCCCTGATTTCTCTCCATATTTTCATGGATTTGTCATTTTATAGATCCATAGGTATGTTAGATTTCTTTAGCATACATAATGCGCATTTCTTCACACATAAAGATTTTCTTGTTTTTTTTTTTCACTTTAGTTTAAAAAGAAATAAAATCAACTGTAAGAAGATGTTTATCTGTTGGCATCTTTTAATCCTTAACTTCATTGAATTATTTTATCTACATTCAGCCTATGTTGTGGTTATATTAGATAATTAAAATGGTAATAGGAAATTACTTTTAAAGTGTTTGGGTGGAGAAGTATCACTGTGAAAATCTTCTTATCATTTTCAATAAAACTTTAAGTTGTATAATTTTGTATGATTTTGGGTCATTTTAGCAGAGATGTGTGCTATGGTATATTTATATCTTCACTTTTATTTTAGGTACGTATAGCAGCGAAATTTATCATTCATGCCCCTCCTGGAGAATTTAATGAAGTTTTTAATGGTGAGTGTTTAATTTGTAACATTAAGTCTTGATATATAAAAAAAGCGCTCTGTTTTTCTTTTTTAAGTATAATCACCAAAATAAGCTAAAGATAGTGTAGAAAAGTCTGTTTTCTGATTTATAATGAAGTTTTGTTAATCTGAATTTTTAATGGCTAGATATAATGTACATATGATATATGTGATAATTCTGTTTGAACGTATTAACCCTTTTTAAAGGATAAAATAAACTTTATACTAGTTACTGAGTAGAATATAACTTTATTCTGGGAAAGGAACATCTTTTTTTGGTAAATTGTTTTAAGTAAAACTATAAACACACACAATAAATGTTCGTTGAATAGATCATTTAAGGAAGAAAGACAATAGAATTTTTTCATTTTAACTTTTTTTTTTTAATTATGGAGTACAGTTTTGTATTTCTTTTTGAGAAAAACCTATTAGAGCAATACAAACAGCCAGTGAAAAGGGGGGGAAGCCATTTTCATCATGCATAGAAGATGGTAGCACATGTCAAAAGTTTTGTTATTTTAATTGTATATTATAAATCGTTTCACAGTATCCTTTTCTTTAGACTTCATTAGCAAACATTTTCATAATTATTTACCTATGGATCATAAGTTTAAAATTCTGGATAATCTTCTGGTTGCTATACAGACTTTAATAGCAGCTGCTCTTTAGCAGTAAGAATGACAAGATTGTAAGAATCACCAGAATAATGGCCTACAGAGAGCTCCTTGCAAAACTTTTTCTTTTCTTTCTTTTTCTTTTTTTTTTTTTTTTGTGGTACTAGGGATCAAATCCAGGCTTTGTGTGGGCTTGGCAAATACTGAACCATTGAGGCACATCCCCCGCCCGCAAAACTTTACTTAGGCAGTTAAAAGAGATAGTTGCAGCAAGTATTATAAATACGCTATTATTCCTATTATATAAATGCTTTCTACATACGTTTTATATATATTTTGGCCTTTTCACCATGTCTTAAAGGTGAATTTACACATGGCTTTTGAGCTACATTTTTAAACAGTCTGCTCCTGAGTTAAAAGTTATAGGCCACATTTGAACCTAAGCAGAGGAGAGACTTCAGTAGATAATGGTGAAACTGTACTGAAGTCAGTAGCTCACAAACTCCCCTATAGTTCAGAGTCAAGAATAAATTATAATTTTAAGAAAAATTTGTCAAATACTGTTCTTATCTTGAATTAAAGACCCTACATATTTTTTAATCAGGAAGGTCCTAAAAGAACTTATGAGTTCTGAGAATTACTTTTCTAAGCCTCATTTGAAATTGACTTTGAATTGATATGTCTGTGTTGAGTTCCCATAAATTTAGGCATTTAGGATGAGGCATTAAATAGGTCTAGAGTGGAGAGTAAGCTGTGAAATAGAAGTAAGATATAGAATTATCTAATAAATATTAACTTAGGGGATATTTTAAAGTTAAAAAGAAATTAAATATTTGAAGGGGAAATCTTGTATCAATTTGTTTATTTTCATTGAAAATGTTGGAATCAGAATGATTCCAAGAGAAGCAAACAGTTTTAGAATTATGAAGTAATAAATATCAGTTCAGTTCCAAAATGCTATTTCCTTAGGCTGGTTACGTTAGAATGACAGAAAGATAGATTTCTGGTCTTCCTTCATTCTTAAAAACTGATTGGTAGGTCTGGGCTCTGGCTCCAAAATCTTTATTTTATTATTTATTTTGACTATTTTTTTAAAGCTTCTACCCACTACCCTGTGGTTCTAATGTGTAGCCTGGCTTAGAATTATAGCCTAATTCCTTCCTTAAGAGTAAAATTTTATTTTATTTGAATTCTTGTTAGGTTTTCCTTTCTTCTATACTCTCCTCATTAAAAACATGCTTTTTTTTTTTTTTCAAAGTACAACTAACTGGATTGAATAGATTCTACTTTTAAATTATTTTCCCACTAAAATTAGAAAAGACATAACTATCATGAAATATCACTGTTGTAAAGTATTATATTTAAAATATTGAACATAAAATCATATTTAATAGAACTTCTCAGTTTGCTTTTGGGGATAAAAATATACATAATTGTCTATGTCTGTATTTTAAATTTTTTATGCAGCATCTTAATGGCTGCCCAGTTTTACAATGTGTATAATAACTATAGCCTGTTCATTTTTTATTTAACCAGTTTCTTAATGTGAAATGTTATTTCTTTGTATTTTCATTTAATGAAAAAATTAAGATGCATTGTTTTATGTACTTTAAAATAGCAACTATGTAAGAGCCAAGTACTTGAGAAAAATAATGAAAGAAAATATACCAAGGCTAGACTAGAAGGCTTTTTGTTTTTGGTGAAACCGTATGATTTTTCTTTAATGTTTTATGAAGTGCTTGGATTTTCCTAATAAAAATATTATTTTTGAATTTATATTTTAATGATTAAAAGCCAAATGTCTATGTAATAATAGTTGAGTCTAAAATTAGGACTGACTTAAGAATCATTTAAAGGGAAATCTAATGATTTGACTTACTAGTCAAAGAAAATATAATTATTCATTTGTTCCTTGAACATTAGCTATAAAAGAACAGAAATATCTGCATCTGAACTGTGGTCACAAAATCACTTTTTTTTATTTTTAATAGAGAAAATTTATTTGAAACTGATTGTTGTGTTGTCAAGTTAAGAGGCATAGTCCTGTCTATTCTGCAGATCTTATCACACCACTTTTCTGGTGTAGCTTATCTCTACTTTAGTTCTTTGATACTTTAGTTCTTTAGTTCCAAGCTTCCTGTATCAACTATTAAAAGAGTACAAAATTGCATGTATTTCTATTTAATTCCTTCTTCTATTTCTTAAGAAAAATGTTTTATTTTGTTAAAATACCACGGTGTGTATTTTGTGAATATTTTTGGTCATTACAGTGATATTTGATCTTGCTTTCTATTGGTGGGGGTGTTAATACATAACTAAAACTATCTGCATTCCTTATAGTTTTCAAACAAAACATAATAATATAAAAAACATAATGTTTGTTTTATAGATGTTCGGTTACTGCTTAATAATGATAATCTTCTCAGGGAAGGAGCAGCCCAGTAAGTATTTCATATTATATTAACATAACTAAAGTGACTTGGAGAAAGAAAAGATGTTTTAAAAGTGATTTTTAAGCACTAATCCCTGACATAGGTGTTTGTACATCAAGTTCAAACATGTGCAATATGTATGTACTAGACTCTAGGAGAAATATTTTTGATCACAAAGGGACTTAGAGACTCAACTATAACATAAAAGTCTGTATTTATGGTATGTTTGGCTAGTGGTCTTATATAAATCATTTGGTACTACATTTTGACATTTGCAAAATTTGGTAAATTATTTTTGAAATGGTAATTGCCTTAATTTTTATGTATATTTAATTTTATTATATGTTTGACTATAGTAGATTTCTATATCTATGAGGTTTGGTAGTTTATTTTATTCATCTATAAATACCGAAAATAGTCTCTAACACATAAATGTTTACTGAATTTTTGCATTATTCAAAGAAGTGGGCAATTCTAATCCTAATGGCGTCATCTTTGGACTTCATCTCTTTTAATCTTTTTTTCCTTTTCCCTCTCTTTATCTTTTTGTGAGGGAAGGAAACAAGGCTGTTAATTCTTTAGAGTGATTCTAACAGGACATCTTTACTAAAGGGCACAAACTCTCTGTAATTCAAAGTAAAATTAGACTTACTACTGTCAAATCTAGAACACTTTGAAACACCCTGAAATAGCCTTTTATTCAAAGACAAAAGAATGCCAGACTTCACTGTGATAAGATAAATAAGCCTTTTAGAGATTTTTCCAGAGTCAGATATGTCTAATAACAGTCCAAGTTAAATAAAATATAATAATAGAGGCATATCAAAGGCTTATAGAGATAAAGAAATTTTTAAAGTTTTATATAAAGATGTTTTAAAATAAGATTTTAATATTAAATAAGGGAAATAGTGTAGCTAACCTGAGGGAAAGTATCAGATGTGATCGATGAATAATAGCAAAGGATGTAAACTATAGGAAGAGCTGGGAGACCTTTGTTGTCACTATGTCTAGTAGAATGCTTAGCACATAGTAATAAGACCTCAGTAAATATTTGCATGGTTGTAGGAGCTACTGAGTGAGTGACGAATGGGTACATGGAGTTTTCTCAACAGAGAGACTTTGGAAGTCATCTAGTCTAAGATAATGATAATTGCTGTTATAGATGATGGGGCCCATTTTAGCTAATGGTAGGATTGGAACAAAACCCAGAAATTCTATTAGATTAGTGAGTACATTTTGCATTGTAGCATAATTGTCATAATTTAATTTTTATGCGTGTAAGATATAATTCTACTTATTTCATATTCATTATTTCTAATACTAGTTTCCCTTTTCTTCCTTTATCCACTCCCCCCAAGTTAGAGGTGGATGGAATTTGATGTTATGGGCAGTAATTAATAATTGCTTGGCAATTAATTATTAATTAATTAATAATTGCTGAGGCAATTCTTAGGAAAATTACAGATTTACAGAATTAAGAAAATAAGAGGTGAACAACTTCCTTCTCCCTCCTTCTCCATGCACTTATATATTTACCCCCATCTTTTTTCAACATGAAATATCAGGTATTTGATTGTTACTAATTTAATTCGGGGTTACTATTTTTATATTTACTAGTCTCTTTGTTAACTTATCAGTAGTGCTTTGCTTAGTTAAACAGTTCTTTCTAGGGGAAGCTTAAGAGCTAATACAGTGAATAATTGGCTAAAAACTTTTGAGAGGCATTCATAAATTTTAAAATCCTCAATATCTTATATTTAATGGAATAAATATGATCTTTTTTGGCGGGGGTTGGGGGATTCTGGGGATTGAACCCAGAGACTTGTGCATGCTAGGCAAGCATTCTACCAACTGAGCTATATCCCCAAGCCCTCAAAATAAGTATGATCTTTATATCATTTTTTGGATAATTTTTCATACTATTAAGTTTTTTCTATGTATGACAAAATTATCTGATAATGTATTATTCTTTCTTTGTATGAGAGTAGATATAGAGACTTTAATGTTGAATTCAGCTGATCACCATTTCCTTGCTCATACTCTGCACGTATAACATGGACGTCTGGGAAAACCTAACTGCTCTTTCCAGCTGTAATTGCTCTACTGCCCAATTCATCATACACACTACTGCCAGATTAATCTTCAGAAGTACTTCTGTGTTTTTCTTTCTCAAAAAATTTCTGTGGTGCTGCTTTGCCTCCCAAATAATCATTCTGTCATCCATCAAGGCGCTTCAGTTTAGTAAATGTCACTGAATGCCTGCTCTGTGCCTAGTGCTCTGAGCTTGGTGTTTTCTGTGGTGTTAAAAATCCTATGATGTTGAACCTGATTGGCTTCTAGGCATTTTGCTCATACTGGTCCCACTAATTGAAATACTCTTTTCTTACCCATCCCTCCAACATCTACAAAATGGGACAGACCCAATTATTTCAAGCCCATTTGTCAGTATCACATCCACTGTGACATTGTCCCAATTGTCTTCTTACTCTTGTGTTAACAGAATGTTAAAATTACACCTTTTTACAGAGCATTATTGGTAATTCTCTTATGGCACTTTCTACTTTGTGTTACCAGTATGTTTATCCGTTATCTCTCTTACTTAATTGAAAACCCTTTGGTGCTGATTTTCACAATCTGTAGTTCGTTTCCTGGTTTTTTAAATATATACAGTACTTGAATAAGTAGCTATGTATTTTATAGATAGCTAATCTTTACTTTCAGGATTTTGAATGAAAAGGCCAGTTATACTTTCTGATGTAATTTTTAAAAATATTTTTTTAGTTGTAGATGGACATAATATATTTATTTATTCATTTATTTTGATGTGGTGCTGAGGATCTAACCCAGTGCCTCACATGTGCGAGACAAGCACTCTACCACTGAGCCACAACCCCACCCCCCTGATATAATTTTATGTTGCTAACATTGGAAGCTGGATAGCAGTTTTTAAAATAGCTGTATCTATGATATATTTCTAGTTAGTTAATATTTATAATAGAGAATTATAATTGTATTAATCTTGCCATGTACAGTGTAGCAGAATTTTATTGACAGGTGAATTGTTTAACTATCATTTTAAGAAGCATTAGATACGTAATTTTAAATAATTGGCCCTTTTTCTTTTTTAGTGCATTTGCACAGTATAACTTGGACCAGTTTACTCCAGTAAAAATTGAAGGTTATGAAGATCAGGTATGTTTAATATAAACATAGAATCTGGCTAATCCTTGTTTGCTTTAAACAACTCCAGTGACATGTGAGAATTATAAAGTGGTGTATGCTTAAAGATAAAATAAAATATTCATTTTAATCATAGGCACTTATTGACAAAATAATTTAAAATTAACTTCTGGTTTTATTTTTTTGAGACTAATATTAGCAGACAGTTCCTTTTAGAAATACTTAGTTGTAATGCATTTAAGATTTTAGAAAATAATTGTTTTAAATCTACTTTCTTGTTTTTTATAGAAAAAAATCAATCCTTTATTAATCCAAAATCTAGAATATGTATTAATAAGATTTATGTCATAATTTGGTTGCTCTAGAATTCTACAGTTCTTCATGTGAGTAATTTAGCATTTAGTAATTATTAAATGTTTTTATTTGAAAATGCAAATTAGAATTAAGTTAAGAAAAGCCACAAAAGGTCACTAGTTTTTTTTTTTAGAATTACTAATAATTTAGTGATGATTATAGTATTGAATCATGTCATGCCTATGCGAAATACAATTTATATAAAACCATATGAGGAAGGAAATGATAGAATATAAGATAAGTGGTTAAGAAGGAAGATAAAAGAAAGCCCTTAAGTGGCTAATTATGTCAGAGTTTGTGTTTGATATTATTCATTATATAATACATAGTCTCATAGTTTCAGGGGGAAAGTGAAATGGAGAATACCTGTAACTGAAGAGGAAATATAAGCTTGTATAAAAATGTACATGTGTGATTACACAAATGTATAACTCCATATTTATTATATCAATTGCCTGAATTCTCTGGAGGTTTTGGTTTTTTATCCTCCTTTTTTTTTTTTTAACTATTATAAATATTGTTGCCTTGAATCTTTGAACCACTAGTCACATTGACATATTTTTTTTTTTTTTAGATAAATCCCTAAAGGGAAATTTGCAGAATAGAGTGTACATTCTTTTTAAATGCTAGAAAACTTCCAAAATATTTTTATAAATATAGCATGATTTTAATACTTAAAAAATATAAAAAGTTTAATTATATACTAATTTTACATGTGACAAGAGATTTTTAAAACTTTGAGTATATAGGATCTAGAAATATATCAAAAAGAATAACATAGCAAAACTAAATAGTTTTTTTAGGAATGTGAGAATGGTTCCATGGAAGGCAGTGTTTTGGTCTTTTATATTAACAGAGAAAAATCTGGTATCAGTAGATAATGAAAAAGATTTGAAAAACTCAGAAACCATTTCTTTTTTTTTTTTTAAGATAGAGAAGAGAGAGAGAATTTTTTTAATATTTATTTTTTTCAGTTTTCAGTGGACACAACATTTTTATTTTTATGTGGTGCTGAGGATGGAACCCAGCACCCCGCACATGCCAAGCAAGTCCGTTACTGCTTGAACCACATCCCCAGCCCAAGAAACTGTTTCTTATTACAAGTAATCCCAGCAACTCAGGAGGCTGAGGCAGGAGGATCATGAGTTCAAAGCCAGCCTCAGCAAAAGTGAGGTATTAGGCAACTCAGTGAGACCCTGTTTCTAAATAAAATACAGAATAGGGCTGGAGGTGTGGCTCTATTGTTAATTGCCCCGAGTTAAATCTCTGGTATCTCCGCCAAAACAAAACAAAAAAAAACCCTAAGTAAAAGTAGAAATAGAATAAAACCTGTTAAAACAGAGTTGTTTAACAGAAACCAATAGTAAGTATTATAAACTATAAACATTAAAACAATTTAAAATTAAAAATTAACTAATTTTACCTACTTATTACAGTTATCATTTATCATAAATTAAGGTATACCAAATAAAACAAGAGAATCAGAACTTATAAAGCTTAGAAAAGAAATCTCTATGGTGATATGTTTAAGGATACCCAGAGTCTGTAGTAGTATAACCCTCAACCAAAAAAACCTTGATGAGATGATTGAATTTAAGGTAAGTACTACATACAAAGTACATTAGCTGTCCTCTGTTGCAGTAGGTAAGTACTTAAACCTACACAGTGGAGATGGGATTGGACAGTTAATTTCACTTAAAATAATGTTATGAATTTTACATTAAGAAATAAAGTTAACAAGAAACATACAGTAGTGTGAAGAAAATAGTAGTTGTTTTCATGAAAACATAAAACTAATATTTGGACAGTAGAAAGGCACATTGGCATTTCATTCTTAGAAACTTTTAAAAATTAATAATAAATTAATATGGTACAATTTGCATTAGACTACTGATCAGTTTTTTTAATTAGTATTTTCCAAAATTTTATATGAAAAAAATACATGCTTGAAATAATCAAGAAAAATGTACAAGAGAACAGTAAGGACAATGAAGGAGAATTGGAGAATTGCCTTACTAGGTAGCAGAAGATATTTTAAAACCAGTGTAAAGTCAAGTCACTGTGTTTTTTTACATAGTGGATGAATAAGCCAATAAAGTGGCATGGAGAACCAGAATTTAATACATGAATATATGAAAGTTTTATACAGATATCAGCACAACTGATTTCTGCCAGAAACAAAGTTAAGTTGAACCTCTGTCTTACACAACATACAAAGTTAAATTTCAAATGGATTAAAAAATTGTATAATGACGAAAATTTTAGGAGATCTGAAAGTCAGCATGTGCAATATAAGGGAAGAAGACCATGTTAAATAAGACTATAAACTCAAAGATGGGTATTTTGCAACATATAAATTTTTTTTTAATTATATACTGAAACAGATACATTAAGCAATGTTTTTTTTATTGATTTTTCTAAAATAAATGACAGCAGGATGCATTAAAATTCTTATTACACATATAGAGCATACTCTAAATGGAGCCAGAGATATGAAAAATTGTGCTCTACATTAAGCAATTCTTACAAACTGATATAAGAGAAAAGAAAACCAGATAAGTATTAAAGAATATTTATTCACAGAAGAGCACATGGCCCACAAAGATAAAACAGTGTTTAGATCTACAGCAGTCATTCAGAAAATGAAATTAAAATTATACTTATTAGACAACTAAAAGAGCTATAATGCCTATTGATGGTGATGTCTATTTAAAATGTATAAACCTGCTCTTCTCACCACCGTTGCTGGTAATCTGTCCAATAGAAGAATATCCTTAGCGCGTAGTAAGATAACTGTGGTTGACAATAGTTAAATATATATTAAAATAGCTAAGAGAATGGGTTTTGAATGTTCTCAACACATAGCAATGCCAAATGCTTGAAGTAATAGATATGCCAGTTATCTTGATGTAATCATTGCACATGGTTGAAAATATTACTCTGTACCCAGTAAATATATACATTTAGTATGTGTTGGTTACAGTTTTAAATTAAAAAATACATCCAATGGAAATAAAAACATTAGCACATAAAAATATGCACAACAATATTTGTTTCACAATTTTTTAATGTGGTCGTTCTCTCCTTTAAGAAAATAGAATATCTTGGACTGGGGTCGTGGCTTAGTTGGTAGAGCGCTTGCCTAGCATGTGTGAGGCACTGGGTTCAGCATCACATATGAGTAAATAAATAAAGGTCAATCAGCAACTCAAAATTAAAAAAAAAAATAGAATATCTAGAAATAAAATGATGGTAATCAGTGGGAAATTGGCTGAATAAATTGTTAAGTCCTCATCATTGGGATATTATACAATCATTAAAAAGAATGGTAAGGGGCTGGGTATACAGCTCAGCTGGCATTGTGCTTGCCTCACATGCACAAGGCCCTGGGTTCGGTCTCCAGCACCACAAAAAAAAAAAAGAAAGAAAGAAAAAAAGAATGGTGAGAAGTGTTATCGCAGACTTGGAAGATTTCTATAAGATGTTTATGTTTTTAAAAAAAGCCAAATGCAGAGCAGTGTGTTTGTGTGTGTACATTTTTATTCCATTCTTATAAAATAATAACCAAAAAATCATGTGTGTATGCGTTTGTAAAATGTAAGTAGGATTTCATGATCATGAAAAATTTTAGAACAATGCATTCTGTGCTGTTAGCATGATTTGCATCAGGGATGAAGAAGTCCTGAAATAGGTAAAATGTGAAAGAATGGAAAAGCTGTAAGTGAAGAAAAATTTTCAAAAGTTAAAACACAGAATATTAAATTTGTGCATGTATAATCTAAATGTACATAAATGGGTAAGTTATGTTTTTAAAAATTTGAAAGTTAATTAAAAATAACCACAGTGATTAGTTTATAAGAAGCAGAAGCATATACATGAGAGCAGGTGAGACTGTGGGCCCCACAACAGGATAGGACAATGTACTGAAGAGCTTCTTCACTGGACTACAACCCTTCTTGTAACCTCCCTGATTAAAGGTGATCACTGGTTCCTTAGTTTTGAGGAAATGGAGTCTGATATCAGAAATAATAAACTAGTTCTCAAAGGAAAAACTTGATTCCAGCAGTATACTAGAGGATGCATATTTTTGCTAGATGTTATGTTGGAAGAAAAATCTGATCTACTCTGAATGACATTGACATTGTTTTTACAGTTTACTAATTTGAAGTATTAACAGTTGTACCATGTGTGAAACCAGTCACTTCGAGTAAAATTGTTTTATAGTTTTTTAAGGGAAAATTTTAAGCAAATGTATACTAGTGTGTATCAGTACTTAAATATTATTTTAAATACTTTTTTCTTAAATTTATTTCCTCATTGAAGGTATTGATAACAGAACATGGTGACTTGGGAAATGGAAAGTTTTTGGATCCAAAAAACAGAATCTGTTTCAAATTTGATCACCTAAGAAAGGAAGCAACTGATCCAAGACCTTTCGAAGCAGAAAATGCAATTGAATCATGGAGAACTTCAGTAGAAACTGCTCTGCGAGCTTATGTAAAAGAACATTACCCAAATGGGGTCTGCACTGTAAGTCATCGTGGGCAGCTTTTTAAATTTTATCTTACGCAAATGTGATGAAGTAGCTATTCCTAGGAATTTTACTATTTTTTCCAAAAAACTACTGTATTATTATATTGAAAAATGGAAAATGCATTGTACCTCGAATCAAATCCCTATAGAAATTCTAACACATTGAATAAACATGAGATTCTTTAATCTCATGTTCATGACTCACTTCCATTAAGTCAAATTTCTTTTCACTAATTTATAGAATTTTTGAATAAATAAAATTAATTGAAAGTGGAATCATGGGTCTGGGATTGTGGTTTAGTGGCAGAGTGCTTGCCTAGCACATGTGAGGCACTGGGTTAGATCCTCAGCACCACAAAAAAAAATAAATAAAGGTATTATGTACATATACAACTAAAAAAAAATTAAAAGAAAGAAAGTGGAATTGTGTCCTCAAGTATATTATAGTCAAATTTCTTACTTTTTGATGTGCTTTTTTCATAGGTTTAGCCTGTTTATGTTTTTTAGGATGAAATGTGTAGAAATTAGTACTTTTTTGTTTGCTTGTGAACTTTCATAAGACTGTACCAAGATAGGCTATTTAATAGTACCCAGTTTGTGCTTCAGTGATCTTCTCTATAGCTATAGTGATTTTTTTTTAAATGCAGATCAGATCATGAAACCCCCCTGCTTGAAATCCTTTATAGAGATTTCCCATTTTATTTAAGATAGAGTCTAGGCATCTAAACATGACTTACAGAGCTGAGTAGGCCTAGCCTCAGTTTGCCTCTTCAACCTAAAGGGACCATATGCTGTGTTTCATACCTGCTTTGCCAACATAATTTTTAATATTACCAGTAGCACTCCATTTCTCTCATAGAAGTTTCCTGGTTAGTACTGAATTCATACAATCTGCCTAAGTATTTACTGTCAATGATTATTTGAGAAAAACAACATAACTAAAATAATATTTAAAATTCTTTGAATCATAACTTGATTATAGAATTATTTTGGAAGAATATCTCAGCAAGAGTAAGAGAGTGGCTGAGTTTGAGAGCCATCATTTGTACTGGGGGAATTGAAACACACACATTATTACTTTGAAAGTAGCATAGGTAAAATAATAGCATCATACATCCCAGGCATTCTCTTAATGATCTTTCTTGGCTGTAAGTAAATTAATTCTCTTACCCTTATCTCAGTACTTTTAAAAATGACTCAAGAAGTGGTACCCCCTAAGATTGTGAAGTAAACAAAAATGATAATCACAAACTAGGTCCCGTTTTTACTTGTGTGGAAATAGCTATATTGGTATCTATATGTTTAAATGTATTACCTAGTTTCTTATGATCCCTGTGTTTGGAATGAAAACATGATATATCTAATGGACACTTATGAATATAGTACATTTAGTTTTGCCCCATAAATTTGAGCTCATTTGTGATCCACTGATAATCTGATTTGGTGTGCATTTTTGAGAACTTGTTTTTCTAGTTACTGTGTTAGAATGAGAACTTACTTTTACCTTTTGTGTGTTTTTGCCAAAGTGCTCTACAATTTTAAATATTTTATGCATGTTTAAGGTTGAGCATTTTGTGGTCCTAAATTCTCTCTTGTTCTTATTTTCTTTCTTCATAAGGTGTATGGTAAAAAAATAGATGGACAGCAAACCATTATTGCATGCATAGAAAGCCATCAGTTCCAAGCAAAAAACTTTTGGTAAGTTAAAATTTTGTGTAATTGAAGAAATTTTGGTATTGATTATATTGTTGGGAGCTCTTGGTTTAATGATCTGGGCTGTACCTTTTTGTATATGATTGACTAAAAACAGTATATACATGGTATAAAACTTCAGCCTATACTGGCTCCACAAAGGACCTAATCATTAAAGGTAGCAGTAAATCTGTTGATATTCAGTGAAAAGAATGTGGGAGAGCATAGTGTTTTTGGAGACTAGCAGGCAGCACCCTAAGGGAGCATGTGTGCATATAAGCAGACCAATTGGCAGGCCCATATGCTCATTCTGTGAAGTGGGTGTTCCTGAATGAAACTTATGTGGGGAGGAGACAAGCAGTTATAAAGTGAAGAACCATTCTGTTGGGAACCTGGGGCCTCTGAAGCAGATGTTTTTATTGGGATTGCTTTGTGTTTGGTTGGCCAGTGTGGGGAAGTAAAATTACAAAAATATGCCTTGTAATTTTGCATACAAATAATTCAGTTATTCCTTATAGAATCTAGCTCCTAAAAGTACTACTTGTCCTGTTAAGCTCAGATATTTGAAAAGTTGGTGACCTTTTTTATTATTAGACTTATTTCTGATTACTCCCTGTTCCAGGATTGAGTTTTTCCTCCAAGACTTTACAAGTTCAGAATTGAATGAAGTCTTTACTTTTTTCCCCTTTTTTTAATTAATACATGCTGAGATTATAAGAGTAAATAGTCATAATGTTTACCTTTTAAGTATATTATTCTGTAACTTATTAGCCAAGTTCATTGGTGGTGCTGTTGAGGGTAAGTGTCAGTAACCCCAATGGACTAGTTTGGACCTTGGCCTAAAGGTACCCCCGTATTTAACTATGTCAGACATAAATGCAAGGTTACAAGATTAATCAAGAATATTTGGAGAAATGCAGATCCAGCATCACAGAAGGAAAATTATTTCCATATCATTTCTATATGTAAACATATGCCTTAATGACAACATTCACTTTCCTAAAGATACTGGCATACAAAATTACTTTCATGGACTTGATATAAATGTAGTTTCTCTATTTTAGCTGTTTAAACATGTAGTATTAATCTAGCAGAATCCTAAAGCATAAGGCTTTGCAAAATCATTATTAATACATTGTGTCAGGAAATATATAATAAAGTCAATCTTATTGATATTGAAGTACTATTAAAGGAAAATTCTTGTTATTGTCTTACTTTAATAAAATCTGTTGAAGATGTTATAATAAATTATTAATTAGAGGGGAAATGAAGTCTTGAGTTTTTGCAGATACAAAGTGAAGAAAATGTCTCTTGGCATTTTATTTGCACTATTTTACCCCCGCTCCAAGCACCCCATATTGGTGGTGTTACCTGAACCACCACTATGAGCATTGTATTATTGAAGTTAAAAGTGATTTTCACTTTTTGGAAAAGTAAATTATGGTTTTCCAAAGTACTAAATATCATGGCACATTAATCTCATGGAATCTAGGTATTTAGATACAAAGAAAATTCATTTTACCTAAAATGTAGGTAAAATAAAAATTAGAAGAAACTAGTCTTGGGTGTTTCTTGGATTTCACTAGAGACCTTCTCTCCTTATTCTCTACTATTTCTTAAGTGTTTAGCGGTATTAGGGCTTAATAAATGTTTATTGAAAGAATGCATATTTGTAAGAGAGGTGCAAAATATTAAAGACTTGGCCACTTACTCCATTGCTGAAGGGGTACTCTCAGTGTCTCTGGAAGAGTTTTGAACTGGTTCTCAAATTGTTACCATTATTACTTGAACTGGAATTCCTTTTTTTTCCCCTTTCTTTTCATAATCAATAGTGATGTATGTATCTTGTCATTATAATTAGTAATATATATGTTTAGAACTTACTAGTTGCTTGGTATTGATAACTAAATAAAAAGAATAACTTCTTTTGGAATCTTGAAACAAAGTGAACAGACCTAGGGTCTTTTTCCATCAAGCTGCTTTGAATGTTTTTGAATGAGCTGCTCAAAATCAAGACACATAAGAAAATTATCTTATTTTGTAGAACATATACATTGTTATAATAAAACTTTAGAGTGGGAACTGGTGCTATGGCTCAGTGGTAGTGCACTTGCCTGGCATGCGTGAGGCACTGGTTTCAATTCTCAGCACCACATATGAATAAATAAATGTCTATCAACAACTTAAAATATATATATATATAAAAAAATATAAAACTTTCGAATGTTAGGTGTTAACTTCAGGTAAGAGAGTACTGTCATTCAACAAACATTATGATTGGGTAAACTGCAAAAATATTAAAAGGAACCCAGAAATAATTTTTATAGCAAAATCCAGTATGGTAATCCACTAACACTGTGACTATTTTAGAAAAAAGCTAACAGGTATTAATTTGCATATCAGAATGTCTTGTGTGTGCAAAGAGCAAATAAAGGTGAAAAAAGAGTTGCTATGAAAAGACTATCAGAAAAATAGGATGAAATTCACTGCTAGAGATAGTATACGTGTTTGCATTTTCTGTTTCTTACTATGAATGTGTATGACATTTTCTAGTCACTTAAAAATTATTTGGTACTTTGTATAATTTAGGAGATGTTAAACTTCTCTAATTTATATGTATGAAAAGCTCTGTACTGTAACATTTATTTATTTATTTATTGTTTTTTTCTTTTTTTTTTTAAGAGAGAGAGGTAGAGGCAGAGAGAGAGAGAATTTTAATATTTATTTTTTAGTTATCGGCGGGCACAACATCTTTGTCTGTATATGGTGCTGAGGATCGAACCCAGGCCGCACGCATTCCAGGCGAGCGCGCTACCGCTTGAGCCACATCCCCAACCCGATATTTATTTTATTCTCTCTCCCTTAGTACTGGGAATTGAACCCAGGGGCACTCTGCCACTGAGCTACAGCCCAGCTCTTTAAAAAAAAAAAAAAAAAATTGTTTTTTTTTTAATTTTTAAAACAGAATCTCCCTAAGTTGCCCAGCTTTGCTCCAAATTTGTGTTCTTTCCACCTCAACCTTCCAGGTCTCTGGAATTATAGGTGTGTGCCCTCATTTTATTCATAATTAAAGCATAAGTGATTCAGTTGAACAAGCAAGTTAAAATTTTTATCCAAGAAATAGCATAATATGATTTAGTTTGAATTATATTTCAAATCTTAGCTTTAAAATTCTGAAATGATATTTATCTTGTAGGTCCTTTTTTATCATAGGGTGAAGATTAAATTAAATGTCTTATAGCTGAACTTAACCTTTTGATTCTTTTGAATATTTCAGTGATTAAAAGTGAATGTCCAGCACCTATCCCCCAGTACTCTCACATTGTAGCATTGAATTTAAATCTGAAACTTAATATTGATTCAAATTATTTTCCCTGCCTTATTTACAGCTGCTGTTTTTATTTTTAAGGAATGGTCGTTGGAGGTCAGAGTGGAAGTTTACAATCACTCCTTCATCAACCACTCAGGTGGTTGGCATCTTGAAAATTCAGGTATGAAACAACAAGTTTCTGATGTCTGGCGTGTTCTGAACAAAGAAACAACTAATTCATGAGTTTATATTTTCACAGTATACCAAATGTCTTTTCCAGATTTTTCTTTTTTGCACAGTGAGAAAACTAAGTAGTTCTGTTTAAATCTTTTAAATAATCTTGCAGTTCATTCCCTAGTCATCAAAAATCTGCAAGGATAGCTGACAGATTCTAAAACACAGCTAAAATTAGATGCTGCCATTTGGCCTGCTCTTCATACAGTTTCTTCATCTAAGCGTCTTCTGAGTTTGAGTTGTACTCTTCTGTCATCTCAGTTTAGTGGAGTTAGGTGAAGTATAATATTAAAATTTCTGTGGCTATATAACTATATATTACATATATTTTATAAATGTCTCCTGTACTCATCATATTTGGCTTCTTACCTGAGGTTCACTAGAAGTGAATTCTTTGACTCTTAATGTGAACTTAAATGTTTATATAGAACATTTGATAACTATTACAGGCTGATCTTTTTCTGTTTTAGTTCACTAATTTGTTCAGGACATTTGTTGATCAACTGTCATGAAAGTAATTATGCCAAGAGCTGTGAAAGAATAAAGATGAATCACACTGCGACTCTGTCGTCTGACTCTAGTATACATTTCTAATCTTAGACCCATTGCCTTTGTGTCTTGGGACCTGTGCCTGAGGGAACAGAGAATAGAAGCCAAGAGCATGAAATTCAAAATCATATGAGTTTGAATCCCCAGATCTGCCAGTTATTATTTGTATGATATGAGGAAGTCATTTAAGTTCCTTTTGTTTGTTTCCTCATTCATTAAACAATAACATTAAAAAAGCTTGCCTAATTGAGGATTAGTTAATATGAGTAAATAAATTAAAAAGAAGCAATATTTTGAAGGGAATAATTTGAATTCAGTTTTGGACATCTTGGATTTTGGTACCTTTAGAACAGCTTTGAGGCAAAAGTACCTTGGCAGTCAGGTCAGTGGAAATTATTCACTTGCCTAAATGCAGGAAAATGTAGACTGAGGACAGGAAGAGTCTTACTAGAGTTCCAAAGGTCTAGAGCTCCTCAGAGAAGTCTGGACTAGAGCTGGCATGTATTCAGTCTACATTGATATAATTGCTGAAGCCATGAGGATCTTGATGGTTCCTATAATGTGTTGTGTGTAATTTCTTTTTCTAATAGGTTCATTATTATGAAGATGGTAACGTTCAGCTAGTGAGTCATAAAGATATACAAGATTACCTAACAGTGTCTGTAAGTATAATTTCACAGGAAAATGAAAACAATATCTTTTGCAAAACTAGAGGAGTTTCAGAACTAACATTTTAATAATAGTTTCTTTTCTGATTCTATTTTTCAAATAGATTCAAGGTGGTAATCATAATTCTGTACCTAACATTTTTTAAGCAGCTTTGTTGAGATATAACACACACCATTGAATTCATGCTTTTAAAATATAAAATTCAGTGCTTTTAGATTAACAGTCAGTCAATAATTATTGCAAATTAATTTTAGAACATTTTCATATTCCTATAAATAAGCCCTCTATCCCTTTCTCCCCAGTCCTAATCCCAAGCCCAGCCCAGCCCTAAGCATCTACTAATCTACTTTCTGATTTACAGACTTGCCTATTTTGGACATTTTATATGAATGCAGTCATAAAATAATATGCAGTCTTATGTGACTGGCTTCTTTTACTTAGCACATTTTCAGTGTTCATCCTTGTTGGATGATACTTCATTCTTTCCTATTACTGGTATATACCTTTTAGCCATTCATCAGTTGATAGACACTTCTATTATATTTTTACTTTTTGCTACTATGAACATTCGTGTACTGTTTTTAGTATAGACATTTGTTTTTTGTTTTTCTTTAGTATATACATAGGTGTGGAATTGTTGGGTTGTGTGGTAACTGTATTTAGTATTTTGAAGATTTTCCAGACTTTTCCTGAGTAGCTGCACCATTTTACGGTTCCAAGCAGTATATGAGGATTCCCATTTTTCCACATCCTGGTGAAAACTTGTCTTTTTCATTATAGCTATCCTAGTCAGTATGAAGTAGTATCTTATTGTGGTTTCTCTTTGCATTTTTCTGATGGCTACTGATGTTGAACATTTTTTCATGTATTTACTAACCATTTGTATGTCTTTGGAGAATGTCTGGTTAGTTCCTTTGCCCATTTCTTAACTGGTTATTTCTGTTTTTATTATTTAGTTGCAGCTGTTTATATATTCTGGATACGGATCTGGGATCAGACATGTGTTGTGTAAACATTTTCACCCTTTTGTGTGTTGTCTTTTTCCTTCTTGTTTTTTGTAACAGGGATTGAACTAAGGGACACTAGACCACTAAGCCACATCTCCAGCCCTATTTTGTATTTTATTTAGAGAAAGGCTCTCACTGAGTTCCATAGCTCCTCACCGTTGCTGAGAATGGCTTTGATCCTCCTGTCTCAGCCTCCTGAGCCGCTGGGATTACAGGCAGGACCCACTACACCCAGCTCTTTTTACTTCCTTATTAAAATTATTTAATTAATTTATTCAGATTAGATATCTGTTGACAGCAGAATGCGTTTGGATTCATTGTAAACAAATGCAGCACAACTTTTCATTTCTCTGGATGTATATGATATAGCGTTGCATCATATGTGTAGTCATATGTGTACCTAGGGTAATGATGTCTATCTCATTCGACCATTTTTCCTACCTCTCTGCCCCATCCCCTCTCCTCCCTCCCCTTTCCCCAAAGTTCCTCCATTCTTCCCATGCCCTCCCCTCCCCCAATTATGGGTCAGCATCCACTTAACAGAGAGAACATTCTCTTTGGTTTTTGGGGATTGGCTTACTTTGCTTAGCATGATATTCTCCAGCCCCATCCATTTACCTGCAAATACCATAATCTTATTCTTTTAATGCTGAGTAATATTCCATTGTGTACTGCAAATTGGTGCAACCAATCTGAAAAGCAGTATGGAGATTTTTTAGAAAACTTTGAATGGAACCACCATTTGACCCAGCTATCCAACTCTTCAGTCTATACCTAAAGGTCTTAAAATCATCATGCTGTAGTGATGGAGCCACATCAATATTTATAGCAGCTCAATTCACAATAGCTAACTGTGGAACCATCCTAGATGCCCTTTGATAGATGAATGGATAAAGAAACTGTGGTACATATATACACATTGGAATATTACTCTCTTTACTTTCTTAGTAGTATAATTTGCAGAACAGAAATGTAGTATGTATATAGTCTCATTTTTTCTTTTATCATTTGTGCTTTTGATATATATATTACTATAAACCATTGCGTAATCCAAGGTCATGAAGGTTTGCTTCATTTTCTTCTAGAATTTTATAGTGTTAGCACTTACATTTAGGTATGTGATCCTGTCCCTAATTTTTAAACTGCATTGTATGTTATGTTCTTCCTCCAGAGTTCTTTTCTCATTCTTTCTGTGGCATGTAGAACTGTTTTTTTGTGAATTTTTTTTTTTATCCCAAAGATATTGAGAATATAACATTAATGACATTTGTCCATAAATGTTTGTGTTCGTATATAAAAATATCTCTTTGGTATAAACATTAATTGCCAGTGTACAAAAATTAGTAAATAAACAATAAAGAAAAGTTATTTTTAATTTTAAGAAAGTTTTAACTCTGGGATAGAGTGGATACTACCCCAGACAAAGATGCTGTATGTTTTTAAAAATTGTACAGTGTTTAGATGGTTTCTACAATTGTGCTAGGTACTATTCTGGTTGCAAAGTCTGCTAGGGAAAGAAACCAACTTCTGTAAGATTTTATGTGGTACTGAGGATCTAACCCAGTGCCTCATGCTTGCGAAGCAAGCGCTCTGCCACTGAGCCAAAACCCCAGCCCACATGTCATGTTCTTTGCATAACAAGAGCACTTGGTATTGTCTTCTTTGGGAGTGTGATGTTAGGGAAAAATTCTTCCTAAGAGGGATTTGTTCAGAAAATTATAGACTATGGGATTATAAGAGTTGGTCACAGTAATTACCTTGGCTATTACGTTGGTTCTGAGTCTTAGTAATTTTTTTTTTTTACTTCATCGTATGTAGGTTTTGTTTTATTATTTTAGGAAAGAGAAAAATTTATCTCATTTTCACACATATATTTATGTAATGTATTTAGATACTCATGCACACACATAAAATATAAACAAAGGTACCAATGAATTTTACATTTTTAAAAAATGTAGATTTCTCTTGACTTTAAAATTAGGAAAAAGGTAAGCAAAACCAAATACTGGCATGTTAAAAATTTTTTCAGAAAATATTTAGATGGTCAAATAAGTTCACTTTAAACTTTAAGATATGCACTTCCAGATTAATAGTTTTGTATGTTATTTTAGCAATAAACATTGCTTAGTAGATAACAATATTTAGGTAAAGATAGTCATTAGTTAGAAATCTGTGTCTAATTTCTTACCTATAAAGGTTGTCTGTTGGATTGCATCTTAAATATTACACTTGAATTTTTATCAGTGTACATTATTAAGATTTAACTTATTTTAATAAGTTAAATGTAGATACCAGGCTCATTCTGTGTCTTAGTTTTAAATTGCTGTTTCATTTACTTTTTGTTATATTTTTTATTCAGAGTGAGATGCAGACAGCAAAAGAATTTATAAAGATTGTAGAAGCTGCAGAAAATGAATACCAGGTATGATTTTTAAAAGTATAATGTATTTTCACTTATGAATGGCATTGAAATTTTAATTTCAACCATACTCCTGAGTTTTTTCATTTTTTTACCATATAAAATACAGTCATCTTCTTGTGTGTTTGCTTTGAGTACAAGGGCAGACTTGTAAAAGTAGAGCCAAAAAGAGTGGGAAATAAATTAATTCAATTAAATTTTATAAAATTTTAAAAATAATAAGCCTCAACTTTAGCTAACTGAAATTTCTGAGTATGGGTCAAGTATGCCAAGATTTCTAATTTTAAGAGATGTTCCTTAAACTATTTGAACTGTTTGTAATCTGCTTTAGATCACATTTGATTTTATGCTCTACCATTTACATTATTTATCAGTTTCTAAACTATACACTTGAATTTAAGCATTTAATTTGTGAATCAGATAAGTTCCTACCCCTTGTAAACAGTCATTCATAAGTTCTGAATGAAATAATAAAATAGATTTAAAATGAGAACAAGTATTAAATCTAATTTATAATTTCTTTAAATTAAATTATTTAAAATGATTATAAGCTTCTTGTAAATGGTTTTAAACAGCTTTTAATAAAACCATATTGGGATTTTTTTTTTTGACTGTAAGCAGTGAAATAGGCTGCTTAAATAAAGATTGTTATGAAAACATTAATGTGTTATACATTGTTTTGTTCATTTCATTTGTTTTAAACTTCTGACTACTGTTTTTCATAGACTGCCATCAGTGAGAATTATCAGACAATGTCGGACACTACTTTCAAAGCCTTACGTCGACAGTTGCCAGTTACACGTACTAAGATTGATTGGAACAAGATTCTTAGCTACAAGATTGGCAAAGAGATGCAGAATGCATAAGATGAACATTGCATGACCGGATCATTTTAGTGTCTTTGCGTTTAAAAAAAAAAAAAAAATTGTTGCAAAAGTATTCAGAACTGTCAAGCTGCCCAGTCAACATGGGCTATTGCCATTTAAAATCACTGTAATTAATTAGTTTGGTTAGAGCACAAAGCTTAGCTAATCAACCATTATTTTTCATTTTTTTGTTCGAAGAGGGCTGAAAATGAGTTTAGTTTAAGTGTCCTTTACTTTCTGTTATTATTTCCTTTCTTTCTTACAATGAAAAGATGATTCCTCTAGTTTATGGTTAAAAGTTTTTGAAGTATTTAAAAAATATTTTACTTACTGTAACCCTAAAATTGTCTTTTGGCTTATGAAATGGGTAACTTTTGATATTAGCCCAATTCTTTTTAATGGGGTCAATAATGGACATTCTAGTTTAAGGTGGTTGATAGACTTAGCCATATATGCTGCTAAAGAAATTGTCTACCTTCCCTCCCCCTCACCTCTTCCACTTACATAAGATTGAGATTAAAGAAAAAAGCATTTTCTATATCAATTGTGTTAAACCTTTCAGTAAGGTTATTTAGCTAGCTTAGTGTTTAACTAAACTTTTTTTAAACAAGGCCAAGGTCTATTGCTATTTTGAGATTCTGAAATTAAATGAGAATACTTACTTCAGAAATGCATCTAATGCTTTTTTTCTTGTGACAGTTACGCAAATTAGCTTGAATTCCGTATGTCCCTGAGTTATTTTTATCATAAAGCCACAAATGTATTATAACAAGGCAAATTGTAATATATATAATCCTGAACTCATGACCATGTCTCAGTTTATTTTTTTTTCCTTGGATTGAAAAGTACTGAAATTCAATGTGACATTAAAATGAAAATTTTCCTATTTATTTGAGTACAAAATCACCAGTGAATCCTATACTATTTTGAAATATTTTCTTTGGATATTGTAATTCTCAATTCATTGTAACTTAAAAAATCTGGGAGTACATATAGTGTGCAGTCTTAAGTTTTTCCATCTTCCTATGCATCATGAGCATGTTTGTAATATTTTAAAAAAAAGATTTACTGATACCACAGGAATTTTAAGCCTGTGGTAAGTGTTAGTATTTACTATAAGGAGTTGGGTGGATTTATGGGTTCTTTCAGTAGAGTTTTAATGCTTGTACTGGAGTGGAATCCATTCTTCACATACTCCTACAGATGTCTGGGCCTGGAAATGTTTTTTTTAAAAAAAACAACAAAACACCACTTTTATTATGTATAATAAAATATTTCATTAGCTTGAGTTGTATAGATTTTTTAAAATTCTCTCAAAGCATGTTATTTAATTTCTTTTTAAAATCACTTGGACTTTGAAAGCATTGAGAATGTAATATGAAATTATGACATCTGGGGCTAATTTTCTCTTTAGTTTAGAAGTTTGGGCATATTGGGATGCCCAGGGAATAATGAATTGATAGCATTATTTATCTGCTCTTGTTTTAAAAGATACTCTCAAAAATTTGAAAACGATTCTGAACTATAGATACCAGGTAAATCTGTATTGAAGCTTGGTTGTATCACTTGGATTATTGTGGATTTATATGGAGGCCAATTATTTTGGCTGTTTTATAATTTGGAAGACATTTTTGAAAATAAGCAGCTGTTTTTTAAGATTTGCATGTGAAAGGTAGAATTATCAAAAGTAATTCAGAACACATGCCAAAATAATGGTTGTTCAGTAGACTAGCATTTTATAGGCTATGAATCACATTTTATTACAGTAAAAGATGAATGAAGTTCAGGGATATGGTCTTAATAGGAACCCTAAAGGCTACTATGTTGAATAGGCTGAGGTGTGGGAGCAGAAGCAGAACAAGAAGGAGGCTACTGCAGTAGTGCTGTTGAAAGACTGCTGTTGTGGACCGAGGTGGTTATAGAAGTGGTGAAGTGGTAGATGAAATAGCTAGATCTGCTAAGAGCATGATTGTGCAACATGAAATAAAGAGAATAGATGAGGGTGTTTGAGGCTTGAGGAATTGGGGAAGATTCTGGAAGGAGCAGGTAGGGGTTTGGGGCAGGGATTTGGTTAGGAGCTTGGTTTTATTTCAAGGGGAAATACCATGTAGCAGGTAACAGGAAGCAAAAGAATACTCTGGATTAAAAGAATGGGAGAGAGAATGAGCCTGGGAAACAGTTTGATAGCCAAGATGAAAGACTCCTCCATTAGTGATAATTGGTTTAAAGCTGCATAAGTGCAGACATAGAGTGCTTGAATTGAATTTAACCTAGGCTGTTTTAACAGTAGTGACTGAATTCATGAAGAGGGATACAGAGTTCCAGTGATGGCCTATGGAATTTAAGTTGGGTTAAGCAAGGAAGTGAGGACATTGCAAGGAGAAGAGGGCTAATGAAAATGTGGCACAGTTGATGGATTATTGGTATGTTAAGATTGGGGCACTACACATCGATGTTCATAGCAGCACAATTCACAATAGCTAGACTGTGGAACCAACCCAGATGCCCTTCAATGGATGAATGGATTAAAAAAATGTGGCATCTATACACCATGGAGTATTACGCAGCACTAAAAAATGACAAAATCATGGAATTTGCAGGGAAATGGATGGCACTAGAGCAGATTATGCTTAGTGAAGCTAGCCAATCCCTAAAAAACAAATACCAAATGTCTTCTTTGATATAATGAGAGCAACTAAGAATAGAGCAGGGAGGAAGAGCAGGAAGAAAAGATTAACATTAAACAGAGACATGAGGTGGGAGGGAAAGGGAGAGAAAAGGGGAATTGCATGGAAACGGAGGGAGACCCTCATTGTTATACTAAATTACATATAAGAGGTTGTGAGTGGAATGGGAAAATAAACAAGGTGAGAAATGAATTACAGTAGAAGGGGTAGAGAGAGAAGATGGGAGGGGAGGGGAGGGGGGATAGTAGAGGATAGGATAGGTAGCAGAATACAACAGTTACTAGTATGGCATTATGTAAAAATGTGGATGTGTAACCCATGTGATTCTGCAATCTGTACTTGGGGTAAAAAAGGGAGTTCATAACTCACTTGAAGCTGATGTATGCTAATGTATGAAATATGATATGTCAAGAGCTTTGTAGGGTTTTGAACAACCAATAAAAAAAAAAAAAAGATTGGGGCACTAGAAACAGGAATTGATAGTGGTGTGCTTAAGATTGAGATTTTTGAGGTATTAGAGTAATAACTGAGCGAAGGAGAATAAGAATGCAGAAAACCTCAAAGCCTCAGGTTGGAGAGATCATTTCTGAATACTGAAATCAAATATTCTGTAAAATATAAGTGTTCTGACATGAGTGTTATTTTTCCAGACTATACAGATGCTCCTTGACTTATAGTGGGGTTACAGCCTCAATGAACCAACCATTAGAAGCTGAAAATGTTGAGAGTCCAAATGCATTTAATACATTTAACCTTCCAGACATCATAGCTTAATGTGGTTTACCTTAAACATGGCCAGAACACTTCCACTAGTCTACATTTGAACAAAATCATCTAAAACATGCCTGTTCTATATTAAAATACTGAATACCGTGTAGTTTATCAAACCCTGTACAAAAGTAAACAACAAAATAGTTGTGTGGGTACAGCTTTCACACCATTGCGAAGTCAAAAAATCTAAGTCAGTTCCCATCTTTACCTAGATATACTATGTTTCTTTAATGTTTATTATTATAAGTTATGCAAATATGTGGCATATATGTCCATGAGGCTTTTCGTTGTTTGGGAATTTTGGAAACTAAAATTTAGGGGACAAGAGCTTTTAATAGAAATGTGTCCCAGAAATTCTGATTTCTTACAAATTCCTAAAAAGTGAAATTCTTAGTTAGTTAAGGATAACTATAGACAAGTGTTTCTAGCATTTTAATAGACTTTTCTATGTTTAAAATTATTTAGACTTTTAATACCACAGTGAACGCTTTGGAAAACGGAAGATGCTTTCAAAAGATCTTCACACTGAGCATTGGCCAGGTATTGAGTATAAAATATAAAAGCACATTTAGCCAACAGTTGACTCCGGCTTTATAATGGATGCATGTTATAAAACATTCCAAGAAGAGATACACTTTTTGTTTTGTCATCTGCAAATTCGACATTTTGGGTATTATGCAAAAGCTTTACTGTATGATTGGCCAGGAGTGCTAGCTATTGAAGAATATACAAGTATTTACCAATTAAACTTAAAAGGGCCAATTAAACTTTTAAGGTCTTGTAGATAACAGAATTCAATGTCGTGTCATTTCAGATTAATCAGACTATACCCAAAGGACTATTCTAGGAATTATGAAGTTATGAAAATATGAAAGTTTCTTAAAGGAGTCTATAAATTTGTCATGGGCCTGTAGCAGCATTTTCCAGTCTTTTCCTCATCACAACATATATGGAAAAGGCTGAAACTCATAAGGCACATTGCAGGGAATGAGTAAGTCAGCTTGCTGGTTGAGGGAGTCAGTTTTTTAGCACACTTTTAATCTACTTAGGAAGTAGAGACACAAATAATACATTGAAGGACATGTTTATTTTAAGATTCAAGGTGGTTCTAGTTACAGTGGTGCACACCTGTAATCCCAGTGGCAGGAGGATTGTTGAGTTCAAAGCCAGCCTCAGCAAAAAGCAAGGCGCTAAGCAACCCTGTCTCTAAATAAAATACAAACTAGGGCTGGGAATGTGGTTCAGTGGTTGAGTGCCCCTGAGTTCTATCCATGGTAAACCCCTCCCCCTCCACCACCACCAAAAAAAAAAAAAAAGATTTTAAGATTCTTCAAACTTTACTTACCTAAGGTGTCTAGCCAAGGAAGGTTTTCTGGAAAGGATGAGTTTTAAGCTCTATTTGAGCACACTAATATATATTTTTTTTTAAGTATGCATGTAACTGGTAGGCAGGAGATCCCCTCATATATCAGTAAAGCATCAGAATACAGATAACAGGCTCCTACAATAGAGATGTCAGAAATCAAAAAACATCCAGTTGAAAACTAAATCTGAGGGCTGGGGTTGTGGCTCAACGACAGAGCACTCACCTAGCATGTGTGAGGCCCTGGGTTTGATCCTCAGCACACATAAAAATAAAGTTATTGTGTCCAACTACAACTAAAAAATTTAAAAAAAAAAAACTAAATCTGAGTTGTTAAATCACCACAGTACAAAATGAAATTACTCAGAATAAAGTTAAAAATGTAAGTGTTCTTATAATCTATAATATGGCTAATGAGATACTAAGATTTTTTATCCCTAGTTTTGGTATAACCTAACAACAGTGTATATTAATTTAATTCAATTTTCATTTGTGTGCATTGTGACTGAATCAGAGAACAAACATTTCTTGTACACAGACTGACTAGAAAACATGTATCACAGATGCCTTATAGCCACTCATTGTAGCAACAAATCTCCATTCATTAGCTTGTAGGACTACATGGAATTGAGCTCTGATTTATAGATTAAGAGAAGACTGTGAAGGAAATAAAATTGTTGTTTCTTAGAATAATGGGTTCTTAGGAAAATTTGTAAAATGCCAAGTCTTTTTAGCCAA
Source organism: Callospermophilus lateralis (assembly GCF_048772815.1). Taxonomy (NCBI): domain Eukaryota; kingdom Metazoa; phylum Chordata; class Mammalia; order Rodentia; family Sciuridae; genus Callospermophilus; species Callospermophilus lateralis. The sequence goes on from NC_135305.1 coordinate 42,952,957, forward strand.
ATAAATTTCTAAGCAGTTTTCTTACTAAAAGAATTCCCCAGTCTTGCTCACTGAACTGTAGAAACTTATCTTCATCTTTGTCTTCATGTTGTGTGGTGCTAACTTGCCTACCTAGCAAAAGCTGTACTGATTCTGAATACAGATACCTGTCTTGCCAGACTTTTACCTGGAAAAGTGAGTGCTTGCCTCCTGTTTCCCAAAGTAATACCCAAAGGAAATACCCAGAAACTGAAGCTGCAGCTCTCCTAGGTATAAATTAAGCACTTGGGAAGCCTTTTTAGTTCTTTTCCAACAGCAAAATCTGGAGGATCAGGGTTCTGACGAGTGTTTCAGGCCCTGAAAGCATCTCAGTTGATGAAAAAGCAAAGTAAAAAATGAGGAAAATGAGGGGGAAAGCCAAGAAAAGAAAATCCTGCCCATGTACAGTAACTTCTTTCTTCACTGGGACTTTATGGAGGAAAAAGGAAATAAATTCCATTGAAGGTACTAGAAATGTCAAAAAACCTTAAGCCAATCTAAATATCTGGCAATGAAGAATGAATGCACATAGTGTGGATCGTTCTATTGCATAGCATAGAACTTTTGAGAACTCATAATTCAGAGCTTCATATAGTAACCTACTACAAAAATGTTGAAAAAGCAAGTTATGGAAGGTACACTAGGATATTGTGTTTAAAAATGTGTAAAATAATATATATATGTTTTTATCATTTTATATAGATCAAATGTATAAAACTTGTAATGGACTACAAAGCCAAATCCAGATAATAAATGTGAGGGGGACATATTAAAGAGTGAGATTTGGGAATGGCACAGAGATTTGATTGCACCCCTGGGAGTTTCTTAAACTGGTTGATACGTATACAGGTGTTCATTTCAACATTCTCACTTTTTTATTATGCCTATTTTTCACTTAAAAATTATAAGTTAGGCTCACATTTAGAACTTCATGAAATAGATATAAAACCTGACTTAGGTAGAAAATTGGCAAAGTTCATATCCATATACTAAATTGAAGAGAAAATTTTCCAATACCTTTTGAAAAAGTCACTAAATTCATATGTCTTATAGTGAATTTTATCTGTTTCTGTATTTAGATAATTTTCTGTGTTACAGGAATTATTCTAGGTGGTAAGAAAAAGTGTAGCAAAAGTTTTAAAATAATGTCAAAAATTTTAAAAAGACTGATGAAATTTCTTTGTAAAGTTGATAGCAAAATTTCTTAACCTATCAATAACCAAGAATACTACATTGTGGCCAAGTGTAACTTATCCCTGGACTGCAATAATTATTTCTTGTGGGAAAATCTAGCAATGCATCTTATAGCTACATTAGTATAGTAAAGAAGAAAGACATGTAAATCTTCTCAGTAAATACTACTGTAGCATTTGATAAAACCTAGTACCCCCTCTACAACCACAAAAAAAAAAAAAAAAAAAAAAAATTTTAAAGACAAACCATCCGGGCTGGGGTTGTGGCTCAGTGGAAGAACGCTCGCCTAGCACACGGAGGCCTGGGTTCTATCCTCTGCACCGCATAAAAAAATAAAAAAATAAAATAGAAGGATTGTTTCCAACTACAACTAAAAAATAAGCATTTTAAAAAAAGAAGAGAAAAACATCCACAGGGGAAATCATTTGCCAACTTATATAACAAATTGCTCATTTTTCCTAATGTCAGATTAGTTCCTGCAACACAATAAAATCTGAAAAGTGATCCTTTGACACCTGAGTCCTAACATCCTAACAGCCTTGGTGTCTCAGACTGACTGGTGGGACATTTATTGAGGAATAAACATATCTTGTTTAAGTCACTGCAGTTTTAGGTTGGTTTTGGTTTTGGTTTTTTATTACTTCTGCCTCTCATCCTGCACAGAATTTGTCCTGAAGGGAGGTCCTGCGAATAATAAACCCTAAAGTGTGGCTTTGGCTACAGTGTGTGTGAACAGGGGTCCTGCTGACATTGGAGTACAGTGTGATATGCTAGAATGCTGTCTGCTCTATGAGCCCTATGTCTCCACTGCTCTCACCTCTGCCCCTGGGCACTAAATACCAGTGATCTCTTCTAAACCTTCTGACATCCAAAATTACCCATTAGAAGAAGCAAGTATTGTCCCCAGTGACTAGGGGAATTCAGTAAAGCATACATATTGCAGGCTGGAAAGTTGGTGTCCCTTGGTTGGCAATGACAAGACATGAATTCTAACCTCAAATACCTTGGAAAGTAAATTAACTCAGCTTTAACAACTGGAAAGATTTAGAATGGTGACCTGTGCCCTCAGGCTGAAGATGGCTAATCTATAAACTGAGGTAGAGGGCCTTAACAGCTATTGTGAAGCGTCTGGAAGGTGGGAGCAGACTTCTGAGCCCAATTCGATTGTTTACAACATCAAATTTTATAAGGGTTGCCATGTACTAATTACTAATTCAGAAATGTTACCAAATCCACTGAACCTGTCAGGATTGTTGGTTCTCACTTGTAACTAACTGCAGATCCAGAATGAAAATATTAACAGGACATAAGGTTGAAGGCAGGGATGAAAATATACTAAGCATGTTGGCTTTAGACCCAAGTCCATCGTCTGAGAAGGTCTGTTAGTTTTCTGTTGTTGTGTAGCAAATGACCACAAAATTAATGTTTAAAAATAAGTTTATCCCCTGCAGCTCAGGAGGCTGAGGCAGGAGGATCACAAGTTCAAAGCCAACCTCAGCAATGGTGAGGCACTAAAAAAACTAAAAATACAAAATAGGGCTGGGGATGTGGCTCAGTGGTTGAGTGCCCCTGAGGTCAATCTCTGGTACCCACTCCTGCCCCCCTCAAAAAGAAAAACAAAATATAAGTTTATCTCAATTGCCAAGGACCCATTCATATTGTTAGCTGGGTCCTCTGTTCCAGGCCTCACCAAGCTAAAATCAAGATGATATCAGGGGCTGCTATCTCATCTGAGAATTGGATTCTTCTAAGGTCAAGTGATTGTTGGCAAAATTCAATTCCTTTGGAATTTAATTCAGGAATGGAATCACTAATTTATTATCCAATAACCACAATATGTTTGAGGGAAAAGTTTTTAACCATTACATTGAAACAGAAAGTGTAAACCAGAACTATTCTGGGAAAACTGCTACATTGGGGTCACCATGGTCAACTACAGTAAGCTTTGAAAGCTGTGCAGCCCCAATTGTAGCCAGGAAGGATAGTAGACAATGGAGAAAATTCCCCAGGAAATTACAAGGAGTTCTTCATGGAGAGCAGAAACACAGGACTTTTCCATGGGTTAACCAAGGAACTTAAATGCCAGAGACGAGACCTTGAATTCATTTTTACTGTAATTGACATATAGTAACTATATATTTATGAGGTATTATGTGACATTTCATTACATGTATACAATGTGTGGTGCTCAGATCAGAGTAATTAGCATACCTGTCACCTCAACCATTAATCATTTCTTTATGTTGGGAACATTCAAAATCCTCTCTACTAGCTATTTAGAAATGCCCAATTAATTGTTGTCAACCACAGTTATCCTGCTGTGTGACAGATGTTAGAAGTTATTTCTCCTGTCCAACTGCAGAGTGGTATTTAATAAGCTATGTTAATGTGTCACTTTCATTGAGTTCATTTATGAATTGTAATCATTCCATTTCTACACCTTCATTATATATTGAGTGTGTGGGGGCAGATAACACTTTCATTCATAGTTCGCTGGCGATTCGTTTGTTCATGGTAAAGAGAATTGCGTATTCACCCAGGTATCTGGGACTGAGAGCTGACTGAAGGAAAAGAATGGGTCTTTGGTGGTGTATCCTTTGGAAAGGAGTAAATACACTATTCTTGGTGTATTAAGAAGGGTGCATTCAGATAGGTCAAAGGGATAAGCCATGACAGAAACTCCTAGTTGCTTCTTAAATCTCTATTTTTAGCTGCTCATCAGCCTTCTCAGAATATTAGTGACATTTTCCATCTTCCTTAGAGCTAGGCTCAGTTCTGGCTATTGGGAAAAGTGAATGTATTGAATGGAGCCTTCAGGGTCTTTCCTCGGGGTCAGAAGTCCTGCATTCCCTTCTCCTTTCCTTCTTTCTCTAGCTTATACTGGAAACTGATGCCCCACCTTGAGCCATTACATCCAGGCACAAATGGTGTTTCAACCCAATGCTTCACACATTGGAGCCCATGCCAGCAGGAACCATCTATATGGATTTTTACCAGAGGGAATTAAGCTTCTATTTTGTTTAAGTCACTGCTATTTTATTTCTTGTCACTTTCAGCTTAAACTAATCTTAAAAGAAAGAGCCTTACTCTTCCCCTCAACCTATCTCATCAGATATATAAAAAGAAAAAAATCCAAATGGGATTTAAGGTCTAGCCAAATAGAATGATGAACATTTTGGTACTAATATTCTGGAGTTAAAGAATAACTTTCAAAAAAAAAAAAAACATACAAAACAAAAAATCACAAAGGAAAAGATTGACATGTTTCTCCTGCCAAAACATTTAAACATTTCTGACTTCAGAATGTATTCAATATTCTGTAGAAAAATATTCACAAAAGAACCTGTTAACAATGGTTACATATGGTCCCTTCATCAGCCTTTTACCTATTAATTTTGTGTTTGGCATCTTTTGTGGTCAGAGATGTTATCACTACATGACTAAGCATTTCAAAATATCTGCTTGAAAGGAAAAAATGGAGGCTGGGGTTTTGGCTCAGTGGTGGAAAGGTTCGATTCTCAGTGAATATAAATAAATAAGATAAAGGCCCATAACCAACCATAAAAGTATATTTTAAAAAGAAAAAAAAACCAGTTTGAGATTCTGAGCATACATTTCAGTGGGGTGAGATCATTTTTCTGAAATTTTCACCAGAATGGATGTGGTTGTAGTTCCTGAGAGCCGCCAACAGATGGCACTGTTCTCACTTCAGGCTAATCAGTTTATGGAGATGTTGGGAGCGGGCGTTGGGGAGAGGCTAGGACACTGTATCTCACCCTCTAGAATACCTAGTTTGTCAAACTTGGCTGATACTCAGCAGAGGGATGTTGGGAAGGAAACTCCATGGTTAACGTCCAAGAAAAGAATGCTGAGTATGTGCAAACATTTAGCCATAAGTTTGGTTATTGCTGACAAACATTTATAGAACATTTGAATACATTCAAGGCAAGAGTAGTAACTCAACAGTTTTTGGTCAGCAGCTTATTTGGAGATCTGAAGAAAGTTATGATTCCTCTTCCCAGAATAATGCTTTAATATCTACACATCGTGCACACACTTTCTCTCTCTCTCTTTCACCACCCACCCACATACTTCTTCATACAATTTAAGTAGGTTCATGGCCCCACAATCCAGTGTTCCCTGACCTGAATAATCTCTAGAGATTTTATAGGAAATAAAAATTCACAGACCTCCACTATTAAATTATTTTCAGCATAATTCATTTACTTAACAAACTCTCCTTGAATTCCTCCTGGTTCTAGACAACTTAGGAATCCAGCAATTAATGAGATAGTAAGACCCTTACCCACTAGTGGCACTAAGCAAGTTAACAAAAACAAGTAGTCAGACAGTGAAAAGCATATAATAAGAAAATAAAACAGGGCCGGGGCTGGGGCTCAGTGGTAGAGCACTTGCCTGGCATGTGTGAGGCCCTGGGTTCGAACCTCAGCACCACATAAAAATAAATAAATAAAATAAAGGCATTGTGTCTGTCTGCAATTAAAAAGAAGACAAGGGAAAGTCCTCAGTAAAGCAATGGCATGAGGAAGGCGTGGGGGAACAGCCTCCATGAAGTCCCCAAGGTAGCAACTTGGGGAGTGAGTGAGTTTCGTGAGAGCTGCTGACATTATTCTCATTTCCTCCCTGGATCCTCTTATTAACCACCTCTAACTGATAAGAAAGAAAGAAAGACAGAGAGAGAGGGAGGGAGGGAGAGAGAGAGGGAGGGAGAGAGAAGGAGGGAGAGAGAGGGAGAGGAGGAGGGAGGGGGAAGAAAAACGTAGAACTTTTTCTTTATTTCTATAACCTACTTTAAACCTTAAAGACATCCATTGTATAAAAAAGCACATTCTACAGTGTTAAATGTCCAGAAGGGGAGCATTGCCTTCAGATTTTTGGTCTCAAAAAGACAGCTCATGAAAATTAAATTCCTCCTTTAAGAACTTTTTAATTTAATTTTATTTTTTTGTATATGTGGGCATTGTTTGCTTTCACCAAGTTGTGTAAATTCATGAGGAAAAAAAATGGCCATTATGTCCCTTCCCTTACTAAATGTTCAGCAAACTTCAAATTAGAAGCCCTCTGGGTAGAACTACTCATCCATAACATACCTACCAATTAGCACAACCTACTTATTCTCTTATAAAGCCCTATTTATCTGCAGCATAACATAAGGCTATTTTTGCACCCTAAACATATACCTAACAGTGTCCAGTTTATTTTTATTAGGTGCTTTTTAAAAGCAACTTGTTCCACCCCCCTCAGGACACCTATGAACATTAAAAAAAAACAAAAAAACAGGCTGACACACAAGTCACTCAGTAAATTAATCCATTTACTTTATAGGCTCATGTGAAAGAAATGTAAAGATTTTCTTAGAAAATGATGATGATATGAAGAGTGTGACTATATCTTGATTATTATTTCCTGTCTTCCTTCTTTCCCATCCTCCTACTCCCCACCTGTACTTGGTTGTAAACTCCCTCAGGGCAGGGAATCTTTCTTTTGTTCACCCATGTGAAGCTCATCTAGAACACCAAATCCCTGGTGAGTGAATGAACTAACTGGAACAGAAGGTAGCATACTTTTAGAGCAAGTAGCCTATAAAGTATTGTTTGAAATGTGTGTTCATTCACTTTCCATTGCTATAACAAAATATGTGAGGTTGGACATCTTACAAATAAAAGAGGCTTATTTAGCTCAGGGTTTTGGATGATGAAATTCCAAACAATATGGCATTGGCTTTGGCGAGGGCCACATGATAAAGGGTATCGTGCCAGAAGGGCTTGCAAGAACAATTACATGGCAAGACAGGAAGCTAGAGAGGAGCCAATCTTGTTCTTTTATAACTACTTGCTCTCAAGAATGCACTTAGGATCCCATGAGAGCTACCTTAATCCTTTCCAAGGGCAGCACCTCCAGATATTTAAATATTCCCACTAGACCCCACGTCTTCAAAAGGTCCCCCACCACCTCTCATCAATGCAGTACAGGATACTGAGCTTCCACCATATGAAGCATTGATCATAGATCATTTCATCCATAAAACAAGAATACTTTCTAATATACGTTATTTATTCCTAGAAATAATTTCACAAAACTATTCATACCATGATGCTCACTTTCATTCCCATTTACCCCTCCAGTGAATTATTCATTACATTGTACTTCATATCCCTGTACCTTGTATGCCCAAATTCTACCCAGACCTTAAGGCCTGACCCAAAATCTTCTGAAATCAGCTTCTCACCTCTTTCAAGTCAGTAAAATATTTAATTTTTACTTGTCTTAAAAGATTCAACCAATTTGCAAATCTTATCATTATTTGGGGGGAGGGGGCATTTTAATGGACTGTTGCTCCATTTACTATCACACCTGAAACAACAGTGAAATGGACAGAATACAAGGAACACCAATTTTCAAGACCCTGGACATAAGATAGTAAAACACAGTGATCCCTAAGAGATGGGAAACAAGTGAGCACTCCCGAGAGAGTTTCCAGGCCTCATTTTGTTGAGGGCAGATTGAGGCACAGACCAAGAAGAACCCTGAATGGAGGAGACCAAGGCAGCTAGAGTTCAGAGGAAAGAGGTTATGGTCATTTGCTATGGTGATCTTAGAAAAAACTAACATAGACAAGATGCAGTTGACCAGGAAAACTTGATTCTCTGAAGGGTTATGCCTCACAGCAAATTTTCATTGACTCTTTCTTAGCCAATGGAAAGATGAAGACTTTGAGAGTAAAATGTAAAATTGCCACAGGGGGTGACGTGTCATTTTGGTAATGCAGAGTTAAAAGTGTTCCTGCAGGGTAGAATGATTTAAGTTCATAAATTTTGGATTTTCCCTCAAAAGATCGATAGAGATGAATACTTGGTCTCCATCCAAAGTCATTTTAGATTTAGCAGCTGTAGGAAGCAATGGAGTCATATGATTTATGGGAGTCTGGCAATCATGAAATGACAGTAATTTCCCCATATTGCTCATCTTTAAAGTAGGTATAGGCAGTCTAGCAGCACATAGATAATCCACAGGGTGTAGGGTGGCAATGCTAAAACTTGTGTTTATGTTTAACTCATGCATTAAATGCCTACATACTGTTCATTGTGTACATAGTATACTGGTATTGTGGATCAAACGTATAACTAAACAGATTTACATACTTTGGGAGTAAGATTGAAATTTTTTTTTTATATTGCTGGCCAAAGTTTGGAGACCATCTTATAAGTATTTACTTACTAACTAGTAATTTACTTACTAAATTCCGTGTTGCTTCTACAATATCATGATCGAAACCCCACCAGTGCATAGTTAGCATCTGAACTTGGAATTTCATTTGCTTACCTCAGTGTTCTCCACCTATAATTTCTTGGAATTCAGGTGTTTTGTGGACCAAATTAAAATGGCAATCTTAATTTGTGAGAAAGAGAATTATTTTGTCAAAGTTGCTTTTTTCCCATGCTTTTCTATTAAACTTTTGCTCGATGCTATTACACTCACACACCATGTAATGATGTCTCAGTCAACCATGTACCATGAGTGTGATGATGTCCCCAAAGGTTATATCACCTAATGATATAGGGGCATCTTAGTTTGTGTAAGTGCATTCTATGATGTTTGTATAATAGGGGCATCTTAGTTTGTGTAAGTGCATTCTATGATGTTTGTATAACAACAAAATCACTTAACAATGTTGTTCTCAGAACATATCCCGTCATTAAGTGCCATGTGACATGTATTTGCTTTCTGGAGTCTTAGTAGAACAATAAAACAGATGAATAAGTAGTAAATTAGAAATGAAAGAAACAGCAAAGCATAGATTTTTTGGGGGGTGAAGTGGGGAGGTTATCTGTTTTTTTATGGATACATGTTCTTAGTTGTGATTTTAAAATTTGCAGATGTAGAATATATACTCAGATTTATTCTGACCTTGTATGATGGAATTGAATTTGTCAGTATATTAAGGTTTGCTACGAGTCCCTTGACTCCCCAAATATGCTGATGCCTGGAAAAACTTGAGAAGGATTATTTGGTTTTGTGGCTCTGATATCTGTTATCTGTTAATAGTACTTAGAAGAATAACTCTGTGGGCTGGTATAAAATGGTATAAATGCAAAAATAATTGTGAGAGCAGATTTTGAAAGTAGACAAGGAAGGAAGAAAAGTCCTGCAGCAGCTGAAAAGTACAGAAAGCCCAGTAGGAGGTAGAGAAAATAAACTTCCTTCAAGTTTTGCCTGGGGTAGGCCCTGTATCTTAGAGACTTAAGACTTAAAGCAAAACTCGCAGGTCATTTAGCCCAACTGTGACAGGTAGTTACAGGGAAGAGAATTTCAGTTTAAAAACTGGGAAAGTTCCAGCAAACCAGGATGAAATGGTTGTTCAACTCCAAACCTTCTCCAAGAATCCCTTCTGATATGATAAAACAGGCTGTTGTTAGTCCTAATTTACAGATGAGGCTGGGTGGTCAGCTAAATCTTTATTAGAATATTCTTAGTGATAGAAAACTAGCTAAAGGTTCTCTGTTGGATACTTCCACCTCAAAGTGAGATATGTCACCACAAAAATCACACAGGGCTTCTATGTCGTAAGTCTAGAAAATCAACTCATTGAGAGGTTAAAATATCAAACAACAACCATACTCATTCTCCTTTCCAACTCGACATATCTATTTCAATTTAATTCAGCACATAAAACCTGTGCTGAATCCACAAGGGGACCTAACAAATGAACAATGAACAAAACCATGAAGAATACTAAATAAATGTGTCTAAATATGATATCCCAAAATAAATGACTTTCAGAATAAAAGTGTAATATGCAATGCATACAAGATACAGAAGTGCGGTAATTAAATCTAGACTACAGGAAATTATTTGCTGTAGTTTTTCCTATCAGTCATGCTTGACAAGTTAATTCAAATTGGCTTGGTTTTATAGACCTCTTCAGCACAAAGGATGAACAATACACTTGCTCAAAGAGACAAAATTGTACTATAAATAGTATTATAAAGATAATTTTGAGGGGGAGGAAAAAAACTCAAGAGAAGCCTCAGCTTCAATTGTAATCATATTCACTAACTTTTATAATTAACAAGGAGATAGCCCATTATATTTAAATGTGCACAAGATGCTAAATTTAGCCAATGGCATTGAAATGCAGAATAAATAAAAATCTGAAATAAATTTCCCAATGTAAGCTAAAGAGGTTAGATTTAATATTAGATATACAGCTAAATGATGATGGAGTAGGAAATGCATTGTTTAATATTAGCCTGAAATTCACTTTGAGATAAAAATACTTTGGTTTTTTAATCCTTCCTTTTTTTAAAAAAAAATAGGTTTCTGCCAAATATGCCAGATAATTGTGAAATTTTCACACCTCAATCCTACATGTCAGAAATTAGAACAAAATTATAATCAGTAAAATATAAGCGAATTTATCTTGCTTAAAAGAATAAAATCAATTTTTAGAAATTTAAGAATAGCAGCCATAAAGAAAAGTAAAATTATGTCATTTGCAGGAAAATGGATAGAATTTGAGAACATTAGGTTAAGGGAATAATCCAAACTCAGAAGGGCAAGGGTCTTATGTTTTCTCTCATGTTGAAAACTAGAGAGAAAAAGGGGATGAAATGAAGATGGGAGGTGATCTCATAAAAATTGAAGGGAGATAGAGAAAAGGAAAAATACTGGGGAATTATAGTGGCCAAATTATAGTGTTATATTGTGTGCGTATACAAATATGTAACAACAAATCCCACCAGAATGTACACTACATTTGACCAAAAAAATATGGAAAAAAAGAAATTTAAGAATAAATGCTCTACACTAATCTGTAGAATATATGAAGAACTCAAAAATCCTAACACCAAAAAAAACAAAACAACACACACACACACACACACACACACAAAAAAAAAAACCAAATAACCCAATCAATAAATGGTCCAAGGAACTGAGTAGACACTTCTCAGAAGAAGATATACAATCAATCAACAAATATATGAAAAAATGTTCGCCATCTCTAGCAATTAGAGAAATGCAAATCAAAACTACTCTAAGATTTCATCTCACTCCAGTCAGAATGGCAGCTATTAAGAATACAAACAACAGTAAGTGTTGTCGATGTGGGGAAAAATGCACACTCATACATTGCTGGTGCGTCTACAAATTGGTGCATCCAATATGGAAAGCACTATGGAGAATCCTTGGAAAACTGAGAATGGAATGATGGTTTGACCCAGCTATGCCACTCCTCCTAGGTCTATACTCAAAAGACTTAAAAACATCCTACTACAGGGACACAGCCATAACAGTGTTTATAGCAGCACAATTCACAATAGCTAAACTGTGGAACCATCCTAGATGCCGCTCAGTAGATGAATGGATAAAGAAAATATGGTGTATGAACACAATGGAATATTATTCAGCATTAAAAGAGAATAAAATCATGGCATTTGCAGGTAAATGGATGAAACTGGAGAATATAATGCTAAGTGAAATTAGCTAACCCCCCAAAAACAAATCCTGAATGATTTCTCTGATTTAAGGATGTCAATCCATAACACGCTGCAGGGTGAGGGGAAGATTAAATAAACTCTAGATAAAGCAAAGGGGGAAAGGGGAGGGAGAGGAAGGAAGGGGGCATAGGGGTAGGAAAGATGGTAGAATGCAATGGTCATCATCCTAAGTACATGTATGAAGACATGAATGGTGTGACTCTACTTTGTGTACAGAGATATGAAAAATTGTGCTCTATATGTGTAATATGAATGTAATATGTTCCGTTGTCATATATAACAAATTAAAATTAAAAATCAAAAAGATAAAAAAAAGAATAAATGCTCTATGTCAAAAAAATGAGCTTCACTCATGTCACAGCTATCAGATTTTTCTTATTTCTACTGATAATTCTGTAACATAGTCTAATTGGATTTCTTATTGTTTTAATGTAAAAGATTGTTTAATTATGTATCTAAATCTGTTCCATGATGCCAGGTGTGGTGGTGCACATCTGTCATTCCAGCAGCTCTGGAGGCTAAAGCAGGACAATCACAAATTCAAGGTCAGCCTCAGCCACCTAATGAGAACCTTTACTCAAAGTGAAAAATAATAAGGGCTGGGGGTAAGTTAAATCCCCAGTATGGCAGCAAACAAACAAAACAAAATGAAACTTCTGTCTTGTGCTTTGTAGGTTTGTGTGCATGAACCTGAAATGTGAAAACAAAATCGCAAAATAACATAGTATGCATGTGGGAGGGGAAAAGACAGCCTGTTATTTTTGTACTTGAATTATTTTATATGATGATTATCACTAGGGTTGAATATTTTTGAAATCATGTCATTTTAGCAATAAGATATCTAGATGTGACTCTGTTTTCTGAAATCCTAGCCCAGTTATGGACCAAAATCAAACCGTTTTAAAATAAAATAATAAGACTGTTCTTTTCAAGATGGTGGAATAGAGAAGGTCTCTTTCCTGGCTGCTCCACTGTGTGAAACCAAGAAAGCAGACAGGCAGCTTCTCAGCAAGGTGGGTGAACTAAAAACAAAAGGGTGGGGGGCTTTTCTGAAATTTAATACTGAATACTCAAAGAAGATTGCAGACTTATAAGGTTGGGTATAATAAAATAAGGAAGAAATGCCCAGCACCACAGCTACTGCTGCAGCCAGAGGCACCAGCCAGAGCAGTCCCTAGAGAGCACAATGGAGAGATAAGGGAATTAAGAGAATTTGCATTTTTTAGGCGAACTGAGGCATGTCTGGGTATGGAGAGTTTAGAGATCAAAGACACTGCCCAACTAAACCGAAAGACAGTAGAATGAATCGCACATAGTTTTCCTATGTTCATACATGAACATACAACCAGTGAAACTCTGCCTTATGTACAAACACAAGAATGGGAAATTATACTCCATGTATGTAACATATGTCAAAATAAATTCTATTCATGTAAGACTAAAAAGAACAAATAAAATTTTTTTAAAATAAAGTAATAAAATTGAGATAGCTGATGATATTTTACATATTCAAAGCATTTTCAACAATAGATTTTTATTTTGATTAAAAGTGCTATGATAAAAACAACTCTTGGATTTGATTGTCAAAAATTTTTTAAAAGGATATTATTACATTTCCACACTATTTAATGTGCAACAGAAGGATTAATCCGATTTAGAGTATCTTCTCAAGAGTAAAAGAGATTGAGTGCCATAGTAAAGAATAAGCAAGTAAAAGAAGTAGGTAATATTTTGAACTCTTAGGATTATTCAGCCTCAGATACAATGGACCAAACAGAACTTTAAAGCATTCCTTTAGATAAATTTCTGATATTTTTGTTGAACATATCTGATCTCTCTGCTATCTCTAGGATTAAAAAAAAAATCCCTTTCATCTTCCTCTAGTCCCTTTGTAACAGTGGTCTACTTTACCTTTTGAATGTAGTTCTGAGGCTTATTTTTAAAAGGGACATGTTTTCCTTTCTTCTTCTCCCTCTCCCCTTCCCTAACCTGGGGGCGGGGAACAAGATTACCCTAGTTATCTGTACTCCACAGGAAGGAGATATCTGCCAGAGGACCTAGGAAGTGAATAATTCCCAAATTAAAAAGTGAAAAGTGAATCCTAACAACCATCAGGGTGCTCTACGACCCCCTGCCAGGGCACACTTGGAATGCAGCCTTTGAAGAGCTTCTTTAAAATCCTCCCCCACCCGCACCCCCATTCCTCCTGATGGGTAGAATCACAGCCTATGGGACAGGAGTCCTCTGTGTTTCTCCTTTGCTAGCAAAGAAGTAAAACGATTTTTTCCTTTTTTCCTAAAACCATGTCCTCATGATTAAATTGGCATTAATTCGCTTTGGGGACAAGGACTGAGCTTTCGGTTATACCTTCTTATTATATATTAGCAGTGTAAAGGAAAAGGCTCTGTTGATTTCTATACTTCTTTTCAAAGGAATCTTAAATTATGTTTTTTTAATATTTGTTTTTTAGTTATAGATGAACACAATATCTTTATTTTTATTTTTATTTTTGTGTGCTGCTGAGAATCCCCCAGTGCCTCTTGCATATTAGGCAAGCGCTCTACCTCTGAGCCACAGCCACAGCGTTTTTTGTTTTGTTTTGTTTTGTTTGAAAATAAGGAATGACTGTCCATTGACTGTGAGAAGATGGGATCATGTTGTCTTCAAATTCTTTATACAAGGACTAATCTATTTGTGCATTCTTGCATCAGAATTATTCTGTATATTGACAAAACTTATTAAAATAATTCTGATTTTTAAAACAAATCAGGATGCTAAGAAATGTCACTAAGTATTGGCTTGTCTGGGAAAGGCTTTATATAGCTTAACTAAGATATCTTTTTTAGGCATGGGGAAACAAAAGGTAAATATAATTATCACTCATCATATAATTTCTAAACTTAGCCATGTAAATCGAATCGTTCACTGTATGTGTTTAAAATGTATGTGCTTATTGTTTATCAAAATGCATTCTTATGTACACATGCAGAATTATTTCTTAAGGAATTTCTCCCCAGGCCTTATGTTATCTAAAATCTTTTCAACTATATACTGATAGCTGAAATTCCATCTGTTCAGTACTCTTTGGAGAGTATGTTGACTTGAAAAAATTAGAAATGGCAAATCCTCATCCAAACCTGTTTTTCTGCTTTTACTGGTTCTCAGAACTAAACCAGGTTGGATTTGTACTTGTTCAGTTCTAGGTAAGTCACTAAATAAGGATAACCATTTAGGTTGGATATTACCTATGAACATAGGAAATTGACCAATTAATTCATGGGTAAGATTTTTCAAAAAATCAATACATAGTTGCAGTTTCCTTCGTAAGAAAATCAGCTCCTTTAACCTTATACATACAGGTCCTTGAGTTTAAATCTCCAATGAACCCTGAATATCATTTACAAAAAATAAATTATTAAATTTAAAACAAAGTATAAAACTGAAGACCTGAATCACATGGGTGCTTTCAAACACCACTTACAATATGAGAAACAAAAGAAAATACATTTAAGGAACTTTCGAAGTCCTTTGTTAATAGTATTGGTTTCTTATTCAGCTCATATATTTTATGAGAATAAGATATGCATTTTAATATAGCCATATGCAATTAGACAATTTTATCCTTGTGCAAACAAACATTATAAAGTGTACTTACACTGACTAAGATGATTCTGATATCACTAGGTGATATAATCTTATTGGATCACTCTCATATATGAAGTTTATTATTGCTTGCAGTGTTGTTATGCATTGTCTGACTGTGTATAAGCCAATGTAAAAGGAATTTAGGAACATATTATTTTGACATAATTCCCATAAGTTAATGATCCTTTAACTCCTAGCATCCAATTCAAATGTGATTATACCTCCCAAAAGAACCATTCAAAAAAGCTTACCAATATGGGCATGGTGGGGCACGTCAGTAATCCCAGCAGCTCTGGAAGCTGAGACAGCAGGATCCCAAGTTCAAAGCCAGCCTCAGCAATGGCGAGGCACTAAGCAACTTAGTGAGACACTTTCTCTAAATAAAATACAAAATAGGACTGGGGATATGGCTCAGTGGTCAAGTGCCCCTGAGTTCAATCTCTGGTACCAAAAAAAAAAAAAAAAGCTTACCATATTATGAAAGACCAAATCTTAAATTTTACTTTACTCCTGAGGTTTTTTTTTTTTTTTTTTTGGGTGTTGGAGCTCAAACCCAGGGTCTCACACACTGAGTTAAATCTACTTAATAGTATTCTTCTTTGTGTCTGTCTGTAGAATGTAAGATTTGGAATTTCTTTTTATTTCATTGATTTTTCATTCATTCTTAAAGCTCTCAGGATTTATTGAACATGTACCTTGTGCCAAACACAGCACTATTTGTTGGTAAAGAGGACTAAAACCATGAACAATAATAAAAATTACTTAACACTAAAGGACTCAATTTACTAAAAGAGGGGAATGATGGGTAAAATTCCCTGCAAAAGGCCCTTTGCACATGTAGATTCAGCCTTTAGGTGGACTCTGACAACATGGCGGCCGTGGTGTTGGCAGGGAGCCCACTGCTTCATTTTTTTTTTTTTTTTTTATGGTGCTGGGGATGGAACACAGGGCCTTGTGCATGTGAGGCAAGCACTCTACCAACTGAGGTATATCCCCAGCCCCCTGCTTTATTTTTTATGAATGATGATCAGGCTATCACTAAAAGCTGTGACTGAACAGAGCAAAGTGACACATCTGAGTCTTGACGCCCAGGTAAATGCAGGGAAAGGAGATGCATGAAAGGGACAGACCTGGGTGAGATGATCTTCCCATTTCTAAACTGGGAAGCCAGAAAAGTGGTTCCCTGAAGTACTCTAGAAGGAAAAGCAGGTGAGGTAGGGTGAGAAGCAAAGAGCTCTGTTCTGGATGTGGTAAGCTGTGGGTGATTGTGGGCCATCCCACTGGGAGAGGTGAGGGGAGATTTACTGGGAAATTTGTTCACACAGTTATGGAGACTGAGAGGTCCTATGGCAGACCTCCTGTAAGCTGGAGAACCTGGAGAGGGTGGTGCCTGTGTCAGCCCTGGAGTCTGAAGGCTCAGAAACACGGAGTTTTCAAGTCCAGGGAAAAATAAGCTCTAGGAGTCAGACATATTCTTTTTTCTCTCTGGGCCCCTGGATGATGCTTGCCCACACTGAAGATGGAAATTCCCCACCTAGTCCACTCAGTCACTGTTGCGATGGGCAAAAAGTTATGACTTATGCAGTAGAGGGAGAGAAATAAAGAATGTCCATGTGCTTCTGCTCTTTTCAATGCTTTATTCACTCAAATCACTCAATACAATTTCACTCTATAGGTTCTTAATCAAGAAAACGACAATCCTTAATGCTAGGCACTGCGATAGACATAAGTCACAAATCTAGAGTAATTCTAAGCACTGCAAACACACTTAATCATGACAGGCTCACGACAG
The DNA here is from genome assembly GCF_048772815.1 of Callospermophilus lateralis. Classification (NCBI taxonomy): domain Eukaryota; kingdom Metazoa; phylum Chordata; class Mammalia; order Rodentia; family Sciuridae; genus Callospermophilus; species Callospermophilus lateralis. The sequence goes on from NC_135305.1 coordinate 42,970,126, forward strand.
ACATTCCCTCTGCATACAAAGCTCAAGTGTCAGATCAAAAGTCTCAGGCCTCAGGATCTAAGTCCAGCAGATGCACACTCACTCAGACCATAGTGATCAGATCAGGAACTAAACAGGCTTCTTCTGGAGTGGAGTTGATAGAGGAGAGGGTCTTAGGGAGAAGTCTTTTTCTCACCAGAGTCAAGAGGCTGCTGTAGAGTTTGAGAGTGGTGAGAACAACACAGAGGAACAGGCAGATGAGAAGAGTTGGCACGTTGGTCTAGGTCCTCATCAGGCTCTCAGGCTTGTGTGCATCATTGTCGGCTGGCTGAATTCATTTGCTCCATCATTTATTCTAAATTTGGGGGCTTCTGACCACCTTTTCAGTCCCTATCAGCTGCTACCAAATTTCTCAGTGACATCATTCATCCTGAGGTTAAAGTATCTGGTCTGGGGTTCCTCACCCTGATTTTCTTGCTTCTTGCTCTTATCAGAGTGAGGGCAACATGCCAGAGACTTCACTCTGAGTTTGTCAAGGTGGGGAGAAGTGACTTGTTTGTGCCTGAGGGCCATATTGGAGGGCTCTGTAGGTGTGCCTGGTGAGACTGCAGGTTTTAAACTGGAGTTTTAAAATGGAGTTGCTTAGGCTAAGGCCTAAGGACATCCTACAGTCACACACCAATCTTTCCTAGAAATTGGAAGGACATGGAAATAGGCCCCAGAACATTTCCCCTATCTATAGCCGTTCTCCCACCCATCTTGTCCATGACACATAGGAGCTTTGGTCACTTAAAGGTTCAGGCCTCAGCTAGAGGGAAGACAGGAAGGGAAAACCTGGAGAACATAAAAGAACTGGCACCTGACTGGCACCTGACTCCCTGCCCTAACTGATCAGCTGACTCCAATACAATATACCCTAGGAATTTCCCTACCTATCATCCTATCCCTAATGGATCAGTTGGCCCTAATAAACCCCAGGAACTACTTTCCTGCCCCACCCTAAATGAATCCTATAAAACACAGATAAAACTCTTGTCTTGGTCCAAGGTTGGTTTAAGCCCCTCAGCTGTTTGATAACCTCCTCTGATCAACAAAGAAGAGCTTGTTGATCCCAGGTCAGCTTCCTGCCTCATTCCTTGTTCTTTTTTTTTTCTTTCTTTCTTCTTGGTACCAGGGATTGAACTCAGGGGCACTCAACCACAGAGCCACATTGCCAGCCCTAGTTTGTATTTTATTTAGAGACAAGGTCTCACTAAGTTGCTTAGCGTTTCGCTTTTTGCTGAGACTGGCTTTGAACACTTGATCTTCCTGCCTCAGCCTCCTGATCCACTGGGATTATAGGCGTGCCCCACCATACCTGGCTGCCTCTGTTCTTTATGCTTACATTTTTGGTTCCCTGACCAGGAATTCACTTCAAGCACCTTTGTGCTTATAGAAATACCTTCAGAGACACATCCCAAAGTAATGCCTTACCATGCTTCTAAGTATTCTTTAATCCAAACTGACACCTAAAATGAACCATCACCATCACCAAGGCCTGTCAGTTGTACTTCATTAGTACTTATTAAAACCTCATATATGTACATCTTTGGATTAGTCCCTTCCACTGGTGTGGGCAATACCAAATAAAGAGAATAAATTATTAGCATTTCTACAAAGCCCTTGAAAATCAGGTTAGATTTATCCGTTTCCACACCATTCTGCATAGAATCTGCTCTCCAGCCACACGGAAGTAGCCAGTTTGCAAGAGCTCATGCTTTCTCACTGCTGTGTTGAAGCGTAAAGGTATGTCTTCAACCCCCTTGGCTGACTGCATACCAGGAAGAAGCAATGATGAGCAGTAGAAGACTGACCACCCCCCACCCCGCCCCAGGAACACCTAGCAGACAATTAGAAAATTGTGGTCCAGCTGAGTCATATTCATGTCCCTTCACTGAGGTTCATTGACAGCAAAATTTAGGTCCCCTGGATGTTCATTTAAATTGAGCAGACAATATCTAGTTTTTTGAATTGCAGAGATTCTGGTAGGTTAGTTAATCATTACAGGAAATATACTCATGTTGTTTTATTCTACTAAGATTCTGGGCATAATTTTTAGATGCAAAAATCATTTGGTAGGGTGCTGCCATAAATAACTACAAAAAAGTATTTTTGTGCCAATTTTTCTTATCCTGGCCTGTATCTCACTATGGTAGATAAAATGTGTGGAGGAAACAGGAGCTGAGAGTGAGGAAGAAATTTGTGAAAGTATGAGTAGTTCTATTATGCCAGAAATAGGACCTGCACATAAAAGGTTAAACGAGCTGATTTTGTTGTGGAGGAAACTACAACTGGGTGTTGTGTCGGAAAAGTGCAATACCTTTCCTCACACATCATAAGGGTGGCCCCCGACACTCCTGTGAACAGGTTAGCAAGAGAAAAAAATAACAAATATATTTAGCCAAAATTTTACACTACATAGAGCCTTCAGAAATGAAGACCCAATGACCCAGGAGAACTCTCTATTTTTTATGCTCAGGTTTGAGGAAGAACGGACAGTCATTTGGACACGATTGGAAAAAAAAGAATATGATGTAATGGTAATAGATTGAATGAGAGCCCCAGCAAGCCCTTTGTTTGAATTCCTTCTTGCTTCTCTGTGTATCATACCTTTCTTCCTCTGGAGGTATAGGGCAGGACCTCTTTAGTATGAGGGTCTCTAAGAAGAAGGGAGGGGATGATGTTTTGTAAGGATGGCCTTGGGCCTTAGCCTAAGCAACTCCATTTTAAAACTTCATCTTAAAATAAACCTACAGTCTCACCAGGCAAGCCACCAAGCCCTCCAATATGTCAATCAGGTATAGCCTGATAAAAGCAAGTCACTTTCCACAACCCTGGTAAGAGGATGAAGTCCCACATGTCATTTGTTCTAAACTTGATAAGAGTCAGAAGTATGATATCAGGGCAGAAATCACCAGACCATATGTCCTCTCTAAGAATGAATGATGTCACTAAGAAACCTGGTAACAGCTGATAGGGACACAAAGGGTGAGCAGAAGCTCCCAAAATTTAATATAAATATTGGAGCAAATGAACAGATGTTTAGCCAGTATCACAAGCCTAAGATCTAGACTGACATCCCACCTCTCCTCATCTGCCTGATCCTCTGTGTCGTCCTCACTGCTCTCAAACTCTACAGCAGTCTCTTAACTCTGGTGAGAAAAGGACTTCTCATTATGACCATCTCCTCAGCCAACTGTCAATTCCACCCCAGGAGAAGCCTCTGTTGGTTTCTGACCTGATCACCATGGTCTGAGTGAGTGTGCATCTGCTGGACTTGAGACCAAAGACTTAAGACATTGAAATCTAGCACTTAATGTTAGCATGCAGAGGAAATGACATGATTAAGTGTGTTTGCAGTGCTGAGTTAACTTAGAATGGTTTGCTTTGAATGGTCTGCTTTAAATGGTTTGATTATGTCTGTTGCAATGCCCAGCATTAAGAATTGTCATTCCTTGATTAAGAACCTATAGAATAAAATTGTATTAAGTGATTTGAGTGAATAAAACATTGAAAAGAGTAGAAGTGCATGGACACTCTTTATTTCTCCCCTCGACTGCAGGTGTCGCACTTTGCCCATTGCGACACCTTTCTAGGTTTTATGGCTGACTTTGAAGGAGAGTAGTTCTAGTTTTTATGATGCACCTTCAAGAAGGGGAATTCTGGTTTCTATGACTCACTTTGCTTTGGGGAAAAAATAGGGTCTGGAGGCAGATGGATGGGAGGTCAGAAAGACCTTACTTCTGAGGCCTTTCCAATTCCTTCTGACTGAAGTAATCAGCACACCAAAGCAGCCAAAGTGCTTTAAAAAAAAAAAAAAGTTTTATTTTTTAGTTGTTGATAGACCTTTATTTATATGTGGTGCTGAGAATCAAACTCAGTGCCTCACACATGCCAGGCAAGTGCACTATCGCTGAGCCCCAGCCCCAGCCTCCAAAGTGCTATACTTTGAGGTATTGCATTCTGAACCCCAACATAAGCAACACAAAATTTATTAATATTTTGCTGTATGCTCATATTTCTTAATCTGCCTTGGCCACAGCTGTGTGATGGGAAAAACCAGCAAATGCTTCATTGACACCTAACATATAGAAAGTCAAATAATTTATGGACATAAACAGACTTGAAAATTTCAGGAAACTTTTATAAAATAAATACAATTCAGCACAGGCAGAAATTTTTCATAATTAATTTTTTTTTTTGGTTTAAAATAGTAGGTTCAGGAAAAGGCAAAATTATCACAGAGAATTGTTTATATTAAAAACAAGCTAATGGGTGTCGACCTACTTTGTATATAAACAGAGATATGAAAAATTGTGCTCTATATGTGTAATAAGAATTGTAATGCATTCCGCTGTCGTGTATTTAAAAAAATAAAATCAATTAAAAAACAAACAAACAAGCTAAGAGTCATTTTAATTGTTACCGGAAAAAAGAAAAACAAAACAATAACAACAACAACAACAACAAAGAAAAACAAAACCCCAAAACAAAAATAACAAAACACAAAACCCGGAGGATATTCCTCTTGTCAATGTTTCTTTGGAAACTCCCTCCCTATGCTGCTTCAAAAGAGACAGAACAAAGGTAAATAGCGTCTGTTAACCAAAAATCTTGCTAATCAGCGACTTCAGACCTACTAATTGGTAACGAGAACACAGCTCTTAAGACTCTAAGTGTCCTGGGTTCATTCATCCCTCTGAGCTGGAGTCTTGCGAGAAAGAAATAGTGCATTTGGTTTAATACCTTGGTTCTGGAACTTATGATTGCAACTGGGGTTTGGGCTCGACCTTGGGTAAAACATGGGGACAGTTATGAGCCTCAGTTTCTCTGTCTATCCAAGAAGGATAATAGTGTGAACTGTTATAAGGATTAACTGAGATTATACAAAGGGGGAACTCTGCCTGACGTATAGTAAGCGCTCAACGTATGTGACTTATTACTACGTCGAGTTTCCTTCAGCGCTCCCCTGGGCCTGTCTTTCCAAATTTGAGTATAATAAATATAAAAGGCATCCCAACGCGGGGCAGGGGGCCACGTGATCGCTCCACGCAAGCCACTTGTAGGGGCCTACAGAGACTTAGCCAGGAGGCTGGAGCCGGGACGGCGAGCGCGCCGCGGCCCGCGCGATTTCCCGCGGCGCCCGCGTCCCCGGCGGCGGGCGGGCTCGGGGGCGCCCGGGCCGCGGCGGCGGCGGCGGCGGCGGCAGCGCGAGCGGCGCCTCGGGGCCGGTGAATCATCCCGGCAGACACCGAGAGCCGCGGCAGCAGAGAGCAGCGCTGAAAAATGGCTGAAGCGGCCACGGGCTTTCTGGAGCAGCTCAAGTCCTGCATGGTTTGGTCCTGGACTTATCTGTGCACCGTGTGGTTCTTCATCGTGCTCTTCCTGGTCTACATCCTGCGGGTGCCCTTGAAAATCAACGACAACTTGAGCACAGGTAAGGCCGGGACAGCGGGGCCCGCGCTCGCCCCTCCCCCGCCCGGGAAAGTTAGTGCAACTCGCGCGGGGCCGCGGCCGGCGGGGGCGGGCGGCCGGGCGCGCGCTCGGGGCCGCGCCGGGGCCCGCGCACGGGACGCCGGCGGCCGCCCGCCCGGGACGCGGCGCCTCAGGTGGCGGCTGGCGGCCTTCGGGGGCCCGCGGGAGGCGGAGGAGGAGTGACGCCGCCTGGCGGGCCCGGCCGGCCGCGACGGCACCGCGGCCCGGTCCGACCTCCGGCCGCGGTCTCCTTGCCGGTTGGCTGGACACCCGGGAGGACGGACGTCGGGAGCGAGGGACTTCCCGGGACGGCTTCCCGTCGGGCGGCTGCGTCCGAACCGCGGGGCCTCAGTGTCAGACCGCTTCCTTCCCCCCTTGCCCCGAGGCGGGCGCTGAACGTCAGAAGCTGGGTCCGGTCCGGCTGGAATGGGCCGACCGCTGCCCGGTGGGGAGCGGGCCTCCGGGACGCGCCCGCCGCGAGCGGAGCCCCGCAGAGTAGTTGCTCTGATGTAGGCAGGGCGAGGGATTCCCGCAGGTGTTCGCAGGAGCTCGGATGACGTGTCAAGTCACCAAACGGAATGTGGAAGGGACACCAGGTGGGACAGGAGATCTGGAATTTCCGATGGTCCCAGTTGAGGTTTTAAAAGATCGCTACTGGTCTCTCCCCTAAAGCTCCACTGGCTAACCCGGTGCTTCCCGCGTGTCTCATGGCCACGGTCTTCAGTGCAGAAGCAACTAGGACAGTGCTAATAAACTTGGAGCTGAATCGATAGACAGCCACTACAGACAAGACTACGCCAACAGTAACACTCCAGAGACAATGCAGAAACAAAGTATTTCAAAGGAAGTGTTACAATCCTTGAAATGTGAAAATAATCGTGGATTCAAGATAGATGGGCGTTTCTTAAAACAACAGCCCCCACCCTTTAATTTCACAGGGGAAATTCCTGTAGTTCCGAATTATGTATGGACATAGATAAGTATTAACACCTGTATCTCCCAGCGAGTGATTTACATACTCTGGAAGTCTAGGTCTGGAAATTCATTTTCTTGTGTATGGCTCCTTTGAGAAAACACTTTCTAAACACTTGCAACAATGTATCCAGTTAGGACTTGTTCATTTAAGATACTAACCTTCAGCATCTTGATTAAGTTGAACTCTTTTCTGTTTACATTTGTTTCATACTATCCCTTGGATTGTATCCCTCAGAGGATACTATCTGTAGGATTCTGTACCCAAGAATCCTCTCCCCATTTACATAGATACTGCTTAGCCCACTGGATCCAGTCATTCTAGAGACCCTGGCTTTCTGATTTTTCATTCTTTAGGGTGGCTACTTGTCATATAATATTGTCTTCCTTGCTTCAGGCAAATATATCACTTTCAAGTCCCAAATAACTTTTTAAAAAAGTTATTTGAGTAGATATATCATGAATTTATTGGTAAATGCATTGAATTTTTCTTCCTGAAAATTAATTGTAAAAAGTTTTAAATGTGAATTTTTCTCACGAATACACATTCAAATTTTAAAATTTTGCTTAAATTAAGTTAAATTATCATCTGTGCATGTATGTGCGGATGAGCCCACAATACAGTGGCCACATGCCAGTTTTATACAGAAGAACCAATAAGCAAAATATTTACTGAGAAAGGGTGCAGTTTTTAAAGAAGAAAATTGTTACATTTTATTCCAGCAACATTAAATCTAGCATTTCTCACTGATACGTTGTCAGTTTGGGTAGGAGCAATTCTTATCTAGGTATATAAGAGGTAGAGACATTTTGAAGATGGACAGACCATTGGGCAAGACAAATAATAGAGTGAACCTGGGTCTCTTTCCCAGTGATGCTCGACTTCTGTTTCCTGTGTGGTTTCTTGCACATTTTGTCATAAATGAAGATAAAAGGAGAAGCACACAGAGAACACTCACCTCTCTGATATTTCTATGACAATATAAAGGAGGAAGGCGACTTTGTATTGAGAATGTAAAATTAAGACTAAACCATTTCAGAAAAGATTAGGTTTTTCAAAAGTCAGTGACCGATATTGGAGGCCTTTTTCTTCCCTTTTATTTCATTTACTTTTTATATTTTTGGTATGGGGGATTTAGCCCAGGGGCACTTCACTACTAAGCTACATCCTCAGCCCTTTTTATTATTTTATTTTGAGACATAGCCTTGCTAAATTGCTGGGGCTGGCCTTGAATTTGTAATCCTCCTACCTCAGTCTCCTGAGTTGCTGGGATTTATAGGCATGCATCACCATGCCCAGTTTTTTCCCTTTTAAATTAAAGTGAGAAGCTGGAAGTTAGAAAAACTGCCAAAAATTTGCTGTTAACTTAATTTCTTCTTTCTCTTGCTAGTTTCCCTTCTGTTTGGGAACAAGTTTCTAAAAGTTCTTGAGGAGGAAGGCTCAGAGAAGAACTCACTAGCTAGCTCCTCCTCTAGATTAGGCAGAGACTGTCTTCCTCTGGTCAGCTTCACCCTGCAGAGAGATCTCAATGGGTCTGACAGGATTAATTTTGCTCTTTAGCATTGTGGTCCTTGTTCTTCCTATGATGAAGGCAAGTATGTTCTTGGAAAGGCTGTGAATCTAGAACTGCGTTTAGGTGATCTGCAGGTGACACAGGCCTCCCACACCATCACAGTGAGGCAGAGCTATGAGACAGGAGCCAGGGCTTCTGTGATGCAGAAACTGCTCTGCACCTGTAGGGGTGGAATCTAGTAAAAATGTTCTGAATTGTTCTTAGATCCTTGGTGTGTTCTTCTTAATATCTTGATTATCTATGGCAATTTTTTTAAAAAAAAATATCTATTTATTTATTTATTTATTGGTGTAGATGGACACAACACAATGCCTTCATTTTTATGTGGTGCTGAGGATCGAACCCGGATCCCGCCCGTGCTAGGCGAGCGCTCTACCACTGAACCACAATCCCAGCCCCAATCTATGGCAATTTTAATATTTTCAACTTTATATGACTGTTTTTTAGCAATTGTGCTTAACTTTAAATTGAAAAAAATAATGATTCTCAAATGCCTCCTATGCATAGGAACTGTGGTTGGTACTATGATGAGAAGGATGTTTGTAAAACTCAGGCTAAAAATAAGGAGTTTATAACATGAGTACAAGTTTCCATAATGTAAGGTGGAGGAGGACAACCCAGTGGAAATTTCCCTGGAACTGAACCAGGAAGGGTGAGAGAATTCTAGTACTGAATTTGAGATAGAGATGGATGAACTTTCTCCAAAGACACAAAGATGTGAAAGTGAAGTTCAGATCCAGAGAACCATGAATTGTGGAATCTCATTTAAAACAATAAAGGGAAAGGACCTTAGTGAACAAGCACACCTGTTTTTAGCTCACATGTAGTTTTCTAAGTAAAAAATATTAAGTGGTTCTTTTCAAGGTGTAGTTTAGTTTCATTATACTACTTCCCTGCTCTCACCACTGGGTTTGCTTGATCTTCACTGCTGAGCCAAAACTATTTAGAGTAGGGATACAGTTCCAAGAATTTCATAGTATTCAGTTAGGTCACACACAGAAAACTTTGCAAAGGCAACCATATCTTATATAAGAAAAATGAATTATAAAAAGAAAGGAGAAAATAAACATATTAGGAGTAGCTCTACAATGATTAGCTTTGATAATTGATTTTTGGTGCTCAGCCTTTAAGTTGGATAGGAGAGTGTTAATATAATTTTATGATTTACTGAAAATAGAATGAACTTTTAACCTAATTAAAAAAAACCCTTAATTATAATACTTGTAAGATTTCAAGTGAATTAATATCATAAGACAATGCTTTTCTAGAAAGCAGAAAATTAATTATAGATTGGGGTAGTCATGAAGTTATTATTCAGAAAAATGATAGATTTATCTTAAAAAAATGGCATAACTTTATTCTTTGATGTTGATGGCACTTTCTCTTATAACCTATGTTCTAAGGTTTTAGAGTTGTATTTAAAACACTTTGCATGACACACTTTTTCTTATAAATATTCACTTTTGCCATTTTTCACCAAGCAGTTTAAATGATTTTTCAATTTTGTTTCTAGAAATTTCAAAGATATTTGAAATTCTATGTCATTTCTTTTGGGAAACAAATGCATGATATAATATCTTGGCTTAGGCTAAAAGTTGTTTATATTATAAAATATGTTTGCATTTTAAATTAAAATGATAAATACAGAAGCAATTCTCCTGTATTGTTAAATCATATTAGCTACAGCTCAGTTTTGTTTCCCTGTTGAAAATGATTGTTCTATTTTTTTTTTTTTTTTTTTTTGGTACTGGGCTCTGAATCCAGGGGCACTCAACCACTGAGCCACACCCCCAGCCCTGTTTTGTATTTTATTTAGAGATAGGATATCGCTGAGTTGCTTAGTGCCTCATTATTTGCTGAGGTTGGCTTTGAACTCAAGATCCTCCTGCCTTAACCTCCCAAGCACTGGAATTATAGGTGTGTGCCACTGCATCTGGCAATAATAGGTCTTTATCATTCACTGGATGAATAAATCTCTCAAGTTAAAATATGCAAAGTGATTTGGGATTGAAACACTAGAATTGATCAAACATATTACTGGGCATATGCTCCAACTAAATTGTCACTTTTAATTGAGGTCAGAGGCTCAATTCTATGATGAGTCATATATATCTCACTCATGGTGGTTCAGTTTGTGGACACAGAAAAGGACAATTTTCTGATTAATGTCAGTTTTGAGTTTACAATGTATTTCATATACCTTAGTTGCCTTTACTTACTGTTGGAGATATTTCGTTTAGTCATTAATGAAGCAATCTGTATGATGTCTTTTTCTCAGCCTCCCAGTTTATGTATCTATTTAAAATGAAACTTTATATTCCTTAAGATTTTTTTTTTTTGACTCCAAGATTTCATGTTGGTGTCTTGGGATGAATTTCATTGAATATAGGTATAGTAGCAATCAAATACATGGACTATATATGTATTTTTCCCCCAGTTTTGAATCTAATTAGTGAATACAATTCCACATTTTATGTGGCTTCCTTAAATGGCTTTCCATTACACAGAAAATAAAATATAGATATATTACCCTGGCTTACAAAGTGTAATGATCATCCTACCCTTTGAATCTGAACTTCTCTTTTCTCTGATCATGATATCCCATACAAGCTGGGATTCCTTTTTAAACATCCCTAGCTTGTTCCAGACTTTGCACCAGCTGTACCTTCTACCCAGAAGGCTTTTCCAATTGATTTGGAATGGCAGTCTACTTGCCATTCACATCTCTGCTCAAATTCGTTTCTTTAGAGGCTTTCCCTACTGACCCTACCTAAAATGGCCATTATGTCACTGGCATCTCACCAGGTTTGAATTTTCTGTATAGCACCAAACACTGTTTAAAGTAATTCTGGCTTATTTGTTAATTTTGCATTGTCTCCATGTCCTTGTAAACTCCATGAGAGTAGGTCTTGTCTTTCTTAGGATCTAGAAAAGAGTGTATTTTGGCTTAACACATGCTGAGTTTGTAATCATTAAATGAATGAAAATTATGCCAGTTGGTTGTGGTGACTCAGCAGTGGAACTGTCCTTTAGGAAATGATTTGGAAATTTACCATGTAGTAATTTCTTATGAAGTCAAGAATTGTGTTTACTGAGTAAAATTATGCATGTTTACTGATGTTTCAGAATATTAATACATTTGATATGTTCTTTAGGGGAAGAATTTAAGAAAGGATGTTCTTCTGGTCCATATTATAAATTTAATATAAAGAATGTTGAAAATTACTGGCTTTGGGAGCCAATTTGTGTGACACACCTTGTACTTTCTACCAATGCAAGAAAAAAAAAATTGCCTATGTGGAGAAGAGGGAGTAGAAGAAAGATTTAGTTGGGAAATTTTTTCAGAACAATATTGGCAGGCACAATGAAACATAACTTATAGAAACATAATGTGGCTAGAAATAATTTAGCACCATTTTAAGTTCATGTATTTGCCTGTCCCCTCTTCTAACTTTAGCAGTCATTTCTAAGGTTATAAGAGAAGCTAGAGTAAAAATAGTTTTTGATATTATATAAATTTGCTTTGTAGCCAGTTTTACTGAAATATTTCTTTACAAAATATTTTTTTTGTCTATTAAGAAAAATAAACTATAGCTCTATTATTACTGTCAGTTATTATTTGGATACACTATCTCATGTCAGTTATATTCTTCCAAGTTTCTGGACTTGTTTTCCATATTGAACAATTAGTGTCTTCTAATATGTTGTCTTGTTTGCTGATGTCTCCAGATGTATTTTATTTCCTTAGAACAAGGACTGTACATAGAAGTCACATCTTAGAAACAAGTTTGGGGTTGGGGATGTGGCCTGACATGCATGAGGTCCTCGGTTCAATCTCTAGTACCACCACCAAAATAAAATTAAAAATAAGTAAATAAATAAATAAATTGAGTGTAAACTGTTGATTGGAACTAGGGAGGGATGAGGAATTAACCTTTATGAGTCAGGCACTGTGCTGCCTGCTTTATCATTGATCCAGAGACTCTTGGAATTGCTCACAAAAGTCTGTTAATATCCTTAATATAGCTGATATTCTTTTTTGTATGTGTGGAATAAAAATTGTTCAAAACAAAATGAGGGACTGGGGTTGTGGTTCAGTGGTAGAGCGCTCACCTAGCATATGAGAGGCACTGGATTCAATCTTCAGCATCACATAAAGAAATAAATAAAGTAAAAAAAATTGTTTAACTCCACCTGCAAAAAAAAAAATGAGCACTGTTATAATACTAGTTGTCCTAACAATATAAGTAAACACATTAAAAGTATTTCAGTAGGGTGGGGGGAAGTATTTCAATGTGAAAGCAGCTTAATTTGTAAACGAGGATGAGAACTTGGTGGAGACTTTTACAGTACCTTTAGAAGGGAAGATTTCCTCAGTATACTCTGAAGAGCTAGAGAGCAAGGATTGTAACTTTCTCATCTTTGTATTTCTATCAAATGTTGTTGCCCAGTGGCAATACATGACAAGATGGCACACAGCTCAGACTGGACATACCCAAGGCTTTCCAAGATAGATGGCACTAGTGGTCCATTACTTGTTTCACTTCACCACCTAAGTTTCTCCTTCCTCTTAGTTCACAGGGATATTGTTAATACTCAGCACTATTATCATTTGTTTGACAACTAAAACTCAAGAGGATTCTCCTGAGGTAATTGGGCAAATGTTCAATAATAAGCGCATTCCTCTGTGTTCAGAAGAGGTGATTGCCAGAGAAGCAACTAATGGAGAAAACACTAAGGGGATGAAGGGATGGTGTGGTGTAAACATGACTGGAGAGATGGGTCACAGTAGCTCAGTGGTTGCCCAGATGTGGGTCTAAAATGGAATTGACAGTGTGCAAATGCACAAATACCACAACTTAAACAGCCATAAGCACATGCTTAGGCATCATTTGAATGTTTGTATGTTGCCTTCCAGCTTGGTGAGAGAATTGGTCTTTTGATTAGAATGTAGCTTCATAGGAGATGGTTAAATGAATGAGAAAGTGCTTTTAAGACTGCAAAATGCTATATAAATTCAAGGCACTCTGGTAGCTTATTTCCCTAAACTCTTGTATTCTATAGGCTTGCATCTCACAGTGAAATGACAGGTTAAAATAGATAATGGTATCTCTTATGCTGGATATACTTTCTCAGATTTCAATAGTCAGGACAATGGGTTATTGATTGGAACCACAGTACTGAATGTCTATTGTACACATCCTTACTGTACTTGAGATGTCATTGTGAAGATGTCTATAATGGGTTTTGCGTCTTCCAGAAGACAGAAAATGTGTAATGAAGTGTTTTTGATTTTACAGTGGAGCAGGACAGTTGCTCATGTGTTCCTCTTACCCATCATTTAAATATAGCAGGCATTCCTGCACTACGTACTGAGCTAAAATAAGAAAGTGAGGAGGCCCAGCTAGTTCCAGCAGTGTTTTGTTAGCCATGGCTGTAGCTAGAGGAATCACTGTGTAATTTTGGTGCAAAATAAGGCAACGTTTATCTGAGGAGTATTTTTGCCCTCTGAATTTTAGGAAACTGGAATTGTGCTAGTTATACTCTTACTCTGTGGAGAACTCTAACTTTGTTTCTGAAGTTGATCTCCAAATCTTGTAAAAGCTCTGGGTAAGTATCCATCTTTTTAGAAGTTTTGAGTAAAACTTGTGCAGAGTTAAAGGACTTTAAAGGAATGTTTAGGTCAGGGAATAAGACCTATTTGTTTTGCTATTTTTTTTTTAAAAAAAAGCTTAACAATTTAAAATAGCTGAAACAGTATAAACACTTTGAGGAATAAAATAGTCTTTAAAAATGAAGTAATTTTTACACATAATCAGTTTGGGTCTGGAGTTTTGTTCTTTAGAGGTATTTGGTGTGGCTACAAAGTCAGTATTTTATTAGTAAATAGACACAAGCAAAGTTCACACAGTTCCTTCCTTTGGTAAGTCTACTTGTCTTGGGAATAAGAAATTTTACCCCCCTTTCAAAATTCATCTTTCTCATTTATTTGATAGGTGCTGTTTATTGAATATTTCTAATAGAACAAATAAAATAATGCTGTTGGGGTGTTTTGTAATTTATTACACCCACTTGACTCAGTTGGTTCTTTTTCTATGATGTTTATTTAGATTTGTAAAGTGTTACATAGTAAGAATTGGTATGACCTGGTTTGCACTTTTCCTGAGGGCTGGGGTTGGTGTATATGTATGTGTGTGTGTGTGTGTGTGTGTGTGTGTGTGTGTGTGTGTGTTTTATTGTATGTGTAGAATTATCCTCATTGATATCTTTTATTTTAAACAAAACTAAACAAATTATACTTAAGTTCAGGCTCAAAGTTGACATTATGTTTCAGAGAGAAATTTTTTTCTTACATATGTTGCAGAAATGTTTGTTTGTAATGACTCTTTGAGAAAGGGATGTTTTAAGTTGTACCCTTACATTTGGGATATGAAGTGTAAGAGGCAAAAATGGAATTTTAAACATTAGAAACTAGCTTCTTAATTGTTTTCCCCTAAACTGGAAGTTATGTATGCATTATTATAAAATAAATCTAAAATGTATCTTTACAAGTATTATGACAAATCTAATCAATTATAAAGTCACCATCCTAAGAAAAACTTTTTCTTGCTCTTACATTATTTGAACAGATTCTATTTTTAGAGGGAAAGCCCAGATTGGATGACAATATAACATCAATGAAGTTTGAGAAAATATTTGTAGACATTAATTAGTTTGGATTATAAAAGTATTCCTATAAATAGTTGGGTTTTACATTGACCTATTTTTTATTGCTTACTACAGAAAATAATGTAACAATTTCTGTAAGCTTTTAAAAACAGTTAAAGGATCTATGATTCTTAAAAGTGAGCATTTTTAGTTTTGCCATGTGAATAAATGTGATAGAGAAAGAAGAGTAAAGAGATAAAACATGCTGTTTGGACTGGAGATATAAATTCAAAGCTTGCGTGGACTGGTGAGCTGTTAAGAGAAAATAAAGATTTATTATTGCTCAGTCCAAAGAGAAAACTTAAATGATGTCTTTAAGTATAGTGATTAGTAGGGAAAAGAAGTTGTGTATCAGTGGTCATAGGCCAGGGCTTTTTCCCTACTATTTCTTGAATATTAAGGGCATCCATGGTTTAATGCCCAGCTCAATTTCTAGGTATAAGTATGATTTACATGTAAAATATGGGGGCTCAGTGGAAGTATACTTGTTTAGCATGCATGAGGCCCTGCATTTGATGCCTAGCACCTAAAAAAATAAAAAATAAAAAAAAATAGAAAAAATAAAAAGCTTTTAGAAGTAAAATATAAAGTCCTTTAAAAGTCTTGTTTGTAGCACCTGCAAAAGGAAATAATATATAAAATTATATAAACATTATGACAGTACCTTTTTAGTGAATTATGCTTTTTTGGTGGTGGTGGTGACTGGGGATTGAACTCAGGGACACTCACCACTGAGCCACATCCCCATCCCTATTTTGTATTTTATTTAGAGACAGGGCCTCACTGAGTTGCTTAGTGCCTTGCTTTTGCTGAGGCCAGCTTTGAACTCATGATCTTCCTGCCTCATCCTTCCCAGCTGCTGGGATTCCAGGTGTGTGCCACCACACCTGGGGAATTATGCTTTTTTGTTGCAGCCATTTATGATTTCTGTAACATGTTTCATTAAAAACATATGTGAATACTTTTGATAGTTGGCTTTATGGAAATCTCTTTTTAGCATTGATTAGCCAGTCAGAAGATTGAAAATTGCAGGTAAATAGTGTCAGTCCTTTCAAATCAATTTATTTATTGGAGGTTTTAATTAGTTTAGGCAAAGTTCAGATAGCCTCATAGGCAGGAAGCCCAATTGTCTATGAAATGATGTTTCCACCTTGCATTAAATGAAAACAGTTCTCTCCTAGTCCTGGCACATTGCTTTCGTCCTTTTCTTAGAGCCCCTGGAGAACAAGTAACTATTGCTTCTTGCAGCAGCATGGTGTGCCTGTGAGTCCTTGTCCTAGATTTGTTACAGAAGGATATAGTAATGTTTTCAAAACATGATCATACAATTCTCAAATCAACAACAATGAATGCATCATATGTTACTCTTATAAATAAGATAGATGTTAGGAAATTAAACCACCTATGGTGGATGGCATAAAGTATTGTAAAATATCAAACGATTCACTTTAAGAATTTCTATCTTTCTTTTTTTTTTTTTCACCCACTAATCACAAAGCAACTCAGTCTGGGTTTCTCAGGCTATATTTGCCTAGAGAGTAGGACTATAAATATGAATACATAATTACAATTCTGAGTCCATTCTGGAGGGCCCCAGCAGCACTTGCCTACCCCAATGGTGGTCCCTGATGCTCACCTTCCATGTAAGTGTTCCAGCTGCACTACTGTCACTTCTGGCTCCTGGTGTTTAGGACCTCTGTCTCCTCTTCCCACTGATTGCTGCTGTTGGGACATGAAAGAATGTCTTCAGGGAGTCTGTATAAGTCATCGTCCTGGGGGCAAGCCAGGACTGCAGGCCCAGCTGGTCAAGTCCCATTGGGTCTTTCTGCTAATTATATCCAGACTTTCCACTTTAAAATTATGACCTAGCTGGGCATGGTGGAGCACACCTGTAATCCCAGCAACTCAAGAAGCTGCCGCAGGATTATCACAAATTTGGTATCAGCCTCAGCAATTCAGTGAGGCCTTAAGCAACTTGGTGAGACCCTGTCTCAAAATAAAATATAAAAAGGGCTGTGGATGTGGCTTAGTGGTAAAGCAATACTAGGTTCAATCCACTTACCAAATAAATAAATAAATAAACTTATCTGTAATGAAATTGATGGTGCCCTTACCACATTTTAGCACAAAGTCAGTGAGGGCTCATTTAATGAGTTTTATGATCTTAATACTAGTTACCTTGTTTATACCTGAGGGTAATAATAAAGTAAGCATCTCATAGAATTGTTATGAAGATAACTGAGAAAGAGAAGCAAGGCCCCAGTGATCATCTGCAAGCTCAGCACATTGAAGATATTTAGTTATAGCCCTCTGTTGCTGCTGATTCTGTAATCCCAACTTTGTTCTATGACCCAATCAGCTGTTTCTCTTGAGTTAGTTTCTAGATTGATAGTTTTTCAAAAATGCTTCTGTTCATATATTTGTTGATTGATTGTATATCCTCTTCTGAGATGTGTCTGTTCATGTCCTTGGCCCATTTGTTCATTGGGTTATTTGTTGTTTTGGTACTTAGTTTATTGAGTTCTTTATATACCCTAGAGATTAGTGCTCTGTCTGATGTGTGAGGGGTAAAAATTTGCTCCCAGAATGTAGGCTCTTTATTCACCTCACAGATTGTTTCTTTTGCTGAGAAGAAACTTTTTAGTTTGACTCCATCCTATTTATTGAATCTTGATTTTAATTCTTGTGCTATAGGAGTCTTATTAAGGAAGTTGGGGCCTAATCCCACATGATGAAGATTAGGGCCTACTTCTTCTATTAAACGCAGAATCTCTGGTGTTCATCATCGATAGCAATTAGAGAAATGCAAATCAAAACTACTTTAAGGGGCTGCGATTATGGCTCAGTGGTAACACACTTGCCTAGCATGCGTGAGGCACTGGGTTCGATTCTCAGCACTACACACAAATAAATAAAATAAAGGTTCATGAACAACTAAAAAAAAAAACAAAACTACTCTAAGATATCATCTCATTCCAGTCAGAATGGCAGCTATTATGAAGACAAACAACAATAAGTGTTGGTGAGGATGTGAGGAAAAAGGTACACTCCGGTGTACATTGCTGGTGGGACTACAAATTGGTGCAGCCAATATGAAAAGCAGTATGGAGATTCCTTGTAAATCTGGGAATGGAACCACCATTTGACCCAGCTACCCTCTCCTTGGTCTATACCCAAAAGACTTAAAAACAGCATACTACAGGGACATAGCCACATCAATGTTTATAGCAACACAATTCACAATAGCTGAACTGTGGAGCCAACCTAGATGCCCTTCAGTGGATGAATGGATAAAAAAAAAAATGTGGCATATGTACACAATGGAATTTTACTCAGCAATAAAAGAGAATAAAATCATGACATTTGCAGGTAAATGGATGGCGTTGGAGAAGATAATGCTAAGTGAAGTTAGCCAATCCCAAAAAAACAAATGCCGAATGTTTTCTCTGATGTAAGGAGGCTGACTCATAATGGGGGAGGGAGGGGGAGCATGGGGGGAATAGATGAATTCTAGATAGGGCAGAGGGGTGGGAGGGAAAGAGAGGGGGCAGGGGATTAGCAAGGATGGTGCAATGTGATAGACATCATTATTCAAAGTACATGTATGAAGACAAAAATTGGTGTCAACATACTTTATATATAATCAGAGATATGAAAAATTTTGCTGTATATGTGTAATAAGAATTGTAATGCATTCTGTCATTTATTTTTTAAAAAACCAATTAAAAGAAACAAAAAATGCTTCTATTCTCCTTTTTCATACTTGCTTACAAATTTTTTCCTCTGTATATTTTCTATTTTCCTTCAATTTTGAGAAGTATAAGACGTGAGGCAGCAGGAGCTCCATTTCTGGTCAGAATGAGGAAGTTTTTATTATATTTTCTAACTTGACTGCTTATCTCTTTTTACTCTGTGCCTACTGTCATGATTTTTCTGGAACTTGTTAAACCTCAGGGTCATTTCAAAGCCAAATCACTAATTTCTTCACAAACTTGTTTTATTGATTTTTTTAGAAAAGGACTTTCTATGTTGCATTTCTGGTCTCTTACCATCAGCTAATAAATTCATTGAGTCATACTGTTAGCAAGTCATAGTACTTGATGTGGATGTGGAGGAGTGGAATGATGACCAAGACATGGTCTCTGTCCTCAGTATTTTTAGGTATTTAGCATAAAAGGAAAGAGGAAAAATACACCACCAACTCTAGTCCAAAATATAATATGTAGAGCAAAAAGGACTCAAACAGTACTAAAGAAGGAGATGAGAAAAAGCTTTAAATTTACGGTGGTAGTTATTGAGTTGCATTTCGCTGTAGAAATTCCCGGGCTGTTGGTGAATGTGGGAATGTGAAAACCCTTGGTCCCTTCAGAAAACTGCTATGTGTTTGACAGGAGGGAAGAAAAGGTATAATCTGTTGGTCTGAAGTTGTAATTCATTTTTCAAGATAAATAATAATTGAAACTCTGATCTATTACTTATATAGAAAAGGATTGGAGCTGGGTGTGGTGGCACATGCCTCTAATTCCTGCAACTTGGGAGTTCTGAGGTAGAAGGCTTACAAGTTGGAGGCTGGCCTGGGTAACTTAGTGAAACCCTGTCTCAAAAATAAAATACCAAAAGGACTGTGGGTGTAGTCCAGTGATAAGTGCTGTTGTGTTTAATCTCTAGCACCACACACCGCACAAAAAGGATAGGCAATAATAATAACCAGGTAGCACACAACCAATATTTAAAGTATGTTAACTTTATAATAACTTTAATAAACTTTTCATATAAATGTTTTCTCCTTTTAAAATTAAGCTATATTTTTGTAACACTTTCAGATTTGCAGAAAAAATTACGGCAGTAATATATTTTCTGTTTTCATGTACTTTATACTCCCTTATTAACATCTTATGTGGTATGTAAGATGGCACTTACCATATGGTATTGTTGTTACAATTAACGAACAAATATTTGTACATTATTATTAACTGAAGTTCATACTTTATTCAGATTTTCTTAATTTTTATCTAATGTCCTTTTATTATTCTAAAATATCACATTATACTTAATATAATAGTCATGTATCCTTATACTCCTCTTGGCTGTGGCAGCTTTCAGTACTTTCTCTGATTTTGATGACCTTGACTGGTATACTGGTCAAGATATCTGTAGACTGTCCCTTAGTTGAGATGTTTTTTTGATATTTTTCTGGAACTGTTGGTCTTTGGGAGGAATACCACAGAGGTATTGATTAATACAAAAGTTGTGTGCTTAGTCAGATCAGGCTGCTCTAATAATTTAGGTAGTTTTTTTGTTTGTTTGTTTGTTTTTGTACTGAGGATTGAACTCAGTAGTACTCAACCACTGAGCCACATCCTCAGCCCTATTTTATATTTTATTAAGAGACAGGGTCTCACTGAGTTGCTCTGCACCTCCTTTGCTGAGGCTGGGTTTGAACTTACAATCTTCCCGTCTCAGCCTCCTGAGCTGCTGGATTACAGGAGTGTGCCACCATGCACAGCTCCAGATTGGGGGGGGGGGTTTAACATGCATTTATTAGTCAGTTCCAGAAGTTGGCAAGTCCAGGATCAAGTGCTGGCAGATCTGGTGTCTGGTGAAGGCCTGCTTCCTGGAGTCCCTCACTTCTAAATATGATCACACTGGAGCTTAGATTTCAATGTATGAATCTGGGGGAGAAACATTCAATTCATGACATTGTGGTTTGGCCTTCTAGACTGATTGTTGCAGGTTGTGGGCTAGAGGTCTGTTTTTATATATGGTGTGGTTATTGTTTGTTTTTATATTCAGCTTTCACCCTCCTCATGGGTAGACAATCTTCATCAATTTTGGTATGTTTTTTGGGTATGCTGTTGTTTTTATGAATTAAAACCATCATGCTAGTTTAGGGAAGACTTTACTTTGTTCAGAACTTTACTGAGAATTTACCATTTTGGAAACTCATGACTTCACAAGCAATACCATTCATAGTATCTGAGTCTCTAATACACCTGTATCAGTCTGCATTTGTAGGGTTTGCATTCATGGTGACTCATGGGTATAAATATCTACTTCATAAAGTCACAAAAGTATTTGCATTTTTTTTAGGGGGGGAGTACCAGGGATTGAACTCAGGGACATTCAACCAGTGAACCACATCCCCAGCCCTATTTTGTATTTTATTTAGAGACAAGGTCTCACTGAGTTGCTCAGCACCTTGCCGTTGCTGAGGCTGGCTTTGAACTCAAAATCCTCCTGCCTTAGCCTCCCAAGCACTGGAATTACAGGTGTGTGCCACTGCTCTTGGCAGAATTTGTATTTTTAATACAATTAAATTGTTTTAATTAGGGCCAGGATGAAGTAAGACAAATGAGGTTGACTTGCTACAAAATTTAAGGAGAGACTCTTAGGGTTCTGCAAGTTCAATTTCAGTGCTTAAATTTTGCACCATAAGCACCTTGCATACCTCATTCTAGTCCTGACCTTATGACACATGATTTTCTGTTCATTACTTTTTTATATTATATCTAGGATATTGTGTTGATTTTGAAAAAAAAAATGTGTGGGGATAGAACGATTAAGTTTGTTGAAGTACAAAAAAATGTGTGTTTAAAATGATCTGTTTATAAAAGAAAGTGTTTGTTAGATTTGAGAATCACTGCTTTAGTGCACATATATGGAAATGTCCATTTCTGGGCTGTATGAACATCTTCTATTTTATTAGGTATTGCCAGATAGCTTTACAGAATGGCTCATCAGTCATGCATTGCTACAGTAATGTCACATTAAACAAACAAACAAAATGCTTCAATATAGTGGTTTAAAGCAATAAGTATTTATTTTTCCCTATTAGTTTGTGGGATATTGCAAATCAGATAAGCTGGACTGGATTCTAGACTCCAGATTCTGGGTTCCAGTCTACAAATTTGATTGAGGTTGGGTTCAGGTCCACTCCATTTCTCTTATTCTCTTGGACAAACAACTAGTCAGAACAAGTTCTTCTTATGGGAAATTGTAGAAGCAAAAGAACATAGGTGAAAATACATAAAACCTCATGTGTGTCACGCCTAGAACTGGCTCAACTGCATAGGCCAGAGCAAGTTACATAGCCAAGTCAACATATGTGGGGTAGGGAAATATACTGTGCTCATTGTAGTGGGTGATATTGCAAAATAATTTGGCAAAGATGTGGATTATAATGCTAATACAGGGAAGATGTCAACATTATGAATAATGATTCAGTTTACCACAATGATATTACTGTTATATATTCGATCTGTAACATATACAAATTCCTATTTTTCAACATCTTCACCAACTCTTGATGTTACCAGATTTCATCATTTTTGTTTGTTAGATTAGTGGGTGTCAAATGTCATATTGTTATTTTCATTTCCATTTGCAATTTCGTATCCTAAAATAAAATGTATTCTTTTTAAAAGATTATTTTTTTCCTCCACTATGAAGTCAGGTAGTGAGAATGATGAAATTTTTGTGACAAAAATAAAAATTTGGAATTTGAGTTTTTTATAAGTATAATTAGTTACAAACTTTAACTACCAACTCATTTCTGTTTTCCTTTTGCTTACATGTGTCAGATATTCTGAGAATCATTAAAATGTCTAGACTCTATTCATGAAAGGCCCATTTGTTCTAAACTCTCATTCTGTAGACAGGATGCATTCATAATTTTCTTCCCACTTCTCAGTAGTCTAATTTTACTAAACCCATTTAGTAAGTGAAGTATAGGAATTGTAGTCCAGATTTCTTCTTTGAAAACATGACTCTATTCCAAAATATGTGAATTTCTGTGCATTTCTCTGGGAAATAAACTCCTTATTTACTGGCACTCCCCTGATATAGAGGCAGTTCTTACTGAAGAGCACCATCCAGGTGAGAGCAGGGTGGGAATGTAAAAGGCACCACAGAATTATTTTTGCCTTGTGAATATCATCTCATTTATTCTAGGGTCTCATAGGTCATTTCTAGGATGGGAGTATTTCAAAAGAAATATTGGCTCTACATACCAAAAAAAAAAAAAAAAAAAGTTTAACAGGAATTTCATTCTCCATAGCTATATCATAAGACCATAAGTTTCATAACCCGAGCAACAGTTCTAGTGGCCCATTTTGTCTTCTGCTTCTCATAAACCATTGCTCTCAGTTATCTCTCCTATTCTTGGTCAGCTGGGCATTTGCCATCCTGATTTGATCTGCTTTAGTTATTTATCACAAATATTGACTCAACTCCTCTGCAGTAAGCCATTTCACTCCTCCTACCCTCTCAAGTCTCATGGTGCTACTCAGGTTGAGTTCTCTGTTCATCTTTATTCTTCTCCATCACAAAAACCCTAGAACTATGGACTAGGACTAGGGTTGGTGGCTTGATGGATTGAAATTCTAGGGAGAACATCAGTTTGAATTCTCCTTGTCAGCTTGTCGGCAAGATGATGGCATCTACACACATACCGACATTTGTGCCATTTCTGTCCCAAAAGGAAATAACGACTACTTTTTGATTCTACTTTTTGGTTCTAGCAGCTCCTAGGCAGGAATCATCCTTTAGAAAGAAGAATATGGATAAGAGGCAGGGCTTTTCAGAGGTGCTATTAGCTTCTGTAGGAATCAAGGGGCACCATGTTGCCAGAGAAGGTCTCTTCTATATCCATAAGGAGTTTGTTTCTCTCACAGATAGGAAAAAGGCCTCCTCTGTGTCAGGGGCTGGTATATTCCATTGGGCTAGAACAGCATATTCTCTTATGACTTGATACTCCAGACTTTAGGATATTTTCTGTGAATTTATAGTGGGATTTCTAAAACTCTCAAGGTCAGTTTTGGTGCATTTCCATCCCTAAAATCCAACTCCTTCGCACCATTGTCTTTACTGCTGCTATATCAGGGTGAACATGCCTGTTTCATTCTAAATAGATGATTTTAATCTGGAGCATAGCTGACTTACATTCCTATTCTGTATGGTAATGGAGTTTGAATCTTGAGGCCACAATTTCAGTGGGTTGGTTGGGCATACTAGGATTCTCTTAGATAGCTAGTCATTAGTTACTTGCTTTATTCTCAACATCAATAAATTTTATTCTGTCAGGTAATCAGGGAAAGGTTAGTTCACTAATGCTAGTAGCTTACCTGAGCCATTCTCTGGCCCCTTCTGGCCAGCCTCACATCCTTTGGTAAGATAGATAACTTATGGGCCTTTGGCAGACATCTTCAAGGAGAGGAACCATGAGTTATGATGGTTGGGCCAGCATGTATGGAATATGTCTCTTACTAGAATAAGGAAGAGGTTACTTAATAATATACAGGTGCAAGCTTTTCTGATGTCCTCCTATCTCCTTTCCCCAGAGACACCAGTTTCTACTGGGGCTGGTGAAGATGATTCCCACTTCTGATATTTTAGATTTCTGCATCCTGAAAGATAACAGAAGAAAACAAAGATAAAATGGACCAGTTGGATTCTAGAAAAAAGGCTCTGGGCTGAAACTTTTCATGAGAATAGTGGGGGAAATGAAAAGCTTTAATATTTGTTATGGAGGTAATTATGGCTGATAAAGATAGAGAACTATGTTAATGAAGGTCCTAGAAGGAAACGGATCATACTTCCAAGCTGGTAATTTAGGAGAATTTAATAAAAGTGATGTTTACAAAGATGTGGGTAGGATAATAATGAAGAATATTTTATTGATAACAAAGGATCACTTTGTTGATTCAGTCACTGACTTCCATTTTTCTCTTCTTCCTGGTAGAACTTAATTTTGCTAAAGGATCCTTCATTTTCACAGTTCATAATAATCATTATCTATTCTTTCTTTTACATGTTTAGTTAGAAAATCTTGTCAAATTGATAGTGTCTCATGATCTCTTTTCAATTTCTCTTCTGCCGTTATTTCAGCCCTTATAATCTTATTACAGTAATCTCCCAACTGATCTTCCTGCCTCTAATCTCTTCTAATCTTCCCCGCAACCAGGATATTGCTTTCAAATCCTTTAATATCTTTCTGTTGCCTAGCAAATAAAATAAAGACATCTAAACCTAATGTCTTAGGCCTTTACCATTAGTACCAGTGAATCTTTCCAGCTTGAAGCTCAGTACTTTCCTTCAGGCTTATATTCTTAATCGTTTAAAAAATTCTTCACTTTTGTTATCATGGAGGTCAGATGATTTATCTGCAATTTAGATGCCTTTCTTTAGTTTACCTGAATACAGATTGTTTCAAATACCTCAGGTCCTAAATACCCCCACATAACCAGATGTCTCCATCATCTCCTTGTCCTGTGGTTCCTGAGGGCCTTCACCTTTCCCTCCATAGTTTTATTGCTATATTATGATGCATCCAGGTCAGGCCCTGGGCTCTGAGGTTCCCTGGGTCTTTTACTCTCAATGCATGTTCCTGTGTAACATGAGCTCTTTTATTTGATGTTGGTCACAAGAAGCAACGGACAGTTTATATGAAGGACCATCTAGTAGTCCTGACTCAAAATTTTTATTTTAAGGTAATCTCAAATTTGAAGAAATTTATTGAAAAATTGCTACTGTTTTTTTCCAGGGCCATTTGAGAATACACTGCTGATGTGATTGGTGCTCTATTACTCTGAGAAACTTTGGTGTGTGTTCCCTATAAACAAAGACATTCTTACGCAACCACAGTACAACCATGAAAATGAGAAATTAATTATTAATCAGAAATTGGTACAGTACCACCATCTAATTCTCAGATCCTATTCAAGTTTCACCAGTGGTTTCAATAATTTATAGCAAAATAATCCAGTCTACAATACTATCTTGCATTTATTTGGTTGCTATGTCTCTCTAGACTCCTTTAGTCCGGATTAGTTCCTCAGTCTTTCCTTGACTTTCATGACAAGAAATATTTCTGAGGAAGCACTTTTAAACTATGTAATTTCTTCATCAGGTTTTAATGTATTCTTTAATTCTTTAACCACTTTAGATTCTTGGTTTCCTGTTTTATTCTGTGGACTTGTTGTTTCATTATTATTTTGATAAATTATCTCATATTTTATCCTGCAGGAGCCTCTGTAATCTGATGTCTGCATTCTCTTGACATATCCCATCATTCTTTAAGGATTTGACTACTTTCTAAGATGTTCAACTTCTTATACTTAAGAACCTATTCCAGTCTTGGAATCAGCCATTTCTCGCTAAGGCTCCCTTTTTCTTGTTACTTATTTATTTTTTGGTGTTGGTGACTGAACCCAGGGGTGCTTTACCATGAGCTATATCACCAGCCCTGTTAATTTTTTCTTTAAAGATTGATGTGATTTTTTTTCATACCATTATTTTATTTATTTATATATGGTGCTGAGGATCGAACCCAGCGCCTTGCACATGCTAGGCGAGTGCTCTACCGCTGAGCCACAGCCTCAGCCCCACTAGCCCTGTTAATTTTTTATACTTCAAGACAGGGTCTTGTTAAATTGCTTAGGACCTTAGCTTTCTGGGATTATAGGTGTGCATCTCTGTGCTGTTTTAGATCACAAGATATACTTACTGCTGTTTGGGAGTTGGTGCTCCTAATCCTCTCAGGGGACAGAGCAAGGGAGTATAAAACATATATAGACATATGAATATTTTATTTGTAAATTCTTTTTGTATCTAGCTCTTATTTGCCTTTTTCTCTTGAAATTATGAGTTCATGTTAATATCTCAAATTCCAATCTTGTCTTCAGAATCTACTTGGGCTCTAACATCTGAGGCAGGGCTGCTCCATGCATAGATGCCCTCTTACCCTGCTCTCCACCCCTCTCTGTGTTGTACTCCAGAATAGATGTTTATCTTAGTTGGCCCCAAATATGGCTCAAGAACTGAATTAGTTAGGAAGGGAAAGAGAAAGAAGATGAGGGAGACCACTTTTTTGGGGGAGAGAGAGGTACAGGGGGGGCACTCAACCACTGAACCACATCCCCAGCCCAGTTTTGTATTGTATTTAGAGACAGGGTCTCACTGAGTTGCTTAGCACCTTGATAAATTGCCGAGGCTGGCTTTGAACTCTCAATCCTCCTGCCTCAGCTTCCTGAGCCACTGGGATTACAGGCATGCGCCATTGTGCCCAGCAGAGGGAGACCCAACTTTTATCATCTATTTCTACTTCCCTTCCTTTCTTTTTTTGAAAATCTAAATAATCCATTAATCAATTACTGCAGACCCGGGGGATTTCAATAGCAGTCTCTTTTTGACTCCTAAAAGTCATGTCCTCTTTCATTAAGCTATTCCTTCACCTTTTTCTTACAGCCTTGATTCTTAAGGTACTTTTGACATAATTCTGTGAATATGTAAGGACGTGAAGAATTGGACCTTGTTACAAAGAGCATGCAGGAAACATCATTCGGAATGTGAGCTCCACATTGCACACATTTTTTTTTTCTCTCTCTGTGGATTGTATTTGTGTCTGTGTTTGTGCCGGAGAGAGAAGAAATTTTTTAAAGTTTGGATAACTAATTTATAAAGGCTTCTCTTGTTTTGAAGGGGATCTTTGTTTTTTCAGTTTCAGGAAATTTCTCCTTTTTTGCCTGGAATAGGTTATAGATTAAGCACCCTCTCCCTGTGTGGTAGAAAAACCACTGGTTGTCAGCTTCTGCACTAGTCTGCAAGAAATTCAGGGACAGGACTTGTAGGCTCTGTGAGAGCTGGGTATGTCTCTTGTGGACACCTTTGTGTGCCTAGCCCCAGCACTATGCTCTATCACCCAAGAGGCCCTGATGTCAGTTAACATTAGTTTGCCAGCCCTGGTTTGTTCTTGGGTCTGATAGCAAAGTCCATGGTCTTTTCACTACACCTTGCCATGTTTAGGACAGGATGGGCTCTGTCTCCTTAAACTAGTATATGGTGATTTCTAAGTCTGAGAGATTATTATCTAACATCATATCTTTCTTATCCATGTTGGAGTCTATTGTTTGTGGCCTAAACTCGGTGCTCAGTGATTTTGTAGATACTTCAACTATTATATTATTTGTTCTCTCATTTTTTTCAAGTACCCACTAATAGATGAGAGGTAACTTCATCATTTAATGTCTGTGTTACATAAGTTGTTTAATATCTTAGGGTCACTTTTTTTACTTTCACACAGGGGATTTTAATTACTTCTTTACTGATTTTCTGTGAGGTACAGCATATATAAATATGCTCCCACAAGTGGCAGATCGGGTGCTCAGTATAGGTATCATTTATTTGCTTGCACTTGAAGAAGTTCACAAAAGGATGTTAAGACAGTTGAAATGCACTATCCCAACCACTATTCATTGTTGGGTATTTCATAAAAACCGGTGTTGGTGGGGCACGGTGGTGCACGCCTGTAATCCCAGCGGCTCTGGAGGTTGAGGCAGGAGGATTGTGAGCTCAAAGCCAGCCTCAGTAATTTAGTGAGGTGCTAAGCAACTTAGTGAGATCCTGTTTCTAGTAAAATACAAAATAGAACTAGGGATGTGGTAGTGCCCCTGAGTTTAATCCCTGGTATCCCAAACCAAAAATTAACAACAACAACAACAACAACAAAAATGGTGCTACCCTTGATTCAGTAGCTGCATAATTATTAAATTTGTTAACAAAATTGGGCTCTGTGCAACACTGTTCATGATTTGGATTTTTGGTAGATAGGTAGTTTTCAATGGCCTCTTCTGCAGTCAGTGGTGGTTAACAGTTTATTCAGAGTAATTATTTTTGCCACTAGATGGTGCTTGTCCCTGTATTTTCGAGGCTTTTCTATACAAAGTTACATTATTTGGGGAAAAGCAGTAGGATTGTATATTGGTATTGATATTCATACATACCTTGTGGATGAGATATTTTAAGGTTAAATTATAGGGTAAGGGGAGCATTTAGATGAGAATTTTACAGTTCTTTTAGATCATTGTGTTTACTTAATGCCCTTAAGTTTAAACATAAGGTATTTACTTTAAAAAATGAGAAAAATTAATGAAATTATTATATTCCTTTTTTTTGAGAGGTACATAAAGTTGGGCCTAGATTAACTCATGAATTTGTTAGAACTATTAAAATAATAAAGCAACTTGTAAGCCCACATACTGTCTTGTCGATTTTTCAATGTAATCAGAAAACCTTAGGAGACAATTCACATTCAGACATTCTAATAATGGAAAATCAGCGTCATATATAATTCAGTGCCTCTCATTTTGAACTATAATGACTGTGAAAAAATGTGCAGCATTTTCTGTACCTGATGAAATCCTGTAAACACAAAGCTGCCTACCATGGTAATACATAGATAAAAGATGGTCTCTCCCATTCATGAATTTAGGAATGATTAACTGTGTTTAACTGAGGTTAGTTGCTATGGTAGGGATTGTGTAGAATGAGAGGAAAGGATCTTCAGAATTTGTTGCACAGGACTATTTTAGATGAGCTGCAGGGGAAACCTGTTAAGAGATTTTCTACTCATTGTGTTTTCTATGAAGAGCTGACATGACCAGTTTGTGAACCAATACTTTGGTGAAATACAATTTTAATTTTTAGAATTTATCAAATAGCACTCAGAACAGTTCTGGGCACTAAATTATATATGACGCTGATTATTCACTATTAGAATGTCTGAGTGTGAATTGTCTGCTAAGGTTTTCTGATTACATTGAAAAATCGACAAGAAATTATGTGGTCCTACAAGTTGCTTTATTATTTTAATAGTTCTAACAAACTCATGAATTAATCTAGGCACAACTTTATGTACCTCTCAAAAAAAGGAATACAATAATTTCATTAATATTTCTCATTTTTAAAAAGTAAATATGTTTATGTTTAAACTTAAGAGCTGTTATAGTAGAAAATGGGATGACTCTGCTTATTCATTCTAATTTAAATGGAAAATGAGGATAGGGGACAGGGGTTAGTGACAAATTGAGAGTTGGTCCTAGCAAAGCAGAGTCAGTCAATTGAGAGCTGGTGGTTAGATAGGGTGAGGACTTGGTTTTCAAGCAACAGGAACTGACTCTGACTAAGAAAAAGTGAAAAAATTTTGAATCTAATGAAAAACTGAAGAATTAGATTTCAGAAATGACAAATGTAGAATGTCTTCAGGAATCTAGGTAGCAGGAAATGATGAATAGTCTTCTTGGAATAAAATAGTTTTCATAGTGAATGAATTCAAGCTACTTAATTTTTTCTTTTCTTTTTCTTTTTAACCCTGCTACAGAGACTGTGAGAGCATGAGCATTAATGTCTCAATCCTTATTAGTATCAGATGAGATGGGGAAAGCTAATGTTGGTGGGGAGGCAGGCTTTGGGGGAAGACTGGATTTACATGTGTTAAGTTGGAGATATTCAGACATTCAAACTGAGATAGCAAGTGGGTATAGGTTGGAGGTATAGAGAACAAATTTTGGATACATGAGTTTATAGGAGTATTTAATGTCATAGGAGTAGATGTGCTTATGGAAGGAGAAAGTATACATAAGAAGGTTTCATTGCCTTTTGGGGCTTTCCAACCCCAAAAAGTTGGGAAAAAGAGAAAGCACCTGCAGAGGAAGTTGAGAGGGGTAATTAAGAATTTCTTAGACCTTTTAGTGAGAGTCACACATATAAATATGTTATCTTCTGATCTCCAGCCAGACTCCTCAGCCAGACTCCTTTCAAGTCCTTGCTTTTTTAGCAGGACACTAGCCAGAGCCCAGGAATTTACATAAAGTCTGATCCTGTGCCTTCTTTTCTTGCAGACAAAGGGAGAAAATCTATTACTTGAAAAATCTCCCTCCCTCACTGTTTTTAGTCCAAAGAAGGGGTTTAAACTATAAATGAGTGTTTGTATGTTAGATTTAGAGACCTCTAAATGGGATTGGTATTTTCCATCTTTTGCCAGCTAACAGATTCCCCATGAAGCGAGATGTAGTTGAGGTACAGGAGTCTATCTGCAGGAGTAGGCTCCCGGGGAGTGTGCCTCCTGGCACGCAGCCTCCTTGGCCTTCAGGACTGTTGTGGCATCTGTCCTAGCTATTAAAGCTGTTGCAAGAAAACTCCTTTTTCAATAATGTTCTGTGCTTAGTCCCATATTCTTGTTCTGGCAAATGGCCTCTGGTTTGGTTCCGACTCTGTACCACTCACTAAAATTCATCATATCAGATTCCTGTAAGATTGCTCTTGGCACTCAGTTTGAGAAAGGGGGTAGGGGAAAAGATAGATAGATAGATATGGGGAGGAGAAAAGGAGGAGAGGAAAGTGGAGGTTTGGGGAAGAGAGAAAGAGAGAGAGGCCCACAGGCACAGACATTACTGACCTTACTACTTGCTCAGACAGAACCTGTCACTAGAGTCTCATTCACTTCTGGAGTGGATCTCTCTCAACTACCTGGAATCATGTACTGTAACTACACTATTTCTTATTTTCTGAAAATTACCTAACCATTCCTAACACTATGAACGATTTTTTCTCTTTTTTTAGAGATGGGTTTCTGTTCCTCTTCTACAGGGACAGTCCTTTGGTGAGTAGTTCTGTCTTTGTAATAAGTTCTGTGCTGATGGTACGTCTTATCCTCAACACACAGGCTCAGTATGATTCAAGCGCCATTTTCAACCTCCAAGGCCTCTGTAGCAGTCAGGTTGCTCTTCGTATGTATGTCAGAACATATTCTGTACCTTAGCTGTGCACTGAGATTTTTAATAACTTTAGATATTCCAATCAGAAGAAGGTTATATCTGGTCCCGATTGGTGGCTTCCACCAGCTGTTCCGTGAATCAGCCTAGAGGCCTACCCTGATGAAGCTTGTGAACACAGACCCCTCTTCCAGAATTTAGGTTTTATTATATTTTCCCGAGTCATTTAACATATTGTGAGCTGTAGGTTTTAGAGTTAAATTTACTTTAATTTTCAATATAAAGCAAATTGATCTTTGTGGACAATGTATTCTAATATTATTATGAGCACTAGAGGGCACTCTGTAAAAGATGAAGCAGTTTTTCATTTCTTGATTTTTGAAATATCTGTTATAGCTATTGAAATAATTGAGGCAAGTCATTAAAATTATTATATTGTAATCAAGAATGTAAGGAATAAATCATTATCTCTAAAGGATACATAACATACTTCTCATCCTTGACGAAGGACAAGAATGAGCATCATTCCTTGAATTGACTACTTTGCCTCAGGATGTACTTCCAAAATGCTCATGTTAAAAATGACAGTCTTGGAGACAAATAGTGTGAAAACATTATTTATTCAGAGAATACTCACTGATGATTTACTCTATTGTAGGCTTCCTAAGGGACACAAAAATGGTGGATACAAACCTTCAATAAATTATAATCAAGTATGATGTTATCAAATAGAAACATGGTATACAAGCCACACACAAAATTTTAACTTTTTAGAAGATACATTAACAAAGTAAAAAGAGCCAGGTGAAATTGATTTTGGCAATATAGTTTATATAACCCAATATAGCAAAAATACCATTATTTCAAAGTGTACTAAATATAAAGAAAAATTATTGCAAGTTCAATATCTTTTATCAGAAATGCTTGGGACTAAAAGTATTTTGGATTTAGGATTTAAAAAAAAATTTAGAATATTTACATATATGGAATGAAATATCTTGATATCTTGGTGTTGGGACCCAAGTCTAAATACAAAATTGATATATGTTTCATATATACCTTAATGTCCATAGCCTGAAGGCAATTTCATATAATATTTTTAGTGTGCCTACGTTTTAGCTGTGACCAGTCGTGTGAGATCAGATATGGAATTTTCCACTTTGTGGGCTTGTGTCAGCACTCAGAATCCTTCAATATTTTGAGTATTTTGATTTTTAAATTTTTGGATTAGAGACGCTCAACCCATACTGGTTATTTATGAGATTTATACTTTTTTTTGTACTAAAACTTTGAAATCCAACATGTACTTTATACTTATAATATGTCTTCTCTTGATTTTGTCAGATTTCAGCTGCTCAGTAGTCACACCTAGCTGTGGCTTCCCTTTTGCACAGCACAGCTCTGGGGCCCAGTCCTCTGGACAGGCTGCATTCTAGAAATTTAGCAATAGCCTCACTCTCCTCATTGAGGCTTTGTGTGTGTGTGTGTGTGTGTGTGTGTGTGTATGTGTGTGTGTGTGTATGGTTCTGGGCATGGAACCCAGGGCCTTGTGCATGTGAGGCAGGCACTCTACCAACTGAGCTATATCCCTAGCCCCATGAGGCATCTTTTATATTACCGAAAAATTTACCCATTGAAGTGTACAATTCTCTCACCTACCTTTTAAGAAAACAGCATCTACTCTTGTTCCCAGTATGTAGCATCTTCTCTTGCTTCTCCAAGGTTCTTTTTGTAAAATTTCCTTTTCTGTTTTTATAGTCTCTATATTGTCCACATTTATTTTTAAAGAAAAAAGCATTTTTTTTTTTTTTTTTGCCCACACCCCCACACTATCTCTTCTGCTTGGAAATATCATCATGTGTCTGGTTTTCCTTGATGAGTAGAAAACTGTATGTGGGTCCTTAGGGGTGAGGAGATGGGTTAGCATTTAACCTTTGATTTCTCTATTGAATGAGCAAATAAGTGAAAATGATTAAATTCTCTTCCAACTTCTTCTTCATCCATCTTAAGCCAGTTTCTTTCTAGATTGGATGAACTTTACCCTTCTACTTTTGTTCAACATGTTAGTTCTGAGTGTATCAAAGAGTCCCCTTCCTCTAGAGCTTAGTAGCCTGGTTTGGTTTTGTTCTGTTTTGTGTACACATGGGGAAACTACCTTTTAAAAAAGGTTATAATGACTTAGGTTGCTATAATTCCATTAAAAAAAGAAAAGAAAAGAAAGAAAGAAAGAAAGAAAGGAAGGTAGAAAATGGGTGAACTTTTTTCCCCCTCTGTGTTATATAAATAGCAGCATGCAAGCACAGATCTATTCTGCACTCTTCCCTAGAAATCTTCAAGACTCACACCCGTACTCCTTTCCAGGCTTCTAATCAAAACTCACCTTCTCAGTTAAGTCTTCCTTGACCTTTATAATTATAGGTTCCCTCCCATACGCATCTGTATACCCTAGTATTCCCTATTCTCTTTCCTTGCTTTGGTTTTTCTTTAGTACACTTATCACCTGAAATTCTATATACTTTCTCATCTGTCTCTTTCCCTTCAAAATGAGAACAGATTTTTAGATGTTTAATTGAATATAACACCAATACAGAAAAGAATTCGTAAGTTTGCAGCTTGATGAATTTTCACAAAATGACATACCCAAGTCATTGTGTCCCAGATTAAGAAATTGAGCATAGCAGCATGCCAGAGGTTTTCCTCATACTTTTCCCTATTCACTAACACTGACCCAAACCTTTTTTCAAAGGCTACTACTACTCTCTGGTTTTCTATATCATGCATTAGTTTTGCATTTTATATAAATGGAATAAGCGTACAATGTATTTTTCTCCAGTTTTCCTTACCTTAACATTATATTAAGTTTCATCTGTGAAGTTGTATCAATAGTTTGTTCATTTCCATTGATGTTGTATCAATAGTTTTTTCATTCCAGTACTTCATTGTGTGATCTCAATTTATTTATTCATCCTATTGTTGATGAATATAGGTGGTTTCCAATTGGACTTTTAGCTATTATAATTATCTTTTGTTTTAAAAAAAGCCTGTAAGGATCTTAGGCTATTATTTTTTATACCCTTATAAATGTTTCCTTTGAGGCAATAAACAGGGCTGTCTACCTGCTTAGATTTGGGGAAGCAGCAATGTTATCCAGCCATATTTTTAAAAAAATTTTTTTAGTTGTAGCTGGACTCAGTATCTTTATTTTATTTATTTACTTATTTTTATGTAGTGCTGAGGATCAAACTCAGAACCTTGCACATGCTAGGCAAGTGCTCCACAACCCCAGTCCTCCAGCCACATTAGTATCCTCCACTAACTGAGCTCCTTGGGAACACCTAATCATCTTTGAAGCAGCAGTGTTTGGCATGGAAGATCACATAATGATCTAAAGACTGTTTCTGAGGGATCACATAAGCTTTTATTTTCAGAATGAAACTAGGGAGAGGAGTTTATAGAAGAATTAGAGATTAAATGGAGTTTACCAGGTGGAAACTTCAAAACCAGCAATAAGAGTAGTTTTAAATGTATTTAAAGACAGAAATTTAGCTAAGGAATAGTAGTACCCTTTGATTATGTTGTAAAACATTTGCAGATAGAAAAGCAGATGACAAGCATATCAATTTTTTTCCTTACTGTAATATAGGTATTAGGAGATAGAGGCCTAATTTTAGGTTTTTAATTATGGATATATATATATATATATATAATGTAACTTTTACTATCTAAACCATTTTTAAGTTTACAGTTCTGTTATACTCATGTTGTATAACCATCACTACCACCCACCTCCCAAACTTTTCAACTTCTCCAATTGAAGCTCAGTCTTCTTCCCAGCCCTTGACAACACCATTCTGCTTACTGTCCCAATGAACTGGACTACTCTAGGAGCCTCATGTAAGAGTGGTCAGACAATATGATTCCTCTTATGACTGAATTATTTCATTTAGCATAATGTCTTCAAGATTTTAAATTTTCTTCTGAGGTTAAACAGTTTGGAGGATGTTTTATGCTTAGTGTGCACAAGGCCCTGGGTTTAATCCTTAGCATAAAACAAACTAACAAAAATAAATCAACATTTTGAAATATATTTTATATGTCAGTTTAAAATTGAAAAACACGTCAACTCTTAAAAAAAAAAACAAACCCAGAAAACAAACAAAAAAAGATATTTTCCCAAGTATCAAAGAAACTTCTAGATATAATTATTTGCCAAAGTATGTAAAGTCCTATTGACTAGTGATTTTTATGCATAATAAATAGTAGAATCATTGACTAAAGAAGCAACTGTGACTCTTGGGTGGGGTATATGTGGGGGGGTTAGCCTGATTTTTATAATAGAATCTACTAGATGTATCTGAGAGGATATATTTACTTTCAAACAAGCAGAAACCAATGGACACAATATTTTTAGATTAAAAAAAGCCTTTGGTGATATTTGTATGCTTAAGACTTAAAAATGAATTCAGTATGGCATTAGATGGAGTATTTTGACATGGAGATCTATCTGGGTACCACAATGGAAAAAAGAAGTAAGTATACAGTTGTGGAACAGGAAGATCTAGCAGTGGTTTCTGTTGGAAAACTAATGCTGGCAATATATGTTATATTTTTTGTCCTTTTAAATAAACGACTGGATGATGAACCAGTCATCTTCTGTTTGCTCTTTCAGATTCATATCTCACCCTTTTCCAGCTCTGTGTCCTGCCCTGGAAAGTGCCAGTACTGACTCCTGCAGTCATCCATCTTGCCTCTCACTTCTGGTGGCATATAGTCAACGGGAAGGAGCTGGTAGGAGGTGGGAGGGTGTAGGGGAGTGAGTCATCTGGCTGGGCCTCTCCACCAAACCTTTTTCACACTTGCTGTGTAAGTAGCTCCTTTACTAAAATTCTCCTCAAAGTATTCTAATTTTTGTGTGGTATCTGCTTTCTGCTAGGACCCTAAAAATACACATGACAGAATCTGGAGGGTAGTTGAAAGAGAGGAAAGATCCATTCTTCCAAGAGATCTGGATACTAGTCCTGGCTCTGTCCTAACTTGTGAGACAACGTAGTCTCTTCATGTCTAAATTTATTATGACAAGTTAGCAATAGCAATATTAACCCTCTCTAACTTGGGGTGGATTTGTGGTTATATATATATTTAAAAAGACTTTGTCCTAAGTCTTTTTAAAAAATAGCCTACCACAAATGAATGGCATTATTATGATGATGTTTATCACCAGTGTAAACTGCCAAGTGAGATTAATGAACCAACCCTTCCTAGAGGTGGCATGAATGGGCAGGAAGGTAACATCTAAGCCTTAAGTGGTAAGGGCTGGCACTTGATTGGGAGTCCCAGGACACAGCACTTGAGTGAGAAGAAAGTGTTTTATAGAAGGTCATGGGTGGCATGGCACCATGTCATGTACTGGTTTTCTTTGGGTTGACTATGCTGCTTCTTCATCACTGCTGGTATTTAGCTCCTGGCATGGGCGATGACTTTGAAGAGTAGCAAACTCAAATGCTTGTGGTAGGAAGTCGGTAGGTGAGTGAAATGCAGGACTGTATTAATTCTAATCAGTTGCTGCAGTGGGGGAATGTAGATTGTCTCAGGATTCTTCTAAGTTTTCATTTATAAAGCCCTGCAATTTACTAATGTCAGCAACTAATTAAAAATATTAAATATAGTATGGGCTTAATAAAACACATCTGAGAGCTGGGTATAACCTGTGGGCTGCCAATTTTTGATCTCTGATATGTAGATTTCTTAGTGACCATAGAGGATTAAACTGGAACTTGGGTCCCTACCACTTCTTGAACAAATGTCTTCCACTTTTGGGTTTCTAGTCTGCACATTCTTAGGTCCTTATGTTTGAGTCTGATGTCCAAATGTGTGGTAATGCATTTTGGGAAACATTGTTTAGAAATTGAGCCAAACCCCTGATGGCTTTTGTGGAGAGAGAATGTGTACTTGTTAGTTCCACTTCACCTCATCAGTCTTATTTTTATAGATATAATCTCTCCTTAAACAGGCAGGTGTGAAATCTTTCTATGTTCTCTCCTCCAGTCCATTAGTTATCATTTTCTGAATAGGCCCATTACTCTTTATTGATCTTAGAGTGTCACTTGATATTATTTAGATATTTCAGTGTTTTTTTTTTCACAGTACAAATAAGTAACTCCCTTTTGCCAAGGTATATGGATAAAATCCCTAGATGACATTTGGATAATATTTGTAGTATTAGAATTCTAGTACAGAATTGAATGGGTATCTATAACTGATTTTTCCTTCCAATTTGTGTCCCATAAAACATTAGTTCTGGAGATGTTCCACAAGCAAGGGATTCTAATATCCATTAATTTGGATAAATACCACTTACCCTATGGCCCTCTTGGAGAGTCACAAGGCAAATTTGCCGGCAAAAGTTTAAGTCCTGCAGGGAGGCACAGTTAACTTTGTTTACTCCAGAAGTATATTCATTTCCTCAGTCATTCATCTGTCATCTATTTATTGAGCATTTACTATATGTCTCTTTAAGAAGTACCATTGACTTTTTATTTGATGGAAGAACTATGCTGTTCTTCCAGGATATACTGTCCTCATGGAACTGATGTTCTGATAGGAAAAACTGATAATGAAGAACTGAGTTAATAAATGAATTCTTCATAGATTGAGAGAAGCAGCAGGAAGAAACTAAACAGAGGGCAGTGAAGAGGATAACCAGGGAATGTACTGAGCTTGAAGAGGCAGGGAAGGCCTCACTCAGGAGGTGACACTGAAGAAAAGAGACCTAAAGAAAGAGAAGGAGCAGGATCTGTGCACTGTCAGGGGACAAGTATTTTAGGCAGGAGGAAGAGCAAGGGTAAAAGTAACATTAGCAAAGTACTTTGTGCTCCTACCATGTGCTAAGCACTTTGTATGAGTATCTTTTTCCTCATTTTACAGATGAGAATCTCAACTCACCATACCTTGTGCCTGGGGTTGCAGAGCTTGTCAGTTTGTGTGGGACAGGGATGGAACTCAGGCATGATTGTGATGTACCTCCTTCCAAATTACTAGAGGTTGAAATCTCCACACCCTCCCTTTTAAAGTAGTAGGTTTGTTAATAAACTTTTGTGCTCCAGATTGGAGAACTCTGGTTTACAAGAAATTACAAGAAAATCACTTCCTCTTCCTTAGAGCTTCAAATAATATAGAGGTAGAAAAATACTTCTATAGCCTTATCAAATGCTTTCAACTGAGTTTATATACTAAGCATCTTAGATACTTGGAGTCCAGATTTCTGGGCTTCTTCATGGGCACAATTCCAAGATGTGTTATATGTGTGAACAGCAGACTGAAGTGAGGAAGTGTATACAGTGACAGATGAAGATGGGGCAGTCCTGAATTTGGGAGGAGCAAATAGTCACCTGTATCTCTGTGAGTTCAGAAAGCTACACAGAAGGGCTGGGATTGTGGCTCAGCGGTAGAGCCCTCGCCTAACATAGGCTGGGTTCGATCCTCAACACCACATAAAAATAAAGGCATTGTGTGGTATCCATCTACACCTAAAAAATAAATATTAAAAGAAAAGCTACACAAAGTCATGAGAAGGTCTTCCTGTATTAAAAAACAAAGTTTGGCCCTTAGTAGGTGATATCTAGGGAAGAAAGAGAGGTAAGGTTCATTACTGGTCTTACCTGCACCAATTAACATTATCTAATAGAACAGTTTATTTAGGAGCTATTGTGAGGGAATTGATCCATTATGTGGATACAGAACAACTTGTTCTAATATTAAATTTTCTGTTTCTAATGTTGCTTGTGTTTGGAGTTTTGTTCCAAAGCCAGTTGTTAAAAAAAAAAGTTTGGAGATAACTGTGGATTACCTAAGTACTCTCTGTTATGGCCACTGAAGAATTTGGTTTTTGCAGTGGACCACTCTCAAATTAGGAGGCAGGTCATATGCTCAGGAAGCCTTAGGGCAGTGCTGTCCAAGAGAACTTTTTGCATTAATGGAAATATTCTGTAACACAGTGTCTGTTTACTTTGTGACTGGTGTAAATGATGAACTAAATTTGAATTTGAACTACGTTCAGTAACTGGTCAAAAAGCAGAATGACCTTTGGGACTTTTTCAAGGAGCTTGCTTCATAGTCCCTTTAGGTGCTATTCCTGTATTCCACATCACCGTCATTTGCATTTGCAGTTAATTCTGTAGTCTATAAAAATATTTGCATTATAAAGAGAGGCTGCTTCTGAGATTTGTGTGACTTAAGAAGTAGTGAAATATATATGAAGGTTGGGAGGGCATCCCAGAGGCCACCAGAAGCCACATGGAAGCTTTGTGTTGTCACAGTGACAGGTTTTGCTATGGGGCTTTAGTGCCAGTGGGCTAGGAAGGCTAATTGTAATTATGTTCTTCTTAAAATATCTATAG
Organism: Callospermophilus lateralis; assembly: GCF_048772815.1. NCBI lineage: Eukaryota > Metazoa > Chordata > Mammalia > Rodentia > Sciuridae > Callospermophilus > Callospermophilus lateralis. The sequence goes on from NC_135305.1 coordinate 43,009,816, forward strand.
TGCCTCTTTGAGAAGTACCATTGACTTTTTATTTTATTTTATTTTTGACAGTAAGAGTTTTATTAAAACTTAGAAATCTTAGAATTCAAGGGATTATCTCTTTTCTGAAAAACTCCTATATTTGGTAGACATTCTTCAAAGCTCTGGACATGAGGGTTTTCTGCACTAAAGCTTGGGGTGTTGTGAATCTAGGACTTTATCCCAGCACCACGCAGGTAGTAGAACATTTCAAAGTTAACGTTGAAAGATGCTGAAGAAGCTATTGGTATTTGTTTAGAGCAGCCACAATGAACCTGGAACCTTGTCTAGTGGGCATACAAATCCACAGAACCACTGAAACACTGTTATGCTGCAGTTGAAGGAAACAAAGCAGGAGGTCTCATCATGTGAGCTGGAACCTCACCCCAGCAGCATTCACCTTCGGGTTAGAAGACGGATCAGTCAAACTGCTTTTGTACTATGTAGACCATGTACACATTTCCAAGTTTACAGGCATCGTCTTCAAAGAACACAGTCGAAAACTACCAATCCTAGGTGCAGTTGAGTAGTTTCCCTGCTGTTTTCTGGTGCACAGATATCTGCCTAGAAAGGAACTGGCCACTTGGTAAATGAGCTGGAAGGAGAGGCTTTATGTTCCTGTGAGTTATTAAAAGGACAGTCGTTAGGTGATAAACTTGCAGGGATCAGATAATGATACTTTCCAAAGAGATCCACATGGGCGGTTAACAGACTTTACAAGCCTTCAAGATTGTCCCTGGGCCAAACTTGGAAGATAGTATACCTTTTGTAACTCATTTGACCAGAAACCATTTTTAATAGTCTTGTATTACTTCCTTTTAAAGATATTTTTGTGGTAATTATGGCTGCTAGATTGTTATTGCATAAATTCATTTCAGGAGGTATATTTGAAAAGGGAAAGGTGACCATTTTGCTCCATTTTACTTATTTTTCCATCAATATCATAGTAACTGCAAGATGCTTATCTTGTTCTAAGAGGACATATTTAAATACAATTAGATATATCTGTTATACCTGAGGACAAATCATAATAAAAGTATTCAGAAACACTTGACTAAGTAATTTTAGCTGGAGATCAATTAAAATCTTTTTTTTTTAGATGAACACATGCCTTTATTTTATTTATTTATTTAGTTTTATTTTGGAATTTCAGGTTTCTGATTCAGTATTGTTTTAATGCAGTATTTGTTTATGTTTATAAGTTTCATTAATTAACCTCAGGTAATAGCATGGGAGGTTTTCAGTATAATCTATTTTAAATTAATCAAATATATAGAATCTTTGTTAGTTTTCTGAGGGTTATAGTAGTGGCTGTGTGTGTGTGTGTGTGTGTGTGTGTGTCTGTGTGTTTTAAAGGCAGAATCCTATCACTGTGAACCATTGAATGAAAAAAATTGTGCAAATCTATAATGACATAAAATCTGTTCTGTTGTTTATGATAATCAGATACATCTATTGAATTAGTTATTTTAGAATATGCCTTTTTTTCCCCTTTGTGTGGGCTTCAAAAAAGTTTCTGAGGAAGGAGTTTGAATGGGTTGTCTGTAGGCTGCAATGGTTGCTAATCTGACAACATTACATGGAGGGTGCATTTGCAGGGTGACGATAATCTGTTTAGAGATCTCTCTTTCATTTTTAATTGCCTCTACAACTCTGAGGTCATGATCTCTCAAAATGATACTGCCGCTATTGTCAGTTGTCTACTTTTCAAATTGAAGAGACTGACTTATGGTATCCTACTATCAATCCTATTTGGGTTCATTCTTTTTTTAAGTTTCTTTACATTCATATGAATACTGAGTGGTATAGGTAATATATTTTTGACAGAATAACTTGATCCAAATGTAAAATGTCTTGTGTATATTGAAACATTGTTAATTTATGGAGGAAAACCCCCAATACTTGAGAGTGATTTCCTAAGCAATGATAATCAGAGGTTTAGGGAGGAAGCTCAAGATGTCTTTGACCTTACTTTTGTATTAACCACTTGGCTCAGAATTTTAGTGTTTCATCATGGGCAAGACTCTGGAGAGAAAGGATGAAATATTCAGCTTGTTTAATCTCCTAAATATTCAGAGATATGTTGTCTATGTTGAAAACAATTGAATAGTGTGTAGATATATTTTTTTTAAATCTTGAAAGGTAGGCATTTTTTGAATTTTTGAACTTTTGAATTTGCAGTCAGTGCCTGCAGATGGAGGCATTTCTTTTGGTAGTTTATTTCAGTACTATGGTATAAATGTATAGGCATAGATTCTAGTGATGAGTGTCTGAAAATAGACATTTTTTTTAAAAAAATTTATGTGACAGCAGAATGCATTACAATTCTTATTACACATATAGAGCACAATTTTTCACATCTCTGGTTGTATACAAAGTATATTTACACCAATTTGTGTCTTCATATGTATACTTTGGATAATAGTGTTCATCATATTCCACAATCATTTCTAACCCCATGTCCCCTCCCTTCTCCTCCCACCCCTCTGCCCTATCTAGAGTTTGTCTATTCCTCCCATGCTCCCTTCTCCCTGAAAATAAACTTTTGATTATAGAAATAAAACATGTTTTTTTCTTTTTTTGCTTATTTTTATATTTAACATTTAATGTACTTAAACTTTATATCTGATGTTTAAAAATATCTATAAACCCTTATTTTTAGCTTGCAATGCTTTAGAGATAAGTGATATTAGTATAATTTAAAATTAGTATGCATTAGGCATAGTGGTGCATGCTTATAATATCAGCAACTCCAGAATCTGAGGCAGAAAGCTTGCAAATTCGAGGTCAGCCTCAGCAACTTAGCAAGACCTTGTCTCAAAGTAAAAAATAATAACAGAAAGGGCTGACAATGTAGCTGAGTGGTTAAATGCCCCTGAGTTCAATCCCTGGTAAACCCCCCCCCCAAAAAAAAAGTACATAAATCAAAAATGTGTAAGTTGCAGAAATGATTAAAAGATAACTTACCTTTCCTGGAATATATTGGGTAGAATGAAACCTTTATAGCACTTTAATTTGTATTTCTTTCTTTTAAAAAATATTTATGTTTTACTTGTACATGGACACAATCCTTTATTTTATTTTTATGTGGTGCTGAGGATCAAACCCAGTGCCTCATGCATGCTAGGTGGGTCTCTACCACTGAGCCCCAGCCCCAGCCCTTTAATCTGTACTGCTATAAGGACAATTCAAGTGGAGTTAGGAGTGCTTTAGGTAGTGTGTGGGAAATTGTCATGTTTTATGTTTTCCTTTCCTCAGCTATTTTTGAAACATGGCTATATCTAATGAATATATCTAGAATGCCTGGAAGTTCACTGCCCTTGGTGTTTTGTTCATTATGATATCATCTCTCTTAATGTATGCTGTTAAAAGAAAAAATACACACATTCCTAGTATCTTCCTTTTTTTGAGACAGGGTCTTACTAAGTTGCTGAGAATCTTGCTAAGTTGCTGAGGCTGGCCTTGAACTTGCAATTCTCCTTTCTCAGCCTCCAAAGTCCCTGGGATTACAGTCCTGCACCACTGTGCCTGGCTCATCTTTTACATTCTTAAGGAAATGCTGTTGGATATAATTGTACCGAAGTGGGATGTGTTTGTTAATACATTGTAATGCTGATAAAATAATTTGAAACACTTCCATCTCATGTATCATCATTTACTTACAACTTATTATGAGATCAGGTTTTTGATGTTAGGAAGTCATATTACATGAACATAAAATCCAATATTATTTTAACACCGGATAAAATAGTAAAATCTACAAATCATTGATTGCCCCAGTTTCAACCCACTTCCCTTTCAGTTATCTCCTGTCTAAAGTAAGTCATAAATGACTCGTTTTCCTCTCTGTGTTCACATTGGTTGTTACTGTTAATATAAAAACATTTTCAGTTTTTATAAAGCTACGTGTCAAATTTTTTATGAAATGTTAACGGACATTACTAGAGGTCCCATGAGATTCAGTTCCTTCTTTGCACATTTCGTTTCCTCCTAAGTGCTCATGGGCTATGGAAATAGTGACTAACATGGAGGACTGTTTTAAGATCCAGTGTGCTTCTGAATTCCCAGACATCAATACAAAAATAAATTATGCTCATGAAAAGTATGTAGGACGTGTCTCTGCTAAGTAGAAAGAGGGGGCAGGGATGTCCTGGGAAAAGAATCAGAATGGAATGAGAAGATGAAGTTACTTTTGAAAGAATGGTTCCCCTGAAGGAGATCCTCTGACTTTAATCAGGCATTTTAATATTCAAAAAGCTTATGTATTTTGTTTTTTTGACATAAATACATTGATTATACATAGAAATGTTTCATTATTATTATTAATATTATTGTTATTATTATTACTATTATTTTTGTGGTGCTGAGGATTGAATCCAGGGCTTTGTGTATATGAGACAAACACTCTATCAACTGAGCTATATCCCTAGCCCAAGATGTTTTATTATTTAAGAAAGTCAATAATTGTAGCTTAATTAATAATAATAAGCAATACCAACTCCTGACATTTTTCCATTTACAGGGTACTTTTTTCATTATCTCCATGTGAACTTCAGGGCAGCCTCTTTCTTATGTCAGAAAGCCGAGGCACAAGAGTTGCCTAAACAAGGATCCAAAGAGGGATCTTGCTTTAATCCTAGTACTTTCCCCATCTCGCCTTTTTCATGGTCCATTTATAAGTAGAGCCAGTGTACCTTTTTAAAGAAGTGTCCATGTTTATTGGAAATAATAAAGCTTTTGAAGGAGGGCAGCTATTGTGAGTATGTCACCCTCTTACTTACATCTTTACTTTTAAAATTTCAGTCATTAACTTTTTCAAATCCTACTCATCACCCTTGTATTTTAAGGTACTGTCATCAGTGGGTATCTGAATAACATAGTCATCTATTCTGAATGATTCCTGTGTTTTCTGATATTTAAGTTGCTTTCTACTCAAGCTTGTTCATTTATTCACTCAATAAGCATCACTAGGCATAAGAGTAAATATAAAATTTTAATTATTTATGCTATATAATGTTTTTATTCACAACTTAAATCTGCATAAACTTTGCATAACTGCCATTTAAAATTAACATTTTAACAAATTTAAGAACAAAAATATACCTAATCTTTGCTAAGCTTTTATCCTTTATAATTCTTTTAGCTAGTTATTCTGATTCTAAATATATAGTTTCTGGTTATAGTAGTCTTAATGTATTTTGAGACTAATTTGTTCTTTAGCTACTAGATTTCACAGCTTCTAGGCTTAAAATGATAATGCTTTTTTTCCTCTTTAAGGTGGGCAGAGTGCTTTTCATAATGAGCTTGTGTTGCTTTTGTAATAATGAATAAATTAATATAAAGTCCAAAGTGAAAACCATCAGCAATTCTACTGTAAGAAATATTGACTGTATAGTTTACATTTTAAAAAAACTTCATTTATTTTTAAAATTTCTTTTTTATTTTGATTTTTATTGTTTCTTTTTAGTCATACATAACATTAGGATTTATTTTTTATTTTATTTTTTTGTGGTGCTGGGGGGATCGAACCCAGGGCCTTGTATATAGCGAGGCAAGCACTCTACCAACTGAGCTATATCTCCAGCCCCCTAGAATTTATTTATTTATAATTTAATAATTTAAAAAGTATGAAATATAATTTACTTGAATTCAGTCCCTGGTATTTCCTCTTTTCCTTCTCTCCTCCCTCTCCCTGTTGTCTTTCCTCTATTCTACGATCTTCCTGTTATTTACTCTTAGATTTTTTTTTTTTTTTGGTTAGTGTCTTGTGGATTTACACGATAGACTCACTGTGGTACATTCATGTATGTATGTAGGAAAGTTAGGTCAGATTCATTCCTCTGTTCTTCCCTTATCCCATCCCTTCTCCTTTCCCTTTATTTCTTTTTATTTATTTCCCTTTATTCTCCTTCACCTAGTCCACTGGTCTTTTTTTCTATTTTGATGGAATCTGCCTCCACCCCACCCCCATGTTTCCCTTTCTTTCTCTCTCTCTTTATTTTGGTCTAGCTTCCACAGATGGGGGGGGTAGGGGGGAGGAGAAATTGACCTTTGACTTTTTGGGATTGGCTTATTCCACATAGCATGAGAGTCTCCAGTTCCATACATTTACCAGAAAAATGTCATAATTTCATTCATTATGGCTGAGTAATATTCCATTGTGTATATACTTGAATATACATATTTTCTTTATCCATTCCACAACTTAACTATTGTGAATTTCACTGCTATAAATATTGATATTCATATATCACTACAGTATGCTGATTTTAGATCTTTTGGATATATATACCAAGCAGTGGGATAGCTGAATCATATGGTTCCATTCCTAGTTTTTTGAGAAATCTCCATACTGCTTTTCAGAGTGGTTACACTAATTTGCATTCCCACCAACAACTTATGAGTTTATTTTTTCCTCACATCCTCACTAGCATTTATTGTTACTTGTGTTCTTATAATCATCATTCTGACTGGAGTGAGATGAAATGTCAGTGTAGTTTTGATTTGCATTTCCCTCATTGCTAGAGATGTTGAACATTTTTTTTCATATATCTGTTGGCCAGTTATATTTCTTCTTTTGAGAAGTGTCTGTTAATTATTTGTGCCTATTTATTAATTGGGCTGTTTGTTTTTTTGGTGTCCAGTTTTGTAATTCTTTATTTGTTCTGGATATTAATGCCCTACCAGAGGAGCAGGTGACAAAGATTTTCTCCCAGTCTGTAGGCTTGTGCTTTAAGTCCTTGTTTCTTTTGCTGTGTAGAAGCTTAATTGTGGTCAAATATACATAAGATTTATCCTGTTAACCATTTTTTTTTCAGTGCTGCGATGGAGCCGGGAGCTTCATCTATGCTAGGTAAGCACTCTGCCACTAAGCTACATCCCTACTCCCTTTTTATTTTTTACTTTTGAGACAGGGTTTCACTGAGTTGCCCAGGCAGGCCTTGAACTTGTGACCCTTGTGCTTCAGCTTCTTGAGTAGCTGGTATTTTGGGTGTGTGCCACCAAACCTGGTCCTCTTAACCATTTTTAAGAGCACAATTCATTAGTTTTAAGTATCTTCACATTGCTGAGCAGCCAATCTTTAGGACTCTTATTTTATAAAACAGAAGTTCTATGTCAACTAAACAACAATTTCTCATTTTTCTCTTTCCCCAGCCTCTGGCAACTGACATTCTATTTTTTGTCTCTATGAATTTGTCTATATTGGGTACCTCATATAAATGGGGTCATGTCTTTGTGACTGACTTATTTCATAATGGTTTATCTCAAAACAGCCATAATGTCCTCGAGGTTCGTACATAACATGTACAAAATTTCTATTTTATTTTTTAATTATCTGCTCTTTTAAAAACTCCATAATATAGCCATATTATTTCTATTTATAAATTATTTTTTCTACCCATAATATGCTTCAGATGTCTTCACACATCGATAGTTATATACCTCATATATATATATATATATATATATACCATATATATATAATATATATATATACCATATATATATAATATATATATATACCATATATATATATTGTTGATATTTCATATATACCTCATTCACATAGCTTGAAGATAAATTTATACAATATTTTTAGTACACCTGCATTTTGACTTTCATGAGTCCAGGTGTAAAATTTTCCATTCCAGAGTGTCATTTGTACTCTAAAAATGCTTTGAATTTTCAAGCATTGCAGATTTCAAATTTTTAGATTATGGGTGCTCAACCTATACCAAATGTAGCATCCCTGTTCTACAGATGGAGAAACTGAGGCTGAAAGGAGAATAATTTTCAATTGATATGGAACAGTGCCGGGGACGAAGTCCAGGACTGTTTGATTCTAGAATCAGACATATGCAGTGTGGTTTATATAGGTCAAGAGTGTGATTATTGTGGAAAAATGAAGCAGTTTTGAAGACAAATTTTGGTGAAAGCGAAAGATATGACTTTTTGTTTTTGTTGTAGGGAAGCTGCTGCCATTCGGCAGGCACAAATATGTCTCTAAAACATTCACCAAGCATTATACTTTATACTAAGTTAAGGCTGGGTTATTTCTAAGAAAATAGTAGTTGTCCTGGTCAGAAAGAGATTTTCAATGGCCTTTCAAAAGGTTAAAGATAGAAGAACAAAGAGGAAATTATCTGCCTCTTATCTGAAGTATAATGAGAAGTGAAAATGTCATCCACGTGAACTTTGGTAGAAATATGCTGAAACTCTCCAATGAGCTGGGTCTGATATCAAGATCAGTGTAGCTCATTACCAAATTGTTGTATTTTAGGACTATACCTCAGAAATAATCTAAATTTTATAATTTCATAAATGAGGTTCTGTCCTGAAACACCTAGCAAGTAGTTAACTGTGCACTTAGGAGGTAATCTTTAATTTCTTTCTGTTTTTGTGGTGCTGGGGATTGAACCCAGGACCTTGTACATATGAGGCAAGTATTCTACCAACTGAGCTATATCCCCAGCCCGATCTTTAATTTCTTATTTCTCAAGAATTCTTTTTCACCCAGTGTTAGTGAACAGAAAGAGTTTTTTTTTTTTTTTTTTCCTTTTCATACCAAACTCACTATTGCTTGTGTTTCATACTGTAAATGTGAGATAGGGAAGGAACAAGTTAGTGTGGGCTGTCAGGACCAGGTGTTCTCACAATATCATAAGAAATGAAAGGACTTGGAATGTAAGTTTTCTTGAGTTACCAGTCCTGGTCCATCAGTTAATGGAATCCATTAAGCTTGTTAGTCTAGTCAGTGGCAGAGATCTAATTGAAGATTAGTACTCTTTCAGAGAAAGATCAAATCAACTACAGTAACAATGATAGAACAGAGGTTTGCAAACTGTATTCATGGGCTGGTCATTTTTGTATGGTTTGTAAGCTGGGAATGTTTTCTAAATAGTTTTAAATGGTTAGGAAAATTCAAAAGAAGAATAATATTTTGTGATATGTGAAAATGATAAGAAATTCAGTTTTGGAGACTATAAAGTTTTATTAGAACATTGCTATATTTATTCACATGTATATTGCTTATGGCTACTTTTGGATTAAAATAGCAGAGTTGGATAGTTGTGATAGAAACTGGATGGCACCACAAAATATAAAATATTTACAATTTGGCCCTTTGAAGAAAGAGTTTTCCAATTCCTGTAAAATAGCAAGAATAATTTACGTTTTGGAGTATCATGGAAATCTGTGACCTTCTTTGCTTACCTAGAACTCTAGCTGGATACTACCATGTTTCTTGAAGAATTTCTCCACTGTTTTTTTTTTTCTCTAGGACACCCACAGTAACCCATTCATGATTACTTTTCATGACTTCCTTTGCTTATTTTCCAGTGGTTCTTTTTGCCAACCAGGCGAACAGATCAAAGAGCATACAGAAAGGTCTTTGGTTTGCCTCAAGAAGCTTTTCTACAGAGGGATCTGTCTGGCTTGCATACCTCCCTGTTGGTTATAGAAACCTGGATTTGGACTCTTATATTTACACTAGAGTATTGATTCAAATGTATATGACTTTTACTGTCAGAGTATAGACTGAGTAAACATATTTATTGTTGCATTTCTATTTGTAGGAAGAAAATATATTAATCTTTCATATTTTATAAGACATTTTAGTAACTTTAGTCATGTTTCTCAAAATTCCTAATTTTACATTAAGATAGTGTGTTGTTTTTTTAATGGTTAACTTTAAATACTCAAAATAATGTCTTTTTATGATTATCTTTGATACAGTAAAAATATTAATGGTTAGAATATTATACTTTACCTCTTATGAAAGTTGCTTCCTACTCCTTCCAGCTGTGGTTACTTTGTGTCAGTTCCCTTGAGGCCCATGAAGGAAGAGAGGCCTGCCCTGCTACTTTATAATAAAGGTTTGTGCTTTGTGACCACTGACAGCCTTGGATTCTTCCACCATGTTTTAAAAAATCATAATAAATAGATGTTGTTCATCCAGAAAGAGCCCTTGTCTGAAGATTTGGTGTTTGGTAAGGCAGATCTTTTATCAGATAATACTTGTGCCTTTGTTTATAACTGTGATTGTGTGCCCATTGGGGATGATTTTTTTTTTGTGTGTGAATCATTATTATATATAATAGTGGGATTTGTTGTTATATATTCATACATGCACATAATATTACAGTATAACTTGGTGTGCTGAGGATGAGTCTGTGCCTTGGTTCTTTGCATAGAGATCAGATAGCTGCTCACCTCAATGCTATGACCCTGGTCTGGGTCATAGCATTGAGGTGAGCAGTTGAATTACCTCCTCATATCATAGATCTGATTTGTTATCTGGTTGGTGCTGGATGTTCAACTGTCTTAACTTAAATTTTTTGAGTAATGGGCAGTAGAGCTCACTAATGGGAGGAGTTGGGCTAACTCTGTAGGAATTTTCTTCTTGCAGAAAATCCTTTTTACAGTGGTGCCTTCTCACAGGTTGGGATAGCCTCTGGTGCAGTAAGCAAGGTCAATGAAGAATGACAGAGTGTGGAAAGGAAATGCTGAGGCCAGATCAAGCTGGAGTGGGTGGTAAGAAGCCTGGGAGAAAGGCAAGATGAGATGTCTTAGATAAAGTTTGTTCTAATTTCAGCGGTACAGGGAAGTGGGATGAGGCATACCCTTAAGGCATTTGGCTTAGCTCTAACATGCTCATGAAAGTGAGAATCAAGACTGGAGAGAAAACCCCATATTATTTCTCAAATGTGAAAAAAACAGGGTGAGCTTTTGTAAGTTAGCCCTGGGGTTTTTAAACCTTGAATAGCAAAGTGAGTTATTGTATGGACTGGGAATGTAAGTTATTATGGTAAATTTACAATTTTCAGAGCTAAGATGGAAGAGTGAGAGGGGAGTTGTTCTCCTCCTCTGGGTTGGTTCAAGAGCCATGGACCCAAGTGGCAGAAACTACTTCAGGTAGGAAAGCCATGCAGGGCAAAGGGAGGAGAGGGGTATCTCTGCCCTGGAGCTGTCACTACAGAATGGTGGGCACTCCCTGTCTGGCTGTCTCAAGTCCTGCAAGGAGGGTCTCCATCACAAACTTTATTACTGGCATCAACGCTGCATGGTCCTAAGAGCTGTGATCCACAAGGCCATGAACCCTCCAACAGGCAAGGCCTCCAACAGCTATTTTTAGTTGTGTTTTATGAGTGTGTATTTTTCTACTCATTCTCATGCTTAGTTACTTGGGACCTGTCTAGAAAGGAACAGTGTGTCTGTGAACAAGAGGAGGTTTCCTGTGAACTTCAGCATTCAACATAAGTGCCCTGGAGTAGCACAGTACATCTGGTATTTTGATATCCCACCTGTGAGACGGACTGTTTCAAAAGCTCTGACAATATAGAAGGGACAGTACACACTAGACAAGTAGGAATGGAGTTACTTGAGTTTTCTCATCCAGCTATAATGGGTTTGAAGTAGAACTCTAGCCCATTAGAATTAGATTGGATTTTAGGGATCATCCTGTTTAGCCTCCTCATCTCACCAGTGAAGGAACAGACACAGGACTTATCTCAGACCAAAGTGGTAATGAACAGCAGTGTTGGTTAGACCCCAGGTCTCTTGATTCAATAAGGGTACCTCTTCCTTGTTAGATCATGAAGATTGAAATTATAGTAGGAATCTGGGATGGGGTTCAGGGGGTATAGTGTGCACTTATTATAACCTATGATGACTCAGTAAATTGTAGTCACAACAGTGGCCCCTGGCCCATAAGCCAGAACTGGTGACTCGGGAAGAACCTCTGACTAGATAAATTGTTATACAGTTTGGGGTCCTTATGATGTGATTGGGAGGAGGCATCTAGGCACATTAGCAAGTCACATTTGCTGAGGGTGACATGGAAAAGAAAAGATCTTTGAGGAGATGATCAGGGGGTTCTGATTGAAGGCTCTTCTGAGCAAGCTTTGAAGTTTTAGTGAGATGAACCTGCCCAAAGTATTCATAGTGTCCAGGCCAGCAACATCTACCGTGACATTTGGAGAACTGAGTAGAAAAGGACTTGTATTTGTTGGATGTGCAGTGAGTAGTATAGATCCTTTTATAGTTATCACTTTTTGTCCCTGAGTATTTATTTCTGCTTATGTGGCTAATGCAACTCTCATGTTAAGCTATTATAGTGACTTTAAACATTATTTCTTTTATTCTGCCTTTCTAATTTTTCCTTAGGTTAGAATTGAAAGTAGCATAAAGATAATTTTTATAGACTTGAATTGAAATATTTGGCAAGCTATAGGTCAGTTTTACTGGGAAGATTGAACTCAGAGTTTTGAATGATTTTCCTTTTTTTGCCTCCATTTATTGATCATGTACTCCATTTATTGATCATCTAGAGGCAGTGCTGTACAGTGGTTAAGCACAAGGGCTTTGAGGTAGGCTTCTTGGGTTGAATCCTGGCTCTGTGAATTATAGTGTGTGACTATAGGCAAGTTAAGTTACTGATTTTATATTCCTTACTTTTCTCATCTATAAAATGGGAATATAGTTTATGGGGCTATTGTAAATGTTACATAAGTTAATATATGAGTTAGAACAATTCCTGGTGCACACAAAGTTGTATCTACATATTATAGTTATTATTTTCCAGGCATTGATTGAGGCCCTTTGTCAACTTATGAGTATACTAAGGCTCAGAGATATTTTAAAACTTGCTTAACACCATTCAGATAATAAATGTCTAAGGTGAAATTGGAATCTTCTCTGTCTGACTCAAAACCTGGCTTTTAACCATTCTGTTGGATTTCTGAACTATGGTAAATCACTTCACTGTAAGTAGGTTGTATTGTAGGTTTTATATCTATCTACCCATCTGTCTTTCCTCTTTTTTTTTTTTTTTTTTTTTGACTGGGGATTGAACCCAGGGCCTCATGCTTTCCAGGTAAGCAGTCTACCGCTGAGCCACATCCCCAGCCCCCATCTGTCTTTCCAACTCAGATTTTTTTCATTATTTTCTTGCTGTTAATTATATGAATTTCCTTAAACTATCTGTGACTTAAACAAGAATGATTGAATATGAAAGAATAAAATCACTAAAAATAATACTACTTGAATAATTAGATAAGGACTTTAAAAATCCATGCCAATAGTACTAAATTGTAAAAGCCATAAAATGTCATTTCACGTGACATCTGATAATGGCAATCAATGCTTCCACATACTTGTAAGCTTTGTGGAAATTCAAATAGTTATTTGTAGGTATTTTAAGCTTACTGTTTTAGAACAATCATGATGTTAATTTTTAAACAATTTGCCCACTTTAATTACCAGGAATAAACTTTATCAGCTCATAAAAATCTTCCCGATTTATACACAAGGCAAGGTAAAGAGAAAAAATGAGATGGGCCTTTTTAGTAGCAGTGACAGGAGACATTGAGGAGAATTAACAGCTTTTGACTTCACAGAGTGGGTGTGTGAGGGGCTCTGCTGTTGCAGTGAAGCAATGACTAGATGACTGACAAAATTATTGGAGGGAATCTGTTAATAATATTTAGCTCAGTATTTATAGATTTCTGTACAACATGCTTTTGATATCATATTGGATTCGAAGTCATATTTTTAAAGTACTGTCAACTTTATAATTACCCTTTGGAGAAACATATTTGGTGGAGGGAAAGCAAAAATAAAAGCAACAGAACAAAACACCCCACTACTCCAAGAAAATCATTTCAAACAGCCAGTTCCATATCTTCTACAAAGTAGTTGCAGTTTGGTAGCTTAATAGTTCTAACTTGGAAATTGTCCAAACATTCAGGTTGCTTGAAAAAAAAGGAAAATTGAGAAACCTGGCTTTTAACCACTTATTTATATCTTATTCTTTGTTGAGGTGCAGTTTTATATCAAGATGAAGTAGCCAAAGTTAATTTAAAGTTTTAGCTGGGACATACTCAAGATCAGAACAGTTGGCAGTGAAGCAAAAGATGGCTTTGGGTATTTGGCAATGTGACATTGAAGATTACAACACATAGAGTCTGTTCAATAATGACCACATGTCCTTTCCAGCTGATATCTGTTTCATGACTTTGATATATGGCTTGGAGGTTAAGGTTTTAGGTAGACTTCAAGGAATTGTTTTTTCATCACCTTTATTAGATTTGTTTTCAATTTAATCAAGTGCATTTCAAATAAATCAAGTATGCCTCTGTATTCATAAATGAACAGAACAACAAAATTCTGACTAAGAATTTGGACACTGACTACTTCAGGCTGTGTAGCTTCGTAACACTGAGAAGTGGGATGACACATGAATACCTTCATTTTAACTTAGATAACTACAAGAATTTTTTCCCCCTAGTGTTTTAACCTTATAATACAGGGATGAAATGGGAACAAATGAAACAGACTTTTTTCTAAGGATGACTTTGAAAGAACAGTCAAAAGGAGGAAAGCCACAGTGGTTGCTGGAGATAAGAAATGTGGTAAGCTTAGTGTCACATGGTGGGAGGCGTTCCCAGAGTAGTTTGCCTGTCCAGGGAGCTAGTTCATTTTGTGGCTGATAGAGTTGCACTTTGGAAAATACACGGGTTCCTGTTTACTGATTGATTATGGATTATACAGGTAAAATTTAATTTAAAATATATTCTGCCTATATAGAATGACTTAAATTATAATATTTGAATTTGTATTTAAAATTATATTGGTTTTGTGTACTTTAAAATATATACCAATTTATTCCTTACTATGAATCCATTGCATACAAATTGTGATTAATTTAGGATAAGTAACTTACAGAGAATTAAATATTAAATATACACAGAGTAAGTTTTGTTTCAGAATTGTGGAACAAAAAATCCTATTAAAAGGAAAAGAGCGTACATACACACACACACACACACACACACACACACACACTTCTTTCAGAGAAGTGCTTAAAGCAGGATGTTATAGATTTATACAAATCTATTTGGGGCAATTAACTTTACCTACTTTTAGAAGTTTGAAGCATGAAAGAACACACTTGAAACCAGATGTAAAGAAATCAAATTTGTAAAATTCTATTGAATAGTTTTTCTATGGGTATTTACTTTTTGTTTTTGGTAGTGGGATTGAATCCAGGGGCACTTTACCACTGAGCCACATCCCCAATCCTCCCTCCCCATTTAAAAAAATATTTTATTTAGAGACAGGGTCTCATTGAGTTGCTTAGGGTCTCACTAAATTCCTGAGGCTGGCTTTGAACTCAGATCCTTCTGCCTCAGCCTCCCGAACTACTGGGATTACAAGCCTGCACCACTGTGCTCAGCGATGGGTATGTTTTCCATAATAAATTTTTACCTTTTCCCCCAAATAACAGTCATTGATTAGTTCTTTCATTTTTAATTGCTTGTATATTGCCATTAAAACACTTCTGTCTTTTTAACTAATACTATATATATGAATAGTTGATATTTTAAGATATACAACTTTAACAAACAGATATCAACAGGAATATTAAGAAAATAAAAACTTTAATGTGAACAAAGTAAGTGACTTTAGAGAAATTCATAGATATAACACTTTTAAAATTTGTTGTGTGTGCTGTAGAGAGAATATGTGGTTTAAGTTTTTGCCACATTCATAAATACATTGATTAAATTAGCTGTGTTGTATGGTAGGAAGCTATTTTGAATAGTCTTATATAGTGTTTTTTATAAACATGAATGCATTTGCAAATATAGTTATTTTTTAGTCTATTAAACTTTGAAGGGAAGAACTCATGTTTTTAGTTCATGGGAGAATGAATTATTTTAGATTAGAAAAGAAAATTTATTCTGTAGTCAGTACAATTCAGTACAATGGTTTTTGTACTAATGGCATCATCATAGCACTAAAGAAGATACTTTCCAATAGAAAGCTGATATTTGATGAGTCAAGAATAGATTTATTGGGGCTGGAGTTATGGCTCAGCAGTAGAGCGATCGCCTTGCACGTGCAAGGCCCTGGGTTCGATCCTCAGTCCCACATATAAATAAATAAAATTAAGTTAAAAAAAGAATAGATTTATTGTAAAAAAAATATTAGTGTCCTCAAATACTCCTCTTTTTGGCCTTTTCCATACTCTTACTTCCATGTTGTTTCCAGGTCATTCATGTGGTTTAACCTCACTGTTTCACGTCTCTGTTGAAATGTCACCACTTTAGGGCCCTACCTGACAGTTTCACCTAAAGCAACCCTCCTGTTGAGTCATTCACATTCTTCTAATTCCTCTTTCTCCCTAATATATACATCCACTTCACACATTACATATTTGTCTGTCTTCTGTCTGCCCTGCCCTCTAGAGCATAACCTTCGTGGGGAAGGGAGTGAGTTTGTGGCTACACTTATAGAATATGAACAGAAGGCTCCCAGAAAATAGTTGTTGAGTGAATGCATGAATGGGATTTCCTTTAAAAGTGACTGTTAAATTTAAGATTTTAACTATTATCTTTCTTTATTAATAGCTTTCTAATTTTACAGTTATCTTGACCACTAAATTAGTGTGAATGTTAATCTTTTCTTTCATTGCTAAATTTATCCTGAAATTAGGAGTACTGTCTTTATGAATGGAAGGGCAACGTCATATGCAGGGACAATTAGACAGAATGGATCCAAAGATCACATTGGTTTTGGAATATTTTTGAAGACAGAATGGTGAGGGACTTTGGACAGCTTTATTCCTCCTTCATTTTCTGTCATTACATCTTCCTTTCCTTCCCTTCCCTTCCCTTCCCTTCCCTTCCCTTCCCTTCCCTTCCCTTCCCTTCCCTTCCCTTCCCCTTCCCTTCCCCTTCCCTTCCCCTTCCCTTCCCCTTCCCTTCCCCTTCCCTTCCCCTTCCCTTCCCCTTCCCTTCCCCTTCCCTTTCCCTTTCCTTTCCCTTTCCTTTCCTTTCTTCTTTCCTTCTTTCCTTCCTTCCTTTCTTTCTTTCTTTTTCTTTCATTGAATTCAGGGGCACTCATCCACTGAGCTACATCCCCAGCCCTAGTTTGTATTTTATTTAGAGACAGGGTCTCACTGAGTTGCTTAGCACCTTGCCATTGCTGAGGCTGGCTTTAAACTTGCCATCCTCCTGTCTCAGCCTCCCCAGCTGCTGGGATTACAGGTATGTGCCACCCTGCCCTGCTCCTTCATTACATTTTCCTTAGGCAATTTTCTTAAAATTTGTATTGTTTTCTGAACTGACTAGAGGAGAGAATTGGAGCAAAAACTAAATTTCTGGAACCATGTTTGTCCACTATGGGTCTTTAGTGATATGGATATAGACCTTCTAAAGTATTTATAAATACCTCAGGCTTCCAGTATGCAGAAGCCTTCATAGGATGACTCCTATGATTTGTGTCTAGTGTTATTGGTAAGTGAGGTGCCTTATGTTTTTTTAGCATAATGTTTCTGTGTCTAGTTGTTGAAAAGTAGACTTCTTGAAAAGAGTATTGCATCTTTTAACTTACTCTTAGAAGTTTATGTCACAAAGAAAATATAGGCTCTCAGGAAAATGCATTTCATGTTCATATATACACCATCATGAATGAGTTAAAAGAAGAGTAATGTAAGTAAGTTAGTAAAAGCTTTTTTGCAAATAGATTGTGGCCTCTGCTGGAGAATGCCTCCTTCCTACGGATCATTTTCTTATTCTCCTTTTCCTGTCCCTTTTCTGATGTCCATATCCATCCACTGAGTGAGTATTCACATACAATCTCTTATATGCAATTTAAAAGAGATTTTTTCCCCCTGGAAAAATAATTAATAAAAATAAGAGACAACTTCCATAAGATAATTTCCTGGCTTTAAGATTCAAACATTTTGAATTTCTCACTTCCAGTTACATCTAAATATTGTTATTATATTCCCCCTTTGTTATTGACTTGACTGATTATTTTTAAAGAGGTGTATTTTTTATTAATTTTCAATTTTATTAACACTGCAGTTTAAAAAAAAAATTCTGTCATTTTTAGTTTTCTTTGGTGACTTTTCTCTTTTAAGGATTTTTTCCCCTTTACATTTTCATTTCTCTTTATTACAGTAGAGTCTTTAAAATGCCATATAATTTTGGCAATTATTTATTCATTTTTCAAGAGATATTGTGGCAGAGTGGTTCAGAGGCTTGCTTTGGAATTGGAATGCCTGGGTTTGAATCCCAGCATGTCATTTACTATCTGCATTACCTTGCATTTTAGTCAGCTTTTTTGCTGCTGTGACTTAAAGATCCAACAAGAACAATTTCAGAAGATGAAAAGTTTATTCGGGGGCTCATGGTTTCAGAGGTCTCAGCCCATGGACAGCAGGCTCCATTCCTTGGGGCTTGAGTTGAGGCTGAACATCATGACAGAGTGTGTGGCAGAGGGAAGCAGCTCACATGATGACCAGAAAGCAGAGCGGGAGATCTCTACATGCCAGATTAGAATATATACCCCAAAGCCATGCCCCCAATTCCCACTTCCTCCAGCCACACCCTACCAATTCAGTTACCACTCAATTCCTATCAGGGGATTAAAACACTGATTAGGTTAAGACTCTCACAACCCAATCATTTCTCCTTTGAACCTCTTGCATTATCTCCCATGCGAGCTTCTGAGGGGACACCTCACATCCAAACCATAATACCTTGGCAACTTATTCAACCATCTGTCAAATGTGGATAAGAGTGATATCTATCTCATAGGTTTGTTTATAAAAATTAAATTAGTTAATACATGTGAAGTTCCCTGAATAGTGCTCAGCATAAAGTAAATACTAGTTATTGTTATTCGTTTTTATAACAGAGGTTTGTTCTGTAATTTATATAGCATCATCACACTTTCTTCATGATGGTTCAGTTTTTTCAGTAACCTCAAGGTCAAGCTGCCTCAAATAAATTATAGTACATTCATACAGTGAATTATGAAACCATTAAAAGGATGAGATAGAGCTACACATACCAGAAAAACTACTGATGATATTTTTAGATGGCTAATTAAAAAAATTATTTATTTATTTATTTTTATTTATATATAACAGCAGAATGCATTACAATTCTTATTACATATACAGAGCTCATTTTTTCATATCTCTGGTTGCATACATAGTATACTCACACCAATTCATGTCTTCATACATGTACTTTGGATAATAATGATCATCACGTTTGGTAATTTTGAATTCTACATTCATATTAATGTTTGAAAACTTTTTATATTGACAGATCTTTGTAGAAAAATAAGAGATTATTGGAAAAGGTATATACCTTGAATGAATGGGTAGAGAGGAGACCTAAACTCTTGAACTTCCTGCTGTGTATGATTTAAAAGTGGGGGATATATGATTATATACATATGCACACACACTCATATATTTTGTGCATTACAGTATTTTTAAAACATTAAAACTTCTTTCCTTGCTTGTGTTGAACATTCTAATGAAAGTTTGTATCTTCTAGTATGTTATGTATGTTTTTCATATAGGTTTATAATAATATGATAATGCAAGAAAACTTTTATTTTTCCAGTGAGTCAAAAGACAAGTTATTAATTGTGTCTTTGTGTGAGTAGATTAATATATATCACAAATGCCCACCAATACACAGCTATAATATACAGGTATGTGCACATAACCTTAAAATATCTGGATTTCTCTGAAAATTGACTATAATTCCCATAAGGCAAAATTAAGAAAAATAAGGCAAAAAAAACAAGATAGGAGAAATATATGAGTATAAGTGTATTTCTAGAGCAGTGGTTTTCACATATGAATAATAGTTACAAAATAAGTGATAATGTAATTGCTAGCATTTGAGTGCTCATTGTGTGCCAAGCAGTGCTTAGAGCACTTACAGAGTTATTTTTTGGTACATTTATAAAGTGCATGTAAATTCCCAGAATATGTGTGCAGTAGTATGCATATTCCATTTCTTTTTGATTGAGTGTATAATCCTTGATTTGTTAATCTACCTTAAGTTTAGAGAAAATAACTTTGAACTTTTCTGTAATTGCTTTTAAAAGGTGGATTCCCAACCCCCCTCATTTCTGATATGCTTAATTCCCTTGAAAAGTTTGGTTTGCTGCAATAAAACCAAGAACCCTGATCTGCATATCTTTGTGGTTAGTTTCTGTAAAGCTAGTGTTTAAATTTCTTTGAGATCTCTTACTGTATAGCATCACAGGGATGAAGAGCTCCTTAGGAGGGGGAATGTATATGTGGGTTTTGGTGTTGTGCATTTTATGTCGAAGGAATTCCCCCTTGAATTACACTGCTCCCTGAAGCCCTTGGAGCCTCTGGCTCAAGCCGTGCAGTCAGTCTGTGCAGTGTCCCTGACGTCATCCAGCGTATGCATAAGCCCTGCTATTGTCTTACTGCTACGGCAGGGCTCAGGATTGCAGTATCCGCTGTTGCTGCTGCTCCCAGTCCTGCCCCTGCTCCTACCT
Source organism: Callospermophilus lateralis (assembly GCF_048772815.1). Classification (NCBI taxonomy): domain Eukaryota; kingdom Metazoa; phylum Chordata; class Mammalia; order Rodentia; family Sciuridae; genus Callospermophilus; species Callospermophilus lateralis. The sequence goes on from NC_135305.1 coordinate 43,030,180, forward strand.
AGTCCTGCCTCACCGCATCCCAGAAGAGCCACGTCGGCTTTCCTTTGCCTGGTGGATTTTCAAAAGCTGCCTTTCGGTTTTGGGTGCTGTAGGAGACCATGCTTTTCAATCACACGGGAGAAAACTGAAAACTGAATCCTGAATCTGGCAGCTGGACACAGCTCGGACTGCATTGTCTGGCTTCATGACCCCTGCTGTGTAGCCAGCTCATCTCTCCACTCACAACCACACTCTCCTTGATTTTCTTCCTTCCTTTTTTTCCCCCCCTCATTCTTCTAATTTTTAAAAAAGCAGCTTCTGGAGCCAGCCATGTTTGGCACTGAATCTTCATGTAAGTAAATGGATTCCACTTCTCTGCTTTTGAGAAATCTGCTTGCTGTCATGGTTTCATTGGCTTGGAGTTCATACCAATTTACCTTAGGTCATTAACACCATTTGTATTTTGGCTCTAATTATAGAGGAATTGGTCTCAGAGAAGAGACTCCCCTTAACTGGGTTATTCATTCTTAAGGTTAGGGATGTCACTGTGCTCAAAACCAGGCCTCCAAGAGGGAGGTAACAAGACAGGATCCAGGCAGCCTCCCTGGAACGTGCTAATTGATGGGATCAGGCCTGTCACTGATCTATTGTTTGTGGACCCACAATGATGCTTAAACCCTAAAATAGATGCTGGAAGAATCTGAGATGATAGTGTTTATAAGACTGGGAAGAAGGGCTTGCAATTTTCATCTGAGGAGAGAAAAAGGTATTATTTTGCACTCTTCCTTTTTATAAGTCTATAAAAACATAAGAGTAGATGTTATGTGTATATTACAAAAGAATAAGAAATACCTTTATTTTTAAGGTGGATTTTTCCTACAGTGGCTTCAGTTTTGATATTTTGCCTGGCAGCACAATCCAGCAGCATCATATCTGTCTTAAAACTTATACAATGAAATTGCTTTGGTGCAGAGCAGGCCCTGCACAATGGGCTGAGCTTGGATAGCAGTTATAGACACCTAAAGTTGGTTTTTAAAAATTATTACCAACCCATTTGATGATTAATTATTATTGGGTATAGAATAATTTTACTTGTCAATGCAGTTGTACAGGCTCTGCACGGTATTTTTTCATCATCTGTAAGCAAAGGTTATAGTTAAGAATGTCTATGGAGACTCAACCTGCTGGGCTAGAACGTCAAAAACTGGCACCACACTGGCTTTGCAGGGGAAAGAGGGTTAAGGCAGGAAATTTAGGACATCTATTTCTTTTGGATTTGTAATTTGACCTTTACTTTTTGATCTCAGGTGTCAGTGTTATAATTTGCATAGCTGATGATTGTTGGAGAATAGTAGCATTTGAGAGCTAGTACTCCTCAATTCTTTTGTTTCTTGATCGACTCTTTTACAGGTTAATTTTTGTCATTTCATTGTAGAAGCTTCCCATCTCTGAAACTGCCACATTGCCTAATCAAGTTTAAGACAAAATAATAGTGAGATGTAATGTTTTATTTATCAGGTGATAGTATTATTTCCTAATAACTTAAAAATAATTTTTAAATTTACTTACTGGTAAATTTGGAATTATTGTCATTCAGGAAATAGAAATAGATCATTAAGTGTCAGCAACCATCTCCCAGTTTCATTTCAGTCATGGAATTTTACTTAAGTAGGACTCTAGATGTGGACAGAAATATCTATTCTGAATACTAAAGGAAAATTAGTCCTGTTATTTTAATATTAATTATTTTAGCTGAAAATGGAAGTTGAAACTCAGTGTGGGAGTCTTGGACTGTCTGGCCTGTTTTACCAAGCAGATACACAGCCTTTCTTGATCATCAAACTTGATCTTTTGATAATAGCATCTATACTCTATATGGTATATTTGAAAATTTCTGGCTGCTTTTGGTGTTCATAGCTACCACACATTACTAAACAGAACAGAATACCATTCCGAGGACAGAATACTATCACACAGGTTTTCAACATTTTTTGCTTTTACTGAGTATTAGGTTTTTTAAAAATTGATAACTTGTCTCTAAAAACCCATACATAGGTAGATTCATTCTGTTAAGGAACATAAAAGGTTGAAAATGGCCTGCCTTCTTTAGACATAACTTGGGTTAAAGTGTTCAGAGTTGAGACAAGTAGATTTTCTTTGTGTTTTGAGGCATAGCTTTCTAAGCTTTTGATTTCCAACTTGTGGAGGTTATTTTAAAAGCTTGAAGCTATCTATATTTAGAATATGCAGAAAAACAGTCACATTTGAAATTCTGGTTAGTTTAGAAGGGGTCTCCCAAATCACTTATGGTGTTCTTCATAAACCATCATAAGAAATACCTGAGTAACCATCCAACCTGTGTGTAATTTATGGGAGGTTCTGGAAACGTTAATTTTTTTCTGACTTTTCCAAAAATTTTGTGATTTTTATCCTTCGTTTCTGGTTGTGGCGTTTTACTTGTAGTGAATGCTTCTACTCTTCAAATTGAGGTATGGTTTATGAGCAAATGCATGGTGAGTCTAATTGTGCATGCTGCTGAGTGCATTTGTGCCCATGTTCACACCTGTAGATCCACTACCCAGCTCCTTTTCATTTTACCAGGAAATGTGCCTGTGGCCTTTCCTGGTCTATATTACTTCCCTTCTTTGCCAAGAGGTAACCACCATTTTGACTTTTGATGACATAGCTTCGTGTCATAAATGGCTTTTTAAAATTTTATTTTTTCTCCTTGCTCTTTGCCTATGAGATGGAAATGTCTTCACTTTCAGATATTGGATTAATTAAGTTGATTTTATGTTTCAGATTTTTGAAGTCCGAAATTTGCAGTAGCTTAGAAATCACATTATTATGTCTGTCTCACTGAAATAATGTTGCTTGACTTAAATAACTACCCAAAACACAACCAAAAATTTTAAAAACTAAAAAAATAAAGCTTTTAAAGGAATATATCTTAGTTCATCAATGTTAAAGACTTATATAGATCTGGCAACAGAATTAATTAAGGGTTCTTTTATGTCTAACATCATTTTAGTTGCTCCCTTTAACAGTATCAGGGGTTTTTTTTTTAATTAGTTGTTGATAGACCTTTATTTTATTTATTTTTATATGTGGTGCTGAGAATTGAATCCAGTGCCTCACACATGCCAGGCAAGTGCGCTACCACTGAGCCACAAGCCCAAGCCCCAACAGTACCAGTTTTATCTCTTTGACTTAGTGGATCTTATTCTCCTGTAGTTGTATAGATTGGCTACAATCTATTTTGGCCTCATTTTGAAATGAAAGTCAACTGTAGTAATTGTAGACTAATCATTATAAAGTGGAAAGTGTAGTAACTCTGAGGTATTCTCTAACTCTGTCACCATCTTGCTTTATTTCATTGAACATTTTCTTTATTAAAATTTTCCATGTGTAAAAATGAGAGTAATGTATCTTCTGTTTATCTGCTTTGAGGAAATGCAATTTTAGTTTCTGAGATACGAGTAATTTAGGTATAAGAGGAGCTATTCATTAAAGTTTTATTGAGGAAAATTATTATTAAAATGCAGATGTGTGGGGCTGGGGTTGCCTAGCACATGTGAAGTGCTAGGTTTGATCCTCAGCACCAAATAAAAATAAATTCATAAAATAAAGGTATTGTGTCTAACTACAACTAAAAAAAAAACATTTTAAAAAGGCAGATTTGGAGCTGGGCATAGTGGCACATACCTGTAATCCCAGTGACTAGGGAGGATGAGGCAGGAAGGAACATCTCAAGTTTGAGGCTAACCTAGGCAATTTAGCAAGACCTTGTCTCAATATAAAAACAGAAAGACCTGGGATGTAGCTCGGTGGTGGAGCACCCCTGGGTTCAATCTCCAGTACCAAATAAATAATACAAAAATACATATTTGGGATACTCATTTTGTTTTAATGATAGCTTATATTTTTTAAAATCAATCAGTTGAGTTGTTCAAAATTAAAAAAAAAATAATCTCCCTCTTAAACAAATGTTCATCTTTTATTTTTGTGGAGCAAAGAAAACTAGTTTTGTGGTGCTGCCATTGGGTTACATCCTCCCTCATAAAGCTAGTTGTTCTCCACAGAATAAAAACTTTGATATTTATGATGAACTTTTATTCAGTTCATACTTACTGGGCACATTTCTCCTCTTCCCTCCTTTCCCATGTTTAACTGTGTCATTTCTCAAGGGTACCATTGAAAGATTCTATTTAAGAGGTGCTGTGCTGGGAATTGTGCCCTGGTATAACACATTATTGTGTCTTCCCTAGCACTTGCCTTATTAGACCAGTGAGGAGAGAAATCCCTTCCCTATGGAGAAACAGGGTGTCCTTGGAGCAAACTGCATCATTAATCCCTCTTCACAAGACTTTGTTATGGTTGTAATAGACTAAAGAGAACATCTAGAACATCTAGAGAAAGGGGAAGAATCATCCAAGCAAAAACAAAGTGGTAGTTAGTGAAAGACCCACCTGGGGAGATTAGCATGCATGGGAAAATGATGGGCATGTAAGGAGATCAGTTCTCTTTAGGTTTGATGTGGCTGGTTCATATGTCTTCCTTGCCATCTTTTGGATCCCTACATAACTTGGGATAGGTAGCCAGAATCTGGGAAGGATTGGAGGGACATGCCCCATGTGATTTGTCTGTGATGGCCACTAGAGATTTCACTCTTGCATTTTATTTTCATTACTGATAAGTGCTTCAAGTTGGGATTGACAGCTTGTCGGTTTTAATACTGAGTATGATATTGTGTTTCCAAGAACAAGATAGAGTCTCAAATTTTGAGCCATTGTGTGAGAGATAGTCAAATGAACATACTTTAGCAATATTAGGTCCCTAGGATACTATAATTAAACAGGCATCTCTTGAAGAGTTATACTCTTTTATGTACATTTCAGGACCTTTCTTGATAATTTGTCACAAGTGAGATTAGACTTGGATTTATTGTTTTGGTGTAATGGCTATGAATTGATATGAATAGTGATGATGGTTATTCAAAAACGGCTAGTCAGGCCAGGTGGTAATGGCCCACACCTGTAATCCTAGAGATTTTAGAAGTTGATGCAGGAGGAATGAAAGTTCAAGGCTGGCCTTGGCAGTTTAGTGAGACCCTGCTTCAAAATAAAAAATTAAAAGGGCTGGTGATATAACTCAGTGGCAAAGAGCCCTTGATGGATCCCCAATGTACAAAAAATATACAAAACAAAATACAAAACAAAAAAACAACTGGTTAAAAACAAAAAGAAAAAATGACTATTTACAATTGGACCATTTTTCAATATAAGTACCTAATTTTTATTAAATCATGTCAGAATCTGCTGTTTCTGATGTTAATGTTTTTAGCATTTTACTACTATATTTTGTTTTCCTTTTTATCAAATTTGTCATATGAAACTAGATAATTTAGAGATACCAGCTATTTTCCTTTCTAACGACTTTAATGTTGTATGAGTATTTTTAACGAAATTGGATTTCTAAATGTTTTAAACCGATTTAAAGCAAAAAACAGAAAAGTGTGTACACCCAAACTGCTGTCTAACTCTCCACTTAGAGGATTGTATGTAAAAGGAAAATATTATTATTTTATGACTTTGGGTAAATAAAGTACCACAGACTGCTGTAAGTCACAAATATGAAAAAAATAACTATGAATTACAGGGATTTTTTGTAGGGACATGGTCATACAGGAAACTGTGGGAGTTAAAGCCAATCTAGTATTTTTCACTTGTCTTATTCTTTCATATTTTGTGTCAATGTAAGTTCAGATGTGAAATTTCCTTTTTGATTTTTTTTTTGTTAATAGTTGACATTGTAATTTTTAGACTCTAGGGAATATTTAAAAACAAGATAGGAATAATTTTTTTCTTCTGGATATTTATATACTTATTTCAGTTGTACAAAAAGTATAATAAAAATATTCAGTGGTTTCTTAGTTTCACTTCAGTGCTTACCTCCTTATTTGTTAGTCTGTAGTTGGTTCAGCAAAAATTATATATGTGTTTTCAGTAGTTTGTTGTTTTCATTGTCACAGTGGACCAGATTCATATCCTGAATAAATTGTGAGAGTCTATCAGGGAAAATTACCATATATGGAAGCGTTCCCTATAGAATCCCCATGGAGTTTCACAGGATGTGAATAGCACTCATTGTTGTTATGGATTCTGAGCTAGAAAAGTCACTGATTATGTATACTTTTAAAGCATTAATAATGGTAAATGCACTAAATTATGTTCAAATATTAAACTTTTAATACAATACTATATGGGACCCTAGAATACAAATCATACAATCATTTTTTATTTGTTGCTTTTTAAGAGTATTGATTGATTTCTCTTCATTTTCCCTAATGAATATAAAGCATTAATTAACATATTTGGTAAGTATGTTTTTAATTAGAATATATGCAAACTTTTTTAGTTAAAAATCATATTTACTGTGTGAGATTTGTAAGATTTTTACTCTTTTAATTTGATTTAGTAATGCATTCAGGTATATTTGAATTGTAAAACACAGATCAAATTTAATGCATGTTGTAGAAATGCCAGAAGGAGTGACTTAGTACAGAGACTCTGGCCCTCAGTTGCTTGGATTCAAATTGTGACTCTATCACACATTACCAGGATTTGGCCACCTAACCATCTAAGCTCAAAGTCTGGCTTAGTGAATGGACTTTTGGCATTAGGGGAATTGGCCTTGTGGAACCAGGACATCTGCAGTAGGTACAAGCTTATCAAGGGAGAGTCCCATCTAATAGTGGGAAAGATTGGCTAAACAAGGGGAGGCTGGAAGTTCCATCATGGAGATCTTTGAAGGGGGACACTGCAAAGAACTGAATGAAATGGATCAGGATTGTCTAATGCCCAGAATATTTCTCACTTTTGGTTGCTCCTGTGATAGGCATCACTAATTGGTTGTAGCACTCTTGCAGAAATGGCTTAAGTCACTAAAAGTTAGAATGTTCTCCACTTGAAATACTTGACAGTACAAATATTTTCATGTCAGTTTAAGAGTTGCATACATGAGTATTTAAATAAACTTACAAAAACTTAATTAAGGAACAAATTAGGAATCTTATGTACTCAAGAAATGTCCCTTTAGCTGTGACATAATTTGTTTCACATTATGGTTCTCAGTAGTGCCAATGGGTTAATGATTCAGAGCTGCCACCTGTCTGGAAATTTACACCATTTTAAGATGTAACTCTAGAACTTAGCAGAGTAACTGCCCTTATCAAGAACTCATTCTTTAAAATTTGAATCTGCTATGGATTAAGGTAATATCATTGAAAATATGATGTGCTTGTAGGGGGTTATACTGAATTTAATAAAATTTTCTAGGCTAAGGAATTTATCACACATTACTAGTATGTCAAAAACATATCAGTGAAAAACTCTTAACTTATCATTCTTTAGAACAGGAGCAGGTGACACAAACAGAATAATAGAATATGGGCTTTTATTACTAAGCTCAAATTTGCTGCTATATATTATATTTGCCATACATTGATAATTTGACCATGTCTGATCTAAGTTCACTTATTGTTTTTAAAGGTTAAATAATGGTAATGAGTTTCTTTAATCATCAATTTATATGTAACCACAAAAACTGAGAATTGTTTGTTTGCATTCCTGAAGTAATTCCAGGAATTAGAAAACTTATTTTCTCTTTCTTCATGAGGGTTTTAGAACAAGATTCATGTTTTTTTTTTTTTTTTTTTTTTGGCATATTTTGGGTAATAGCAGGCATGATGGGAATGCATATAAATTTGGAAGTTACAGTGACTCCATTGGAGTATGTACTACTTCCTCACCCCTGGTTACCTCTAGGGAGAGGTTTTTGGTGGGGTCTGGCTTGGAGACACATATGGATGGTTGAAGCCAGGCCTTGCCTCTGAAATCTGGAATTTCTTGACGGAAACTTTTCTAAATTTGTTTTAGTATATTGTTAATTCAGTTATCTTTTACTGTAAAACAAACTGCCCCTAAACTTAGTGGGCTTAAAACAAGTATGTATTATCTTTCATAGCTCTTTGGGTTGTCTAGGCATTGCAGATAGTTCTCATAAAGTATCTTTTATGCAGTTTAGTCAGATTTCTATTGGTACGGGAGTCATATTAAAGGCTTATCTGAACTGAAGGTCCTGGGCAGCTCTGGCTCTTGGCTGTCATTTGGGACTGGCTATTTGTTGTCTTGGTGCTCAATGGACTTGTAGGCAAGAAATGCCTATCCTTGGCTTCTTTATCCTTCACCCTTTAGAAAGCATGGTGCTAGGTTCTTGGGGGAAATATCCCATGACTGGAGTAATCCAAGAGTCCTAGATAGAAACTGCACAGTTCCTTATGATCTAGTCTTAGAAGTCTCAGAAGTCCCTTATACCATATTATATTATAGGCTATCTAAATCACTGAGATGAGCCAGATTCAAAGGAAGGGAATTAGATCCCTTCTTGTGGTGAGGGAGTGGAAGGTCACATTACAGAAGAGCATGTAATATGGAAAATATCATAGTGACCATCTTTGGAAAATATAGTAGTTTCCAAAGTTTGCTCCATGAAGTTGGTTCTTCATAGATGCTGCTGAGATTCTCTGAATCAGAGATCTGCAAACTTTTACTATAAAGGGCCCGAACATATTTAAATTTGTATACTGTTTTCTTTGCAGTTACTCAACTCTGCTATTGTAGTAGGAAAGTAGGCAAAGATAAATGAGTGTGGTTGTGTTCCAATAAAACACAACTATGGACACTAAATTTTGAATTTCATATAATTTTTACATTTCAAAATGTTATTTTTCTTTTTTTATTTGTTCTAATCATTTTAAATGTAAAAAACAAAACACCAGCAATCTTAGCATCAGGGCCATATAAAAACCAAATGATGAGCAGACTGGCCCATGGATCTTAGTTTGCTGATCATTGTTCTCTCTTGGTGTTTGATTTAAATTTTATTTTTAATTGCTAAAAATCTGAAAGACAAAGACACACATTGACATATTATAAATAACTATTTTTGATATATTGGAAGTGCCAATACATGAACTTTTATTTTTCGGTGATTAACTTTAGTATTAAAAATTATAAATTTGAACTTACAAATGTATGTATATTTTATATATTATTGGACTTATGCATATTATTTTGTTAGAAAAGGTTCTGCTAAAAGTGAGTGAAAGAAAAAAATAAAACCTGAGGGTATTTGAAGTCTTCAATTCTCATCTGTTCTCACAATAATGTTAGCTGACAAAATTAAGATAGCTTCTGAATATCTATTTGATTCAATTCCTCAGATATTTATTGAATGGGAATAAAGTATTATGAAACCTTGAGATAAGAGAATAAAAAGTCTTCCAAGAAATCTAAGTTTATCTGGGCCACAAGGTGAGGCAGTTAGGGGAGAGAACACGGTAGTGATACTACAACTCTATGTTTCCCACCAGGTAAGGCAGCGTGGGGATGAGACTTTTTTTTTTGGATACCAGTACACATGAATCAAGGAAAACAATTTAGTTTGTAAAATATGAAACTATGATAAGATAAACCATTTTTTGAAATAGCTTTATTGATGAACAACTTATATATGATAAAAAGTATCCACTTTCATTTGTAAAGTTTGATGAATTTCTTGACAAATGTATTTACTCAAATGGCCACCATATCATTACAATCAAGGTAAAATATTTTTCTGTCACCCTAAGACATTTCCTTGTGCCCTTCTATAGTCTATCTCTATCTTCTCTATCTAGAAGTTCAGATAAATGGGCTATACAATTTATATGTACTACTTTTGTTAGACTTGTTTTGTTTAGCATAATATTTTCAGCTATTTGTTGTGGTTGTTGATAGTTCAGTTCTTTTTATTGCTGGATAGCACAAATAATGTACTGGGTTCATCCATCTATCTGTTGATGCTGTTAATTCCTGTTTTGAGTTTCTTACAAATAAAACTGTCTGAACACTCATGTCTAATTCTTTATGTGAACATATGTTTTCATTTCTTATTCTCAACAATTACATATCCAAAATGCAATTGTTAAGAAACTGTCAAACCATATTCCAAAGTAATTGTAACTATTTTACATTCCCACCAGCAATGATAGGAGTTAAGTTGTTTTACTTGCCAATATTTGCCATCATCTCTCTTTCCAATCTTTGCAGTTTAGTAGGTATGTAGTGACATATTGTGATTTTATTGTTTTTCTTATTCTTAAAGATGTTCAGCATTTTCTCATGTAATTATTGGTCATTTGTGCATCTTCTTTGATGAAGCACCTATTTAAATAATTACCTCTTTTAAAAATTAGATTATCTTCTTATTGTTGAGTTCTTCATATATTTTTATATAAGCCACTCATCAGATATATGTATTGATCATATTTTCTTATAGTCTATAGCTTTCCTTTTTATTTTCTTTAATGATGTTTTTATTTTGAAGAAGTTCAGGTTATCAGCTTCTGTACTATGTAAAAAATTTTGCCTACTTTAAGGTTGTGAAGATTTTTCTCATTTCTTCCAAATGTTCTATGTTTTGATTTTTTGTGTACTGTGAATCATCTTGAGTAAATTTATGTGTACAATATGAAGTAAGGATGGATGTTCATATTTTTCCCACTAGAGGAATATTTGCTTGTTTTAGCACCGTTTTTTGAGAAGACTGTCCTTTCCTTATTGAATTGGCAACTTTATAAGAAAATTAATTAATATTTTTATCTTTCCATTTTATTCCAGAGATCCATGTGTTTAGGCTGACACCATAATCTTAATTGCTATAGTTGTATGATCACTTTTGAAATCAAGTTGTGTAAGCCTTACAAATCTGTTCTCTTTGAATATACTTTTGGCCATACTTGATGCTTTCATAGCTTTATAAACTTTCTAATTTTCTTGATTATAAAGAAAGTCCTCCTGGGATTTTGATTAAAAGCGTATTTAACGTACATGGCAATGTATTTGGGGGAGAGTTGACATTTTAACAATATCCGAGTCTTCCAATTCACGAACATGGTATGTTTGTTCTTTCATTTAGGTTTTAGTTTCTTTTAGCAATGGTAAAAGCAGCTATGAAATACAGAATAGCTAATTTGTTTTAGATTGATAAAAGAATATTTAATCAGAGTAGAATATCATGTAAATGTTGCTTGTAAGACCCTGAAACATTTGTTCTTTCAACAGAATGGATTCTTTCTTTCGTCCTCTTTTTTTTAAAGTTTTTATTATTTTTTAAAATTTATATATGACAGCAGAATGCATTACAATTCTTATTACATTTATAGAGCATAATTTTTCATATCTGCTTGTATACATAGTATATTCACACCAATTCATGTCTTCATACATGTACTTTGGATAGTAATGATCATCACATTCCACCATCTTTAATTGCCCCATACCCCCTCCCTTCCCCCGTCTGCCCTATCTAGAGTTTGTCCTATCTGCCCTATTTAGAGTCTTCCTCTTTTTTGTTATATCTTAGGATAACTACTTTAATTTGTTTATGTATACTTCCCTCCAGTTCTTGCCTAAATATTCACATTTCTTTAATCAGAGAAATCTGAATTTGGTAAGTTTCACATTCAGAATCAGAATTTCTCCTCTTCTTAAACTCTTGGGTTACCAACTCTATTTTTTTTGGGTGGTGCTGGGTATTGAACCCAGGGCCTTGTGCATTCAAGGCAAACACTCTACCAACTGAGCTATACCCGCAACCCTTGGATTACCAACTCTTTTAAGAATCTGACAAATCTATGGATCCTCATGATTTCAAGATATTTGAAGTCCAATCTCTTTCTTAAAATGGATTTGAGATGACATTTGTCACCTTTAAAAATTAGATAGAACTTGAATTCATCTTTTAAAGAATCTTTTCTAATTATTTGACATTACTTGTAATAATTTTCTAAGTTCTCAAACTTCATGAAGCCCGATTTACTAGATTTAATGATCTAATGTTGCATTTTATGTATATGTACTATAAATATAAATCTTTAAACATATTTATCAGTGCTTAAAAAGATACTAATATCAAAGCCATCCATCTTGTTTTAGGTGCTTGAAAATGGTAATCCTATAATAAATAACCCTGGTTATCTAATGTAGTGTTTTGAAAGCTACAGGGATAAATATACTTAATGGGTTATGAGTTCATTTGTACTTTCTCACCCTTTTCTGATTTAGTCACAGGCCTACTTTGCAAGTTATTTTTAGTATAAATATATAGCACTGTGTTTAAGTTGCTGGGTTTTGAGTCAGGCAGATGAGGGGGCCTAATTTTATTGTGTTGTCTTGAGCATCTTATCTCTTAGTTTCAGTTTATGCTTTTGTAAAACAGGGGTAATTGTTAACCTCATGGGAGCACTGTAATGATTAAGTGAAAAAGGCACAGTGTTAAGCCCTTAATGACCCATGATAAGAAACTGGAAATTAAATGAGTTTTAAAGTTTTCCATGGCAGAAACACCTTACATAGTAGTATCATCAACATACTGTGTGAATTTGATATAAACCAGAATATAAGTTAGTATAGGAACAGTAGCATCAAAGACATACAAATGGGAAAGGAAAAAATTGGTTTAAATGCAAAATATTAAGTTTGGTTCCTGCCATCCAGCATCTTCCATTCTAAGGGGACATGGTAAATGAAATTACAATTTATGCAAATATACTCTATATCAATATTGATTTGAATAATCAATATTGCACATATATATTTATATATTATCAGTCCTCTTGTTTCTTCAGATATTATCATTCTGAGTTTCTGTGATAGTCACCTTAGCTTTTCTCTGTAGCTATCCTGCCTTCATACCCAGGTCTATTCCATAAGGTGAGCTAGCTGGCTTTCTTTCTTTCTTGATAGAAAACTGACATACAGTAAAATACAAAGATATTCAATCATTTGAGTTTTGATACAGAATTTTGAGAGCACAACTCAAAGCAAGATATAGAACATTTCTGTCAGTTCAGAAAGTTCCCTTGTACCCTTTCCAAACAGTTTCCCTCCCCACTAGGCAGCCATTAATTTTAAACTAGTTTAAAGTTAGTTTTGTCATGGTCTTAATATATATGGAATTGTGTAATTCCGTATATATTCTTTTGTGTCAGTTAGCTTGCAGATCATGTTCCTCAATGCTCAACACCTGTTTAGAACACTCTGAGGCTTCATGGCCTTTTGAACTAAATATAAACTCTTCATCTGGGTGTTCAAGGCCAGCCACCATATGGTCCCAGCTTTCCCATCCCGCCTTAACTCCCACTACTACTCTGTATGTATACTGCAGCCAAACAGAATGGTCTGCTTTTTCCTGAGTGCCTTTTCTCATGCCAGTTCTTTTATTTAGATCTGCCCCGTTTTCAGCTATTCATATCTTAACCATTCTTTTACTCTTTACTGGTCATCTCAGAACTAGTTATTAATAAACTTTCCTGGTTTTCCCAATGCAGTTCTCAGCCTGTTTTTTTTTTTTTAACTTCATTCTATAATTGCCATCATAAACACCTCTTTTAAACAGAACAATTACTCTCAAAAATTTTTTCCAACATCATTCCCCCTCTAACACCTTTCCTCCCATTCACTGCCTCTTACCAAAACAAATAAAATAAAAGAAAATCCCCTCTGCATTTAAAAAATATCCTGTTGTGCTTTATAATGGAGGGAACATGGGTTCTGGGTTATAAGATCTAGAGTCAGATAAGGCCAGAGTCAGATTTTCTAATCTGGAATCCTTATTCTTCTAGCTATGCAATCATGGGTAGATTAATTAACTAGTACTTTTTTTCCCTTTCTCAGGTGAAAATGCAAATAGTACTATGTATGGCTCTATTTTGAGTTTTAAATGCCTTAAAATGTTACTTACCTAGAAAAGGGTCAATGAATTCTTAATCATTCTTAATCTTATAATTATTATATTTGTCATTTACATTACTGCCTTATCCTTTCATTGCACTGTATCTTTTCTAGGACTTGAGTTTACTTAGGTTAGTAACCTCCAGAATTAATATTAAACTAAGTTGTCTATTGATTCATTTGCTGTATGAAAGTCTATGATGTGTTCAGGGGAGGGTATCCGTGATCTGTGGGTCTAGGTTTTATCCTTTACATCATTTAACAACTAAATTTCAACTCTCAGAGTGTCTTAATTAAACACAATGTCAGTATTCTCTTTATTCTGAAAAATGTTTGAAAATGTGAGTAGAATTCATACCTTTATAATGATATCATCTTAACTTATTTCAAACTTGATATTTAAAGGGAATCTTTCTCAATATAAATAGCTGCTTCCTTGTTTATATGTTCATATTTTTGTTAGATTATCTTAAAACATGAATATTATTTTTAAAAGATTTATGGTACTTTGATATAGATATTGTAGCTTGCTTTGCATTGTTTAGCTTCAATTTAGATGGATTAAGTGGCATTTTTTTTCCAGAAGAATTTGATAAACTTTTCTTGATTTTTAATTGGGATGAACAGAGTTATCTTCATGTAAGGAGGGATACACCTCTGACTTACTTTTTGTTTGTTTCTTTTAGGCTTTACACTAGTGACGGACTGAGCTGGTGCTTTCCCCCCTATTTCTTGTTTTTATATGAAATCCCTAGATCCCTCAGTCCTTGGGTCTTCATCTGATGGGAAATCATCAGCCTCACACCTGACTATAGTTTGTTTGTTTTCAGTGTTACATTGTCTTTTTCCAGCCTCTCTTATTGAGGAAGTTGGAGTCTGTGTAATACCAGCTGTGTGTAGTGTCAGAATGGAACAATAATTCAGGGATGCAGAGTATGTCTCGCCTTTGTTTCCTGAAATTGTACATTGATTCCTTTTGCCACTAGACTATTTCAAATGAATAAAAGCAACATCTTCTATTTTTAGTATTTTTTTTTTTGAGGGACATACTTCTTTAAAAAAGCAAATAATTCATCTGCAAATTCAAATTTTATTTGTTTCATCTAATTTGCTTAAAGTAAAGAACATACATAATAGAAATTTTAACTGAGTCAATCTGTTTCATAGTTATTAGACATTTCTCTTTATAGAAAGTTGATTATTAGGCTTTTTCATTTTTAATAAGGGAAATGTCTACATTCTATCCACTGTAGCCAGCAGGAATTACTTTTTTCATGAATATTTTAAAGATTTTCTCTGACTTTTTAAAAATTTGTTCTTTTTAGTTGTACCTGACAGTAGCATGTATTTTAACATATAATTCATACATGGAGTATATCTTCCCATTTTTTTGTGATTGTACATGATGTGGAATTACATTGCTTTTATATTCATATATGTACATAGAAAAGTTATGTCTGATTCATTTGACTGTCTTTCCCTCTTTGACATTTTTAAGTAGATAAAACTGAGTTATGGGTTGGAGTTGTAGTTCAGTGGAAAGGCACTTATCTAGCATGTATGAGGTCCTGGGTCCAATCCTTAGTACCACAAAAACAATTTCTTTTCTTTCTTTCTTTTATTAATTAATTTATTTTTGACATTGGATGTACTCTAATTTTTAGCTTCAAAAATTAGCGTTGATCTTGTTTGTTTTTCTTTGTTTGAAAAGAGAAAATTCTTTGTAGAATAGCCAATCTCCAAAGATTTCAGTAGTTCAGAATCTATTATGAATCAATAAATATTTGTTACTAATTAAAATGAAAAATCAGATGTTTGGGAATTCTTGAGAAGCAAACACAGAGTATACAGCTATTTTATAACCCATTGTAGAAGTTTCTTATGATATTAGCATTCTAAACCTGAGATACCAGAGTATATTTTTAGAGGTCCCAGGCTGACAAGTAAAATAGTACTTGCTGTTTAATAGATCTCCCTGGGAATTGTTTATTACTGTTTGCGAGGTTCATTCCACATGTTGAGACTTAACTTTCCTGTGTTTTATTAGAACCTCCCACTCCTGAAACACTAAAATTTCTCTTTTGCCTTTCATGCCGTTAAAACCACTTCCCTATCAGTGAGCTACTCTGCAGGCAGTCAAGTTGCTGATACAAATGGTTGGATGTGAGTCCAAATGATGCAGAGTATTTTATCAATTGTATTGTGTGAGGCCCCCAAAGAGAATCATGTCTGGAATAAAGGATAACATGACATTTATCATTTATCAGTGGATTGGTTAATCTGGACAGGATATTAGTGGGTATTTTGCTCTCAGCTGACTGGACTTCTGCTTTCTGTTAAGAATTGATAGTAGGAATAAGGCTGAATACCAACTGTGCTAGGCTTTGTACTGTTTGTTTTCTGTCCAGACACTGTTTTCTATAAGTGAGCATAATCATGTAAGCTGCCCTCTTTCAGAGAAGAGGACAGTTGCCTATCATTGGAGCAACCATGTATAATATTTATATAGCTTTGGTTTGGCTGCCTATTTGGGGTTTAAATGTTTCACATTTGGAGGGCAAATGCTTGAATCTTTCAATCCAAACTCAGTTTCATATCCTTTCCTAGGGGTATGAGTAGGTATGATAATAACGTCAGTTTTTCTTTCTAATAGTTCAGACTAAAGACCTGTTTTATACTCTTTTTGGGGGGGTGGGTACTGGAGATTGAACTCAGGGGCACTTGACCACTGAGCCACATCCCCAGCCCTATTTTGTATTTTATTTAGAGACAGGGTCTCACTGAGTTGTTTAGCGCCCTGCTATTGCTGAGGCTGGCTTCGAACACATGATCTTCTGTCTCAACCTCTCAAGCTACTGGGATTACAGGCATGCCCCACCACTCCCGGCTGTTTTATACTCTTAACAAAATTTAACATGTCACTTCCTAGTAAGTTTCCTTCTTCTAACCCAATTTAAAAGCCATTGTTGGGCCCACCATTCTTGCTCTAGGAATGTTGGCAGTAACAGGGGAATGAGCAACTCTGCCCTGAACAGCTGCCATGGAGGTTGCATGGGCAGCTGGAGAAATTGCTTGAATCATGTTTTGTGAGGCAGATTTCCCTCAAATGTTAGTATTTTATGCTGGTGATTAGGAGAATCTGGTATTGGGGAGTAGGTCCTGTGACCTTGTATTTTTTATGAAAATATGAAGCATTGTATTTTTAAGTTATGCCTTTAATACACAGTCTGACTACAAAAGCTTTCTGAGGACAGCCATTTTCAAGGTATAGAGGAAAGACTTTGTGATGCCATTTAAACTAAGAAGGCACTCAAATGTAATAGATCAAAGGAGGAACAAAACAGGAGCAATGGCAAAAGACTGGCACAAGGTTCACCCTAGCCTCTAAAATCACCTACTAAGAGTAGGCAGTTTGTATTAGTGTAAAGATAATTGCATGCTGAGATTTTGTTTTTCAAATTATCCTACTGTGGATGGTAGAAATATATGATTTTATTCTATTTTCATAAAGCTATTAAAATAACTATTACCCATTATATATTATATATTCAGCATGCTGTGTTTTACTTAAAGATTTCTTTTCCTGTTGTTTTTAAGGATCCCCAAATGCTTTTACTGATAGACAATGCTTCTGAATGTGTGAGGGAGGGATCAAATGGGACTTAGCAATAAGGCAAATTGCATCATCTTGGTTTTCATAAAATTATTTCTAGATAAAATTGAATCCAATATCTGACATGGTTTAGCTCATCTCTTCCCAACATTTAAGCTACCTACTCAATGGCAAATGGATGTCATGAAAAACAATTTACTATGGAATGCTTTCTGAGGACATTAGTGTCAGTTTATCTAGGATCAAGAGCGACATTAGAACATCATTGTGCTCAGTGTGGAGATGTTGAGGTAGGTTGCATGATTAAACAGAAAGACTGGGGGAAAGGGGAAAGGGCTAGACTTTCTATTATTATATTGTTAAATGAAATATACCTAATAATCAATCAATCTCTCTCTCTCTCTCTCTCTCTCTCTCTCTCTCTCTCTCTCTCCCCCCTCTCCCTCCCTCCCTCCCTCCCTTATTCTCTCTTTCTCTCTCATCTAATATAACTTTCAAAAATAATTTTCGGTAATTCACCCGGAGTCTTTGTTTCTGATGATCTTTTCAAAGCTTCCTAGGAAGACCTGTTCACATCCTGTTTCTACATTGACCTATGTAGACCAGATTCCAGATTTAATTTTCTCTCTCTTTCTCTCTTATTGTGTGCAATAAGAGTAAATATATATTGACACCTTATAACATTTTCTGTTCTCAAGGATAGGGTAAGAGCTATTCTTTAGAACACCAAACCATGTTAATCTTTTTAGTGTATGTCCAAAGTAATATATTATGTCCTTGACACATGAGAATTCATTTTCATTATAGAAACCTCAAACAATACAAATAACAAAAAAGAAGTGAGGAAAAAAAAAGAAGACTGAATTTTGGAGCAACACAGACTTGGGATTGAATCTTGGTTCTACCCTTTACTGGATTAGTGATCTTTGGCAACTATATAATCTTTTAATTAAGGACAATACCCAGCCTATAAAGTTGATTTGTGGGTGAATGAATGTTTTAGTCAGATTTTGCATCACTGTGACCAAACTACCCGAAAAGATCAGCTTAGAGGATGAAAAGTTTATTAGGGCTCATGCTATCAATTAGTAAGTAATTGTATTTACTCGATGCATTTAAATCCCCTCTTTGGGTAGCACTTTGTACTGAGAAAATTGGTTTACAATAAGTCTGTAGGGAATGACCTTGGGTAAACTTTATTTATTTTAAATATTGGGGTTTTAATTTAGTGATAGTTTTTTTCTTTACCAGCGGGTTTATGTGTACCTGTTTGTCACTATGAAGTGCTGATTGATGCCAGTTCCTCTAGGGAAAAACTATCATTTGCAGAATAGGTTGCTGATATATTTAGACTTTCATATTTACATTTAAAATAGCCTATGCAAAAGTGTCATTGCCCAAAGGGCTTATAGTTAACTTGAATTAATCTAATGTCTTGAAAAATATTCTTCTCTAATTTTATTTTATAGGATTTGTTCCATGGAAACACTCACACACATACACATCCCACCACCAAACCTTACCCGATTCCCCTCACTCCTTCTTTCTGTTCCCTTTACTCTATCCATCCTTTTTCTCTGGATTGATTCAAAGTTACCATTTGTAGAAGATACTTTCTGGAATGTTGAGTATTTCTCTGAGAAACAGCTCTCTGTGCTGTATCTGTCTTATGATGTGAAGGCTGCAAACATGTAGAAGAAAGTCTGAGCAATGTCTCTGCAAGAGTATTACTGATTTCCATTTAAGGAGTTTACAAATGTGTCATCCTGCAGTGCAGGATTGACTCTTTATTGCATATTCATGTTCTACGTTGAGGATGAATATAATTTTAGTAGCACACTGATTGATTTTTTTTTTACTGTGAATTCTGTCTTTACTAGGGTGTTCTGCTTTTATCCTCCAGTGAAGCCTAGAAATATGTATATACCAAGGAATCATGCTATAGACATTAAGTTAGCCAGAGTTATTACAGTAGCATGGATATTTTAAAATAATTAATATTAGCAAAGAATGAAGACTTGTAAAGCAGCTGTAAAGATAGTTGTATGAATACTTTTAAAGAATTATTAACAGAGGACAAAGAACCACAAAGTGGTTGCTACTGGGAACAGTTATTTGATTGGAATGTTTCTTCTTTTCCGTGTGTTTTCCTGTATGTTGTTTCTCATTGTATTATTACTTTTGACATGTATCTTCTTCAATATTCATATATTAAATCACTTTTCTTTACATGAATGCTTCTTTCTGCATATATTTACTACTGCTTTCCCAAAATAGTTGTGTGAACTATTTTAATAAAGCATATTTTGTTTTAAAGAAAAATAAAGTCCTTTTTCCTAAATTGCATACCCAAACTTCTGGTAGACTGAATAATTGTCCCTGTCTTACTCTGTTTTCTGCTGCTATAATAGAGTACCATAGACTGGGTAAATAAAAAGCATTCAAAGTTTATTCTTCTCATGGTTCTGAAGTCTGGGAAGTTTAAGACTAAGGAGCCACATCCTGGGGAGAGCTTTCATGCTGTGTTTCCCCATGGAAGAAGGTAGAAGGCATGGGGCCAATGAGGACTGGAGACAGAGAGAGGATGGTACCAGCTTATGCCTTTATAGGGCACTCACACAGTAACTCCCATGATAGGGTGATAATGACATTAATCCATTCATGAGGACAGAGCCCCCAAGACCTGATCATCTCTTATAGGTCCTTCTCTCAACAGTTACAATGGCTATAAATTTCAACATGAATTTTGGAGAGGATGTTCAAATCTTACCATCCCCCCATAGATTCATTGCTGAATCACAGGAACCTATGGATATGTGCACTGAATGACAGGGAAATTAAAATACAAACCAGATGGTATTAAGGTTGCTAATGGACCTATATTAAAATACAAAGTTAATCATGGATCATTCAGGTGGGCTTCATATAATCACAAGGGTTTTTAACTGTGGAAGAGGAAGACATAAGAAGGATTCAGAGTAATATATGAGACCTCAACCTGCCTTTGCTGACTTTGAAGACAGGGATATGGGTGACCTTATATAACATTCCAAAAAATATTCTTGCATAATAAATACCCATATATATTTTCTTCCCCTTTTAATTTTACCTAAATGAGAGTTTTCAACCTATACTTTTATATTTCTTGTGTTTGTTGTTTTAGTCATGTGTTTAAAAAAAGATGTAGAGGTCACCATTGAAGTCAAGTGCAGTGGCATAGGCCTCTGATCCTAGTTATTCTAGAGGCTGAGGGAACAAAATCACAAATTCCAGGTCTGCCTCAGGAATTTAGCAAGATCCTGTCTCAAAATAAAATTTAAAAATGAGCTGGGGTGCAGCTCAGTGTGCAAGCCCAAGGCCTTGGCTTCAGTTCCCAGTTTGATTAAAAAAAACCCAAAAAACCTAAACCCCCAAAATGTAAATAATGCTATTTAGATTAACTGTGTTCCTTTTTTTAAAAAATGGCTTCATAGTAGTCCTTTACATGACTATACCATAATTTAAATAGTGCTCTGTTGATGGGCGATTAGTTTGTTTTCAGTTTGTGAATATATATAAATATATTTGCATACATGGAATTGATAGTTCAGTTTATGAATTTAGAATTTTGGTGAATATTGCTAAATTATTCTCCAAAGTAGTCCTTTAGTTTATACTGTGCCACTTCCCCAGCCTCATGCTTCTTAGATAGATGTAGCTGGGCCTCTCTGCCCCCATAGACTGTTGGCTTCTCCTTCCCCAGCACACTCCTCATTGGCTCACCTTGACACTGATTTATGGGGAGGAGTCCCCTGGATTCTGGTGCCAAGATGTGGGACTGATTAATTGGAATATGGCAGAGATAGCTGAGGTCATTCCCTACCCTAATGACTAAATTGTAACTTGATTTTTAATTAAAATGAAAAGGAAAGTAAGTATAAAACACCAGTGGAGAGATTATGAAGAATTTCTCTCTGTATTTCCAATTAAATATTACAGGTGCTGTAGCACAGGCCTGTAATTCTAGCAGCTTGAGAGGCTGAGGTAGGAGGCCCTTAAGTTCAAAGCCAGCCTCAGCAATTTAGCAAGGCTCTAACCAACTTAGTGATAACCTTCTCTCAAAAATTTAAAGGGCTAGGGATGTGGTTCAGTGGCTGAATGCCCACTGGGTTCAATTCCTGGTACCATAAATAAATAAACAAATAGCCAAACATTGTGGCATGATTGTCAGGAGGGATTCATCAATTGTCCAGCTAATCTGGATCTCAGAAACCTTATGGTTTCTTTGGCAGTGCTTGTATGTACACAGTACTCTGCCATGTCCTAGAGTCTGGTTTCTGTGGGACATCAGTGTAGTCATAATGAAGGAGAGGGGAACCTTGTGACATCCAACCTTGTGTTTGACCCTATTTGGGATAGAGATGGACATTGAAACACAATATTTAACTAGTGTGCATGCAGGTTTTTTTTTTTTGGAGGGGGGGAAACTTGTGACTTGTATCTTAAAAGGGGCACAAGACTTAGGCATATCTTCATTTTAATAATAAAGGAGGTGATATTCTCACAAACAGAAAAAACCATGTAGTATTTTTGGGGTCCTTGAGTTTTTTATAGGACATTTTCCTCCAAGAGTCTTTGATAAAACATTGTTATCATTAATGTATGACAATGACTGCTATACCTCACTTCCAACAAACATGCTTTAGAATGGCAATTCTCCCATTTTATAACTATGTCATGCTAGGATTATAATTTACCTACAAAATGAAGCTAATAGTATGCAACAAGCATGATAGAATTTTATAATTGTAATCTTTTTTTAGATTAAGGGTTGAAAATAACTTCTTATTTTTTAAAAAATACTTTTAGTTGTAGATGGCACAGTACCTTTAATTTTTATTTTACTTTTTTTTTTTTTTTTAGTTATAGGTGGACACAATATCTTTATTTTATTTTTATGTGGTATTGAGAATTGAACCCACTGCCTCACACATGCTAGGCAAGTGCTCTACCCCTGAGCTACAACTCCAGCCCCAATAACTTCTTATTTTAACTTGTTTCTTTAATTAGAAATGAGGTTGAACACATATTTTATTAGACATATTTAGCAATGTGTAATATTGGTTTACAGTTTTATTTTAATTTTTTTTTTTTTACTGATGACAGAAACTTACTTTATGTTTTGAAGATTAATCTTTTTTGCTGTCATATGTTTTGTAAATAAATGATTACAATTTGTCATTTGTCTTTATGGTATTTTTCTCTCCTGTAGGCATTTACTTTAGCATTTACATAGTCAGAATTATAAATTTTTGTGTATGGCTATTGTTTTGTGTCTTGTTGTCAAAGGCCTTCCCTTCTCCAAATTAAAAAAAAAAAATTATATAAACCTCCCATATTTCTTCCCTAGTATTTTTATATTTTTTTTAAATTTTGAATCTTTAATCCAATAATGGACTTTTCTTTCTTTTTTTTTTTAGGGAAAAATTCTTGCATTAAAGGTTTAAATGAGATTGGCATAATCTATAGGGTCTTATGTTACATAATATATTTTTAGCTTAGTAGATCTACTCTGTTAAAATTTGTTCATCATGATGGTAACTAGTAAGTAATTCTTGTTTTATTTTTGAAGTTTTCAATATAACTATTTAGCGGTAGGAAAAATGATGTTTTGAACCACCACTTCAACACACAATTTACCCTTTTGTTTTATTAGAGTTAGTGTTGGGATGGGAGTGTAGCTCAGTAATACAGCACTTGCCTTTCATGTGCAAAGACCTGGAGTCAACCCCAAGTACAGGCAAAAAAAAAAAAAAAAAAAAAAAGAATTAAGAATTAGTGTAGTAGTTTAAAAAGAATTAAATAGACATTCAAGATTGAGTTTTCATTGACTCGTCACAAAACCACAAAACACATGCTATTTATAATCTTTGGAAACCTTTCCTATTTTCTGGTTCTCTGCTTTCTCCTATCTGATTATACAGTTTAGAGGAGGAAAATGTATTCAGTCTTAGAGATTTTTTATTTTAACTTCATCTCCCAGTGGAAGAATAGAGACAAGTTATTTCTGGTTTATAATCTTGGAGTTGTTGTTTGAAATTGGTGTCGATAAAAACAATGACTAAGGAAGCAAGCATTTGTGTGTGTTTCTGGGACATATGTGTCTGTTTCTTTTCAGTTTTTCCATTGTAGCCTAACAGAATTTTATTCTGTTATTTGAAGAAGTCATATGTTTGAGACAAATTTAATTTTCAGGTCAAGGAATATTTGTTACTTCTATGATGACTCCTTACATGCCCAAGTCTACAGGACTTCTCAGAAGAGGGCAGTACTTGTTATACTCTTAACAAGTGATTTTCTGCACCATTTTTTTTATACATTTATTTTATTTATTTATTTTTATGTGGTGCTGAGGACAGAACCTAGTGCCTCTCACATGCAAGGCAAGTTCTTTACCACTGAGCCCCATCCCAGCCCCATTATTTAGTTTTCAATATACATTGTTCTTTCATAGTACATAGCCCTGGGATGGTACTTACCTCTTCCCTTTCCTTCACTCTCAGATGTCTTTTTTTTCCCCCTTAGATTTATAAAGTAGAGAAAAAAATTGTTGGGGTTTTGATTTACATATCTGATGAAGTGATTCATTTTGGTGAAAAAGAGAGCAAGGTGGATGAAAGAGAAGGAGAGAGAGGGATTTATTTTTCGAATAAAACAAATTTGATAATATCACTAATTTGCTTAAAAACCTGATAAAATCAGGACAATTGAGAGTTTAACATGTATCAGGCACCATCTACATGCTTTGTATAGTTAATTCAGTTAACCCTTAATGTAGGTCTTATTATCTCATTTCATACCAGAGAAAATGAATTCAGAAGTTTTAAAAGAAGTATCTAAGGTCACAGAATTGTGTCAGTGCTAGAGTCAAACCTAGGACTCCCTGCTTCAGAGTTAATGTTTATTTACTCATCTAGACTTGCCCCTCTAGGTACCACTTATGTGCAGGCATCTTCTGAATTTATGTCTCTAGTTTAGACGTGCCTGATCTACTCCAGTCCTCTCCTGTCAACCTCAGACCTGCTCATCCAGTGGTCTAGTGGACATCTCCACTTGGATGGCCCATAAATACAACAAGTTGAACACATCTCCAAACTGATTTCTGATACCTCCCCCACCCACTACTTAAAAGTCAATCCCTTTTGAGGCTTGCACTACTTTATCCTTTTGGTTACTCAGGCTAGAATTCTTGAAGTCTTCCACGACTCCTTCAGTTCTTACACTTCACGTCCACTGTGTCAAGAAGTCTTGTTGGCTTTACCTGCAAAATATATCACCAGTGCCTCTGCCATTGCTTCCTGAAGCCTCCGTTGCCTGATTTACCAACAATCTATTCGTCAACCAGAGAAACTTTTCACATTCCCACACTCTTCTTACTTGAATTCTCTAATAGCTTTCCTAAAGGACCTGGCTCTGTTTCCTCTCTGATCTTACTCCCATTATATTTCTTCTTTCTAAACTGCTCTGGCCACAACCTTCTTGCCATTCTGAACACAGAAGGCACCCTGCTGCCTTAGGGTCTTTGCACTTCTTTCTTCCTCTTCCTGGAATGCTCTCAATCCATATCTGCAAATCTCACTCCCTCATTTCCTTCAAGTCTTTGAGCAAATGGTACATTTTATGTGAGGCCTCCCCTGATCACCCTGCTGATTGGCACTCTTCATCTCTCTTGTTGAATTTCCCCTGCCCAATCTATCACCTTCTAAGAAAATGTATAATTTATTTATTAACATGGCTTGTCTGTGTTCCCCGTCTTTTACCCACTCACCTTCAACCTAAATTTCTTTAAGGTTAGAGATTTTCGTTTGCCTGGCTCATTCTTGTATGCGTAGCACTTATGCCAAGACCTGGCACATTGTTGCTGACCAGTAAAAGCCGTGGAATGAATAAGTTTATTCACATACAGGTATCAGTCTGTGTGCTAAAAGTGAGAGATGTAGGGACCATCCACTGCTTTCAAGTTTTCAAAGGAAAATCTAGTTGCAGAGAAGTTCTAACTAACTCCCAGTGATGAAAGGAACCAGCATGTGTTGAGCAGTTGCATGCGTTCGTTTACTATTATGCATTCCATTATTCAGCCCCCTGAGGAATAAGTTGTCTGTGTTTTGCAGATGAGGAAACCAATTCGGGGAGATTATGCACCTTGCTGAAAGCTACCCTTATGTAAGTGGTATAAGGAATAGTCAAACCTGTATCGGTCACTGCTTTTTAACCATCCTTTGCCTACTGCTCTGCTATCAGCTCCCCATTGCCTCACCTGGAGGGTATATCCCTTTCCTCATAATGGCATTTAAGACCCTTCCCAATCTACAGTCTGTGAGGTGAGCCTTATTTTTCCTCTCCTCTGCAGTACTGCCAACTCCAGCTCTTCTTTAGTCTTGCTTGTCACCCAAAAGGCCATATGCTTGCAGTTTCACACCTCTGTAAAGTGTTTTTCCTCTAACTGAAATGCTTTTTCTTCCCCTTTTTGCCTAGGGAATCCATGCTTCTCCTTTGGTCCCAGCTCATGTGTTGTTACTTTTGTGAAGCCTTTCTTAGTCTTTCTTGGGAACGTGGTTGATCATTGCGCACTGCTTCCCAAAGTGCTTCCCAAAGTGCTGCCTGTCATCCCAAGTGCTGTGTTCGAGTTACTCTACCAGAACTGGGACTTCTGTTCTTCTTCCTTGCTTTATCAATGCCTAGAGCAGGACCTACAGTATATCACACACTAAGTAAACATTTCTTGACTTACTGACTTAATGGTGATTTGAGCTATAATGGTAATGGAAATTCCTATTTCAGATTTGAAAATGAAAGAATGAGTAGTATTATCTGAGAAAAGTCCAGTTGAAACCTAAAAAATGCTCTGTGGATGAAGCACTCTTTCAAGTATTTATTGCTATAGAGTAATTATTAAATGCATAGATTTAATGGGTTTAAAACCTTGCCCTGCTACCTACTTGAGGTTTAGCTTTGCCAAGTTACTTACCTCCCTGAGCCTCTTCTTTATCTAGGAAATAGAGAAAAACTTTGGTACCGACCTAACAGAGTTGCCATGAGGATATAATGACAACGTGCACAAAACATATTAAACACAAACTAAATATGTCATTACAACAAAGTTCCCTTTGTACTCTGTGGTGTAGAGCTAAATTGCATTGGATAAATAGAATTAAAAAAAAAAAAGAAATTAAGCATGCCATTTGTTTTTGTGTTTCCTTGTTGGTTTCCTTTAGAATGATTTGTTACTCATCTCCACTCCCCTCACCACCAATGGAGCCTTGTCTTTGGTGACAAGTTGAAATTTTTAAACATATAAATGAATAGTGTTTAGAAATGGTTATTATTGCAGTGAAACTTGGAATCTGAGAGTTATATGTTTTATCAGAACACTTTGATTATAAGTAGTGACAATCTTAATGTTTATGATATGGGATAGGGAGAGGTTTTACCAAGTGAAGCATTTGATTGTACTGAGTCTCACCCACAAGCTGTCTTCAGGTCCCTGTGATGGTGTCCTTGTGGCAGAATTATGTTTAAAGAATCCTTGAGGAAAATTTTAAACCATGTGCATGTCCAGTTACAATGCAATTTTACTGACTTAGTGTCTGGAGTTTGTTCTCTGTAGGTTGTCAGAAAACTACCTAGGCTGGCAATAATTAAAGGACCTGGATTAGATACATGTAATATGAAGCCTGTGACATCTGAGGGCCGTTTAGCTGGCTTAATAACAGGTATTGGAGACTGGGCATATTTTTCCTGGTTACAAATCTTCATGTCAAATTTTTATTCTGGAAACGGGTCTGAGAAGGCACACTAAGAGATCATATGCAGAAGTAAACAATTATTTAAGAAAACCACTTGGAAGTCAGGGATTTATTTTCTCTGCCTTGCTCTTATTATTATACATTATAGTAAAAATATCACAAATTACAGATGAAACGAAATATACTTCCATTCATTAAACATACGTGTTTAGCTTTTAAAGAAACAGTAGTGAAAAAGATGGAAATTGTCCTCTTGGAGCTTATAGTTTAATGGATAAAGCAGACAGCAAAAAACAAACAACAACAACAACAACAACAACACCCCCCCCCAAAAAAAAAAAAACAACACATATTTACCAAGTAGGGTACAGAGGTCAAGGAAAAGTTATCTCTTAACACTGTTAAGGAGGAAAGAGAAAGCCTTTCTGAGAACCTGAGAGTTTGGTGCAGGATTCCAGGAAGGCAGCCTGGTGAGGGAGAATGTTGGCAGAGGCTCAGCCAGTACAGAGGCTCTGAAGTGGGGAAGGGCTTGGCTGTGGCTCCTTCAGAAAGGGGAACAGCACTGCAAATGGTGAGTGAGCAAGGCTGGAAAGCAGGCCAGGGCCAGATCACGCAGGGGAGGGCTTCCCCTCCATGGCATGGAATTTGGATTTTATTCTGAAGTAGTGAGTCACTCTAGGGTTCTGAAACTCAATTAGGTCCAGTGTTTGTAATGTATGAAAAGTGGGTTAGAGGTATAGAGCAGGAATGGAACCTGGAGATCAGTTGGGAAGATCTTGGCAAGATGAGAAGTGATGGTGGCTTGGACTGGGTGTTTGGGTGCACACGGAGGGAAGAGGATGAGTTCAGGATGTATTTGGTAGTAGAACTGGCAGGGCTTGTTGGGTTGGATGTGGGGAGGGAGGAAGACAGATAAATCAGGGATGACTGCCAAGTTTCTAGCTTGAGGAACTGGGTGGGTGGGAGTCCCATTAACCGACTTAGGGAATTATCTGAAGCAGATAGAGAATGACATACAATAAAGGCCAAAGGAAGTTTGGAGGTTGGCAGCCCTGAGCAGAGTCTAGCCACCCACATGTTTTAATTCCTATTCTCTTGCTTTTTACCAAAATAAAAGCTTTTCATTTGCTGCAGACTCTTTGAACACAGTGCAGTCTCTGTGTCTTCAATAATTTATGCAGTATTCTCAAGCAAAAGTGTTAGTGTCCAAGGCCTTATGATTCTAATCTGGTTTCTCAGAATATTTTATAGGAAAGTTTTTTTTTTTTTTAAACACCTCTGTCATTTATTACTATGGTACAATTTCAAGGGCCATAATTAATTTACATCAGGGTCACTTTCTTTTTTGAAGATGTGTAATTTAACTAGAAAGGTTATCTTTGCTTCAGGACCTGTTCTACCAACACCTGCAGCTTATTTATAGGAAACTAAACAGGTTGATCGATGTGTTTTGGTTTCAGCTGATTTTTTCCCCATATGAACAACCATAAAGGACTTTGAAGGTTCCGCATTGCAACTTTCAGCCTAACATTGGCAGTTACTTCTTGAAGAGAGAGATTATTCTCATTAGATCTTATTTTTTTAAAATAACACATTGTTTTTAGTTATGAATAAAGTATCTTTATGGTAGGCAAATTAGAAAGAAAGATATACAACCCCTTGTAATCCTAATACCAAGAAGTAATCTTCTAGTCTTTTAAAAAAATCTACTCTTACGCTTTTTATTTGATATGCAATTTTGTAGCTTCAATTTGTTTTCTTAATATTTTGTTCATGACTCTTTCCCATATCTTATTGACTCATATTCAAAGTCAGCATTTTAAGTGACCATGTAATATTTCATGACATGGAGTACTTAGTTATTCCTGTTGTTGAGCATTTAAGTTATTTTCTGTTCCTTGTAAAGAAATTTTAATTTCTATATATTTGTTTATTTATTAAATACATGACAATAGTGGCATGCATTACAATCCTTATTGCACATATACAGAACAATTTTTTGTAACTCTGTATGTAAAGTATGTTTAAGGGGAAAATCGAACTTTTTGTTTTTTTTTTTAACAGAGCACAGTGTTTTAATAAATGCAACTAAATCTTCTAATCAAACCAGAACAAGTGGCAAAGCCACTGTTTTCCCTAGACAGCTTTAGAAGAGTGATTTGATCATCAGAACAACTGCAGCAAGGAACATAGTCTCTTGGCAAGCAATTTCTGAATTCTTACCTCCTATAGTGCTTTCATGCTCCAAGAGGTACCAAAGACAAACATGGACTCCCCCTGCTAGAGTGCTCAGCACTGTCACTTGTGGGAATCTTTGCCTTAGTCCTTTGACACTTTAACGTATTTTCATTTGTTGCTAGCACCTCTGGCCCTTGCCTTGTAGCACCAACTAGAATTAGGGAGAGACAGGCATAATTCTCTTACATAGTTTTGGGCTTCCAAGTCTGCAGTGCTTTATCTCAGCTGAATCCTCCACTGTAGCAATCCCTCAAGTTTCACCTCCTTCTAGCTATCTATTCAGTCAACAACTGTTCATTGAGCACCTTCCAAGTTACAGCAACTGACTAGATGGTGAGGATATAATGGTGAGTCAGGTGCAGCTGCCCTCATAGTTTAGGGTTTTAGGAAAATAATTACATGAAAAGGAAGGGAGCTTATTACTTATGATTAGAGAGAGTGATGATGTACCAAAGTGATGTTGTAGATAGCTTCAATCATCACTAGCTTTCCCACACACTCTGAGCACCCTCTACATATTTTAAGACTTGTGTATAACACTCCTTTGGGGATTATCTTCATCTTGAAGCTCTAAAAAGAAAGGCAAAAGAACAGAGTGAAGTGGAGGCCTGCTCAGTAGGGCTGTGTCTCTCCATTGGCTCCTTCTTTTCTTGGAATTGTCAGGCTTGTCCTCAACTTCTGCAGTGCGGGTGCATTATAATCCTAGCCCACTGCTCCGCCTGAGACAGAATGTGTACCATTTGCCAAAGGTAGTGGTGAGTGGAGCTGGGCTGTCAGTCCACCCAACTGACATTTATTCTTCTTGTGTTTCCCTCTTCATCCTAAAGGAACACCACTAACACAGAATATAAGTGAATTTAGTTTTACCTGGCTATTCCTTTATCCACGTGCAGTCTACTATAAATGTGCTGTGTTCCAGATGTAGGCCAGGGTAGCATGTTGTGGTTTTGGTTTCAATTGGTTCCTTTGGTAATTTGGTAAATATGTCTTCAAGGATAATCAAAACAGTTATGCCTACTGTGTTTTTATGTGAACATTTCCCCGGTATACTAGTTCTTAAAAACAAACAACAAAACCATCCAGTATTTCTAATAAATGTTTCTTATAAAACTCTGCTGAACATTTCAGGAGACTACAGCAGACAAATAAATTTGGATTTTAGCAATACAACCATTTCATGTATTTCTATGTAAAGATGAATAAATTTGGGCTAGATATAAGGACAAGGAGATGAATTAGGAATATTAGTTATTATATTTAGTTATGATGTAGCCCAGGAAACCCAGACCTGCATTCATTGGTCTGGAGTTAACCTTTTTACTTCATTTCTTATTAATTTCATATTAATGATATGGCCTTGGGCATTTTTTTTTTTTTTTTTTTTGGTGCTGGTGATAGAACTCAGGGCCTTGTGCATGCAAGACAAGCACTCAAACAACTGAGCTATATCCCCAGCCTGCCTTGGATTGTAATTATGAATAATAGTAAGTAATAGTAAAATATATTTGTTCAATTACTAAAAAGTAATTCACTACATTAAGGAATAATTTTATGGGGGGTGCTATCCTGAGAATTGAACCCAGGTCCTTTTGCATGCTAGGTAAATGCTGTAGCACTGAGCTAAATCCATTGCCCTTTAAAATTTTTATTTTGAGATGGCCTCTTCCTTGAACTTGAGATCTTCCTGCTTCAGCTTCCAGATTAGCTGGAATTTCAGGAATGTACCAACATGCCTATCTCAAAGGAGAAATTTAATTGATTTAATGCTCTGTGAAACATAGGTACTGTGGTTATTTCCTAATTTGTATTTGAAGAAACTAAGATAAAGAGAAATTGAGTGAATAATCCTAGATCACCCCGTTTGTCTTTGCTGGATCCAGAATTTGCTCTCTTATTGTTGTGACCAGGGTCCTATGCCCTAGTCACTTCACTGCACTTAGCCTTTCTAGGTCCCAATTTGCTTGGGAAATTATTTATCCATAAAATATTAGGTGTATTTTCTATGACTGTATTTGGGTAAGTTCTGTGTCTTCTCATTTCTGATCTTCTTCCTTCTATTTAAATTGGAGCAGGACTTTTTGTCCCAGCTAAATGAGTCAGGTGAGAAGGGAAAATTGAAATGGTTGTAACCAGGTGAAAAAAGATTTCCATGCATTACTTGATGAATATGCTTCTTGCTCAGAGTTATGAGTGTTACGTGAAATTAAATGAGGTAAAATAGAGTAAAGTGTAAGTTGAAAGTACTTTTTGTATACCAAGAATGTTCTACCTCAGGGTCATCTCCCTGGAGGAGGGTTTTGGTGACATATTATAAGGTACTGTGATCTTGCCCTCAGTATCTGAAATGAAGAAAAAAGAGGGATCTTATCTACTTTTAGATGATCTAAAGCTATAGATTTACTTTCCATTGACTCTTTCATATATATATGTTGCTTTCTTTTTTTTAGTTGTTGGTGGACATTTATTTTATTTATTTGTATGGGGTGCTGAGAATCAAACTCAGTGCCTCACACATGCTAGGCAAGCACGCTTCCACTGAGCTACAACTCCAGCCCTCCATTGATTCTTTGTATTTTCTTTTCTCTAATGATTTGAAAGGTAGAGACTTTAAAATGTAATTATTTCAAAGTATAACTGATTTAAATATTTTAATAAACATTCTTAAAGCTATTTCACTACCTAATTTATCTTACTATACTTATATATTCAAAGAGAATAATTTCACTCATTTTCCTAAAGTTAAAAAAAATTGACACATAATTGAACATATTTATGGGGTACAGTATGGTATTTTAATACATGTATATAGTGTATAATGATCAAATCACTGTAATTGATGTGTCTATCACCTCAAACATTTATCATTTCTCTATGCTGGGAACACTCAAAATCCTTTCTACTAGCTATTTTGAAATATACAATTAACTGCTGCTGACCATTGTTACTCTACTCTGCTTCTAAGAACATTAGAAGTTATTCCTGTCCAGCTGCTCCAGTGTATCCATGAACCATGCTCTCTCCTCTTTCCAGCCTCAAGTAGCCACTATTCTATTTGCTAGTTCTATGAGATCAACTTTTTATCATTCACATGTGAGAACATGCGGTCTTTCTGTGCCTAACTTATTTTACTTAACATGATGTCCTCCAGTTCCATCCATTTCCTGAAAATGACAGGTTTTCATTTCATGGCGAAGAATAATACACTGTGTGTATATATATATATACTACATTTTTTTTCTATCCATCTGTTGATGAACACCTAAATTGATTCAACATCTTGGCTGTAGTAAATAGTGATACAGTAAACATGGGAGTGCAGAGGTCTCTTTAACATACTTATTTCATTTCCTTTGTATATATACTCAGCAGTGGGATTGCTGGGTCATATGGTAGTTCTGTTTCTTATTTTTTGAGCCAACTCCATACTGTTTTCTATGACTGTATTAATTTACATTTCCACCAGTGGTGTAGGAGAGCTCCCTTTTCACTACATTCTCTCCATCATTTTTTTTCTTTTTAATAATAGCCATTCTGACTGGGGTGAGATGATATCTTATTGTGGTTTTGATTTGCATTTCTCCTATTATAAGTGATGCTGATCATTTTTTCATGTACTTTGGCCATTTGTATATCTTCTTTTGAGAGATGTATATTCAAATAATTTGCCCATTTTAAAATCAGATTATGGATTTAGTTTTTGCTATTGAGTTTCTTATATATTCTGAATATTAATCCTTGTCCGATTAGTAGTTTGCAGATATTTTCTCCCATTCTTTAGAATATCTCTTTACTTTGTTGATTGTTTTCTTTGCTATATAGGAGCTTTTGAGTTTGGCATAATCTGATTTGTTAGTTTTTGCTTTTGTTGCCTATATTTTCGGGGTCATACCAAAAAATTGTTTCCCAGACCAATGTCCTATTGTGTTTCCCTAATGCTATTTTCTAGTAATTTCATAATTTCAGATCTTACATTTACCTCTTTGATCCATTTTGTTAATTTTTGAATAAAGTGATAGATAGGGATCTAGTTCATTTTTTTGCATATAAATATATAATTTTTTCAGCACCATTTATTGAAGAGATTTTCTGCTCTCTAATGTATGCTTTGGTGTTTTTGCAAAAATTAGTTTACTATAAATATGTGGCTTTCTTTCTGGGCTCTTTTGTTCTATGTTTTTGCTTTTATGCCAGTTCCATGTTGTTTGGTTACTGCTAGTATGTTTTGAAGTCAGGTAATATAATATCTCCAGCTTTGTGCTTTTTGCTCAAGACTGCTTAGGCTATTTGGGGTATTTTGTTATTTCATGTGAATTTTATGATTGTTTTTTTCTATTTCTGTGAAAAAATAACTTTGGTATCTTTTTTTTGTGGGGGTGGGGGGCCACTGGGGATTGAACTAAGGGCACTCAGCCCTGTTTTATATTTTATTTAGAGAAAGGGTCTCACTGAATTGCTTAGTATCTCACTTTTGCTGAGGCTGGCTTTGAACTCCTGCCTCAGCCTCCCTGGGATTAAGAGTGTGTGCACCAGCACGCTTGGCTCATTGGTACCTTAATAGGGATTGCATTAAATCTGTACATTGGTTTGTGCAGTATGGACATTTTAACAATATTAATCTTCCAATTCATAAACATGAGATGCCTTCTTATTTTTTTTGTGTGTTTTCTTCAATATCTTTTTACCAGTGTTTTAACAGTTTTTAAAGTTTTTTTATTTTATAGTTTTATTATAAATATCTTTCACTCTCTTTTTTTAAGATAGATACAATATCTTTACTTCATTTACTTTTATGTGGTGCTAAGGATTGAACCCAGGGCCTCATGTGTGTGAGGCAAGTGCTCTACCACTGAGCAATAACCCCAGCCCCTCTTTCACTTTCTTAAAATAATCCCTATTATAAATGGAATTGTTTTATTGATTTCTTTTTTATTTAGTTCATTATTAGTATGTAAAAATCCTAGTAATTTTTATATATTAATATTGTATCCTTCTATTTAACTGAAATTTATCAATTCTAACAGATTTTTTAGTGGAGTCTTTAGGTTTTTTTTTTTTAACTTCTTTTTTTTATTGGTTGTTCAAAACATTACAATGCTCATGATATATCATCTTTCATACATTTGACTCAATTGGGTTATGAACTCCCACTTTTACCCCAAATACAAATTGCAGAATCACATCGGTTACACACTCACATTTTTACATAATGGCATATTAGTGACTGTTGTATTCTGCTACCTTTCCTATCCCCTACTGTCCCCCCTCCACTCCCCTCCCATCTTCCCTCTCTACCTCATCTGCTGTTGTTCAATTCTCTCCCTTGTTTCCCCCCTCCTTTTCCCTCACAACCTTTTATATGTAATTTTGTGTAACATTGAGGGTCTCATACCATTTCCATATGCTTTCCCTTCTCTCTCCCTTTCTCTCCCCCCACTTGTCTTTGTTTAATGTTAACCTTTTCCTCATGCTCTTCCTCCCTGTTCTGTTCTTAGTTGCTCTCTTTATATCAAAGAAGACATTTGGCATTTGTATTTTTTTTTTAGGATTGGCTAGCTTCGCTTAGCATAATCTGCTCTAATGCCATCCATTTCCCTGAAAATTCTATGATTTTGTCATTTTTTAGTGCTGTGTAATACTCCATTGTGTATAGATGCCACATTTTTTTTTTATCCATTCATCTATTGAAGGGCATCTAGGTTGGTTCCACAGTCTAGCTATTGTGAATTGTGCCGCTATGATCATTGATGTGGCAGTATCCCTATAGTACGCTCTTTTAAGATCCTCAGGGAATAGTCCGAGAAGGGCGATAGCTGGGTCAAATGGTGGATCCATTCCCAGCTTTCCCAAGAATCTCCATACTGCTTTCCAAATTGGCCGCACCAATTTGCAGTCCCACCAGCAGTGTACAAGTGTACCCTTTTCCCCACATCCTCGCCAACACTTATTGTTGTTTGACTTCATAATGGCTGCCAATCTTACTGGAGTGAGATGGTCTCTTAGGGTGGTTTTGATTTGCATTTCTCTGACTGCTAGAGATGGTGAGCATTTTTTCATGTACTTGTTGATTGATTGTATGTCCTCCTCTGTGAAGTGTCTCTTCAGGTCCTTGGCTCATTTGTTGATTGGGTTATTTGTTATCTTATTCTTTAATTTTTTGAGTTCTTTGTATATTCTGGATATTAGGGCTCTATCTGAAGTGTGAGGGGTAAAAATTTGTTCCCAGGATGTAGGCTCTCTATTTACCTCTCTTATTGTTTCTCTTGCTGAGAAAAAACTTTTTAGTTTAAGTAAGTCCCATTTGTTTATTCTTGTTATTAACTCTTGGGTTATGGGCGTCCTATTAAGGAATTTGGAGCCCGACCCCACAGTATGTAGATCGTAGCCAACTTTTTCTTCTATCAGACGCAGTGTCTCTGATTTGATATCTAGCTCCTTGATCCATTTTGAGTTAACTTTTGTGCAT
This sequence comes from Callospermophilus lateralis, assembly GCF_048772815.1. Lineage (NCBI taxonomy): Eukaryota > Metazoa > Chordata > Mammalia > Rodentia > Sciuridae > Callospermophilus > Callospermophilus lateralis. The sequence goes on from NC_135305.1 coordinate 43,066,093, forward strand.
GGCGAGAGAAAGGAATTCAGTTTCATTTTGTTGCATATGGATTTCCAATTTTCCCAGCACCATTTGTTGAAGATAATATCCTTCCTCCATTGCATGTTTTTAGCCCCTTTATGAAATATAAGAAAGTTGTAATTTTTGGATTGGTTTCTGTGTCCTCTATTCTGTACCATTGGTCCACTTGCCTGTTTTGGTACCAGTACCATGCTGTTTTTGTTACTATTGCTTTGTAGTACAGTTTGAACTCTGGTATCGCTATACCTCCAGATTCACACTTCCTGCTTAGAATTGCTTTTGCTATTCTGGGTCTTTTGTTTTTCCATATGAATTTCATGATTGCTTTATCTATTTCTACAAGAAATGCTGTTGGGATTTTGATTGGCATCACATTAAACCTGTAGAGAACTTTGGGTAATATCACCATTTTGATGATGTTAGTTCTGTCTATCCATGAACAGGGTACATTTTTCCATCTTCTAAGATCTTCTTCTATCTCTCTCCTTAGGGTTCTGTAGTTTTCATTATATAAATCTTTCACCTCTTTTGTTAGGCTGATTCCCAAGTATTTTATTTTCTTTGGGGATATTGTGAATGGAGTGGTTTTCCTCATTTCCATTTCAGAAGTTTTGTTGCTGATATATAGGAATGCCTTTGATTTATGCGAGTTGATTTTATATCCTGCCACTTTGCTGAATTCATTTATTAACTCTAGCAGTTTCTTTGTAGACCCTTTTGGGTCTGTTAAATATATTATCATGTCATTCGCAAATAACGATAATTTAAGTTTTTCTTTTCCTATTTTTATGCCTTTAATTTCTTTTGTCTGTCTAATTGCTCTGGCTAGTATTTTAAGAACTAAATTGAATAGAAGTGGTGATAGAGGGCATCCCTGTCTTGTTCCAGATAAACATGACTGGAAGTACAAATCATATTTCAATTGTAACCTTAAATGTTAATGGCCAAAACTCACCAATCAAGAGACATAGGCTAGTAATCTGGATCAAAAAAACAAATCCAACAATATGCTGCCTTCAGGAGACTCATATGATAGGAAAAGACATACAAAGGCTGAAGGTAAAAGGTTGGGAAAAATCATACCACTCACATGGCCCTCGGAAGCAAGCAGGAGTGGCCATACTCATATAGAATAAAATCAACTTCAAACCTAAGTTAATCAAAAGGGATAAAGAAGGACAGTATATACTGTTAAAAGGAACCATCCACCAACAAGACATAACAATTATCAATTTGTATGCACCAAACAATGGAGCTGCAACGTTCATAAAACAAACTGTCCTCAAGTTGAAGAGTCAAATAGACTACAACACAATAATTATGGGTGACTTCAACACACCGGTCTTGCCATTAGACAGATCCTCTAGACAAAAACTGAATAAAGAAACTATAGAACTCAACAGCACAATCAATAACCTAGACTTAACCGACATATATAGAATATATCAACCATCATCAAGTGGATACACGTTCTTCTCAGCAGCACATGGATTCTACTCAAAGATAGACCATATATTATGCCATAGGGCAACTCTTAGTAAATATAAAGGTGTGGAGATAATACCATGCACCATATCTGATCATAATGGAATGAAACTGGAAATCAATGATAAAAGAAGGAAGGAAAAATCCTACATCACATGGAAAATGAACAATATGCTACTGAATGATCAATGGGTTACAGAAGACATAAAGGAGGAGATAAAAAAATTCTTAGAGACAAATGACAATACAGACACAACATATTGGAATCTATGGGACACAATGAAAGCAGTTTTAAGAGGGAAATTCATTTCTTGGAGTTCTTTCCTCAAAAAAAGAAAAAACCAACAAATAAATGAACTCACACTACACCTCAAAAACCTAGAAAAGGAAGAGCAAAACAACAGCAAATGTAGAAGACAAGAAATAATTAAAATTAGAGCAGAAATCAACGAAATTGAAACAAAAAAAAATTGAAAAAATTGATAAAACTAAAAGTTGGTTCTTTGAAAAAATAAATAAGATCAACAGGCCCTTAGCCATGCTAACGAAGAGAAGAAGAGAGAGAACTCAAATTACTAACATACGGATGAAAAAGGCAATATCACAACAGACACTACAGAAATACAGAAGATAATTAGAAAGTATTTTGAAACCCTATATTCCAATAAAATAGAAGATAGTGAAGATATCGATAAATTTCTTAAGTCATACGATCTGCCCAGATTGAGTCAGGAAGACACACACAATTTAAACAGACCAATAACAAAGGAAGAAATAGAAGAAGCCATCAAAAGACTACCAACCAAAAAAAGCCCTGAACCGGATGGGTATACAGCGGAGTTCTACAAAACCTTCAAAGAAGAATTAATACCAATACTTTTCAAGCTATTTCAAGAAATAGAAAAAGAAGGAGCTCTTCCAAATTTATTCTATGAGGCCAACATCACCCTGATCCCGAAACCAGACAAAGACACTTCAAAGAAAGAAAACTACAGGCCAATATCTCTAATGAACTTGGATGCAAAAATTCTCAATAAAATCCTGGCGAATCGAATACAAAAGCATATCAAAAAAATTGTGCACCATGATCAGGTAGGATTCATCCCTGGGATGCAAGGCTGGTTCAATATACAGAAATCAATAAATGCTATTCACCACATCAATAGACTTAAAAACAAGAACCATATGATCATCTCGATAGATGCAGAAAAAGCATTCGACAAAGTACAGCATCCCTTTATGTTCAAAACACTAGAAAAACTAGGGATAACAGGAACTTACCTCAACATTGTAAAAGCTATCTATGCTAAGCCTCAGGCTAACATCATTCTAAATGGAGAAAAACTGAAGGAGTCTTTAGGTTATTCTAAATGTAAGATCATGCTGAGCTGGGTGGGGATGGAGCTCAGTGGTAGAGAGCTTGCCTAGCATGTGCAAGGTTTGAGGTTTATTCTGTGCGTACACACACACACACACACACACACACACACACACACACACAATTATATTGTTTGATTTCTCCCTTTCTAATTTATATGCCCTTTATTTCTTTTTCTCTCTTGCAGTACTAGGAATTGAATACAGGGGTACTCTATCACTGAACTATGTCCCCTATCCTTTTTATTTTTTATTATGAGATGGGGTCTCACCAAGTTGCCAAGGCCAGCCTTGAACTTGCCATCCTCCTTCCTCAACCTCCTGAGCTGCTGGGATTGCAGACATGCACCACCGTGCCCACCTGGCTGAAGTTTATTTCTTTCTGTTATCTGATTGTTCTTGTATAGACTTCATCTATTTGTTTTTAATATGCTCCAAAGTGACTTTCTTTTACCTATGTGAATAATAGCAGGCTTTGGATAAAATTAAATTTATTATTCCTTAGGTTAGGAGTGTTTTTTTTCTGTTATGTTGCTTTCCATACAGTGTTCAACCTTATGTTTTGGATATGGTTGATGCTCTTTCCATGTTATTAATATGATATTAATTTTCAAAAATTAATAAGCCTCATGAGTTATATAATATTTATTTCCATGCTATGAGTTAGGGCTTTTACCAATAATAGATTGTTTGATTGAATTAAGTATTACTATGTTGATGGTTTGGATATGAGGTGACCTCCCAAAGCTCCTATGTTAATGAAGCATATTCAGATGTAAAATGATTAAGTTTTTGGAACTGTAATTAACCAGTCTGTTCTAATTTGAATGGACTAATTGTAGTAAATGTGGGCAGATGGGGCATGATTGGAGGACTGCTGGCAGGTGGCCTACTCTTAGGGATTGTATTTTGTGCTCCTGACTCCTCCTCCTCTCTCTTTGTTTCCTGGTCACCAAGAAGTATACAGTTTTCCTCTGCTGTACCCTTCCATCATCGTGTTCTGCCTCACTGCAGGCTCAAAGTGATAAAGTTGTTCAACCATGGACTGAACTTCTGAAACCATGAACCCAAAATAAACTTTACTCTTTTAAGTTGGTCTTCTCAGGTATTTTGGTCACTATGATGATGTAAAGATGACAATACATATGTTTATGCTTGACCAGTTGACCTCAAATGTGCAAACACAGCTAATGATAAACAATTGAAGACCTCTAGAGTTAACTAGATATTAGGCTATTTCAGACCCATACTAAATCATCAATTTGAGCATAGTATAAGAAACTTATTTATTAGTGTTTATTTTTATTTTTTACAGAATACCCAGGAAAAGAGAACCTTGAATTTTCTCACTACATAGCATATGAATACAGGCCTTTCACAATAACTTTCTGAGATCAACAATTTGTAATATAAGTTGCATTAAACATCAAGATCTCTTATTTTTGGAGCTGGGGTTGTGGTTCAGTGGTAGAGCACTTGCCTTGCATGTGTCAGGCACTGGGTTTGATTCTTAGCACCACATACAAATAAATAAGTAAAATAAAGGTCCATTAAAAAAATCCCTTATTTTTTTCAAGCCCTATTATCATCTGTAAAGTCTGGCAACACAGTAATTATATTAGAGTGGAATGTTTTGCAGAACCTTAGTTGGTTTGACTGCCCTGACTTAGAATAAGGACTGTTTCTTGTGCCTGGTCCATAGATTTCTGATCTATATGGGTATCATGAGGAGGTAAACTCATTTTTCTGCAAGTTTTATTTTTAAGTTCATTATTGTTATATTTGCAAGTGGGTATCAACATCTTTAGAAATATGAACTAACTTGTGTAAATGAGTAATTGGAAACACATCTGCTTTTTCTTTTGTGGAATAGATTGTTCTTTAGCCAATCAGTTTATTTATCTAAATAAGACAGGAAAATCAATAACACATTTTCTTTTTGCAAAAGAAGAGTTATTTTTCATAAAGTTTGTTTGATGATAACTTTTAATTTTTAGTATCTCCCAACAAAACATTCACACTTGACTTGCATTAGCTTTAAAAGTCTTCAGAAATTAATGATTGATTTGCATAAAAATAAGTTGATTTGTGAAATATAAAATAAATATATTTTGTTTAGTACCAATTGTTATAAATCTTTTCTGTTGGTTGTTAATAGAGAGCTTTTTCATGAATAACTTTGTGCTTCTTCACTGAAAGGCTTAATTTGCTTTGATTTCTTAACTAATTGTGGTGAAATTCACAGAACATCTGAAAAGCACTTCTATGAAATCTAATTTTTAATTTATATTTATTTTTTGGGGGGTGAAGGAGGGGTACAAGGGATTGAACTCAGGGGCACTTGACCACTGAGCTACATCATCATCCCAATTTTGTATTTTATTTAGAGACAGCATCTTACTGAGTTGCTTAGCACCTTGCTTTTGCTAAGGCTGGCTTTGAACTTGCAATCCTCCTGCCTTAGTCTCCCCAGTCACTGGGATTATAGGTATGCACCACTATGCCCAGCTTTAATTTATATTTTAATACATTTCTGACATTAGGCCCAAGACTTCCACCAATCTTTATGATTTGTTCAAATATTAAAATTTAACTTTGAAATTTCATACCCATTTGATTAGTGTAACCAGTTGACACAGTGCAAAAGAATTTTTTGTTGTTATTGTTTAAAGAAAGGTCCCAGTAGCCAAACAGCCTGGACAGGGAGGGTGGGGCCTGCTGGAGGCAGACCTTGGGTAGAACTGGACACTGGGTGTTCAGATTCAAAGCCTGTGGATAATGGGGGTCCAACTAGGCCTGGAAGCTGAAGAATCAGTTGAAGCAGAAGATACAGAGAAGGCATAGCTACAAACCCAAGTGTATTGAAAAGCGTTCTTAATCATAGTGCTAGAATTCTCCCTTACCTCTCATGATCGCAGCTGATTGTGGCAAACTGCACCTCTTTTTGTGCGTATTTGCAGCTAAGAAAGATGATGGGCCACTGAAACAAAGGCTGGGCATGGAAATTGAACTACAGAGAAGTTGTTCATACAGCAGTATTAAGAAATAGGCACGGATAAGACTTCTTCATCCTGAAGGTGAAAACAAGTGTTGAGAGACAAAGCATCATTTCTGTGTAGATGTGGTATCTTAATTTATAAATACTTTTCAAGTTAATTTACGAATATAATACAGTTTTGGTCAAAATAAATCTGGGATTTGGGGGAGGAACTTAAAAGGATGATCTAATGGAAAAATAAACATCGGGCTTTCTAAGGACCTTTCTGAAAAGAAAGAACAGTGGTTAATATAAGGAGAACATATAAACACAGACCTGTGGAACAATACTTGAGTCTAGAAATAGGTTTAACAGTATATAAGCCCTTAATATGATAAATATATGTTACCCAGAAAGAAAGATCTGAAGTGGTATTGGGAAGCTGAGTAGCAGTATTTTTAAAATACTTGTATCAATATCTTTTATTATATAACTAAATGAATTTGGATTTTTCATTGTGATAAAATTTACCATATTAATAATTTTAAAGTTTACAGTGTAATAGTGTTAAATGAATTCATAATGTTATACAGCTGTCAAAAACATCAATCTCGGGGCTGGGGATGTGACTCAAGTGGTAGCGCACTCGCCTGGCATGTGTGCGGCCCGGGTTCGATCCTCAGCACCACATACAAACAAAGATGTTGTGTCCGCTGAGAACTAAAAAATAAATATTAAAGGATTCTCTCTCTCTCTCTTTCTCCCTCTCCCACTCTCTCTTTAAAAAAAACAAAAACAAAAACAAAAAACACATCAATCTCCAAAGTTTGTCATCTTATAATAAAACAAAATCTGTACCCATTAGACAATTCCCCATTCTGCCCTCCCTGAAACTACTGTTCTACTTTTTGTCTCTCTGATTCTGCTTCTCTGCCTCATATAAATGGAATCATATAGTATTTGTCTTTCTGTGACTGGCTCATTTCATTTTAGCATAATGTCCTCAAGGTCCACCTATGTTGTTCCATATGGTAGGATTTTCTTTTATGGAAGAATGATAAATCATTGTGTGTATATAACATACATTGCTTATCCCTTTATCTGTTGATGGACACTTGGGTTGCTTCCACATTTTAGCTATTATAAATATTGCTACTATAAACATGAATATACAAATATTACTTTGAGACCCCTTTTCAATTTTGGGGGTATATACCCAGAGTTGGAATTTCTGTGTCACACTGTAATTAAATTTTTAAAATTTTTATGGAACTTATTCATTTTTATCTTATTCATTTTATTATTCATTTATATCCTTATTCATTTGTATCCTCCAAATGTTGAGACTTTTATGTATTAATGGACAAAACAGGTAATTTATACAAGGGGATTTACAACAAGTAATATGAACATGAAAACGTATTTATTATAAGTCATGACCAAAGATCTTGCTTGAATTTATAGCACACATATGATGTCTTATTATTATTGAGGTAATCCTCCTTCCCTTTATAAAAGAGAACAACTCATTTTAGCAAAAATATAGTAAAATTTGTACACTCCTATTTTATAAAGAAATGAAGAAGCTTATTCATCATTCATGAGGAAAATCAGTATAGTCCACTGGGGAATAAAAAAGCAAGTTGTAGATAAAGGTTAAAAAAAAAACCCTCTTAACTGTCATGTTAAGTGAAATAAGCCAGTCATAAAAAGGCAAAGGTCAAATGTTTTATCTGAAATGCAAAAGCTAACTCAAAATAAGGTGGAGTGGGAGGATTAAAAAAAAGAAAAAAGAAACAAAGAATGGAAAAAAAGATAGTGGAGTAGATAAAGGAATGAAGGGGAGGGAGGAGGAATGGGATAAAGACAGTGATATGAATCTGACCTAACTTGCATATTTGAATATACCACCCATTATGTACATCCACAAGACACTGATTTAAAAAAATAACTAGAAATAGCAGAAAGATTAGTAGAGGAGAGGAAAGGGAGTGGGGCAGTGGGAGGAAGGGAGGGGAAGGAGAAGTATTGGGGACTGAATTAGAACACATTATATTTCATTATGTTATAATTATGTCAGAATAAATTCTATTATAATGTATAACTAAAAAAAATTCTCAAATCTTTTGGCCTATTAATTTTATCTCTAGGATTTTATCCCAAGCCAATTGGTTATACATGATACTCAGACTGTATTGTTTCCTATAATAACAAAATATTGTCAGGAACCACAATGTTCATGGTGAGGGAGCTGATGTGTAAGCAATGTTACACTAACATGACAGATCTCATCAGGTCATTATGATGAAAGATATGAAGATGTATAATGTTAAATAGAGCCCATGATTTGATTTCAACAATAGTAAGTATGGGCTGGGGTTGTAGTTCAGTAATAGAATGCTTGCCTAGGACCTGTGAGGCACTTGGGTTCGATCCTCAGCACTATATAAAAATAAATGTCCATCTACAACTAAAAAAAAAAAGAATAATAAGTTTGTGTGAAAGCTGATAGGTAATAAAGTAATTCTATCAAGATGAGAGCTTACAGGGTCTTTTAAAATAATTAAAATAATGTTTAATGTAACATTGCATTTCCTGTAAATAAATTGGAACGGAAATCTAATTCCTGCCTTTGTGAAACCAATTGAAAGTATCGTGGAATCATGGTAGAATTGAAACTTCAGCACATAGTGTTTCAGGTTCCCGAGGTTAAGTGTGATACAGAGAATCAGATACACTGGCCATTTGGCTCTCTGCCTGCAGTTCCAGTCACCCCTGTCAGCTCTGAAGACTACTACATACACCACGTGGGCTGTTCTCCCAAGACTCTACCTATTAGCCCAACCTTTTCTCTGGTTAGCTTTTTAAACTTTTTGAACCTTACACATTTGTGCATGAAGGGTGTGGTTGGGAGTAGTAGAAATAATTCAGGATGTTTTTCACAAGTAATTGGTGTGAATTATTTATCATGTAAAATAATTAGATACCCAGAGTAGATGTATATAATTATCTAACTCCCTAACTGATAAGAAAAATTCATGTCAATGCTCTACTTTCCAGAAGCCATTAGTCAAAGCCTTTGTTTACATCTGTAAAGGCACAAGAGAATATAGATTGAATCAGTAATGTAAGCAGAAGGTCTGAATCCACAGCTAGCACAAAGGGAAGATGATATGTGTGAAGTGATACTAAGGGTGACACTGAAGTTGAAAACAAATGTGCAGCCATTGCTCTATAAGAATAATCAACAGTAGCTGTACTAATAGTTGCTTGGAAAATTCATATGTAAGACAGCTTAAGAATATGAGCATGTTTTTTCAGAATGTATTTCTGGTTTGTCCTGATTCAAAAGCATAAATTATCACTGATTTGGTGGCATATTATTCATCTGGGTCCACCATGACAAAATACTATAGACTCAGTGACCCAAACACTGGGAATTTATTTCTAACATAAATGGAGAGGCCCATTATGAAGAAGTTATGGAGGTTGGAAAGTCTAAGATCAAGGTGCCAGCTGATTTGGTTCCCTGGAAAGGGTTTTCTTCCTGACTTGCAGAAAGTAAACTTCCTGTGCCTTCACATGAGGTCAGGGGAAAAAAGCTTTCTGGAGTCTCTTTTTATAAGAGCACTAATCCCATCATACCCTCCCTCTCTCTAATTGCCTTCCAAGGCCCCATCTCCAAATACCATCACATTGGTTTGGACTTTAACATAGGAATTTTGGAGGGATAGCACATGGTAATCTTGTCAGCAGGGACCCTATTTTGTACTTTTACAAATCCCAGGCAGAGAGCTTGTTTCAGTTGGAGCACATTTGCTGTAATTGAGATCAGAGACCTACTGTTTGAAGGTAGTAGTTTGTTAATCTTTTGCTTATTGTGATCTGAAATGCAATCACAGTTTCTTAATAATTTGTGGAATTTATTTTAATGACTTGACTTCTGTTAGAATATTTAGCAACAATATCAGTTCAGGTCATGTGTTTATTCTTTTTTCTTTTCCTTTTCTAGAAAATTTATATTTTTAATAGAGCACATTTTTTAGGATATTACAAATTTGTGCAGTCTCTTCAAAAATGATTATAGTAGTTTATAAATAAATTAAATTTACCATCTTACTAAGTGAATGTTTATGTTTATATATTCTGTTAAACATTAGATGAATTTCAGGATGAGACAAAGGAATAAATGGCCCATTCTGACCTTAGCTGGATAGCTCTCTTTGTAACCAAACCAGTATATCCTATTCTGTGTAACCTCACCCCGCCAACCCATGGGTAAGTTTTGTCACTTCAGTTAGAGTTATTGGTGCATTAATTTCCCATAAGACAGATGTAGGGGAACACAAAATATAAGAACTTTCAGTTTTTTGTGTCTATCAAAAGAAAAAAAATTAAGAAATCACTTGTTTTTGGCTATTGTGGAGACTTTCATTAATCTGAACTGATATTAAAAGAAAATTTTTAAAAGCATTCTGTGATAGGAGCATTGTACTAGAGATAGAAGAAAAATGCATAAATCAAAATCATATCAAAGAAAGGCTTGGAGCCATGTGCGGTGGTAGACACCTATAATTCAAGCAACTCCGTAAGCTGAGGCAGGAGGATTGCAAATTGGGGGCCAGCCTTAGCAATTTATTGATACCCTGTCTCAAACTAAAAAATAAAAAGGGTTGGGGATGTGGCTCAGTGGTAAAGGGCCCCTGAGATAAATCCCCAGTATGGCGGGGGGTGGGGGGGAATCCAGTATAACTGGAAACCAAATCTTAGGTGTTTGTTTTTTGTTTCTTCTTTGCATTGGTATTTACTTTTGTATTTACACTCTGTTTTCTTTTGATCTTAGAATTAAATGAGAAAGGAATTTGGATTTTAAGGTCATTTTTATAATATTGCTGGTGATTTTATGTGAATTGTAAAATATATTTCCAAATCTATTTTCCCTCCTTCCCTCCCTTCCCAAAGATTAAAAATTTTCAAAATGATAAAGTTTTTGGTTTCATGAATTTTTGTTTTTTTATTTTGACACTTATATAAAAAAGTCGCATCTAATATTTTTTGATTTCTTCTGTCTTCCTATCGAAACATAATTTACTTGATTCTTGGAAGAAGACCGGATTAAAAAATGCCTACTACTTGAAAAATGTCTTGGATACTAATTATTGCCAGTGTTTCCTCCACCCAGGGGATATAACTTAATGCCAGTGTGTGTCATTAAAGCAATTCCCAATAGGCATTATGTATATTAATCTGTATCAGTGCTCTTATATAAGACTTGAAGTACAATAATTTTGAGAACATTAAGTCCCTAGTCAGGGACATAATTAGAATTTCTCATATTTCTTCAATAATTACAGTAAAGATATGACAGTGTCATATGGTATTAATTTAAAGGTGTTTTGCTACCTTTGATTTTTTTTTCTTATGGCATTTCATTAAACAGCATAAAAGTTTCTACTTTTCTGTTAAAGATAAATAAACATTAAAATTTATGGAACAATGTACATGGAAAAAGCTTTTTCCTTTTTCTTATCCTACATTAACATAGTAGTAAATAAAAATACAACATTTCACTTTTCTTTTAGCTAATATTTTCTTAGAAAAAAATTTTAAGAAAAAATGTGATGTAATTATTTATAAAAGGTATTAATGAGCTATCAAAGTAATTAAAAAGTTACTTTCCTATAGGCTTCTGCCAGGGGCTTCCAGAAAAGTCTCAGAAGAATTTGCTATTTTAATAACTATTTAATTAACTTGAGAAAAGTCCCAAGTGAGCCATAACTATAAACATACTTCAGAAAAGGTAGTAGCTCTAATTTGTGTAATGATGTCTTCTCTAGTGGCAAGACCAAAGTACTGTGGTCCAGGCACAGTGGTGCACACCTGCAATTCCAGGGTTTCAGGAGGTTGAGGCAGAAGGATTACAATTTCAAGGCCTGCCTCAGCAACTAAGTGAGGCTCTAAACAACTTAGTGAGATCCCATCTCAAAATAAAAAATAAAAATGGCTGGGGATGTGGATCAGTGGATAAGCATCCTTGTGTTCAATCTCCAGTATCCAAAAGAAAAGGAAAAAGAAAAAAAGTATTGTGGTTTGCAGGTGCAATTTGGGTATAATTTATTAATTTTCGTAGGGTTTTTTTTGTGGGGGAAGGGGGATACTGGGGATTGAACTCAGCAGCACTTAACCACTGAACCACATCCCCAGCCCCCGCCTTTTTAAAAAATTTTATTTAGAGATTGGGTCTTACTGTGTTGCTTAGGGCCACACTAAGCTGAGGCTCACTTTGAACTTGCAATCCTCCTGTCTCAGCCTCCTGAGTGGTTGGGTTTACAAGTGTGCACCACTACGCCTGGCTTAGCAGAATTTAAAACATGTAAACCACATTGTTTTCTTCTGAACATTGCTAAAATATTTTCTGAGATCAGTTGCTTCAGAAACCTATTTTATAGCAGAGGTTTACCACTCTTCTTTAGGGTAACACACTCCCTGGCCTGTGGATTTTTAAGGAAAAGTTTGTCTCTTCCTACCATTTACTCCTCAGAGACATTTCTAGGGGAGAGAATCTTTACCCCAACTCTTCCCCTGTGTCAAAGGACACAGGAATTTAGCTTCATGATCTTAATGGGCTTTGTTTTTGACTCTAGAATTGAGCAACACTTAATTCCACATATTAGAAAAAGTATTCTGGTGAGTATAGCAGTAGATGTTGGGTTTATGTGGGGCGGCGGGGTGGGGGGGAAGGGGATGAAGAGAAGCAGCAAAAAATAAAGACAAAAAGTAAATTGATCATTTCAGAGTTACTTTCCTTGTGAGACAGCGATAGGGAGACAGAACAATAGAAAAATAAGTGACTGGTTAACATCAGGTTATTTCAAGTTAGTGTGTGTGTGTGTGTGTGTGTGTGTGTAGAAGACAGAAGGGCCTTCATTTTTGTGCCAATTGAAAATGACCTATTTGGGAAATTCGGCTCTAATTTCTCTAATCCAATTCTTGGGAAGTACAGACAGATAAACTGAGTGTCAGCTTGGTGACATGGTGTGCTTGGAATTTAATCCAGCCAGTGACCTCCTGTAAATTTGATTAATACAGGTGTGAACTGTAAGGGTTTCTAGCAAACAAGTGCCGGGGCACCAGAAGACTAACCCTCCTGTGTTCTCTACTATCCACAGTAGAATGGAAAAGCTTAGATCATATTTATTAAAACAAAACAGAAAAATAAATAAAGAAAGAAAACACTTTGACCTTGAAGGGGGAAAAAAAAACCATTCAGTGTGAGTTTTGTTTTTCTTTTGGGTGTATCTCTCTCTTACACTGTTGTGTGAAGCACACTGCCTGGAACTCTGCAGTCCTTTAAGTCAGTTAAGGATTAAGTAGCCCTGTGAGGTGGAGCTGATACTCTAATACAGTGGCAAGGAACTGAGCCTCAGCAGGGATGTATATGCCACCGAGATCCCATAGCTTGTTGGAAATAGAACCAGGAATTGGAGCTTTTTGGCTCAAGTCTATTACAGTACACTTTGTTCTGCACCAGCTCACTCCCACTTCCGTGTTCTAGCCAGTGCAGGTTGTGCATGTAGAACAGGAAAGCACAGGGTTCTGCCTTAAATCTTTGCTTTTTCTTCTGGGTGTCCACCAAAGTTGGGCCATCTCTAATGCAAGTTGTCACTATCTCTCCCTTCAACACAGCAGCAGCCTTCTGACTATGTGCCATTCCCCTCAGAGTTGCTGGTTATCTTTTTGAAATATAATTTGTGTAATATCATCCTTCTGCTTAATAACTTTCAGTGACTTTCCACAGCACTTGTAGTGGAATCCAAAATAAGAGATCCAGCATGTCCTGGCTCCAGCTTATCTCTTCCTCATTTGAACAATGATTGCTTCAGGACCTTTGCTGTGGTTCTTCAAGTTCCTTCTGACAACTTCCAATTTATCTGTCAGATTTCAGCTAAAGAATACCTTCTCTTACTTCCGAATCTAAGTGGTCCTGTTTTATTCACGTTCTTTCTCTCTTTTGGCATTTATAATTTGCCTTTATTTTCATTTAATAATAACATTTAGCAAGCCCTTCCAGTTTGCCAATCATCTGCCTTCAATCCTGTCTTTACATGAGGAAGTAAAATACTTTCCAGTTTATAGCAAGCAGTGAGCCAGGACTTAAACCCAGGCTTCCTCTATAAGACAGGGGAGGACAATCTTTTTTTTTCTTTTTTTTGTGGGGGGGGGGGCGCTGGGGATTGAACCCAGGGTCTTGTGCATACTAGGCAAGCACTCTACCAACTGAGCTATATCCCCAGCCTGGGGGAGGACAATCTTTGTCTATGTATTATTGTATTCCCAGAACCCAACATATGTAGGCCCTCAATAGATACATGTTAAATAAATAAACCCATAACACTGACTTTTTAAAAATTACAGCTTTGTTAAAAAATAATTCACATGTAGTAAAATCTACCCTTTTAAAAGGTACAATTAAGTGGTTTTTAGTATATTCTCAGCATTGTGCACTCATCATCACTATCTAATTTTAGTGTATTTTCATCACTCCAAAAATAACGATATACCACTTCCCATTTCCCTCCCCCACCATTCCCTGGAAAATACTAATCTGCTTTCTGTCTCTGGATTTACTTATTCAAAAAATTTTACGTAAATGGAAGCATGCAGTAGGCAGCCTTTTGTGACAGCCTCGGTCTTTTAGCATGTAAAGGCCCACTTATGTTGTAGCATGTATGACAAAGCTCCATTGCTTTTTCTTTTTCTCTTTTATTTTCATTGCTTTTTCTTATTGAATTCTAATAATATATATTATTTGTCCACTCAACAGTGGATAGACTTTGGGCTGTTTCTACTGTACGGCTTTATGAAAATACTTGAGTGAAGAGTTTGCACAAGTTTTTGTGTGGACACGCCTTTTCAGTTCTCATGGTTATGTATCTAATAGTGGAATTGCTGGGTCATGTGGTAACTCTATTTTTAACATTTTGAAGAACCGCCAAACTGTTTTCTAGAGTGACACTATGACTAAGAAAACCAGAGCTAAAGAGTATTTAAAACAGTAAAAACACTGAGGCCAGCCTGGGCAACACAGCAAGACCCTGTCTTAAAATAAAAACTCTATCTTAAAATACAAAATATAAAGCTCAGTGGCTGAATGCCCCTGGGTTCAATCCCCACAAGTACCATAAAATAACAACAGAACGTTGAAAACCGATTTCATTCAGGACTATTGCAATAAGGAGAAAGAGACTCCAGTAAAGAACTAGGCTCAATTTTGAATGCAACCAAGAAAAATGGGGATTTACAGCCAAGGGGTGTGGTGTGTGTGGGAGGAGGAAAGGTCAGTGGACCAAGAACTACCAAGAGGATAGGATGAACTGACCGAACAGGATTCTTATGAAAGGTTGGCCAGGATGATCAGATATCACCTGGGGCATAGTTGGGGATGAGAAATTTCATCAGATATTGAGGATGATCAAATATCTATGGTGGGAGATTATGGCTAAACTGATTCAGCAGGATTCTTACTAAAATAGATCAATGCAAAGATGAACACAGAGGTCCAAAAGTTAATGCCTCATTGGGAAGAGGATTCTAGGAGCCTGGCTTCAATTTGGTCAAGGAGATGTTCTTTGTCCTGCCCCAAACAGGCCCTTTGTATATTCCCTTCCCAGTGCTCTTCCTTGCCTGTGTTAGCAAGGAGGCTTCTCTTACTATTCTTAAATTCCACTGTGACATTTCATTTGGTATCCAACATTGTTGGTAGACCTGGTGCTGGCTAAGCTGGCAGGATTTTCCTTAAGGCCAGTAAAGCTGCTTTGTTTCCTGTTTCATGCTTACAAATAATAAAGCTCTTTTTTTTTTTAGATCTAAATAGAAAGATTTGTCAGGTCTGACAGTTGAGTTCTCTTTTGAAATCTCATTTATGCTGTAAATAGCCAAAGGTAGCATCATATATTATCAAGCCACAGTTTAGGACACTATTCTCATCATGAATGCATATTTGAGCTAAATAATTACAACTTTTTCTTTTTCCTTTCTCATTTTAACTATTCTTTTTTTTTTTTATTCTTTCCTTTCTCTCTCCTGTTGTCCTCTTTTCTTTCTATACTTCAGGATAAGGAGTGGCTCTGATCTAATACTAAGAAGGTTGTTATGGTTGTTTTTTATTATTATTTTATTCCACTTACTGAAGTATAGAGTGGGTTGCTTACAAATTAACTGGCAACAACTCAAAACAACTTTAAGTTTCTTACAAACTATTTCATCCTGTGTTTTTTCTGCTTTGCCACTACTCTTCTACAATATGTCACATATCTTCAACTAATACAAATCCAGATTTATTTTGAGAACTTACAAGTGCTCCTGGAAATAATTGACTTTCTTGAAGAGTTGGAAATGCAGAGTTTTTAACCATAAAAATGAGGGCCCCCCTCCATAACTAGAGCATCTTCACTTTCTCCAAGTTTTAACTGTAGCTCTTTTTGTACAGTGAGCAACTAATGTAATGCGAGCCGCTCCTATTGCATGTGCTGTTATCACAGCAAGTGAATTCTAGTGATTAGAATTGTTGGGTTACATTAAAATTCACGACACATGCCTCTTACCTTACATGGTGCTCATTCTCTGTGTATTTAACTAATGTGCCATTTTGCCATTCACTTTGGCACAGGGAGCCTGATTTTAGAGAATGTGAAACAGAGAACAGCTGGGGAAGAATGAATACCCAGAACCCAGTGCCAGGATTACCATACTGATGCAGATATTCTGAGAAGGCATCTTTTGAAGCAGGTTAAAAGAAAATGCCAAGTGGAGCTGAAGCAGACCTTGCCCTGGCACGTGATGCTGGTCAAGGAGGTACTTGGCTTCCTTCAGCTGCATTCTGCTCTCAGATTGCCAGCTGCTTCTGGCCAGCTGCTTGAGCACAGCTAAAATGGAAGAATATTATTACTATGTATTTTTTATTTGAAAATCTGTTGATAATTTCTGAAGTTTATTTTATCAGCAGTGGCATATAGATGAAAACTAAAAACTTAGAGATCTAAAAGGAAAATAACTTATCCTCCTCCCTCTGCAAAATTATTTTGAAAAGATTGTGCCTTCCCTTTGTGGATAATTTTCAGACAGGGGGTATTTTTTCACTCCTAATTATAATATAGTTAGATGTAATTAAATTTTAATAAATACAATGCAAAGATGAATTTAGATGGGTGTACAGCATAAATTTATAGGTTTTATGGATGTAGAATTTGTAGAAAGAGAAACTAACTACTGAAATTTAAATGCTGTCTGCAGTGGGCCCTCAGGTTAGGAGTTTGATTCAACCTTTCTTCTTTGTTACCAATTCTCCCATTTCATCCTAAACGTGATGTCTAGCAATAGATAATATCACCCCTTTTTATGTTCTTTGGTTATTTTTATTACCGGCAGGGTCTCCTAACTTGTTCTTCTGTGGGCACAAGAGACCGCACACCAAGATCTTCAGAAATTGTCCTGATCCGTCCAGGTGCATGTGAAAGCACAGTTTGGATCATGGATTGCCGGGGTGCCTTCCTGAGCTGTGACTTCCCCTCAGTTTAGTACCTTCTTATGCTCTCTGTACAGCAATGTATGCACTAGGCAGCTCACTATGGAAGCAAGATCCCCTTGAAATCCTTTTAAATTAGATTGATTTTTTTATTACCCTGCAATATTATCCATGAGTTTTTTAATATGGAATAAATTTTCTTTTTTTTTCCAGGATTTCTGTGATCCTTTTTTTTAAAAAAATTATTTATTTATTTTTGCATTACAATTCTTAATACACCATTATACCATAATTTATCATATCTCTGAATATATATAAGGTATGTTGACACCAAATTCACATCTTCATACATGTATTTTATATAATTGGAATAAATATTCTAACCATCAAGTAAAATTGATGCTCCAGGAAGACATTGACGTTTTAGGTTGTTGCTTCCTGATATTCTGGGTACTCTGGTTTGGAGAATCATAGACTTAGTGTGGCTTTGGGGAAAATTTCTTTTTTTCTATTTTTGAAATGGACCTCATAGATACCAAGTACCTTCAGAACATATGATGATAGAATCTGGATAATTAGAAGAGGTAGGAAGATCACAAATTCCAGATTACAAATGGGACCCTATCTCAAAATAAAAAATAAAAAGGGCCAGAGATATTACTCAGGGGTAAGACACTCCTAGGTTCAATCATCACTACTACAGTACCAAAAAAAATAGATACTGTGTGGGCCTTGCATGGTGGTGTGTGCCTGTAATACTAGCCATTGAGGAGGCTGAGGCAGGAAGAGGGAGGCCAGCATGGTTTGTTTATTTATTTATTTATTTATTTATTTATTTATTTTTTAAAAATATCTGGATAATTAGAAGCTTTCTACTCTTAGTGTTAGAACCTGAAAGTCTGGTAGTCTGACTTCTAGATCTGGCTGTTAATTGTGATGTTAGACAAGTTACTTAACATCTTCAGGCCCATTTTCTAATCTGTAAAACAAGGGGATGGATTATGAGTGATACAGCAACATTTTCCAAAGTGTGTTTTGTGAATTATTACTTGCAAAAGATATTCTAAGAGTGTTTGCCAGGGGCTGGTAGGAGGAGGAAATGGGGAACTGTGGTTTACTGGGCGTAGAGTTTCATTTTGCAAGATAAAAAAAGTTCTGGAAATTGATTGCACAACAACATAAATGCATTTAACACTACTAAACTGTCCAGTTAGAAATTATTAAGGTGGTAAATTTTGTATTATGTGGATTTTACCACAATTTTTAAAAAATCTTAAAGGTTCTACCTTTAAACGAACAAATTGTGTCTTACACCCTCCTCCTAGAGAGTTCCAGTATACTCCAAACCTCAGAGACCTCCTCCACTAAAAAATGTTTCAACTTTAACCCAGTATTTCTCAAGTCGTTCCTCCTCAATTAAATTAACATCCATTACTTGGAGTTCCATTTGGGAAGAGGTCATCCTAGATTTTTTCCAGCTTAAACATGTTCTTCAAAGACACCATGTGGGATAGTAGTTATGATGACACACCTGTAATCCCAGTGACTCTGGAGACTGAGGCAGGAAGATCACAATTCCAGACTACAAATGGGACCCTATCTCAAAATAAAAAATAAAAAGGGCCAGAGATTTGACTCAGGAATCAGACACTCCTAGGTTCAATCACCACTATCATAGCACCAAAAAAAAAAATAGATACTATGTGGGCCTTGCATGGAGGTGTGTGCCTGTAATACCAGCAATTGAGGAGGCTGAGGCAGGAAGATGGAGACCAGCATGGATAATTTATTTATTTATTTTAAATTTATTTATTTATTTGTTCTAATTTGTTATACATGACAGCAGAATGCGTTTTGATTCATAGTACACAAATGGAGCACAATTTTTCATTTCTCTGGTTATACACAAAGTAGTCACACCATTAGTGTCTTCATATATGTACCTAGAGTAATGATGTCCATCTCATTCCATCTTCAGCCTGGATAATGTAGAGACACCCTGTCTCAAAATAAAAAATAAGAAGGGCTGGGGATGTAGCTCAGTGGTAAAGTATACCTATGTTTAATCCCCAGTACCAGGGAAAAGAAAAGAAAAAGACATCATGTGGGCCATGCCAGGGTAAGACCTAGAAAACCTGATTGATAAAGATGAGTTCAGGGCTTTTCAACCCTGTTAAGGTCATGGTTTGTTTAGAAAGTAATAATTTTGGGGGGCTGGGATTGTGGCTTGGTGGTAAAGTGCTTGCCTAGCACTTGTGAGGCACTGGGTTCGATTCTCAGCACCACATAAAAATAAATAAATAAAGGTATTAAAAAAAGAAAGTAATAATGTTTTTAGAGCACTCTGGGGGTAAACAGACAAGGTGACTAGGTGCTAGAGGAGCTGGGTAACCCAATAACACACTGGATAATGATCTGATCATCAGATGTTCAGCAAGTTATCACTGGGGAAGCCTCGTGGAAGGCTTATTCTTCAAGAATCATCATTTGGCACCTTTGGCCTGTGAGAAAGGCGTTGGAGGCAGAACATACTAAACTCCATGCTATCTGCTTTTCTTTAGTAACAATTTATTGTCTGCTTTAGGTGAACCAGAAAATCTCCTGATTGTCTGTATGGCTGTGGTTATTGCTGGTCGTTAAACTAACAGAAATCCTGAGTGGCATGACAGTGAGGAAGGAGAGGTTTCCAGGAGGATGATAGTCTTCCAGGGTTTATTTAATGCATGTAGTGATTAATTCAACAGCCTTCTAGTTGTAAAGTGAGGGCATATATACTAATGTCATAAGCAGAATAATTCTCATTTCATGGAGGAAAGTTTTTTCAACTTCACATTTACTAGATTTCTCTAGTTACTATTTGATAGCCGTATGGATTGGGCATGGTCATATTTATATTAGTACATTCTTGAATCAGTGAGTGAGGTCTGCATTTTGCAGACCAAAGTCCTCTTTCTGAAGCCTAATTCTTTTTTTAAAGAAAGAGTGAGAGAGAAGAGAGAGGGGAGAGAATTTTAATATTTATTTTTTAGTATTTGGCGGACACAACATCTTTGTCTGTATGTGGTGCTGAGGATCGAACCCGGGACACACGCATGCCAGGCGAGCGCGCTACCGCTTGAGCCACATCCCCAGCCCTCTGAAGCCTAATTCAACCCTCTCCCTCAGTTGATGTCATTTCATATCTTCTGAATGGCTTACTTAAAGATTCTAGACTAGAATGAAAAGCAAGAAAATAGAGAGAGAGAGAGAGAGAGAGAGAAGATGTGTATCATTGTTGAGTTAGCATTTCTATTCAGCTCAGAAACCAAAATAAAGTTGTCATGATCCATTGGGTAATGGATGTTTGGTTTCAGAAGTGTCAGGTCCTCCCTGAATCCCATTTTGCACTTACTGCCATTTTCCTCTTGAAATAATGGTTATTTTTACCATCATTTGTGCTTTACTGTTTTCTCTAAGAATCCTATTTGAGGGAGTTCAAGTTTTAAAACTAAATGTAAAACTGCATCTTTGCTTAGTGACAGGGGTCCACTGAGAAGTCTTATTGACAACCTATTCTGGGCTTTTGAGCCAGCAGTTTAATTACCACCTATTGAGCTTGTTTGATTTGTCACTTCTTGGGATCTGGCCAGGCAGAGCTAATTCTTTCTACCAGAGTAAGGCTGGTGGGCAGGAACCAGAGTTGGGAAGAGATGGCAGCCACTTTAGCTACTTCGGCTTTAAGTGTAGATGAAGTTATGTGTCAGCTTATTCCAGAGTCCAAAGCGGTGTGCAGTCATGAGATCTAGTAAGGGCACACAGAAACCAGGGCAGAAAGGAGTCTGAAGCAAAGGGCAACATCCAAAAGTCACAGGCTTGCGATTCTCAAGTCCTGGAAGTTGTGCTGCCATTCACCAAGGGGGCATTAAGACTGTGCTCCAGTCGCTCAGATTCTGGGCTTTAAGATTCTGGGCTTTAGTTTCTGCAGAACGAATCTGAAATGAATGTGACAGTAAGCAAGCTACTGGAATGAGACTTGGATGGGTACAGGGGTTGCAGGCAGGACCAGAAGAAATTTAGGAATAGCTGTGCATGGCAGCACACGCCTGTGATCCCAGCAATGAGGGGAGCTGAGTTAGGCGCATCCCAAGTTTATGGCCAGCCTGAGCAATTTAGTGAGAGCCTCTCAAGATAAAAAATAAAAAGGAATAGTAGTGTGGCTCAGTGGTACCACATCCTTGGTTCAGTCCCCAGTACCACCCTAAAAGAAAGAAAGAAAGAAAAAACCCTCAGTAATAAAAACTGGGAGAAATCTATAAGCTGTTGAGCCCTATCTAGGTCTTCACACAGTCCACTACTGTGTAGCATTTTAAATAACAGGATAGATCTGGAAGTGGACAATAGTCCATGATATATTAAGTCAAAATGCAAACTATACTGTATCATACAACCTGTCCTGCTTTGGGGGAATGTATGATCTTAGAGACAGGAACTTTGGGACATGGTAACATAAAACTCCATTCAGATAAAAGATACAAACACCTTATTGTACTTTACAGGAATAGGTATTTTGTTTGCTTTTTGTTTTTATCTATTTATCCTGCAGGAAGGCCCACAGTTATTGAATAATCAATATTGGCAACTGGTATCCTGAAAAGTGCCAGTGCGTGGTTATGGGCACAAAGTCCGGATCCTAGCTGCCTGGGTTTAAATCCTGTTTCTATTGCTGTCTTGTTGTTTGACTTTGGTAAGTCATCTAAGTTTTCTGTGCCTGTTTCCCCAACCGTACAATGGGGACAATGTAGTAATTACTTCGTAGGGTAGTTATGAGGATTCAGTGAGCTAGTATTTGTGAAATATGTAGAGCAGTGCCTGGCCCAGCTCTCTACAAGTATTTGTTAAGCAAATAAACAAAGAAAATATATACTTTCTCAGCTTCCAAGAATCAATCAGGAAGTAACCTCAGATTTTTCATCTCATGGGTGATGTTCTCTTAGGACATTTAGAATTTAGAAAGTATTATTCCAAGAACGGTGGGAAAAGTAGAGTTAAAATTATCATCAGACTATTATTAGATTAAGTTTTTGATCTTAATTCTTTCTGAAATTAAAAAAGAGATACTAGTGACTTTCAATTGGCTGTTCTGTGAATTTATGCTCTAATGATTTAGTAGTAGATGTTGCTACATTTTTTTTTATATACAGTTATCCTAATATCTAGTGTAGGTGGCTGGTCTTTTTCTCCCCATAGATAATGCTTTGACAGAAAACACATCCAAACTGCCCACTCTTTCCCTTCCCTCAAACATACTATTAACGAGTTTAACAAAAGATAGTGCAAATGACACACATCTGTGAATAGCTAGGCCCAGATTGGTACAAAGAAAAGACAAGTAATTTTATAAACTGTGACATCAAATAAGGAGGCAGAATAATAGGATTTTGTTTTAATAAGAAGTTGAGAGATTAAACCACCTAAATCTTTGTAATAGTGTCAGGGAAAGTTTAAGAATCATTAGTCAACAAAATGCACAATGGTGTTTCAGTTAGATCCCCTGCAAGATTAGATTTGATTGGCTTCTCCTTAGACCTTGAACTGTAGTTGGCTGTCATGTTTGTTTACTAGTAAGTAGAGGGACTGTGGTGAATAATGTCCTGTGCAGCTTTTTTGGTACAGGTGCACAGTTCCATAGAAAGATTTAAAATTAGTTAGCATTGCAGCTAAACAATGAGTAGACATCACAATTTAGGTTATTGAAGAATTTAGTACTTTTGAGTACAGTTAATTCCTTCTTTCTAGTTCAATTCCAAGAAACTGAACATTTAAGAATTATCCCCTGGTGATAAAGGTGATTGATACCAATGGTGTACTAATAAGGTCAGAATAATTCATACTCCTTCTTTAGCATTTTTATGAGAAATGAAGATGAAAATAATTACTCTAAAATACTTTGCAAATTTATTAACATATATCCTATTCTTGAAAAGTTATAAATGACTAGTGTTCTTCACATAGTCTGAGTGAATAAGCACCTATACTTCAAAGGTCATAATTTTTTTATTTTATTTATTTTTTTATTGGTTGTTCAAAACATTACAAAGCTCTTGACATATCATATTTCATACATTAGATTCAAGTGGGTTATGAACTCCCATTTTTACTCCAAATACAGATTGCAGAATCACATCGGTTACACATCCACATTTTTACATGATGCCATATTAGTGACTGTTGTATTCTGCTACCTTTCCTATCCCCTACTATCCCCCTTCCCCTCCCCTCCCATCTTCTCTCTCTACCCCATCTACTGTAATTCATTTCTCTGCTTGTTTTTTTTCCCTTTCCCCTCACAACCTCTTATATGTAATTTTGTATAACAATGAGGGTCTCCTTCCATTTCCATGCAATTTCCCTTTTCTCTCCCTTTCCCACCCATCTCATGTCTCTGTTTAATATTAATCTTTTCCTCCTGCTCTTCCTCCCTGCTCTGTTCTTAGTTGCTCTCATTATATCAAAGAAGACATTTGGCATTTGTTTTTTAGGGATTGGCTGGCTTCACTTAGCATAATCTGCTCTAATGCCATTCATTTCCCTGCAAATTCCATGATTTTGTCATTTTTTAGTGCTGCATAATACTCCATTGTGTATAAATGCCACATTTTTTTTTTTTTATCCATTCATCTATTGAAGGGCATCTGGGTTGGTTCCACAATCTAGCTATTGTTAATTGTGGTGCTATGAACATCTATGTGGCAGTATCCCTGTAGTACGCTCTTTTAAGGTCTTCAGGGAATAGTCCAAGAAGGGCATATCAAAAGGTGGTTCCATTCCCAGCTTTCCCAGGAATCTCCATACTGCTTTCCAAATTGGCCGCACCAATTTGCAGTCCCACCAGCAATGTACAAGAGTACCCTTTTCCCCACATCCTCGCCAGCACTTGTTGTTGTTTGACTTCATAATGGCTGCCAATCTTACTGGAGTGAGATGGTATCTTAGGGTGGTTTTGATTTGCATTTCTCTGACTGCTTTAGATGGTGAGCATTTTTTTCTTGTACTTGATTGATTGTATGTCCTCCTCTGAGAAGTGTCTGTTCAGGTCTTTGGCCCATTTGTTGATGGGTTATTTGTTTGCTTATTTATTTATTTATTTATTTATTTTTCCTTTTTTTATTAGTTGTTCAAAACATTAAAAAGCTCTTGACATATCATATTTCATACATTTGATTCAAACGGATTATGAACTTCCATTTTTACCCCATATACATATTGCAGATTCACATTGGTTACACATCCACTTTTTTACATACTGCCATACCAGTGTATGTTGTATTCTGCTGTCTTTCCTATCTTCTACTATCCCCCCTCCCCTCCCCTACCTCCCCTCCACTCCCATCTTCTCTCTCTAACCCAACTACTGTAATTCATTTCTCTCTCTTGGTTTTTTTCCCCTTTCCCCTCACTTCCTCTTATATGTAATTTTGTATAACAATGAGGGTCTCCTTCCTTTACCATGCAATTTCCCTTCTCTCTCTCTTTCCCTCGCCCCTCTCGTCCCTGTTTAATGGTGATCTTCTTCTCATGCTTTTCCTCCCTATTCTGTTCTTAGTTGCTCTCCTTATATCAAAGATGACATTTGCCATTTGCTTTCACTTCAGATAGAGCTCTAATATCCAGAGTATACAAAGAACTCAAAAAATTAAACAATAAGACAACAAATAACCCATTTGTTGATTGGGTTATTTGTTATCTTATTGTTTAATTTTTTGAGTTCTTTGTATACTCTGAATATTAGGGCTCTATCTGAAGTGTGGGGAGTAAAAATTTGTTCCCAGGATGTAGGCTCCCTATTTACCTCTCTTATTGTTTCTCTTGCTGAGAAAAAAACTTTTTACTTTGAGTAAGCCCCATTTGTTGATTCTAGTTATTAACTCTTGTGCTATGGGCGTCCTATTAAGGAATTTGGAGCCGGACCCAACAATATGTAGATCAGAGCCAACTTTTTCTTCTATCAGGCGCAGAGTCTCTGATTTGATATCAAGCTCTTTGATCCATTTTGAGTTAACTTTTGTGCATGGCGAGAGAAAGGAATTCAGTTTCATTTTGTTGCATATGGATTTCCAGTTTTCCCAGCACTATTTGTTGAAGATGCTATCCTTCCTCCATTGCATGCTTTTAGCCCCTTTATTAAATATAAGAAAGTTGTAATTTTGTGGATTGGTCTCTGTGTCCACTATTCTCTACCATTGGTCCACCCGCCTGTTTTGGTACCAGTACCATGCTGTTTTTGTTACTATTGCTCTGTAGTATAGTTCAAAATCTGGTATTGCTATACCGCCTGACTCACACTTCCTGCTTAGAATTGCTTTTGCTATTCTGGGTCTTTTGTTTTTCCATATGAATTTCATAATTGCTTTATCTATTTCTATAAGAAATGTCCTTGGGATTTTGATTGGCATTGCATTAAACCTATAGAGAACTTTTGGTAATATTGCCATTTTGATGATGTTAGTTCTGCCTATCCATGAACAGGGTATATTTTTCCATCTTCTAAGGTCTTCTTCTATTTCTCTCTTTAGGGTTCTGTAGTTTTTATTGTATAAATCTTTCACCTCTTTTGTTAGGTTGATTCCCAAGTATTTTATTTTCTTTGAGGATATTGTGAATGGTGTGGTTGTCCTCATTTCCATTTCAGAAGTTTTGTTGCTGATATACAGGAATGCTTTTGATTTATGTGTGTTGATTTTACATCCTGCCACTTTGCTGAATTCATTTATTAATTCTAGTAGTTTCTTTGTAGACCCTTTTGGGTCCGTTAGATATAGTATCATATCATCCACAAATAGTGATAATTTAAATTCTTATTTTCCTATTTTTATGCCTTTAATTTCTTTTGTCTGTCTAACTGCTCTGGCTAGTATTTCAAGAACTAAATTGAATAGAAATGGTGAGAGAGGGCATCCCTATCTTGTTCCAGATTTTAGAGGGAATGCCTTCAATTTTTCTCCATTCAGAATGATGCTAGCCTGAGGCTTAGCATATATAGCTTTTACAATGTTGAGGTAAGTTCTTGTTATCCCTAGTTTTTCTAGTGTTTTGAACATAAAGAGATGTATTTTGTGGAATGCTTTTTCTGCATCTATCGAGATAATCATGTGGTTCTTATCGTTAAGTCTATTGATGTGGTGAATAACATTTATTGATTTCCATATATTGAACCAGCCTTGCATCCCAGAGATGAATCCTACTTGATCATGGTGCACAATTTTTTTGATATGCTTTTGTATTCGATTTGACAGGATTTTATTGAGGATTTTTGCATCTAAGTTCATTAGAGATATTGGTCTGTAGTTTTCTTTCTTTGAAGTGTCTTTGTCTGGTTTCGGGATCAGGGTGATGTTGGCCTCACAGAATGAATTTGGAAGATCTCCTTCTTTTTCTATTTCTTGAAATAACTTGAAAAGTATTGGTATTAATTCTTCTTTGAAGGTTTTGTAAAACTCTGCTATATATAAATCTGGTCCAGGGCTTTTCTTGGTTGGTAGTCTATTGATGGCTTCTTCTATTTCATCCTTTGTTATTGGTCTGCTTAAATTGTGTGTATCTTCCTGACTTAATCTGGGCAAATCATATAACTTAAGAAATTTATCAATATCCTCACTATCTTCTATTTTATTGGAACATAGGGTTTCAAAATAATTTCTAATTATCTTCTGTATTTCTGTAGTGTCTGTTGTGATATTGCCTTTTTCATCCCGTATGTTAGTAATTTGAATTCTCTCTCTTCTTCTCTTCGTTATCATGGCTAAGGGTCTGTCGATCCTATTTATTTTTTCAAAGAACCAACTTTTAGTTTTATCAGTTTTTTCAATGGTTTTTTTTTTTGTTTCAATTTTGTTGATTTCTGCTCTGATTTTAATTATTTCTTGCCTTCTGCTGCATTTGCTGTTGTTTTTCTCTCCCTTTTCTAGGGTTTTGAGATGAAGTGTGAGTTCATTTATTTGTTGGTTTTTTTCTTTTTTTGAGGAATGAACTCCAGGAAATGAATTTCTCTCTTAATACTGCTTTCATTGTGCCCCATAGATTCCGATATGTTGTGTCTGTATTTTCATTTATCTCTAAGAATTTTTTGATTTCCTCCTTTATGTCTTCTGTAACCCATTGATCATTCAGTAACATATTGTTCATTTTCCAGGTGATGAAGGATTTTTTCTTCCTTCTTTTATCATTGATTTCCAGTTTCATTCCATTATGATCAGATAAGATGCATGGTATTATCTGCACACCTTTATATTTACTAAGAGTTGCCCTATGGCATAATATATGGTCTATCTTTGAGAAGGATCCATGCGCTGCTGAGAAGAACGTGTATCCACTTGATGATGGTTGGTATATTCTATATATGTCGGTTAAGTCTAGGTTATTGATTGTGTTATTGAGTTCTATAGTTTCTTTATTCAGCTTTTGTCTGGTGGATCTGTCCAATGGAGAGAGCGGTGTGTTGAAGTCACCCATAATTATTGTGTGTGGTCTATTTGACTCTTGAACTTGAGGAGAGTTTGTTTTATGAACATTGCAGCACCATTGTTTGGTGCATACATGTTGATAATTGTTATGTCTTGTTGGTGGATGGTTCCTTTTAACAGTATATAGTGTCCTTCTTTATCCCTTTTGATTAACTTAGGTTTGAAGTTGATTTTATTCGATATGAGTATGGCCACTCCTGCTTGCTTCCGAGGACCATGTGAGTGGTGTGATTTTTCCCAACCTTTCACTTTCAACCTGTGTATGTCTTTTCTTATCATATGAGTCTCCTGAAGGCAGCATATTGTTGGATTTGTTTTTTTAATCCAGGTTACTAGCCTTTGTCTCTTGATTGGTGAATTTAATCCATTAACGTTTAAGGTTACTATTGATATATTGTTTGTACTTAGAGTCATGCTTATTTATTTATTTATTTTAATATGGCTCGTTTTTTCCTTTTTGGTTATTTTTTTTTCTTCCCTTTAGTGAGTTACCTCCCACTGTTAGTTTTCGGTGCTGTTTTTTAATTCCTCTTCTTGTAGTGTTTTGCTCAAAATGCCTTGCAGTCCTGGTTTTCCAGCTGCGAATTCTTTTAACTTGTTTATTGTGAAATATTTAAATTTCATTGTCAAATCTGAAGCTTAATTTTGGTGGATACAGTATTCTTGGTTGGAATCCATTATTTTTCAGCGTTTGAAATACATTGTTCCAGGATCTTCTTGCTTTCAATGTCTGTGATGAAAAATCAGCCGTTAACCTAATTGGTTTACCCCTGAATGTAATCTGACTTCTTTCTCTTGTAGCTTTTAATATTCTCTCCTTGTTCTGTATGTTGTATATCTTCATAATTATGTGTCTTGGAGTTGGTCTATTATGGTTTTGTATGTTTGGTGTCCTATAGGCTTCCAGAATTTGGCAATCCATTCCATCTTTCATCTCTGGGAAGTTTTCTAGGATTATTTCATTCAATAGATTGTTCATTCCTTTGGTTTGAACCTCTGTTCCTTCTTCTATCCCGATGACTCTCAAGTTTGTTTTTTTTATGACATCCCATATCTCTTGGATAGATTGCTGATGATTTCTTAGCATCCTTTCTGTGTTGAGTATATTCTTTTTAAGTTGATAAACTTTGTCTTGATTATCTGATGTTCTGACTTCTATTTGATCTAGTCTATTTGTAATATTCTCGTTTGAGTTTTTAATTTGGTTTATGGTTTCCTGCATTTCTAGGATTACTGTTTGATTTTTTTTTTTTAATCTCTATCTCCTGGTAGAGCTCGTTCTTTGCCATTTGAATTTGCCTAGGTAATTCATTTTCAAAGTATACTTTTATTGTTTGGACTTGCTGTCTAATGTCTTCTCTAAGATTCTGTTCCATCTGAGTTAGGTATGCCTTGAGTTCTTTCTCTGTCCATTTTTCTGATGCCTCTAGGTTCTCCTGTGTATTTAAGTTGTCCTGCATTGTTTGTAATCCTTTTTTCCCTTGTTTTTTTCATGGTGCTCAAGTTACTTTCCAACTCTGTTTGACTGCTGTGTGTCTGTTTTCTCCTTTAAATTTGTTTTGGTTTTTATAGTTCCAATGTCTCTCCTTTGTGTTGGGAGACAATGTTTAGAGATGTTGGATTTAATTGTGATTTAAAGTAAATTCATTAGTTTCATTAAAAGGCCTACAGAATTTGATGGCATGTATAGAATTGAGGTTTGAACTTAGGATTTTATGTTGAGGTCGGGCGATTTGATGGTATGGAGGTTAGTATATGTTAGCTTCTTTGGGGGGTTGCTCAAATGCAGGCGGATATTAACAAGAGAATAGATAGGAGTACTTGGGGGTAATTAAGGGCTTAGGCGGACTATGGACTGATTCGTAGTATTCATCTATTTGCATTTAGTAAGTTGTACGTAATCTGGGTGGTCATGCTTAAGAGGAAAGATGGGGAAAAGTTAAGGAAGCAAACCAAGAATGAGAGAAGGAGAGAAGAAAGAAAGAGAAAAGAATAGAAAAGAAATAGAAATGATAATTTAAAAAAGTAATAATAAAATGCAGTAAAATAAAAATTACCTTTAAAAATAATAGTATAATTATAGAAAAGAAAAAAATTAAAGTTAAGAAATTTTAAAAAAAGTTAAAAATTAAAAAAAAAAAAAAGAAAAAAGGGACACTGTTAGGCTTCTATTTTCTTCGCTTCCAGTAGGTGGTGCTGTGCCTTCCGGGCCAAGATTTTGTCCTCCGGCTGTAGGAAACAATCTGTGTGAGGCCGCTCCCTCCTACCCACCCCTGCCCCCGGTGTCTCTCAAAACCTGTTAGCTTAGGTTTATTCCTGTTTTCTAGTCCCCTGGCTTTTCCTGTCAGCCAGGCCTTTCCCAGTGTGATAACTCTCAGTAGTTCCAGCTACACTCTGTGCCTGCAGTTTCCTGGACTTGGAGCGCGGCTTTTGGGAACCGGCACCTTATTGTTTTGATTCCCTCCGCTAGCCCCTCCTCCGAGAGCTGGTGAGACAGGTTTCGCTTTCATCGCTGGTGGGAGGGGGGAGTTGGAGGTCAGGTGCCTTTACCTTTCCCCATGCCTCTATACATGCTCACTCTGTTAATCACGCCCCCGGAAAGCCGGGGAGAGATTTTATGTGATTTCCCCGCTGTATGGTAGATGGTCTAAATGACACACACCTGTTCTATTGCTGAATGAGCTACAATCTGTCAAAAACTGGTGATGGTGACATCAGCTCTCCAAGATAGTGGCCGCTGGCTTCCTCGGGCTGACCGGTGTGGAGGACAGAACTGGACCTCTTCCTTCTCACATCTCAAACCCAGAACTCAGCCCGGAGCACAGTGAGGGCACAGCCGGCAGGAGCCCACAGAATCTGCAGCACCGTCTCTCTGCGCTGCTAGCTCGCTGTTTCTAGGGTCGCCGTTTCCCAGTGCTACACCGTCTCTAGAAGCCGGGTGGGCCGCTGAATAAACAGCTTGAATCTCCGGGTGGACAGATCACTCGCGGTTGAGCCCCAGTATCCAATCCTCAGGTGATGGAAATCCTTCCTCTAGGTTTTGGTGCACCCCAATTTTGCTGGAAATTCCTAACAAGATAGCTTTTGGCCGTTCTAACTCGTCATTCACCCGTGCAGTGATGGGGTACACGGGGGTGATGCACTCTATTCGCCACCATCTTCCCCTTCTAATTTTTTTATTTTGATGATATGTTTTACATCTATTGAACTCAATCATGCAGACAATTTTAGTTTGTTCAGTGATAGAAGTCATACCTACAGATATAAAGGGGTGGAGGTGGATGGAGATGGAGCGGAAAGGAAACTTGATCATTAGGGGTTACACAGTACTTTGCTCCCAAATTAATCCAGTTAGATTCTCAGGCTGGACTAACTGGAAGACTACAAAGTTCAGTCTTTGTCTGCAGCCCATTGTTTCCCCTGAAGTCCACTCCCTTGGCCTGCTGAGAGAAGCCAGGGGTGGGGTTATTTCTGTACTGTCCTCCACTCTGTGCTTTCTCTTGTTCCCAGGAGAGAGCCTGTCCCTTGGCTGAAGGCTGAGCCAATATGAACAAAGCTAGAGAAGGGCACCTCCCTGCCCTGGAGTTTTCTGGAGCAGTTGCTCCATGAATTGCAAAGGATTCTTATGATTAACTATTTCTCCTAATGTTCCTTAGGAGTAATGAGAGAATTTAGAAAGTACCTTTTTAAAAATAGATTGTCAAACAAAGATAGAGAAAATATCTTGATAAATCCATGGCAAAACTGTAAGTAGATTTTTTTCATTCCCATGTTGTCAATTTAGGGTTTGATAATTATTCAGAGTTTAGCTAATCTAGTAAGAGTGTGTGTGTGTGTGTGTGTGTGTGTGTATCTGTGTATATATTCCAAAATATGGAATTCTGAATGATTTATAAATATTGCCTCACTATTTTCTATAAAATCCTTTAGAGAAAGAAGTATCAAATATACATCTATTTTGAGATCTGGCGAGCCCACAAATCTATTCAAGATCCTAAAAATCTATCTCAGACCAGAGGAGTCAGACTAGGAATTCTGCAACTCTTTTATACTGTTGTAAACATTGTGCTTAAAGTATTGTAATGTAAACTATAATAACTCCAGGTGAGATTCTCATGGCATTTCATCATTTAGATAATATGCAGTAGTAATAATAATTATTAAATAATAATTAAATAAATTAAATAAATATAAATGATAATTATTAAGTAATAATTATTATAGGCAGCATGTGGTTTTGCCTTATTTTCAGCAAATTAGAAAACAAAATGTAAGTTATCAAACTTTAGATTTTATAATTCAGAGTATGGGACATTCAAACCATTGTAGGTTTGAGTTCTTTTATGAAAATTTCTAAAGTAGGCTGAGGTTGTGGCTCAGAGCGCTTGCCTAGCATTTGTGAGGCACTGGGTTCAGTTCTCATCACTGCATACAAACAAATGAATAAAATAAAGGCCCATCAATGTCTAAAAAATTTTTTAAAAAGATTTCTAAGGTATTGATTTCTAATAGTGAGATTAGCCTTTTAGGATATGAGTTGTAAAAGTGTAGATTTTTAACTTTAATCCTGTACTAATTTGTCACTAGAGGTTTGGTCATTTGTCTTAGAGCTGAAAAGGACCTAACAGTATAGATCCCTCAGTTTATAATTGGGAGAAAAATTGACCCAGACCTAGAAAAATGTGGGTTCAAGCAAGAGCATGAATGATGCCTAGAAATGTTCTAGGAATCAGTGTATCTATAAGGAATTGAACCATAAAGTGAAGAATTCTTAGCTATAGCCAGTTGCAGTGTTAATTTAATAGTGTTATACAACACTGACACAGAGTCCAGTGCATAGTTTGTAGCTCTTTGATGTTGAGAAGATGCTGCAGGGCATTTCAGTGGCTTAAAAATAGAATAGAAAAAGTTAAGAATTTCAACACAATAATCATGGATTTACAACCTTAGTTTTAGGGAATATTCCTGATTTATCTAAATTAACACATCTTGTTAATTAATCCAGCCATCTGGTGTCACAAATTAAATGTATTTATTGGGTTATCATATAAATATTGTGAAAGTAAGTTACCATGCCACTTTCATTCTTTCTAATGCAAACATTATGCAGTTATCAATTTGTTACTATGCCATAGCTTAATGCTGCTTAAAATGTAGGGTGAGGGTTAGAAATTAATGCTCAGCAGGAGCTGAATGGCAGCTACATGGTACCAAGATCGATGCTCTCCATCAGCTTCAGTTCTACTGTTATAAAGCTTGAAAGAGAATAGAATAAAGGGTCGTGTTTGCATGAATGTCTTTATGGGCAATGAAGTTTGAATTAGTATATGCAAAACATTTCAAGACAATCAGTGTCCACTCTCCTAGTGAATTGTTTAGGGTGAATTCTCTCTTACTGTTTCGTTTGCCTTGTAATCAGCTGTAATACAGAAATTAAGACATGATGCCAGCCCACTGCAACAATGAAGGATGATGATAGTGCTTGGGATGGTTATGCTGTTCCTTGCATCCTGCCATATAAATTACAGTTGCTGGCTTCCTGAGTGACTTTTCTTCTCTGGCTTGAGAACAGCTTTTATGTTTTTTAATAAATCTCTGTTTTATTCATATATATTCACAAATGCATTAAATAAATAATTTCATACAAGATTTTGTGATTATAGCATTGCAAACATTAAAATTGCTCAGTGTTTATGTACCATTTTTCTAAAAGTAAATTCAGATACACACACACATGATATATATATAATGTTTCTCTCTTTAGTTTCCTTAGGTAAACTTCTTAAGACAGAAGGGTTTTCAGCATGATTCACTGTAGCCAAACTATGGAACCAGCCTAGGTGTCCATCTATGGATGAATGGATAAAGAAAATGTGGTGTATATACACAATGAAATTTTATTCAGGCATAAAGAATGGAATTATGCTATTTGCAGGAAAATGGATGAATCTTAAGAACATTATGTTAAGTGAAATAAGTGAAACTCTGAAGGTCAAGGATTATATGTTTTCTCTCATGTGGAAGTTAGAAAGGAAAAAGGAAAACAAAGGTAGCGATAGGGAATCTCAAGAAAATCAGTGGAGTAGAGGAAAGAAACAGGAGGAGAGAGGAAGGGAAGGAGAAGGGAAATACTGGGAATTATATTAGCTGAATTATATTGTTTCATCGTATGCATGTATAATGTGTAACAACAAATCCTACCAGTATGTACAACTATAATGCCCAATAAATGATATGGAAAAAGAGATAGGAAATTGTTTTTTTGTTGGTATTATTCTACCAACTTTTTAGAAAATATCTTGTGTTACACTTAAATGAATTGAAATATTTTATTTATTGTAAAAATTTTAATTTTTTCTTTTTGTTTTCTTTTTCTTATTTATTTATTTTTGAAATCTTTTAAACAAGTTCTCTAAATTCCTGCTTTAGAAAATGATTTGTTAAGCTGGGCTGGTGGTACAGGCTTATAATCACTAACTACTGGAACAGCAGAAGCATGAAGATTACAAGTTTGAGGGTAGCCTGGGCAATTTAGTGAGACTAAAGAAAAAGGAAAAAACAAACAAACAAAAAAGGAGAATATGACTTATTTATTGAAGTAAAAAAATAGCATGCAACTGTTATTAAGTAAAAATAAGTAAATAATATGTGCATGCAAAAAATTGAGACTAAAGAATGTAAAAAATTATAAAATGTAATCCTGTTCTTCAAAGATAAATACTTTCTAGTTTCTAGTTTTATTTTATGCTTTTAAAATCATTTCTCCCCTAATTAAAAATAGTATCACTGTTGGGTGTGGTGGTGCATTCTTATACTCTTAGTAACTTGGAAGGCTGAGGCAGGAGGATTGCAAATTTGAGGCCAACCTCTGCAACTAGGCAAGACCTAATCCCCAGGACCAAACCAAACCAAACCAAACCAAAAAAACTACTACCACATGTAGTAGAAAATTTAAGGTTCAAAATTAAATAAAATAAAAATCACTTTTTATTACTGAAATGCTTAATATATATATATATATATATATATATATATATACACATATATATACATATATATATATAATGTATGTGTATATATATATGTATGCATGTGTGTATATAATATATATGTGTGTGTGTGTGTATTTATATCTATCTATCTATCTATCTATATATCATTATGCATTCTTTCTGTGCTATGCTGCAGAAACTGTTTATATACCAAGTACAGATAGTTATGTAGTTTTTAAGTTAAAATTAGGTGATCATTTTCTTATGCGATTTGCAATTTGATTTTGACTGGCTGCATATTATTCTATTATATATAGCTATGTAATATTTAACTACTTTCCTTTTTAGATATGTAAATTTTTGTGTTTTTTTTGCTATTACAAATAATATATTTATAGATATATTTTGCTAAATGTCTTGGAAGATAAAAAGTTGTACATGTCCATATTATCTACTTAGGATTAATTCCTAGATGTGCAGTGATTTTTAAACAACAGTGAAAATGTGCTCAGTT
Organism: Callospermophilus lateralis; assembly: GCF_048772815.1. Lineage (NCBI taxonomy): Eukaryota > Metazoa > Chordata > Mammalia > Rodentia > Sciuridae > Callospermophilus > Callospermophilus lateralis. Next base: position 43,101,473 of record NC_135305.1, read on the forward strand.
TTTATGTACATAATTGTGGGATTGATAAGAAGATGAACAGGATTTCATCAGATTTTTAGGATGACTTTAGCAAGCAAAATCAGAAATTCCAAATTCAGCATTTTACTTTAAATAGATAACATCTTAGCCTTACACACTCTGGTTTTAAGTGTTCGAATACTGTAAAATACATCACCATATTTACAGGGAGGAAGCCTGTTGCGCATATTTTAATACCACTCTTGCTTATGTCATTAATATCCATTGTTTGAAGTATGCATGGTACACCAAAATGCAAATCCATAGTGAAAAACGTATGCCAGGAGTGGTGGTACATGCCTCTAATCCCAATGAATCAGGAGATTGAGTCAGGGGGATCCCCAATTCAAGGCCAACCTCAGCAGCTTAGCAAGATGCTGTCTCAAAAAAATTTAAAAAAGGACTGAGGATGGAGCTCAGTGGTAGAGTGTCTCTGGGTTCAATCCCAAGTACCAAACAAATAAACAGACCCCCGCCCCCTGCCCACTCCCCCTCCCAAGAAAACCAGTCAAGTCCACGTTTATGGATTGTATGATGACATCCAAGGATATCTCAAATTTCTTTATTGTTTTTAGCACACCTCACTCTAGGAAGAGAAAGTAAATTAGTTGTTTTGTTTCAAAATAATAGCCAAAATTGATCATAATTTGAAAAATGTAAGTTACTATCTCAAGTGTAGATTAAAGCAATAATTGCATGATCAGAATAAAATAACAGCTGCTATTTAGTGAGCCCATATAAGGTGCCATTCTTATTAATTCTCATTAAGTCCAGGATAATAATCTGTACATGGCATATCTGAGTGTTGCAATTTAGCATTTGTTTATTTATTTAGCAGTGTTGGGGATTAAACGCGGGACCTTATATGCACGCCAGGCAAGTGCAGTACCACCAAGCCACATCCCTAGCCCAAGAGTGTTTCAATTTTAATGAATTGTGGAAATATTTGGACATCTCTCTACAATTTATTAAACATTTCAGTATATTAATAATTTCCTTTAGACTTTCATATTTTTATATAAATTACTTTAAATGTGATTTGGCACAGAGCTGTGGTGGAGGTTTGAATCAGTTCCTTCATCTTCTTGCTACTTACTATACCTTATCTGAGACCTAAAGTCTTTTATAATATAGATAACCCTTCAGCACTCTATAATTTGAAGTAGTTTTTGTTTAGCTTGATTTTATTTTTTAATTTATGATTTGACATGCTGAAAAAAATGAATCTGGATGTAATAGCAGTGACAATACAGCAATATGACCACAAGGTAGAGTTTCATTTCTAGGTAGTTCTGTTTGTCCAAAGGATTGGTATTCTCTACAATGATGTTTGTAGCTGGATAACTAAAATTAATTTTGAAATATTTTCAGACTTGGTATATCAGAAATCCACTGGAGAAACAAAACCTGTAGAATATTTCCATATCTATATCTGTATCTCTGTCTCCTTTCTTTCAGCCTGTCAAAGCATAAAAAACCATAAATTACAAAATAAAATATATAATAATATATATCTTCACACACACATATTGGGGGGAGAGAGAGAGAGGAGTTGACTTACATGATTGCGGGGGCTGGCTATACAAGTCTGAAATGGGGAAGGCGGGCCATCAGAAGGACAGGATAGAACTCTTGGGCACAAGGTGAAACTTATGGGCAGGTGAAATCTCTGTCAGGCTCCCCCAGAGTGTCTAGGACAGTTTTAAAGTCAATTGATTGTGTACTTTAAGCACATCTACAGAATACCTTCACACAATACTTACTATTGATTAAATTAACAGGACTGTAGCCTAGACAAGTTGACACACAAACTTAACATCACAGTTAATGTCTGAGTCATTTCACAAGTCATATAATAATAACAGCATCATTAATATAAAATCATAGTTTGTGACAAAACCCAGAAATACCCAATTTGATAACGCTGCTGGTGTCTAGTTTGGGCCATATAAAATATTTTTATGTTACCAAAAATAAAGTCTTCCTTTGAAATACTAATATTTATCAGAGTTGAGAGTATTGAAAAGAAAATGTATCAGGCTGCCACTCCAAATTTAAAATTTTTTGAAGAATGGCAGCATCATTGGAATACAGATGTATACCCAGCAGGGTTGAAGGCAGACAAATGGTTATTTAACTCTGCTTTCAAAATGGGACTCATAACACCCCATATGAGTGCACACTTATTTTCCCAATGTTAAGAGGTTCCTTATTAGAAAATAGTAGAGATGCACTGCTATTATTTAATGTAAACCAGGGGTAAGCAAACTCTCTCTAAAGGACCAGATGGTAAACATCTTTAGCTTTTGCATGCCATACAGTTACTGTCACAACTATTTAATTCTGCTGTTTTAGCATGAATGAAACCATAGAATCACATAAACTAAGGAGCATAGCTATGTTTATAAAACTTTATTTACTAACACAGGCAGCAGACTGGATTTTGCCTGTAAGTTGGAATTTACTGATCCCTGAAGATGAATCTGGCATGTTGTGATCCGCCTCAGTCTCTGAAGCTTCTGAGAATACAACAGGCAAGCACAGCTGGGCTCAGTGATTTGAGTGATCTAAATTTCACTATCCTTATCTGTAAAAATGGGCATGAAATACCATTTATAAAGTTTTGAAAATTAACAAAGACAATGAATATAAAGCATTTAACACATTGGTGGTTATTTTGTGAAGTTTCCATGAATATTTACTGTCACTTTTTATTATTATTGTTTATGGGAGGAAATCAAGTTTCAGTGCCATTGTAAATTATTAGCCATTTAAAAATTGCAGATATAAAAGTTTTTGTAATTTTCAGAAACCGTGGTATGTCATTTTCTGATTTGGTGGGAATAAAAATATATCTTGTGTTTTTACTTTATCAAAAGTGATAGGAGCAAATTAATTTTTGGTCATCATTCCCCCACTCCGCCTATATTCTGGTTTTCTAATAGTAGGTTCCAATTCTCTTTCATTTGGGTGTGTCCATCTGTGTAATGCATATGTCATTCATGATGATGGTTTCCTAAGATAGTCAGAAAATAACAGGCAGGTACATACTAATTCTGTGCAAGAAAAAGAATAAAGGGAGGGCGTTCTATAATGGGGGGATGTCAAATCATTCGTGCTTTGTGATAGGAGAAAAACAGGTTATTTCATACTTAAAACAGGTAGATTTTATGTTAAAAATATTCTCTTTCCCAGTGATTCACAAGTGTTTTTTTTCCCTGATATTTCTTTTCTGCAGCTAGGGCCCTGTTTTCTTTTCTCTGCAGCTGTTGGTGTGTCTCATGTTACATTTTTCTTGTTTCCAAATCTGGTTTGCCTGTGAGGAAGTCTGAGAAATATCTCATTTTAATGGTGTCTATGTTCTGTGCCTGTCTGATTTTCACTTTTCAGAAGGCATTTAAACAAGTAGTCATGCCACCTCATGTAATGACATGCCTCTCCTGTCCTCCCTGGTTTGCACATGTGTGAGCACTATTTGTTAGACAGTTGCTGAGAGCACTGCAGAACTCCGTGTATTTTGTCTTGTTTTTCAGCACATCATTAGATACTTACTGCCCCTTCCACTTTTTGCATTAAGACAGCTAGAAGGCAGAAAGGAACATTGCAACACATTTTATTTCTAGCAAATTGAACCTAGTGGTTTTCTTCGAGTAATGTTCTCCTCCCTGTTTTATATAGAATGTTCTGTTCAAATTCTGAAAATAAAACTCAGGAAGAAAATGAAAAGACAACCTAGGGAAAAATTACACCAACTCTGACTCATAAGAGGTTAACATACTTACCAAGGAAAATATTTTCATAAATCAGTGACATTCCAATAGAAAAAATAGGCAAATAAATCATGAATCAGTAGTTCTCTAGAGAGCAAAAACCAGGGAAAGTAAATATGAAAAATTTTAGTCTAGTAATTAAAGAAATACCTTCCCTTCTTCCCATCTTGTCTTCTCTCACTCCCTCCCTTCTCTCTTTTTTCCTACTTTGGGTCAATAATTTCTCATTTTGAGGAAGCTGGCACTCTCAAACACTGCTGGAATAGACAGTGGCACAACTGTTCTGATGATATGAATTGAGACTTTAAAATGCTTGTAGCCACTGACCCATTGATATAATTTCTAAGAATCCAATTGAAGAAAATAATTTGAGATGTCATGAAAGCATTAAATACAAGGTTGGTCACTGTCATTTATAATAGCATTGGAAAAATCCAAAAAGTTAGAAACAACCTAAATTTCCAATAACAGAAGTGGTTACATAAATTACATAAAATCTTCAAGAGGGAATATTATTGTTAAAAATCTTGCTTTACGAGTATATTAAATGTGGCATTAGAACGTGTTCACATGATAATTTTAAATAAAGAAGAATGAGTGGTGTTTAACAAAGAATCAGAGAAAGGAACCAGAGCTTACAACGTCTGCATTAAGTCCTGATAAATAGTTCTGCCTGTCCATGTGCAGGCCTGGATTTTATCTTGACACATAGTAAGATAAGTGAATAACAGAATAGAAATGAACATCAGAATGTGTAGACATCATCTTTCATTACTAAATGAATGATAGCCCGGAGGGAGAGTCACAGTCATCTGCTTGAGGTTTGTGTGGTAATAACATGGCCCAGTAATCAGCCTCTAAACCTGCCCCCTTCTCAGGAGGAAGTCATTGCAAGGACTGCATGCCCCCAGACTGAAGCTGTGGTTTGGGACAGCCCCTTGTTTTCAGACCCCAGGGGGTTCTCTGAACCCAGGCACAGAGCCTGGCCTTAAAGTACCGGATTGTCATTTCGAAAGAGGTATTGAACATTGGGAATCTCCAACAGCAAATCTGAAACTTGGGCATTTTTGTTTTCTCTCTTCAAATACACTCAAAAGAAAGACTTGTCTAGGGGAAAAAAGAAAAAGTACAGGCTTTGGGGCTAGGCAGAACTATGTTCAAATCAAGTTTCCATCCTTTCAGCAACTTAATGAGTCCCCCTAAGCAACTTAACAAGACCCTGTCTCAACATACAAAATAAAACTGTCGTGTGACTTTTAGCTTAATGTGCTTTCATTTCATTCTTGTAAGTGTAGGTAATCATGATAAATTTACAGGGCTGTATTGGAGATCAAATGATAAAGAATATATTTCAAACATGTAAAATTGGATCTGACACATAATGGAACTCTGTAGATGCTCAGTGAATATTAGTCATGTCTTGTCTCACAGTGTATGCTTTGTTTATCTGAATTATATTGAAGGTGGCTTTTTTTTGCAAATCACTTACATGATTTGTAAGTAAGTAATCATGTTATATATTTCTTGGCACTTTAATCTCTGTATCTATTAGATTTCATGATTTTATAGTAGCAACTTTTTTTTTTTTTGGTACCAGGATTAAACCGAAAGGTTCTTAACCACTGAGCCATATTCCTAGCCCTTTTTATTTTTTTATTTTGAGATAGGGTCTTGCTAAGTTGCTTAGGGGCCTCTCTAAATAACTTTGAACTTGTGATCCTCCTATCTCAGCCTCCTAAGCCATTTGTACTAACAATCATATCTAAGAAAAATTTAGCCTATATAGATCATCAGTAGTAGTGCCGTGTGTGATGGTTTTTCTTTTTTTGGTGGAAATGCAGTGGGAAAGAATAATTTTTAAACATTTTTCTGTATTTAAATGGTTTTTGGGAAATGACCTTGAAAAGCAATCCTGTTTCCCTATTAAATATTTGAAAATTTTTAATTGAGTTATTTATAAATATGAAATTGACACATAAAATTATACATATCTGTGAGGTATTGTGCAATATTTTGATACTTGTGCATGTTGCATGGTGTTCAAATCAGGTTAAGCTTAGCTATTTCCTCAAATATCTATTTTTTCTTTATGGTGAAAACATTGAATATTCTTTTTAAAAATATATAGTACATTATCATTATATGTAGTCACCATGCTGTGCAATAGCACACCAGAGCTTATTTCTCCTGTCACTTAGGATTCATTGACCATCCTTTATCCTTTCCTCTCCCCTCCTTCTCTCCATATCCTTTGGTAACCACCATTCTACTCTGAAATTTTATGATATCTACTTTTTAGATTTCACATGTAAGTGAGGTAGTGTGGGATTTGTCTTTCCATGCTTAACTTATTTCACTCAACATTTTGTCCTCTGGGTTTATCCCTTTTGTTGTAAATGATCGGATTGCATCAGTTTTTACAGCCAAATAATGTTCCATTGTATGTGTGTGTATGTGTGTGTGTGTGTATTACGTTTCATTATTCATTCATCAGTTTAGAGACACTTGCATTGATTCCATTTCTTGTAAATAGTGTGCAGTGAATATGGGAATGCAGGTGTCACTTTGACATACTGATTTCATGTCCTTGAATATATGCCTAGTGGATTAGTAGCACATATGATAGATCTATATTTTTCTTTTTTATTATTTGCAGTGATGGGAATTGAATTTGGGGCCTGACATATTCTAGGCAAGTGTTCTACCTCTGAGCTTCATTCCCATCATGACATTTTTTTTTTTTTGGAATGCTAGGGATTGAACCCAGGGCCTCATGTATGCTATGAAAGCATTCTATCACTGAGCTGCAGTGGTAGTTCTAATTTTTTGAGGAAACTCCATATATATATATATATTCATTCATTCATTCATTTATTTTTCCTTCTTCTTTTTTTTTTTTTTTTTTTTTTTTTTGGTGGGGCTGGGGATTGAACCCAGGGCCTTGTACATGTGAGGCAAGCACTCTACCAACTGAGCTATATCCCCAGTCTATTTTTAAAATATTTTTTAGTTGTTGATGGACCTTTATTTTATTTATTTGTATGTGGTACTGAGACTCAAACCTAGTTCCTTACACAAAGCTAGGCAAGCAGTCTTCCACTGAACTACAGTCCCAGCCCCATAGTGGTTATATTTATGTACATCTCCAACAAAGTGTATAGGTTCCCCTTTGTCTGAATCATGTCCCAGACATGTTATTTTTTGTCTTTTTGATAATGGCTATTTTAAATCAGGTGAAATGTTGTTTCACTGTGGTTTTGCTTTACATTTCCCTGATGATTAGTGATGCTGAAAATTTTTTTCATATACCTGTTGGCCATTTGTATGCCTTCTTTTGAGAAATGTCTGTTTAGGTATATTGCTCATTTTCAAATTGAATTATTTAATTTTTAAAAATTTTTTTGCTGTTGAATTGAATTTCATAAACAGTGTAGGTATTAACTCTTTAACAGATGTATGATTTACAAATATTTTTTTCCCATTTTTAGGTTGTCTCTTTGCTCTTTTGATTGTTTCTTTGCTATGCATAAGCTTTTTTAGTTTGGTGCCATCCCATATGTCAATTTTCTGCTTTTGATAATCATACTTTTGAGATCATATCAAAAAAACTCTTTATAGGTGCCAGGTGCAATGGCATGTGCCAATTATTCCAGCGACTTGGGAGGCTTAGGCAGGAAGACAATAGATGTGAGGCCAGCATGGGCAATTTAGTGAGACCTAGTCTCAAAGTAAAAAAGGGTAAGATGCAGCTCAGAGTAGAGCATAGCATGCAGGAAACCCCGAGTTCAATTCTCAGTACTGGAGGTGGGGGGAACCCAACTTTCGCAGACAAGGTCATGAAGTGATTTCCCTGATATTTTCTTCTAGTAGTTTCATAGTTTTAGGATGTACATTCAAGTCTTTGATCCATTTTAAGTTGACTTTTTCTGGTAAGAGATAGGAATCTACTTTCATTCTGCTATATGTAAATTTTCCGGCACCATTTAAGAGTTTTTCTTTTCTCCAATCTATATTCTTGGTGTTTAAATAAAAAATCAGGGGTAGGAATGATGGTGGAATGACTTAGACATCATTACCCTAAGTACATGTATGAAGACACGAATGGTAGGAAAATACTTTGTGTATAATCAGTGAAAAATTGTGCTCTCTATGCGTAATATGAAATGAATTGCATTCTGCCATCATGTATAACAAATTAGACTAAATAAATAATTTTAAAAATAAGGTGGCTGTAAATATATGGCTTTATTTCTAGGGTCTCTATTCTGTTCCATTGGACTCTATATCTGTTTTTATGTTAATGCCATGTTGTTTTGATGAATATTAGCTTTGTACTACGTTTTGAAGTCAGGCAGTACAATGCCCCTGGCTTTTTTTTTTTTTTTTTCCCTCAAGATTGCTTTGGCTCTTTTAATTTGTGTGTGTATGTGTATGTATGTGGAGGGGGATTTCCATACAATTCAATGTGATACCAATGGCATTCTTCATAGAGTTGATAAAAACCACTCATGCTACCTTCTTTTAAAGTTAAAATTTTTTTTTTTTTTTTAAATAGTAATTTGATGCTTGGCTTCCACTGGAAATTCTTGTCTCTAATACGGCTTGTCAGTTATCTTCTGAGTTTGTGGCCTAGAATTTCTGGGTAAAAGGTTAACTGACTCATCCAAACCTACCACTGTGGTTTCAATAACCTTGGGTTTTAACCCAGTACTGATCTACTTGGAGGAAAACAGCCTGGGTTCTATAGATATATGCATTAGGAAATTATTAATTGACTCTATGCTTTTTTTTTCTACACGGTGGATGAATGGATCATTCACAATGAGGGATGACAATGTGTGAAAAACATTTGAGATAATAAAAATAGAGATTAAGGAGGGAACAATGCCATCCATTAGGATTGGTAGCATTTGTATTAGGGATTAATAGAGTTATCTAGAATTTAGATTCATCTTTTTAAAGATATTTTTAGAAAATGGCTTATTAGCTTTCAGAACTGTCAGTGCTCTAGTTTCCATTGATGGTCACCATTAGACACTATATAAAGCTAGGGGCAATTGTGATTTACCACCAATAGTTCACTGCTAGCCTTGAAACTGGGGAGATAATTTTAGGTGCTCTTTGGACTAGTAACTTGTCTTCTGGTACAAATACAAGGCCAAATATAGTTACTAGAATTGAAAATCATGGGGCCAAGGGCTTATTTTGGACACCAGGCAGTTTGAGCCGCTGATCACAAGTTCAAGCCGCTTGTGTGGTGGTTTCTCCTGTGGCATCTTATCTCTGTGGGCTGCACACTCTCACCCAGGGGGAGATGGCTTTAATGTGGCTTCCAGTAGGCCTCCTTTGTGGGACAGTGTTCTCCTCGAAGAGAAATTAGTCTTTGAACTTTTGGAGAAGGTAATGAAGAGAAAAACCAGACTTAGAATCACATCTGAATTTTACTATCCTATGGCCTGCAGTTGCTTCTCTGGACTAGAATATCTTCTTTTGAGGCAAAATCTTCAGCTGTTAGCAGAAGGTTTCAAAACAAAGCAAGTAAACTAATAGAAAATACAAAAATCAGAACAGACACTTTGGAAAAAAAGTTATTTTTGTTTTGTCATGTAATCCCAGCTGTTAAAACAGGAATATATGAATGTGTAATAGTCAGATTAAAAAATTAAGTCAATTAAAGTGCTTCACTATGTTTTAGTTTTTCTTAAAGGCATGTATAAGAAAAATTTCAGAGATAGTTGACATGTTTCTAGTGGTTAAACATGTATCTTTAAAAAAGTTTGGCATGAGAATGAACCACTCTTACATTTCTTTGTCCTTGTTTCAGTGGTGTGAAGGTTTGAGTTTTATTCATAATTCATTTACCAACTCATTTGATGCATTTCTTTTAACTTAAGACACACTTTATGATTAACTCTCTTCTTTCCTGCAGACTTCCTGTAGAAATAACCTATGCAGTTAGTTCGTTTGCCACTACTCACTGTCTAATCTCTGGCAGTTTGACCATGGCCACATTTTACCAACGTTCTCCAGACTCTTGATCTCATATGGTCAAGAGCCACATCCTGTTGAATTTACCCCTGAAAAGTCTGATATGCCCAACTCCCCACTCTGGGAACTCCTTTTGAAATAATTCCTAAAGTGCCCATTTTATAAACTACTCTATTACTACCAGACACATCTGTCTTAGTTACGGTTCTGTTCACAAATGGAGAGTAGCTCCTCATTGTCTGCTACATTAAGTCCACTTTTCTTTGCCTGGCATTTGAGCTAGTGTTCTCTTCCACTGAGTCTCATCCACCCTGTTCTCTAACTTGATATATTTGTGTATGCTGTATTATTTACCTGGAGGCCATGCCTTCTCTTTTCTCCTTCCAATCTCAAGTTCAAAGACTATTTTTATTTCAGAGCTTAGAAGGAAGAATATTCCATGCATAAGCCTTCTCTGATTCACCTAGATGGAAGTAATATTTGCTTCCTCTACATTTTATCTGTACCTATCTGTGATGTGTCATATTCTTGCCTTGTTATTTGTGTGGGCATCTTACTTACTCTCTCAAACAGAATATAGATCTCATTACCATTTTGTATCCTACCCCCAGGGTCTAGTTAATTATCTTATACTTTTTTTAAAGAGAGAGAGAGAGAGAGAGAGAGAGAGAGAGAGAGAGAGAGAGAATTTTAATATTTATATTCTTTAGTTTTTCGGCGGACACAACATCTTTGTTTGTATGTGGTGCTGAGGATTGAACCTGGGCCACACGCATGCCAGGCGAGTGCGCTGCCGCTTGAGTCACATCCCCACCTCTATCTTAAACTTTTTTTTTTCTTTTGTTTTTTTGGTGGTGGAGATAGAACCTAGGTACTCTACATTGCTAGGCAGACTCTCAGTGGAGCCAAAACCACAGCCCTTGTCTTTTAATTTTTATAAGCTAAGTAGATTTTGGATAATTTAATGAAATAGCTAATATTAATAAATGTAGAACTTTTATTGCTGAGCAAGTTGACATACTCCTATAACCTCAGTGACTTAGGAGACTGAGGTGGGAGGATCACAATTCAAGGCCAATCTTAGCAACTTAGTGAGACCATATCTCAAAATAAAAAGGATTGGGGATATAGCTCAGTGATAAAGAGACCCTGGGTTGAGTCACCAGTACCGTTCTGACCCCAAAAAGAATATATATAGAGAGATGTTTATGAATATAGATGGTTATTTAATTATTTACATTATTGTTATTATCCTTACTTAGCCATTTCCATGCAAAATGCTTCCAGTATTTTGAACTCTTAGGTAGTTATCTCTGTTCTGGCACATTAAGCAATGAATTTCTGCATTCAGCTTTGCAGCAGTCATCTTCATAAATCTAACCAAGAAAGTCTCTATAATGCTATTCTGTGTAACTTCCAGTAAAGGAGGAAAAAATGATAACCTAGTGATCAAATTCCTCTCAAGTCTATGGGAAACTCCCAGCACATTTTGCACCACTGATGCCATGCCGTGTCTCTTGGATACTCCAGCTGAGAGTGTTCTTTTATATGCTTTCTATATCCATTCTAGAAGCACACATATTGTAACTTACTCCAGTGACATCTAGCTTTTCAAGAACTAGGCAATCTGTCATTTCAACTCTATAAAATACCAAGCACAAAGTTAGAACAACAACAACAACGAAGGCCAACATGTGCAGCATGTGCAGATACACGTCAGACTCAGCACTAGGAGCACTTCATTTTTATTATTCACCGATGCTCTTATTTTACATAGTTCCACTGCATATTTTTTTGTTTTGGAAACTGCTTGGTGTCCATCTGAAAGGAACATTCCTTGATGGACTTCTGTCTCCCACCCTGCCCCTGGCTGTTAAGTGGAATACTGACTCTATCTTTCCAGAGCAACACTCATAAGTGCCTGTTAATTTGTCTTCATTTCTGTATCTCCCACAAAACCCAGAGCTCCTTGAGGACAAGGATTAGGTATTATACACCTTTATATCACCAGTATTTTACAGTGTCTGACATATAAATATCTTTTGATGACCAGAGCCCTTGAAAGTGCAGCAGGTTTTAAATAACATAGTAAGGAGAGAAAGCAGTTGAAAGTGGAAATGCAACAAAAAATAATAGCTAATACTTGATTAGCAACTCAGATAACAAAAAGTAGTGTGAAAAGACTCAAAAAGCACATCTGTCTGGGATCACTTAGTTCTGGAGGGAAATAGCCTAGAGTACGTTAACAGTTTCGGAAAACATAGTTGCTTGCTAGCACACTACCAAGTTTGTATTCATTTAGATGACTTAAGAGTTATTAATTAAGGAGGGTGCAGTGACGCATGCCTGTAATCCCAGCACCTCTGGAGACTGAGGCAGAAGGATCTCAAGTTTCAGGCTAATCTCGCTAATTTAGCAAGCTCCTGTCTCAAAATATACATTAAAAAGGGCTATGGATGAAGCTCAGTGGTAAAGTACTCCTGGGTTTAATCCCCAATACTATGGGGGTGGTAGGAGGGGTTAGAGTTACCAATTAAAGATGTAAACATGTTCAAGATATTCTGTTTAAGGTTGCAATCACTTATGTAATGCATTTAAAAAAGATATTCTTATAAAATTGCTTTAAAAAGAAATGTATCTTTGGTGTTTAATAGGATAAATTCTTAACTATCCCAAATGACTAATTTCCAAGGGTTCTGCATAGCCAAGGTCTTGCTGTATGAAGATAACATGAAGTATTTAAAGAATGTTCTCAGCTCCATTCCTCCTTCTCTATTTATGGATAAGCAGTAGTAGTGAGTCTACCTAATATGCATTTCACACTGCACCTTGGGGATAAACACACACACACACACACACACACACACACACACACACACATCAAAAGAAAGGTCTCTATCATCAGAAATTTTTAGTTTTGCCAGGTTTATATTTCCATATGAAGTTTATATCAGAGGTCAAGGGAGTGGTTGCTATGATTTGCTCACCTAGAACTCTGTCCCTGTGCAGTCATCAAAAACTGAGTACTTCTTTGGTGCGGGTTCTGTGCTGGGCATTGAAGAATTGGTGTGACTGCTTGTAGACTAGAAGTGCCCAGTGCCCAGAGTACATTATCCTGGCAAGATTTCTCTCTCTCATTCTGCAGCATAATTATGGGAAGGTTTTCCCTCCATAGAGACAGATTTTTGGAGTTTTTTTTCTCTCATGTTCAATAGTTTATGAGAAACAAAAATTTCATAAAATTGTCTTCAACCCTAAATTAAAACATAAATGATTGAAAGTATGAGGCACAGACAGGCCTTGTTCCTATCCTTAACCAGGATAGAGTTCCTCATTATCAGCTTACTTGTAAATAAAAGGGAATAGGTAATCTGATATGTTTCAGGTGTCCTTGAGGACTGTTAAGGCTTGTGTCCACCAATCTTTGGGCAGTTCTTCATGATGACAGGGAAGGACTGCAGATGCCTGCCTCCAGTAAAACATAGGCGACATGAAGCTCGAACATTGTATTGTTCACACCCGTATAGTTTGCACCAAGTACAGTTTCTCAGTTCACAGTTGAGGAAAGAAAGAAAGGATGTCTCAGCTCCATTCCTCAGCAGAGCGAGATGCCCAATAAAGCAGAAACAGGATACTTGTAAAATTGCCAAGGTAACATCAAGGGTAGAGGGAAGAGTAGAGAATGATTTATGAGGGTTTCATGCCACAGGAATGGGTCTAAAAATAGGCTTTCTTTCTTTTTTTTTTCTTCTTTCCCTTATAAAGATAAATGCCACAGGACTTATCAAGGGAATTGTGATGCATAACAGCTCAAGACCTTATCAGCCCAAGGAGACCAGGGCGAAAGCTAGGAAAGAAAAGTAAAAGCAACAAATGAGCAAAAGTGCTCCTGGTGTGCTTTTAATCCTTATTGAGCTGCTGTTTTCTACCCAGATGCATGTTTTAAAAACATGCAAATAGTGTCTGTTGTATTCTGCTGCCTTTCCTATCCTCTACTATCCCCCCTCCCCTCCACTCCCTTTCCCTCCCCTCCCATCTTCTCTCTCTACCCCATCTACTGTAATTCATTTTTCCCCCTTGTTTTTTTTCCCCTTTCCCCTCACTTCCTCTTATATGTAATTTTGTATAACAACACAACAGACACTAGTATGGCAATATGTAAAAAAGTGGATGTGTAACCGATGTGATTCTGTAATCTGTATACAGGGTAAAAATGGGAGTTCATAATCCACTTGAATCAAAGGTATGAAATATGATATGTCAAGAACTATGTAATGTTTTGAACAACTAATAATAAAAATTAAAAAAAAACTCCAGAAATAAACAATTCATAAGTCTTAAAAAATAAAACAATAATATTAAAATCTCAAAAAAACATGCAAATATTATATTGTTAAAATATGCATAGAGGCAAGCTCATTTACTGGGGCATAATGAATACATTTTATTTCTATATTTAAAAAAGGAGTTTCTCTTAACTCTGTTTTAACAATAGCAAATTTTTAAGGAGAATTACATATCAGTATGTGGAATAACATGCCCTGGCAGAGCTAGAAGTTATTATTGTTGTTGTTGTTATTATTATTACTGTGTGTGAATAGTTGAGAAAGAAACTCTTGGCACACATCAAATCGGCTTTTCTTAGCACCCTTTTTGCACATATTGTAGTTGGTCAGCATTATCAAATTTCCATGTCGATTTTCATTTTTCATGAATTATTGTGCTGGTAACTGCATCCATTTTACACTGCTGTGTAACAACCGCAAATGTAGCATCTTGAAACAATACACATTTACCATCTCACAGTTTCTGTGGGTGAGGAGACTAGCACAGATAAACTGTTTTTGTTTTGTTTTGTTTTGTTTTTTGCTCTGGGTCTCATAAGATTATGATCAAGGTATTACCTAAGCTGTGATTTGAGTCTGCAAATTCAGCTAGGGGAGAATCTATTTCCAGGCTCACTAAGGCTGTTGGCAGAACTCACTGCTGTGAAATTAAGGACTTTAGGTTCTTACTGGCTGTTGTTTAGGCTGCAGTTCATTGTTACATGGGTTTCTCCACATGGCTACTTAATTCAGCCAGTAGGGTGAATTTCTACTATATCTGTTACCAAGACGGAACCTTGCATAGCTGGTTGTTGGAAGCAAGTCCTATGTCCCAACCATACTCAAGGAGAAGGAGTTAAGTAAAGGTATGAATACCAGGAGGGTAGGGATCACTAGGGACACCTTAGGATTTGTCTGTCACAGGGATGTTTTGAGGAAGAGGATGAATTCTTTAATTTGAAAGCTGGGCAGTTTGGAAATTTGCTCAAAATTAGTGTGCATAAACTACATCACTAAACTTCCATTTTTCATTCTTTTGTCCTCTGGTACATTAAAAAGGGCAGAAGTGAATTTGAAACATTACTTAGTGGAATCTAATGGAAAAGAGAGGTTAGCAAGGTTGAAAGAACAGTGAAATCAAAGAAGAGGGTATTTACTCTTTCCCCCCATGAAGAAAGGCAAAGAATATATTAAATTATGTCCATAATCCACTTGAAGATCTGTGGAAACAGTTTGTAACTAGGTTTCTACTCTACGTGCTTTATATAGTCAAGGGACTATGTTCATACTATCTGTAACTAACTCAGAAATGTTACTTTGCATGGAATGAATCATCCATTTTTCTTAGTCTGTCTTAATGTTCCAGTTTTGAGGCTTGGAAGGTATTTACCTTCAGTTTTCATCACATGGAATTAAAATCAGCATGCTTGGGTTATGGATTAAGCTTTAATGTGGCGATGTCAGAATTCACAAAGGACTTAAACTAAGAAGGAGGATTGCATATGGTTCCAAGGTGGCTTATGGCTGAATTGATTGTTCCTACAATGTGTAGTAAGGCAACCAACAATCAGAGATTTAAAATCATATGGTAAACTTGAGTGACAATCATTTCTTTACTTTTTAAAATGACTGCCTTCAAATTCATCCTGAGGAAGGTTATTAGCCCTACAAGCAAATAGAATCTAGTTAGTGTTTTTTTTTTTTTTTTCCTTTCTTCTTCTTCAGTGCTTAGGATTGAACTCAGAAACTCATGCATGCTAGGGAAGCATTCTATCATTGAGCTACATCCACAGCCCTGGAATACCTTTAAAAGGTCATTCTATTAACTGCTGTTTCATTTGTTTAGTAGGTCATCCATGTTTAGCATCAGGACAATCACAGTCCAGGTATTAATTTACTTTTTGGGCCATGGTCTGAGAAACAGTGCTTGGCACCTAAAAGATGCCCAGTAAATGCTAGTGTGATAGCTACTAGTATTACTGTATTATTTACACATTCAGCTCGGTTTCTTCAACTTTCTGCAACTACGGTAACATAAGATGCTGAAATAAAAAAGAAGAATGAAATACACATAAACCAGAAAGGTGGCTGATTTCTCAGAGATATGGCTTCCCAGGGCTATTCCATGTGATTCCTGAGTAAGCGTCTTTCTATTCGAATTCCCCTGTATTCAAATTCTGCTTATTGGAGTGATTGATCACTTCCCACAGTGCCCTGGTTGTATTATCTTTCTACCTGTTCTCCTCTCCATTCCACAGAAGTCAGTTAATGTTTGATCCATGTGCCCACTCCAACTCGCTTCTTTCTTCCAAGAGTCATAGTCAATTCTTTCACATTTACTCATTGATTAAATGAGAACACTGTGCCCAGGTAGAGTTTAGCATCTTTAGACTCTATGAGATGTAGTCCCTGAGGCTGCTTTTGAATAACGGACATAATATTTTGTTAGGAGGGCTATCTGGGTCAAATAAAAAGCCTTATGATTTAACCATTTTTATTTCTGTACTGAAATAGGGCATTAGGAAAGTTTTGTGAATTTATTCTTCAAAAAGCTAGAATAGCGTTCCCCTATTCATTTTTTGATTTATTTTACTTAGCCCCAAGAGGTGTGGAGGAGACTTTGATGTGTCTGTATAGTTCAGGAATTTGTTTTCTCAAAGTTTTCTGGTTTGGGTTTTAGGTACTTTATAGGGTTTTCAGATACTTACAAAGACAATTGCTAGTGACCCTGATGCCCCGAGGCGAGCTGTGCCTGGTTTAGAACAGTCCATCCTGCAAGGGCAGTCCATCCTGCAGTTTGCTGTCCTACTGATTCCATGGAGGGATCTTTAACTGGATTCTCCCCCTCTTCAGGGTGGCTTTCTGCCTTTCCATTCTGATGTTTCACCTACGAATGACAACATCCACGTGGACTGACCTTTAAAGGTCAGAGGTAAATATTAGTAAAGCATTAAAAATGCTTATCTTCCAGCAACCTTGGTTTAGAGCTTCCTCCTTTCTACTGTTTTCCTTTTGTTCTTTGGTTGTGGTGCCATGAACATGAACTTGGGGGTAGGCTGGCATGCATCAAAGTCTTTGTTCAGCCTCCAATTACAAAATAAGGTGAATAATAATATTGACCTCATGGAGTTGAGGTGAGAATTAAATTCTCTAGTATGTGGAAGAGCTTGTCATAAATTTTACATATATAGATAAATGGATTGCAATAACAAGTACTGAGTTTTGATATTTGTGTTCAGAATTGCCAAATGCTATGTCTTAGCCAAAATAGCCAGGAAGACTATAACATTAAGAAGTTACTAAACGGGCACCTCCCACTCTTAGATGTTTCTATTATTGCTTTTCTTATCCTCTGTTGGTGTCTCTATTTTTCATGCATGCTATTCTTTCTTTCAGCTCCAACCAACTTTATGTAAGTAGATTTAACAGAGCAGTACATTTTAATTATTAATTACTTCTGCTCTATAGCCTTTAAGAAAAACAAAATAATGAAATATGTATTCTTGTCCCTTTAAAAACTCAAATAATGTACATTTTAAAAATTTTTATCAATTAATTCTTGAATTTTTGCCTCCAATCGATCAGTGATTTTCAGAAGGAAATCTATTCTTTCCATTTCTTTATACCTTTGTTACTAAAAAGTTAGCAGCAGTGCTACCAAAACAAATCTTTTTTTCTTTTAGAAAAGGGTTTAATTGAATTCTATGCTCAGTTTCCCGAAACCTACTAAAAAGTATCTAGTATAGATATGAATGTTCATAATTACAGAATAACAAATTATATAGTTTTAGTGACTTCATAAAAATACTGAAGAATGTGAAGCCATTCATCGTGTGAAGAGTGGAATTTAGAAAATTTTAGGTACCTCAAATTCAGACTGGCAGTTATAAACTCTAGGACTTCTTTCGTTTTGATTTTTCTTTTTTCCTTTTTACAACCCTACTTCCTTCCCTAATCCTAACCCTAACCCTAACTAATTTATGCATGGGAAATGACAGTTTGGGGGGTTTTTAGTAGCCAAGCAAAACCTCCTCAACTGTACCTACCTCTTCTTGTTCTAGTTCTGGGCTGATCACTTCTTTCATGCCTTTCTCCAACTCCCCAGAGTCCCTTCAGTTCAAGACCTGAGCCTTGACTGAGGACGTTGTGTTTGTCCAGTGTTTTTTGATTGCAAATGACAGACCATGATCAAATTCCTTCATTTAAGAGAGGGTGCAGGTAGAGGAGAGCTTATTGAGAGAATGACGGAGTAGCAAGAACAAAATGGAATCAGTATGCCCTTTCATATCCATCTTCACAAGGGGGCTACTGCTCACAAGCTCTTTCCCTCCATAACACTTGCATCTGCTTAGAAAGTCCACACTCTGTCCTTAGCACCTGTGCACTTATATCCCTTCATCTGCTCAAATTGTATTCTTGTACCCCTTTCTAACCCTTCTGCTTGTTTACCTCCTGCTTATTATAGTAATTATTAATTACTTCTGTCCTTAGCACCTGTGCACTTATGTCCCTTCATCTGCTCAATGTATTCTTGTACCCCTTTCTAACCCTTCTGCTTGTTTATCTCCTGCTTATTATAAGACTTAGTTTAGATGTCCCATTATCACGGACATCTTCCTGACCACTCCTCACCGCATGTACATGGGGTGCATTTCTTTTATGTGTTTTTATAATATCCTGTGCACAAGGCCTGTCTGAGCACTTATAAAACTTTATAGCAGTTACTTCTTTACTTGTGTGTTTTCCAACTGCGTTGTGGACTTCTAGATGGTGGGACCTATTTATGGTTCAGTCTTTCATTTTTTAAATCCATGTTCTCATTCATAACCAGAGAAAAGGATTTGTTGAATGAATGAATGTAGGATCTTCATTCATTTTGGTGTTATTACTTTGCTTTCTGGGCTGAACTTGGGGCAGTCCTACTTCTAAGGATGTTCATTGTGAAATCAGATTAGATGTGATTCTTTCCACAAAAAAAGCAGTAAACAAATATGAATATCGTTGTAAAAAAACATTATATCTGTTATTGTTTTGGAAATAATCTGTTTTGCACAGTATCTAAAAATGACAATGAATTAAAATATATTTATAAAATATACAGTTAATAAGTAACCTGATTAACTCTGTAGTTGCTGTGAACAGAGTCTTGGAAGGAAGATAATTTTTTAAAAAGTATTTTTTGTTATTAATGGATCTTTATTTATATACAGTGCTGAGAATTGAACCTAGTGCCTCACACATGTTAGGCATGCACTCTCCCACTGAGCTACAAACCCAGCTGGAAGGTCATTTTTAATGGTTTTGTTTCATCTCTCTCTATTTTTTTTTAATTGAGCTTGATCATTTTCTTAAGTAGTCTAACAACCTTTTAAGTAAGTTGGAAAAACTTAGTGATATTTGCAAACTTTTTCAATTTGCCATTCCTGCATAGGGATAATCATAATACTGCAGTCTTTAATCACTATTTAGCATTTTAATATAGTTGTTTCTGTTTGTTCTGAGGTTGAAATAATGCTTGTTGTCTTGCCAAGGGCCCTGATTTTCAGGTCCCACACACACAAAAAGGAGCACCTTCCCCTTTTGACTGACAGTTTCAGTAACCAACTTTGATTAAACCCTTTAGGGGTTGTGAATCCATGGAAAGCATCCACAATAGTTTGGGGAGATAGAAATTAAAAAGCTGCTCTTTTTTCTTACATAAAGCTTTTTTTCCAGCCATATGTATAATTCAACACTGGGTTTTCTGACCCATGCCATTTTAATGGGATTTTGGTATAGTTCTAAGAATTCTTGTAGTTAGAAACAAATGATTTCACCGGAAAGAAAAAAGAAGGAATTTGTTTTACTTACATATTCACATATTCCTTTTCTCTCTCTCTCTCTCTCTTTTTTTCTTTCAGTGAGCATGTTTTTGAACACATTAACACCGAAGTTCTACGTGGCCCTGACTGGTACTTCTTCACTAATATCAGGGCTTATTTTGGTAAGTGGTGCAATCCTTCCCACTGAAAAATATACTGATTACTAAAATATGGTAGTATGTGTACAAGAAAAAAAAAATGGAAGAATATACAATAGCAGTTTGCAGTTATCATCTTGCATACTTGTAAATGCTCAGTGGGTGGTTATAGGATTTTTACTACCCATGTTACATACTTTTGAGATATTTGAGATATGGTATTTATGCAATCATATGTTAATTTTGTTGAAAAGTTAAAACAAATGTAAATAAAATGGAAAATCAAGGAAGACACAAATCTATGTCAAACTCTAATGTTTAAAGATATTATAAAATTAATGCTACTCAGTTCAATTAAAATTTTTTCCATCACCCTCATGAAAATGGATTATTGAACATAATCAACATCAGTAGAAATATAGCTCATAGCTCAGTTTCTTTAAATGCATTTAAATAAATTGTGTCAATTCTAAGCTTTTTTTTTTTTTGCCTTTCTCTTGTTTGTTTTTCTCTCTCTATCAAAATTTACATTTCTTTCTTTATTGCCTCCTTTTAAGAAATCTCCAAAAGACAAAAAGTAATATAATATTATGCATATCCTTTTGTTCCAATAGATGCGGGTGTGCAAAATTATGTCTAATAGTTCATTTCAGTAACCTCAAATGTATATACATCTAAACTTGGTGGAACTTCTCTAACATAATTGCTATCTAAGGAGAATGAAGTTTTATATGGAATTTTTTTCTTACACATAACCTTTATTGATTATCATAGAAACTGGCACAAGAAAAATACTACAGAGTTGATGTTGAGAAAAATGGACAAAAAAGAGGAAAACAAAAGTTTTCAAGCAGAAGGGTACAAAGATGTGGAGCAAAGAGCACAAATGGACCTAGAATAATGTGAGATTTCAGAAACTTGAGCTTATGAAGAACCAGAGAAAAAAGTTGGAGACAGGGATACAGGGAGGAAAGCTCCAAGCAAATGGAAGATGGAAGGAAAGGTGTATAGGAACATCTATTTGTGATGACAGCATATTAAGGCTCTCCTTGCTGTGTTCATCACATGCACCGCTGAACTCGGACATGAGATGTTTAGAGTTGATGTTATTGAGCCAGGAATGTGAAGAATATCAGCAAGAATCATTCAGTATAGATACATAAGTGAAAATACAAATAGAAAGCTCAGCACTGGCTGCAAAAACCAACCCAAGGTGAGGGGAGGTACCATAAAGCTTGAGACCCACCTGCTTCAGCTTCCTGATAGCTGGGATTACATGTGTGTGTCACCATATCTGGTTCCACTAGTCTTCTTAAGTAGACTGAGCAGAATTCAGACTTAGAAAATGTTTTCACATGCTTGGCAAATTCTTAGTAAGTATCTTATGAAAATAAGGCAATCTTTTAGCATATCTAATTTTAGGGGGATGGGAGAGGTATTACAAGCTCTCATCGAGTAATCATATTTTTAAAAACATTTTAATATTTTTTCCTAAAACATCTTAAAATATTTTTTTTTATTAAACAAATAGAAAACAAAGTGACCTTTTTTTTTTTTTTTTTGGATACAATTGTATACTGAAACCACTAACTCTTTCTGATGTGGTGAGGTAGGCTTTAGTTTGTGCTTCTTCTTCTTGGGATATTTAAGACCCTTGCCTTTTTGGGCTGACCTAAAGCACTTTCCAGGTGAACTCATTTACTCTTCCCAACACTACAGTGAGGTAAGTGCTAGCGTGTTTCCATTTTATTTACAAGTTAGTTGAATGGTTAGAATAGGCAAGTTGGTACCTGCCTTAAGTCACACTAGCAACCTGTGCTTTTATCACTGTCACTACTGGCTTTCTGGTTGTTTCCACTGTTTTTCTAGCCTCCTGCACAAATGCAGGCCCAGCTTTTATTCTAGCAATATCATGGTTTGGTTTCATAGGCTGTAAATTAATTGTCACAATGTGGTATATTTTCTTTCACTCTGGTGCATCAGGCCTAGTGGTCATTTTTTTCCTTCTGACCCAGGGATGACAAAGTCCCCTCAGCAATAAAGAGATTTTGGATTTCCCTCAATGGTGTCTGTGGCCACCCTAGCATACCTAGCTGGCGAGGCATTCTCCAGCATGAGGTGCAGTTTGCTGAAACTGGACCATCACTATCAGGATGTCTTAGGTACATTGACTTGGGGCGTTTTCTGGAAGCAGAGGATACTCCTGACTGATGGGAAACTTTGAGTAGAGGAAAATTTCTCTTGTAGGAAGATTTCTAAAGGTCTTTCTCAAAACTGCTGGGCTGTACTGAAAGCACAGTAATTGCAGTGTGTGGCAATAGCTCTTGATAACCTTCAGCTCCTACTTTAGAGATTCTTTTTTTTTTTTTTTTTTTTTTTTTAGGGTGTAGTGACCTGTATTTTATTGAATATTTTATTAGTTGCCAAATATATTTTTTTTTAAAGAGAGAGGTGAGAGAGACAGAATTTTTAATATTTATTTTTTAGTTTTTGGCAGACACAACATCTTTTATATGTGGTGTTGAGGATCGAACCCGGGCCGCATGCATGGCAGGCGAGTGCGCTACCGCTTGAGCCACATCCCCAGCCCGTTGACACTAGCCTTTGACTCAGCTTTACTAGCCCCTGAAATGAACCCAGGGTGAGTTTTCTATGCAGCCACTATTCTTTTCTACTGGAGAGGCAGCACCAGGTAAATGATCAGGTGCTTTGCAAAATAGCTATATGCATAGACTGCTTAGCACTTTGTTTCCTGACCCTGGGGAAACAATTACCTAACTACTCTCCCCTGAGCAATGTGAGAGCCTACTGTAAGTGGCTACCCCTCAGGGGAAATTCCTTGTTTAGGGACCTCAGGATTCCTATGCTGGAGGCAGAACTATCATACCATCTGATGTCTTAGGAGAAGAGAGGTAAACACCTGACATTTTATCCGTGTAGCAGAAGTTAACTAACTGAACAAATATACATAAAAATGAAATTCATTTGGCAAATGCTGCTCTCTTTTACACTAACAAATTTAAATGTAAGTGTATATTTTACTAGATATCACTGGTTGCTCTCATTTCACAAGCCAAATGCAGCAGTGAGTTTCATAAGCCACCTCTCTAATGCTTCTCTTTTGGTTCCTGTGACCATCCAGGCAGCTGTCTCCCTTGCAGACTTTAAGCTGCCTGCTTGGCACAATCTTTCCTGTCCCCAACCAGCTCCAGCCACAGGAACCGCACCTGTTCTCACACGCCAACCTGCCAATTTAATCTTGTTTCTGCTAGCAAGAACATGTCGCTTGTTTGAAAAAAGCCTCTTCAGGCTATACTTATTTTAGTGGAGAACATTTCTGGGTTTTCTTTTTGCTTTTGACAGTGGTAAGGTGGATAGGTAGGGAAAATGGTCCTCTTAATTTTTTTTTTTAAAGTCAGTAAAATGGAGAAATCGCTTTATATTGAATTGACATTTATACATGGATCCCTTTATCCCTATAAACTTGTACATAGGAGCATGCCTATATACAAGTTAATAAAGGAGATTTGCATGTATACATTAAATACAGAGAGGTATTAAAAAAGTCATGCAGGACATAATTTTTAAAAGTCAGAATCAAGAACAAAAAGGAAAGAAAATGAGAATAGCAAATAAAATAGTAAGTTCATGCATTTGATGTAAAATAAGACTGTATTTAAGAGGGTGGCAAAAGAGATAAAGACAGTTGGGTAGGAATCAATTGTAGCAAAAGGTCCATGTGTTGAGTTCCCACTCTATGCCAGGTATTGTGTTAAGTGGTTTGCATATATTATTTTGCTTAGTTATCATTGAAGGGAGGGAGGAAGGAAGGAAGGAAATATCTTTCTTTGAAAGATATTCAAAGACATGGGACTTTGACAAAGTCACTGGGCATGAAGAATAAATTTCAGAATTTGAAAAGAAATTTAATGTTTACAGATATTACTATAATGTATGCTAATTGCCTTTGTTTATCTGATTCAAGCTCAGATGGTCTCCTTCTTCCTAAAATCACTGCCACTAGATATGCTTTGAAGACTTGGAGCAGGTGTCAGTCTGGAGTCTTTCTGTCTGAGATTAGACTGCCAGAAAGTTTCCTATTTCCACATCCATGTCCCACATCACTGTGCACATTCTCTTTAAACATCATCATCTACGTTAATTCTTAGGAAGCAGTTAGCCAATTTCAGACTTTGACATTTTGCATTTCCCATAGATTTATTGGAATTGATGTAGAATTAGTAAGGTTCTGCTATGTGGGAACCTTGAAGCATTTTTGCATGCAATGTAAGGTCTAGGAAAGTCCCTGACTCATAAGAGAAGTGTTGTATGCAGAGAGCACACAGTTCTAAGGAAGAAGTCTTGTTGGTTGAGAAGAATCTAGGCATCTTCAGAGAAGATTCAGATTTTGCAATCTGCATAATGGATGGAAATGCCTTGCTTGTGTTTCTTTGCCAGATTTTTGTTTCTTCTTGCAGGTAAAAACGAAACCAGTTTGCACCTTCTGCTGGCTACAAACCTGAATCTCTGCCCCAAGCTCCAGTACTCCTTGGTCATCCTCTCAGCTTCTGTCAAATAGTAATGGAGGTGATCACTGGGCATTTGTAACTGGGTCCTTGTCAAAAAAACTCTTTGTTTTAAATGTGACCTGGGCCCTGGCTTGAAGCCCTGCCCTGCAAGGTATAGGTCCAAACTACTTCCTCAACCCTCCGATTTCTGACTCTACCCTCATGTCTCTCATTCCCAGAAGATAAGCCTTAGCTGTACCTCCTCAGAGATCAGTGTTATCTAACTTTATCTCCTTTGTTGCCTTCTTTAAAAAAATATTTTTGTAGTTGTAGATGGACAAAACATGTGTAACAGCTCAAATCACTGCCCACTTTCCATTGTAGGTTACTTTTTGAAGTAGGGCAAATGTGCTTCCCCGGGACTTTGGCATTATGCCTCCTGGTCATTTGTACCTTTTTCTACCTTCAGTTTCTCTTTTCACTGGATTCTTTCCTCTTCCACAAATATGTGTGAACCTCTTTTCAACAAGCAAAATAAACACAAAACTTCCCATGATTCTGCTGTTGCTTCACAGAGTATCCCATTACATCAATCAGAGCATCCCTTATCATCTACCCTGTCAACCTTCCAGCATCCACCATCAAGTCTTCTGATCATCCCTCTCTTCCTTCTCTCATCCAGAATTAGTTGAGTGCTTTCTCTGACTTTATTTTATACATGAGAAGACTGAGTTTCAGAGAAACAATAGGACCAACCAAGTCACAAAACCAAGTTTTCTCGTTTAAAGGCCTTTTACCTTTAAACTAGCTGGTAGGGTCACTGTTGACTTTCCAAATGCCAAACCCAGATGATACTTTTTAATTCTTATATTACTTGATCTGTATAACTTTTCAAATGGAGAAATTAAGGTTCTCAATCTATGAAATGCATACATTTAAGTTTTTGGTTATCTGGCAGATTAGAAAGGTTTTTTTATTCCTCTGTGGCAGGCCCAGTAAGCTACTAACTTGTCCAATAACTACTTTTAAAACCTGTTTGTTTATGAGAGCTTTACTGTTCACATTGTAGGTATGCATCAAGGAAAAGAATTCAAAGTGACACCAAATGTATGTACATTAAATAACACCGTCTTCCCATTTGGATCTGTGTAGCTTTTCTAAAATAGTTCTAGGTGCGCATCCAAAATCTGATGTGTTTCTGGATAAGGGGAAGATTGTTATACTAAGACCTTACATTAGGAGACGTGGTTTGAAGTTTCAGAAGGTTTCAAATCTTCCTTTGCTAGTTATTCAGCAAATCCCAGAAGGACAGGGGTCCTTTTTTTCACTAGTGTCCCCTGTGCACAGCAAGGGCTATACTACTGATATGATATGACAGCCTGAGAAACCCTCCACTCCCCATCACAGCTGCCTGAATAACCCAGTCTTTACTAAGGTCCATTATTCCTGCATTAGAAATACTGGGTGAAAGGTCTATTCTATTATAATGCAAATGTCCAGTTAAAATGAGTCATTTGCCCCTCAGATGAATTATCTGGTACCACTTTATAGACTACTTCTGGATTGGTTTTTATAACAAAAAAGCACAGAGAGAATGTGTCAGAGGGAACTTAAAGGGAAATAGTAGGCTACAATTGTCAGTGTTGTTTACATGAAGCAAAGACATTCTAAAAAGAGTCCTGATAAGGTGATAGATGGCAGAGAGCTGGAACTCCAGGCCAAGGCTGTTTAATTAGATGCATGATTTTGGTCAGGTCTGCATCTTGATAGATAGTTTTTTCTCACATATTTTCCTCACATGTAAATGAATTCTTTACATGTCCTTTAAGGTTCGTTTTAGTGCTGACATTCTGTGGTTCTGCCAGAGGAACTGAGAAATCTGAAGAATCTTAACATTTTTTTTTCTCTGTGGCCAGTACAGGCATGCCAGGAGCAACCTGTGGGAGGATTTGTTGGTCTGTGGCATGGACCAGGGATCAGATTTTTGTAACCCTGGAACCTAGCACATGACTGGTTGGAAACACTTAGTAGAGCCTAATGGAATGAGCAAATAAAGTGCTGGCAGGTGCCCTGGTAGTGTGACATAGAAAGCAGAGCAAAGAGTTGGGGCAAAGAAGCCTCTTCCCTACAAGCAATTGAGAGCCACTGCCAGCTCAGTGGCCTGGGTTCTTTGGAGTCTTCCTCCCCTTCTAATAGAAGAAAAGGTGTGGATTTCCTTAAGGCTTTGTTGAAAGGTCAGGACTGTATGGTGAGCTGCACTCTTTGTCACCATGATTAATCAGGGATTTCCTCTAACAGTCTAGCAAGACAATGATGTATAAACCTGTACTGTGGACTGGCAAAAAAAAGGGTGTGTCATAGCAGTGCGTGTATATAGGCCATAGGAGGCATGTACATCATTGGGACAACAGATGGCAGCTTTGCTATTGCTTTTGAGGACCAACTGTGTGTCAGGTACTGAGTAGTTTATATATATATAAACTACTATAGTTTATATATATGGTTGGTGTGAAAATTGAGAACCCTTGAGGATAAATAATATCATTTCTACTTCAGAGTTGAAGGAACTGATATGTAAATAACTCATCTGGGGTTATGGACTCCCTTATGGATCCATGGTCTGTAAATTTACTTTTTATTCCTTCAAGCAAAATCTCTCATTCCTAGAATTTCAAACATTACAGATTGGTCCTGTCCCTTCTTAACTTTCATAGTATTGCCCCTACTTTGCCCAGAGAAGTTCTCTCTGTGTGTGTGTGTGTGTGTGTGTGTGTGTGTGTGTGTATGTATGTGTTTTACTGAGGATTGAACCCAGGACCCAGGGCTAGGATACAAGCTCAGCAAGTGCTCTACCACTGTGCTATATTTCTAACACCCACTGCATTTTTAAAAAATGTTGAGACAGGGCTTCTCTAAGTTGCTTATGCTGGCTTCAAACTTGCAATCCTCCTACCATAGCCTTCCAAGTAGCTGGGATTACAGGTGTGTGCATCTGTGCCCAGTTTACTTAAATGTTTTAACATGTGAAAATTCAAATAGCTAGAAGGAATAACTCCCTGGAATTAAATCAAGATGTCCTATTATCGAATTGGAAACATTTGGTCTTATTGATATTTTCTTCTCATATTCATAGATGTTCTTTTTGTCTTTTAAGAAATTTTCAGTACAACAAAACATCAGCTTTTGAATAATAGCCTAAAGGTTATTCAAGAGCAAATAACAAAATACTGTTTCTATAAAATAAGTAAGGATAAATTAATTAATTCTATGTTAATTGTACTTTCCATGTTATAGTACTAAATATAGTATAGCTATTCTGTAAGTTTCTGGGATATAGGGGATTCTAATAAATAATTCTGAGAAAGAAATTTGACTGCTTAAGGACCAAGTCCCCAGTTAAAGGGAGGAGAGGCAAGTATGAGAGGGAGCAGCTTTGTTCAGTGGTAGGAAGTATTGGCTGTAGAGGTGGGGTGCAGGTAGTGGAGTGTGGCAGCTTAGGAAATCCTGGCTTCAGCCTGGTCAACTAACCAACTTTGTTCCTTCATTTTATTAATAAATATTACTTTTTCTCTCCTTTGAAATTCTTCCTACCTACAGAACTAAGAAACATTAATGGTACAGAGCAAATGTTTTTTGTTTTTGTTTTTTGTTTAAAAAAATACTTCTTAACAAGTGGGACATTGCTTGATTTCAGCAGGTGGGTGACATCCATACAGGAAATGATCTCTCATTCTCTTTGTTTTTTTTTCATGCTTGGGGATTTGAACCCAGGGCCTCATGTATGCCAGGCAAGCACTTTACCACTGAGCCACATCCCCAGCTCTCTCATTCTCTTTTTATATTTTAATTTTTGAGACAGAGTCTCATTATATTGTCCAAGCTTGCCTTGAACTCCTCGGTTTCAAGTGATCCTCTTGCCAGGTAGCTGGGACTATAGGTGTGGGTCATTGTCTCTACCTACCTCTTATTATTTTATTCAGTAAAACCAGCATTTCTCTAAGATCTTGTTTTAAAAAGGAGGAGGGGGACTTCTCTTAAAAATTCAGGCAGGTGCATGCCTGTAATTGCAGTAGCTTGGGAGGCTGAAGCAGGAAGATCACGAATTCAAAGCAGCCTCAGCAACTTACTGAGACACTAAGCAACTCAGTGAGATCCTGTCTCAAAATGTTAAAAAGGGCTGGGGATGTGGCTCAGTGGTTAAGTGTCTCTGGGTTCATGCCCTGGGACAAAAAAAAAAAAAAAAAAAAAAAAAAAAATTAGGAAAGTATGGTTTTGCATGAATATAAAATGTCAAAATTGGAAATATAGTGAGCTATACTTTGAAAAGTGGCTTACTCGGATTCATTTCTGGCATTGTCTTTCAGCTAAAGTGATCTTATTATTTGAATATTATATTAATTTGAAGGAAAATAATATAGAACACCTTAACAATGTTTTTTTGTGTTTGTTATTTTAATTTTAATTTCTGTATTAAAAGTAAAATACATTTATTAAGTTCTGTGAACAATTCCCAAGGCTTCTACCATTTTCAGATCCTTATTATTGTGCAAACCAAGGTTTAAAAATATGCAAATATTGTTATATAAATGAGAATACATATAACATGTGTAGGATGTAAAGCTTAATCACAAAGACCCTAGAATCCCAAACCAGCCTTAAAACCTAGAATATTACCAATAACATTGAAGCTGTGTGTCCCTATTCCTCAAGTTCATCCCTATTTGCTAAATATTAACTGCTATTCTGAATTTTATAATTTGGGTTCTCTCTCTCATGCTTTAAAAATCATATCACATACACATACATTTAAAAGTGATCTGCTATTTAGTTTTTAAAAAATATTTTTTCTTTATATATGACAGTGGAATACATTACAGTTCTTATTATACATATAGAGCACAATTTTTCATATCTCTGATTGTATACAAAATATATCCACACCAATTCGTGTCTTCATACATGTACTTTGGATAATAATACAATATTTCTTAATCCATGATTATAGTTACATAACTTTTTTGAAAACCAGTCTTCAGCAGAGAAAAATCACTTTGTGAACTTTCAATATTATTGGTATATTAATTTTATTAAGATCTTTGACTGTTAGGATAAACTAAGTAAATTTTTGGAAGGTGGACAGAATTGGAAAACAAATTTTATGTACAGAAATTATAAATGTTTGTAAAAAGAGATATAAATATCCTTACTGTTTTTCTATTCTAGATATTTGAATGGTGGTATTTTCGCAAATACGGAACATCGTTCATTGAACAAGTCTCAGTAAGCCACTTGCGCCCCCTTCTGGGAGGGGTTGACAACAACTCCTCCAACAATTCTAACTCCAGCAATGGGGACTCAGATTCCAACAGGCAGAGTGTCTCAGGTATGGAAAACTTATTACGAGATTATTATGAATATGAGATACCAAGAATGTTATTGAGGGTTAAGCTTCAGGAAAATATGAAGTTAATTTTCTGAAGGATTTGACAAATCTCTATCAGAAAAGTAGGGTGTAAGCATTCCAGGGAAAGGAAATGTTTATGTTGTTACTTTTACTTTTTCTTCCATTTATTTTAGCTAGTGGTCATTTATTTCAGTGTACTCAACTGGAGACCAACATCATTACTGGTAGTTTCTCAAACTTTAGTGAATGGATACATTTTCTTTTATGATAATTTGTCTAACTAGATCTGATTACTCATTTGCTTAAAAGCCTTCGTTGGTTCCCATTTCATTGAATGTAAACTCCTGTCCCTGATTCCTTAGCACACACAGCACAAGCTGCTTTAATCTATCTTGCCAACTTTGGTACCTGTCACAGTCCATGCCCTTTCTCATGTGTCTACCTTGAAGCCACTTCATTTTTTGTACACGCCATGTTTTCCATGATCCTGTGCCTAGAATTGTCCATCAGCTGTCACACCTCCTATGAAGCTTTATCTGCTAGGTGTATACTTTCTACTTTTATTCATCCTCCATATTTTTTTCCTTTAGTAACACTTGTCAGACTGCATTGTAATTTTCAAGATGTTCTAATATCTTTAGCATTTGCACAGCATCTATTATATCTTTGCACTTCAATGAGAAGATGAGAGGATCTGTGCTTTCTCTGCTTGTCAAACAAGAGGGAAGAATACAACTCTGAACTGAGTCTCTTCATTGACTCTGTAAACATTTCCTAAGTACTTTGTAAGAACCTTTCTTTGTATTGGCTCTTTCAAATATTATGAAAAGTCAGTCCTTGTCCCAGTGGAACACTCTGTCTATTGAAGAAAACAAAGCCATAAGTGCTCTGATTGTAAGAGGGAAGCATACAGTGCTGTGGAAGACAAAGGAGGCCCCGGACCAAACTGGGAGAAGGAGATTGCTTCCTGAAGGCAAAGACACCAATTCTGAGACCTGAAGGATAAAGAAGTTGAAGATTTAGACTAGATTTTTTTCATCCTCTGTTCAACAGCTCAATCCACATTTCGTAACTGTCTAGCTATTGAGGAACATTGTACATATATTTTGTTGCCAATGTTGATTCAATACTCTTTTTAATAGACTCTTTGAATGGTGGTATTTTGACACCTGAGAGGTACTAGGAAGCTTTCAGTACACATTATTTCATTCTAAAGGATACATGTGTGGGTGTTGGCACCACCCAGGTAACAAAATTCTTTGGGACTTTGTAAACTTATCTACTTTGTGAAAGAAAGGGAAAGAGACCTGAGTAAAGTAAATTATTACTTTAACAGCTGCTCTAATAAATGTGGCTTGTTTTTCTAATGAGGAATCTTGATCTTTCAGTCATAATCATCATAAGCAGTTGTGGATAATCGCTACCACTGTTCATCTGCTGTGAATGCCCCATGGATTAAAGGTGCTGTTGTCTGACTCAAGTTACTGTACACTTTGAGTGACACAGAACATTGTAGAAAATTATCACATTGAAAAAGAAAACATCCTTATTTAAGGGCATTCTTTATAGTGAATACATTTGTGAATACATTTATATTTTCATTTAAGTCCTTCCTTTCTCTTTAGCCAGTTTAAATCTTTAGATATTCCTTAATGCAATAAAGAGTTCATACTCTTCTTGTTACCACTATAATTTCACTCTCTTTCTTAGTGGATGCCTTGATTAAACTTATTCATTACGTTAATCTCAGTGCTATTCTTCATAAGAGAGAACCTAAGCCCTTTTGAAAAATATATTCAGCCAGGCACCTGTATTCCCAAGTCATCGGGAAGATCATTATTGGTGCCTATGAATTCTAGACCACTGAGCAGCCCAGTCTCAAAAATAAAACAAAAATATTTTAAAAAATTGTATTCAATAATAATTGTGGGAAGTCTCAGTTTTATTTGTATCTAGTCTGTATCTGGCAAGAATGAACTTTTGATTATCACTCAATTACATTACTATTTATTGAGTGCCTACTATGCATTTCATATTTCCATTAATTTCCTGTATAATAGAGTATTGGTGATCTGATTTTATAATGATGTTTAAATAATTACTTTTAAAAAATGAGAATTTCCTTGTCTAAGTATGCTTTGGGCTCAGTCTTCCCACCTCTTGATGTTTGGGTTACTAATATTTGTCTAATACTATCTAACATTTGTCTAACAAAGTTAACATTTATGAATGCATTCCTTGCTTTATTTAGTTTAGAAGTAAACTGCTCTTTTTCTCTCAAATGTATGGTCTCTGATAAACCCTGCTGATACATCTTTCTATCATACCATGTTTCTCATTGCCTTTTCTTAATTCAGTGCTGTTTATGAGCTGATGATTTAAAATGTGGACGACTGCTCTGTCTGAAGGGAAGGGATTCTTGGAGCATAATAACATTATAAATTGAGGTTTATGTAAGCGTCTATTTGATAATTTACCTTTTTCTCAAATAAGTTGCCATGAAGACAAAGATCTGCAGCATTCACCTTCTTCCAGATGCTAGGAAAAAGTACAAGGTGCTCTAGCACTTAAGCATCCTTGCCAAAGTCAAGTTTAAATCCTCAGAAATACTTTAATAGCATTTTGGAAAGAATTGGATCTTAGGACAAACTGTGATATAGTCATTTGGCTTCCTATCGCAAATTATCTCATTTTAAGCTTAATTTTCATAAGATAGATATTTTAAATTCTAAATATTCTAATGATTCTGAATTCTAAATAATTCTAATCCACATAAATATGTATATTCTGAATTTTAAATTCATTATATCACTAGAGGCAGTTCCAGCGACTGATATAATAAAGGTAATAAAGCAAAGCAATGGATATGAAGAAACTTCTATATAGAGAAAAAATACATATTAAGCTCTTCATAGATATGTATTTTTTTTCTCTCCATAGAAGTTTCTTCATTAAGCTCTTCATAGATCCTAAACTGTCATAACAACAGAATGAACGATTTTCTCCCTAGGAAGCCATATAGTTCTAATAATAACCAACACTCTTGGTACCTGCTATCAGCTTTACATGATATTATTTCACTTAATCCTTACAACAACCCCATTAAGCAGGTTCTGTAATTATCTCCATTTTTGCTTCGGGAAGCTGAAGTCATGGGCCCAAAGTCACATGACTTATAACCTGGACAGTCTTTCTTCAGAATCAAGGTTCTTAAACTGAAAAATTTAAGTAACCCTCTCCACACCCTCCTGGGTGTAAAAGTGAGGTTTAATGTAACTATTAAGCAAGTCAAATCATGTTATTAAAGCCCTGTACTATAGTGCATGACATTATTTCTGAAATAATGTGGACCTAATGTTTAAAAAAATTTTTTTTAGTTGTAGATGGACAAAATACCTCTTGTTTGTTTGTTTATTTATTCATTCATGGTGCTGAAGGGCTAACCCAGTGCCTCTTACATTCTATGTAAACACTCTAGCACTGAGCTATAACCCCAGCCTGGACCTGACTTATCTTTAAAAACAGCTCATGGCCAATGGTTGACAGCATAGCTTCTGAGGTCATACAAATGTGGTCCTAATCCCGGCTCCATCACTTTCACAGTGAGTGATCTTGGTTCATGTCATTTAACATATCTAAGCCTGAGTATCTCAATATGGAAACATAGGAATAAATAATATCTACATCACAAATGTAGTTTTGAAATAAAATGAAGCCCATGCAGAAGTATCAAGTCAGAGGACAGCTGTTTGGCAGTGTCTCCCGGATGAACTGAGTTCTCTGTGAATGTGATGAAGGAAAATGCCACAAGCACATGAGGATGTATCTGTGGGGTCAGCTGGGCTTATTTGCTAGCTCAGTCACTCTTTTACATCCATATATTTGAATTTTGCATTTCAAATATTTCCCTCTGCAAAATTGCAAATTGCCATGTGTCAATGACCTTTGGGATTGTTCTTTAGTAGTCTCAATGAAGACAAACTCAATTTGGACTAGACAAAATTTATCGAATGTGTTGAAAATAATTGTCTTTGCCAATGCTGATTAAAGCTTTCCAAAATCTTTGCCAATAAAATTTATGTTTTATTACAGATTAGATTTTTAGCTAAATGGTAAAGATCCTAAATAGTTTTAGCTGCTGGCAAATTTTTATTTAATGAACTTATTTCACAATTTCCACAGTATTTGTTAGAGTGAATTGACTTAGGTCAGAAATGACCAATGAGAAATATATGACAGATAAAATTAAAGATTTAACAATCTTGGTAATATTCTTGAAGAAAGTAATATGCTATCTTGAATAAAGTAGGTCAATAAAAATGGGCTCAAAATTTGTATTTACTTATACCCTTGATTATTTCATTAAAGAATTTGAAATAGTAACATATTTGTTGAATTAAAAGCTATCTATATGTTACTTTGTGCCTTTAGTTCTAATCATTTTTTCAAAATGATTATTTTGAAATGTGAAATATTTAAAACAATTTTTTTTAAAAAAATGAAGACTTTGCTCTTAAGGATTTCTTATAATTGATCAGTATGATACAAAGGATTGGGTATTCATGTCTGAGGTACTAGAATAATGAATACAGGCATAATCACATGTCATAAATTAACTTGGGTTAATTTGAGGATTGAAGTACAACCAATGATATTGTACTTTAGAACTGAAATGCCTAACAGTATTATTGAAGTGACTAACATTTGCCCAGAGGAGTTTTCAAAACTATTCCTCTAATGGAAAATTTAATTAGCAAGTCACAGGATTTTCAAATATGGTGTTGCAGGTTGACAGTTTTATTGCTTATCATAGGTAAAAGTTGAGGAGTCTGGACATCAGGCATTTTCAACTTATTTGCTGTGGACCTTTGGGATACTATCTGGCTTTTCAGTATTTTACTTTTGTAAAAGGGGTCTCACATATGCCTCTCACTAATTTGGGTAAAGGGTAAACATGACTTGTACTTTAAGCCCTTTTGTAGAAAGGATCAATGACAATTAAGCTTATAACTCTAACAAAAATTACTACTACTGCTGTTTATATATTGTCAGATTTGAGATTTGGAGGATAAAGCGGTCAGTTTTTATTATAAAAAATCTTTCTTGAGTTCCACTCATGGAATCCCCTTCTCCTCTTTTCCTTTTTATTTTGCTCTTGTTTCTGCACATGAGAAAAAATCATTTGACCCTTGACTATCTGGGTCTGGCCTATTTCACTTGGATGATGTTCACCAGTTCCATCTATTTACCAGCAAAGGCCAAAATTTCATTCTTCTTCATGGCTGAGTAAAACTCCTTTGTATATAGATACCATATTTTCTTTATCCATTCAGTGGAGTAGCTGAAGGGCATTGAGGGCAAGGGAGGAGGTACAGGAAGAAGGAGGAACTGCAGAATGAAATTGAGCAAATTATGTTATGTATGTATGAGACTATACCACGGTGAATTTCATTTTATGTGTGTCTATAAAATACCAATTAAAAAAATAAATAGAAGGAAGAGCAATGGAATAGAGGAAGGGAAATCAGGAAGAGAGGAGAGGAAGTAAGAGGAGTACTTGGGACTGAAATGGAGCAAATTATATTCCATGATTTGCAAAATGAATTTCACTATTATGTATAACTATAATGAACTCAAAAAGATATTAAAAAAGGAAATCTTCCTATGCTAGAATTAGTATTTTATATGTTTTAAAGCTCTCTATCATTTATTTTTATTTTAGAAAATGTTTCAGAGTTAAATTGGACATAGAAAATTCGTTTTTTCCATGTGATTAAAAGTCCTATGATTTTGAGCCTTTTGTCTTTTTTGATAATTGATTTCCTTTTTTTCTTGAGGACTATGACAAAGAGGAAAGTCTGTGGTTCTTTCAGAAAACTTAGTGCTTTTATAGAGCTTCTTTTGATGGGATGCCAGGTAGTGGCTCAGTACCCTTTGTACTTTCCTGCCCAGGCTAGATGCAGATACAGTCATAAGCTGTATCTGCATTTTTTTTAATACTGGGGATTTACCCCAGGGAGTGATCTACCATTGAGCTACACCCCAAGCCTTTTCTTATTTTTTATTTTGGAACAGGGTCACACTTAGCTGCTGAGGCTGGCCTCAACTTGTTCCCCTCTTGCCTCAGCCTCCCCACTTCCTAGGATTGCAGTTGGGCACCACCACACCTGGCTATATCTGTTTTTGCAAGTCAGGGCCTAGTGCAAGTGTTAATGCATAAAGAATAAGAGAGTATGAAGTAAGTATGATTGAAGTGAAAAGTTTTAGTAGGAATTAACCCTATTAAGTAAGTTTTTTCCTGCAAGCTTGCTTTTAGAAGTCCTTAATCATACTAAGAATTATTTTTAGATGTTCTTTCTCTCCCACCCCAAAACTTATATGTGTCCTACTTTGAGAAAGGAATGAATCTGCTCTGTAGACATTGGAAACTAAACAGGTGCTATTTCGATGCTTGCTCGTTTATCTCTCTTGAATTGTATATTGTGTTCTTGCATGCATATTGTGGTCACACATTTCTGCCAACAGTTGTGGGTAGAGATTGTACTATGGACGCTGCAGATGGAACTGTGGAAAGCATGTTTTTGTGTCAGGGGCTTATTTATAATTAAACTATTAATGACATTAGTAAGCCCTTGTTGGGGTCCCAACCAACATTTATTGTTTTCCAAGGGCACTAAAAATATGCATGTTAATGGAAAATTGGAGAATGTAAAATTCTTTTGGAGGTAAAATTCTAAATCTGATTTTACATAAGGAATTTTATTTCTCAAAGTACATATAAGAAAAGAAACAGGATCTCATATGGAAAAACTCTTCCTGTTTGGAGATCTGAGTTTAATTTCTTCTCTTAAATCTTCATACTTTAATATGTTTGGCATTTATACCCTTTGTCCATATCACTAAACCACATCAGGCAGCCTTATATTTATGTGGCATGTTCCCTAGACTGATTCCAGACTAAGAGCTTTTGTAATAAAGATAAGTTGATGGAACAGAACAACAAAGAAGATGCACTGGTCTAATTTAAAGCAAAACTTTGATCTATGTTCATATATGACCTCTAGATTGCTTGTTTCTTAAAAGACAGTAACCTGTCCTGCATCTTCAATTTAAAGGTTTTAATTTGTGAAGATATTTCTTATGTACTACATTATGTATATTTTCTTAACATTGAACAGAGTATATCTGTTTCAGTTATTTAGATCTTCATTTCTAAGTTTCAGGGACAGTTAAAAAACTGCATACAGGATACACAGGACACCAATATCAACAAGGATTTTTTTGAAGTTCAGTTCTCTAAGAAGAAGTCATGAAAGCAGTATTTCATAGTGTTTACTGCACCCCCTGCTGGCCACATAATGGTACTTCCTAAATAAAAATAATGTCTACATGCTGCTCAGTGAACTCTTTAAATACACACACACATACACACGAACACACACACACACACACACACACACACAGAATTTATCTTTAGAGTTATTTTTGTTTAGAAATACTTTAAATTTCATCTGATATATAATAGATTTGAAACTTTAATTGAAGGCAATTTTCTTTCTAATTTGCCAAATATTGTTTGAACAGTGTTTATCCTTCTAGGCTGTATAATAATGTATTTGTTTGCCATAGTCCATTTTACTGATATTTCAGATGAAATTCAATAGGGAGGAATCATCTTACCACATATCCCTATTTTTCTATTGTGAGCATCCTTGTACATATATCTCTGGGTATGTTTACTATATGCTGACCACAAACTTACAATACTTGTGAGGCTTTGAGATGAGCAATTTGAATCATGAAAGAGTTTTCTGAGGAAAGGTTAGCAGTGGTGAGGTCCAAAGAGTTACAGCAGCCAGAAGGACAGAGATCATGTTGTTTGGCTCACCAGTGTGTCTTCAGCCATGATCTGGAGTCAGTGTGTTCATGACCCCTTTGTGAGGCTTTATGTTTGAAGAAAAAATAAGTATTTAAGAGAAACACAATTTTCTACTTAGTGCCACATAAACTGACAGCCAACAAATCTCAGTTTTTCAAGAGCAAAATTCAGAGATACTGCACCAAGTAAGGAAATATAATTTCCTAAATGGCAGGTTAGTCTAAATGACAAAAAAAAAAAAAAAAAAAAAATTAGGGTCATTACTTAAAAACATTAAGCAAATTTAAGCCTGATTTAAGGGTACATGCAACTTCTTTAAATGAAAGCACATGTTTCTGTTATGTGTATACCCTTCATTCGCTATTTTAAAAAATATTTATTGAGATGATACTGCTTTATGCCCTGTCATTATCACACTGTATTGTAGTTGATGTTTTACTCAATAACCCCTTGGTGCTCACATCAATGCCCATGGGATAGATGAAAGGTCAATGTTAGATGTGAAGGACTGAGGATAGAACCCTAAGTAATCACCATATGGTCTTTAATGTTCTTTAGATTTCTGCAATAATTTTGTGTGCATATGTCTTTGGGTGTGTTTTTCATTAATTTTACACACACAGAGACACACAGACACACAGATATTTTTATTTTCTAATAAAACCATATTCATCCAAAGAAATATATTATTATGGATCAATAGAAAGTCTTAATCACAGGGTGTTTTAAAAAATTGGAGCTTAGTAGTCACACACTTACTGAAATTTCACACTGTCTTGAAGCTCCTGATTGATTTTCTAAGTCAAAGCCCTATAATTATAAATTTCTGTGGTCCTTGACCAAGAGGTGCAATCTCTTAGTAGCTAACAACAAAGATATTACAGTTATGATTAGCATGTGTATCTGAGTAAGTAAATGATGTTAAAATGCTTTAAAGTGATTTCTTTTTACAGCATTTTCCCTAAAATAGTCATAATTTCATTAATTTTCTTACTTTCCAGGAAGGCAAAGCAAACTGGTGAATTGTCATGAAATCTCAATTAGGAGTTTAAAGCTCTGTGTATTATATTTTAGAGCTGACATTTAGTTTGTAATGTGTGATGTTATTGTGAGACATATTTTAGAGCAAGAGAAAGGCATGTTACTTCTTCCTGTACTTATAATTTTAGAAATAATTTCATAGAATCTGTTTAGATTTCTCAAAATAACTATAGAAATTATGAATTAGATGATTTTGTCATGTACTTTCATTTGGCAAATGAGGAAGTTTGGACCCAGAAAGATTAGGTAAAACTTGCCTAAGCCACATTTTCTGATTAACTTGTCAGAATTTTTCTACATAGCTTCCCTGTAAAGGATAGAAAATAAAATTATCTTATCAAATGACCAGGAAGGGTGTTTTATCAGGTTAATTAGCTTGTAATGTCACTGAACTTATGTGTAACATTTTCATATTTCTCTTTGTTTCAGAAT
Organism: Callospermophilus lateralis; assembly: GCF_048772815.1. Taxonomy (NCBI): domain Eukaryota; kingdom Metazoa; phylum Chordata; class Mammalia; order Rodentia; family Sciuridae; genus Callospermophilus; species Callospermophilus lateralis. The sequence goes on from NC_135305.1 coordinate 43,140,797, forward strand.
GCAAAGTATGGAGAAATCCACTAAATTTATTTAGGGGTGCTGAATATAATCGGTAAGCATTTTGACAGCTTGGGAAACAAATGAGTCTGGTTCAGAGAGAAAAGACAGCAGCAAATGTTTTTGCTGGTTCATTTAGGGGTCATGTTACAGTGTTTACTGCTTCCATTTTTTTCAAAAATATTAAAATGTTTTGATTTTTCTGTTTCATAATTATGTTAGCACAGGATTTGAGATGATGTACAAAAAAATACTGTTTTTATATATTTTCTACTACAGTCATTCGTTTCAGTATTATATTATACAATCAAAACATTTTTAAGCTTACCTGGAACATGGGTATAAAGATACCAGACAGGTTATGTTGGAATTTAATTTAGTGAAGTAAATCAGGCAAGTCAGAATTTTCTTTCATAGCTTTGGGGAAATGTCTATTCATAATACTAATTAGAGAAGGTTTTCAATAGCAAGGACTAGTAAAATTTTAAGGCAAAAATAGAGAGGGAAATGTTTGCTTCTTTTCTGCTATATAATTCCTGAAGGAAGAACAAGATGATTTAAATTTTTTTTTAAAATTTTTTCATTAGCACAGCCATTTTAATATAAATCATAACAAGTTAATGGTTTATATTTCAACTCCTCTGCAGCTTACTATTTTATAGGCCTTGCTTTCTTCCCTCAGAGCTGTCTGACTATCTTCCTTCCTCTTTACAGGTACACCTGGGTAACAGGACGAGAACCTCTGACTTACTATGACATGAATCTTTCTGCGCAAGACCATCAGACGTTCTTTACTTGTGACTCAGACCATCTGCGTCCTGCAGATGCAAGTATGGAAAATTCTTCAGATAGTCACTGGGAGAGAGGGTTTTTCAGCTTGTTTAAGAATCATAGTTTCTGCTTTTAGAATATCTGCTCTATAAAAGCCCAATAAATAAAATATTAAATTGCTGATTGACAGTAGAACCTAGAATTCTAATGCTTAAAGCTTTGTCTACAATGAAGTATCAATGTAGAAATGAGGCTTATTATAATTTAGAACATGATTTTTAAAAAATATATCAAAGTTGGATGGATAAATTTTGAAAACATGTAAATCTTACCTGAAGCTAATAAAATTCATGGTTGAGATGGAATGGCCGTATTGCCTTGATGATATTCTAACTAGAAGTTGGGATTCATGGAATCTAAATGATTAATGAATACATTTTAGTAACTTAAATGCCTATTTAAGTCCCCTAATTTTGAGTGGGGATGTGGCCTTGCCTACTAGAGTCTGTATGTGTTTTCCTTCCTAGAGAGACTTGGTTAAGCATGTATTTTACACTGCTTCAGTTACCAATAATCCTGCTGATGTAATTTGTATTGCTGAGCTTAGTCAAAGTAAATAGGTGAACAAAAGCTTCTTAAACAGAAAGTTCTATATGCCCTTAAAAAACTGACTTATAGAATACAAATTTATCAAACAAATTAAGGAAGGAGATGATTATTCTTTGTTTTTTAGTTACTCTTTGCCATGGTGGAACATCATAGTATAAAGGTTACCAAGCATTAAGCTTCTTACAATATAGTCACACACTGCTTTGACATATAGAAACTAGATTTGCAGACAAAATTGAGGAATAAATACACAAGTTAAGCAAAAGCCTAATGCACCTCTTACTGACCCAACTCCTAATTCTTCAAATGATTTCAGAATGTTCTAATATCTAGATCCTGTAGCAAGTATGTAGGAAAATGACAGAAAGAAATTATTTTGCATCTAAGTAGAATGAAGAAATTAGTAGCAATGGACATTTTAAAATATGTAAAATCATATGATTCTCTTAACAAGAAATGATATTAATATGCAAAAGAAATAAAATCTATTAGGATGCCTTTTCTTGATTTTTTCAGTCTATAAGATTTAGTTTTACAGTTATATGAGCACACAAAAAAAGTTCAGTATCAGCAATGAATTGGAAAATTAGAAAATATTTATGTGACTTTGTAAATTTGGGCTGACCCTATTGGTAATGAAAGTCTCTTGTAACTTTAAGCTGAAAGCTATTAATTTTTATGTTGTTCTGTATTGAATCTTCCTAATTATATGTACTGATTGACTTGCTTTTTTCCTCTTTCTCTAACGTAGTAATGCAGAAAGCCTGGAGAGAGAGAAACCCCCAAGCTAGGATTTCTGCAGCCCATGAAGCCTTGGAGATAAATGAGTAAGTGGAGGGAAAATCTTGCTGTTAAAGAGGAACTTTCATCTTTTGCTTAATATATTTGGTTCCCATTGATTGGATGCTTCCATTAAACTATGTATGACATTAGAGGATTATTTGGGGGGTATTATTTTATAAAATTTCCTTTTTTATGAAGGATAGCCATGTGGAGGTGGTTTTAGTCATTTTAGAGAACAGTGTAGTAGCTTTGTTTAGGACCCTAAATTAAATCCTTTAGGGATGTTGTGACCAGATAAAATAAATACAGTTCTTTACATGTCTAAAATATTTTGAAAGGGAAATTTTTCCAGATGTAGAATGCTTCTCTGTACTATCACATTTTCCAGGTAGCACTTCCAGTAGTGGGGAGACATAATAAAGTCATAAGGTGAAAAAAATAACATCAAAATTATTTTACAAAAGATAAGAGGAAATGCTGTCCTTGGTGTTGTTTAACATGCTATGGGTTACCAAGGAAGGCTGGGAAATCTCTTCTGGAGATCTCAGAAAATGAGAAAGATTCTTAAAGTTAGAGTCATAAAAACTTAGGGTTGGCAAAGACCTTAAAGGTCACTTAGCTCAACCACCCATCTGGTGCTTGAATCACCTCGAGATTATCCTTGCCAAGTGGTCATTGTTAAACTATTTTATGATTTTTCTGAAGAAGGTTACAGAATCTTCTCCAGAGGTCTTAAAGAGAAAAGAAAAAAAATTCACTTGAGACTTGGGAATTCTGCCATTGTAATCAGTTGATCTAGATGGTTTCTGGTTCTGTCATGCAACATATTTACTTTCCACTTTCTTGTCATCTACAAATTTGATATGCCTGCCTTCTGTGTTTCATCATGTTTCTGAGCAAACTATTAGGGCCAAGAGTAGAACCCTGTGACATGACATAAAGAAACTATGTTGTAGGTCCATATCTTCATGAGTCACCATTCTTGGTATTATTCAAATGATTACTGAGCCACCCAGTTATACTGTGATTCAGCCCATATTTTCCATTTGCTCTTAATGCCAGTTGTAGCTGTGGATCTTTAATTCATAATAAATCTACTACAAAAAACCATGTTAGAACAACTTATTTATTCTTAGGGAATTTAAGCTGGCTTCGAGTGGTTACTGCTTTCTTTTTAATGTGCTTGGAGACCATCTCTTTAATAATGAGAATATAGTTCCAAATAACTTCTCTGTAGTTTGGGAAGTTAGCCTTCTTCCCCTTTTTGAAAAGCTATACTACATTTGTCATCTCATCTTCGAGTGTCTCTCCATTCTTTGTGATTTCTATCCCATGGAGCTATCCATAGGGAGCAATTCCATGGCCTGCCTGCAAGGTCTGTTGGTTTCCTGGGATTCATCCATCCCAATACAGAAGTTTGTTCAGATGGATCAGTTATTTGCTATCTTACATCTTTTTTACTCATTTTAGAGTTAATTTCTTTCCCCCTTTTCAGTCTGAAAAACATTCTCCTTGATAGAGAAGCCAGGTGCAAGATGGGAGGGAGAGAGTGTCTGCTTTCTCTTTGGTATCTACTGCTGTTAAGCATGAACTTTCTCTGTGTTGCTGGTGGTGTTTGTCTTTTTCTGTTGCTTTTTGTTGTGGTTTTGGAGAAGTGGGGATGGTGATGGGGCCTTAAATCTAATTTTAAAGTAGGGAGTAGATAATTGTATTAGTTATTTTAAAACTGTTTTTATGGTTTTGTTTGTGTGTGTGTATGTGCGTGTGTGTGTGTGTGTGTGTGTGTGTGTCAGTGGTTTGTTCATTTGTGTTTTTTGTCTTTTTATTTGGTGGGGGCAAAGCCTCAGATGATTTGGAGTTTTAGCACTCCTGATTTTATTCTTATGAATTCACCCAACTCTCTTGCAACCCTTCATTACATGCCCTCTTTCCATCATTTTTTTACATGTCCTTTAAAAACTCTGACCTGGGAGACATCTCTGTGAAGCTGTGTTTTGGTTACTTATGTGCCACCCCTTTCTTCCTGAGAGTCATTGGTGATTGTAGTTATATAGTTTTACATTTGGAAGCTGCTTTATCCTCTTAAACCATTTTTCCTTCTGAGTCTCATGCCATTAAGTCATGCCTCTTTTCTTTGAATTTTTTGAAGTCTACCTCCCCCTCTTTGATTACCCTGAACTCCAAAATGACATAGTAACTCTCTCTGAATGTTCCTATGGATTTCCATTTCACCAACTATTTTTTTCTTCTTGGTCAGAATTAGGTCCAGAGTTGAAGTTCCCCTAATTGCTTCCTCTACCATCTGGGAGATAAAATTGTTACCAAAGTAAGTCAAGAACCTGTCGGGAGCCCTACTTCTAACCAAATGAGACTTCTAGCAGACATCTGGATGGTTGACACCCCTATCACCACACTTTCTTGCTTCTGTTTGTGTATTGTGTTGTGACCAGGACGCATCATCTACCTCTTCCATTGAGCTGAGCAGTCTGTTCTGTACTCCCCAACCATTAGCACTTCTATTGCTCTCTCCTTTTTCCTTCACTCACAAGCTCTTAGCATGTTTCTACCCCAAACTCATGAGTTTCCACATAGATGTATGTTTCTTGGCCAGTAGTTCTACTCTGCCTCTCCTCCTAAGAATACTGTTTCAAATATAAATATGAGAAGCAAGCAAGCTAGCCCCAACCATTCTTGAGTTCCCAGCCCACCCACTGCAGCCTTAGACCTAATTCCTCCGATGCTCTATCTACCACTCAGTATTATAAGCTCAATTTTCACTTCATTACCCTTGACCCATAGTTACATGTCGGCATCTGAAGCCTTAAGTATGTCCTCTGATGCCTGCCCCAGTTGTTTTCTCCAGTGAATCACTGGACAGTTTCAGCATCATTCCTGCTCTTTCTTAGTCATATATGCTGCCCTCCATAGTAACTGGTTTTCCAGGTTTGTTTTTTTTTTTTTTTTTTAATCCCCTTGGGCGTTTTTTTTCGCCTACCTCACCACATTCAGTTTAAAACCAACTTAATAGTTCCTGCCTGAAAGTAGAGAGGTTGACTAAGGAATTTACCAGACCCATCCTTAAGACTGAGATTAACTAGTGACCCCAAACCTCACATTAGCTGTTACGTTCAGGCTCCTTTTCCTAGTTGGCTGTGGCAGTTAATTAATAGTAAAAATAACATTTGGTCTTACTTTATGTTTATTTTCTCTCTTGGGGTCTGCTGGAGATATGCAGGAAAATGGCTGCAAAGAGGCAGTGGGGAAGAAGGGGGAGACTGGGTGGTGCAGATCAGGACCTGAATGATCTGCTCTGGCCTCACCATTTCCTTACTACATTCCCTTCCTTGGAAATGGGTTGTTCCTTGTATGATTGGAAGGTTTAAATGTCCAGGAGTCCCACTTGTTCATGAGTTAATTGCATATCCTTTCTGGCTTCCTACCTTAGAGGTTTGTTGAAAGGATTATATGAGATGATACATGTTAAGCACCTGGTACAGTGCTTAATATATACCAAGCAACAAATGGCAGCTAGTTGTCAAAGGCATGAGATTTAACTCTTTTTAGCCACTGTGGCTGAGTCAGATTTCGAGCTCTTTAGAAACAATATACTATACGTAGGTTTTTCTAGTAGTTTCTGAAGAAAAAAAAAAATCAGTGCTATTATGAGACATTGAAGCACTATTTTCATAAATGAGTAACTTGATTTAAGGAATTTCTCACTCTGATGAAATTCTTGAATTGAAGAGGATTTACATTTAATAAACAAAAGTAAACTTTAATGAAATACCTCTAACTTTCAGTGTCAGAAGGAGATACTTAGTAAAACCTCTTATCCTCACCATTAGTAGCTGACATTTGTTGAGCACAAACCACATGCTGGCTACTGTACTGATGAGCACTTCACATGAATCCCCTTATTTAACCTTCACAATAAACCAACAGATTCCACATCACCCTTTATCAGGGAGGCAGAGTAATAACTTGCCCAAAGTGATGCACTAATAAGGGGCAGTGTCCGTATATGAGCCCCATGCTCCTAACACTAAGCATCCTTCCTCTCAAGCTAAAATATAGACGTTTCCTTCGTGCCATTATTTTGTGTCAACAGCTACAAACAGGTGCATGAACCAGTTGGCCACTCTGCATGTTTTGGCGTAACTCCTTGCCCTTCTGCATGAACTCCTCCAGTCTGTGACCATGTCCTTGGATTTGTAATTGATGGTGGTTATTATCTAAATGGACAGGTGTGCAACTGCTTATATTCTCTTGGCTGAAGAGGAAGCAACAACCATTGCTGAAGCAGAAAAACTGTTTAAGCAGGCCCTGAAGGCTGGAGATGGCTGTTACCGGCGTTCTCAGCAACTACAGCATCATGGATCCCAGTATGAAGCCCAACATAGTAAGGTTTCCTTCAGGCTGATGCATTGGGTTATCAAAATTGCAAATGATCAATGAGAGCAAAATTTTAGTGCAGTTCAAAATTTGATTCTTCTAGATGAGGACAAATTCTGGATTTTGCTTTTCTTGGTTTTTTTTTTTTTTTGTTGTTGTTGTTTTGTTTTGTTTTTTTCTTCTTCTTATAAGAGTACAGTTAGCTTCATTACTCTTTACATTCACATTCTCTGTCTTGGCTGTAGACTCCCAGTGCAAGAAATAGATGTCAGTAAACTTTAACAGTATTCTTATTTCGCTCAGAATTCTTACATATTTCTGCTTGTCAGTTGCTTCTCTCTTACCTTTAAGTTTGGAAACAAAACTTAAGTCAGTGTTAGTGTTATCAAAGTTTTTATATTATAGGTCTTCTATAGCATGGGTTGATAAAGGCCCATTAAGAATACAACAGTTATTGGTAATTATATCAGCATTTAAATTTTATTTAAGAAAATTTGAGATGGTTTGTAGACAGAAAGAACCATGAGTTCCTAATTGTTAACTGTTTTTACATTAAAAACAACACATTCTTTTATTTAAGATAGCTCTTTAAAATCCGAATCCTTTCATTTTAGTACACTAAACTGAGAGCCAGTGTTATTTTGGAAGAACAGTATAGAAATAAGAAAATTATTTCTGAAATTCCCTAAGCACCTGTCTCATCTTTCTTGGTTATTTAAAAAGAAATTCAGTGATCCTTGTGGGAGAAAAGTTTGTATGGTTTCCCCAAAATTTACACTATTTCTTTAAGGTGGAATTTCTCACATCATTTCTCTCTCCTTCAATTTGGAGAGTAGAAGTGTACCTCCTTTCTACTTGAGATTATACAATTAAATGTTCATATTGAACTTGGATTTATTGTAGGTGCTGACTGTATTAGTCTCTATGACTAAGGTGCCAGTAAGATACTTGCATTACAGTCTGGACATACATAAATATGTCCATAAAATCCACCAATACACAGGTTTTAATTTTTTATTCTGCAGTGAGTGTATATGTTAATGAGGTCTTTAATTAACATCTATATCTGACTTTTTAAAAAAAGTATAACTCATTGCATTTTTTAAGACATGTAATAAATGTCTATTTGGTGAACTAAATGGAAATTAATATGTAAAATTACATAAACTGTGATACAACTTAAGAAATTTTCTTTCTTTTTTTCTCTAAATTAAATCCTTTCAACCTGTTGCCTAAATCTATCCAAAAAATATAATCACATCTTTAAAATAATTTGTAGGTCCTTGGCAGTTTTTCAGCACACATCTTGATCTCATTGTTTAAAATTTGAAATGTTCAGACTTGGTCTTAACATCTTTTAATAGCTGCATATTATACATGTACTTAATCTATAGCAGGTGTGTCATATTTTTCTCAAACATGGTAATTTTATTGAGGATTAAGCATATGCATGTTCTCACTAGTCTGGCAACATATCCAAAAAGACATATAATTAAATAAAAGATTAGGACAAGAAGTTGTTAATGTACTTTTTAAGGGCCATTTTAGTGACTATTGTTATAACTATTTAACTTGTCAATGCTTTCTCCAACACTAGGGTAGTTTTTCATTTTGGTGCATACTCTATTGTCATATCTGGAATGTGTTATATTGTCATCTAAAATTCGACTGCTTTGGGGACCTGGAGATGATTATGATGTCACTAGTGTTAGAGAAAGAATAATATGAAACAGAAGTTCAACATGAGGCTTCTCCAGACTAAATGTCAAAAATAAAAAAAAAAAAATAGTTCATCAAGATGCAACCTGGGATTCACCTTTTTTGCATTTTTACCAAAAGCATGTACACTGGAAGTATGTAGAACTCTTGCTTGTAAACCAAATACAATGTGGGTATGTTAATTTTCCCAGCACTTTGTGACGGAAGATTTTATTTATTATCAAATGTTCAGCATCCAAACTCAAAAGCGTGGATTTTGGTAACAAGTAAGATGATTTGGCCTTTGAGAGTCTGAGTTCTTTGACTTCAGTCTGTCTCCGTCCTGCCCTTAACAAAGTTGTCATTGCTCCTGGCACTAAGGAAAAGCCACAGGCACAGTCTCTTCTCACTGAGTTTTTTTTTTTTTTTTTTAAGGGCAAAGTAAATGAGCCTCTGCATTTTTTCTTGCTGCTGAGCTGAAACTCTTGTTTTTAAATTTTTGGTGTTTTATATCTTCCTATTCAGGACGAGACACCAACGTTTTGGTCTACATCAAAAGAAGGCTAGCGATGTGTGCCAGAAGGCTCGGGAGGACCAGGGAAGCGGTGAAAATGATGCGAGACGTGAGTTTGAATTTGTGTTTGGGGTCAGTGGCCGTGTGTGTGGCTGGGAGCTGTGGGAGCCAACTGAATGGACCCAGCAGAGGCAGCCAGTTATGGTGTGAGGGTCCCTGTGTGCCTGTACCAGCTCCCAACTGACTGGATGAATGACCTTAGACAAGTCACTCCAGTTCTTTGCCGTTGTTCCTCATCTATAACGTAACAATAACAGTCTTCAAAAGAACTTAAAATTACTCTGAGAATCAAATGAAATAATTCATGCAAAGCTTTTAATGTAGTGACTGGCACATTAAAAAAATCAATAGATGTCCCTATTAAAAAAACTTTGGGACTATAGCTGGCAAGCAATAAGAGATCAACCATTTTAATTAACTAACTCTTTTTGTGTGTAGTGGTGAGGAAGATTTGAAAATAGCTCAAATTGTTAAGTTCAGTAATATTATGAGTGTGTTCTTATGTAGTCATTTCAAGCATTTTTCTATATTCTTGAAAATCAGGGCACTTTATTACTTGTAGTCAACATAAGAATCAAGAAAAATGAAAGTAGGTAAAAGTTTGAGAACAAAAGATAATCTAGGGAGGTTATTGAAAACAAAACTAGTTTTAAGGGAAAGAAGTTAAAGAACTTTACTTCCATTTTGTTGTTGTTAGAAAGAAAAACTTTCCTCAAAGAAACTGACACTGGTATTTCTAAGCCATTTCCCTTTTAAAAAAACAATCTCAGAAAGCCTAGATCAACATGTCATCCTTCTACTGTGTTCCTGAATTAGAAGACTTAGATCCTCTAATTCTGTCCATGGGGTGAGATTAAAGTGGCATCTTGCACATACGACTGTGCAAATCAGTGAGCCTTTTCTCAGCTTGTCTCTGGAAGGGCAGTGTCTCATGGGAATTTTTAGATACTCTTTGGAAGAGGAAACTTGTGCTCAAGGCCCTCCCTAGTTATTTCTTCAAGTTACAGCACAATATGAAGGCCCAGGTGAGAACCACGCTTGGGTCTTCCCACTCTGTTAAGCAGCAGTGTGACCCCCAAATCTGAGGAAAGCATCAAGAGGAGGAAGATTATGAAGATGATATATGCTCACTCAGAACTAAATTCTTTTCATTGAAGAAAGAATTTAAAGAATGTTATATAGCATATGAGCTAATTTTAAGAAAAAGATTTCTGCAAATATAAACTTGCTCTCAAAGTGAAATCCCTTGATATATCCATCCCTTGATATAACTAAGAAACGGTGCAGCCACTTTGGCTCTGCAGGAGCTGGGAACTTTATGATGGACAAGATGTTTCTCTCAATCTTGTACAATCACAGTCCACCTTTCTTATTACCTCTTTTTAACCTTATTAACTTAGAATAGCAGGCATACATGAAAGGATCAAATATTTGTGATTTTATTTGTTTTATCCTTAAACAAGCTCAGAGAAAAACCAAGCTCTGATTACTTTAATTTCTGTTATTTCTATCAGTCTCATTCTGCTTATCATTTTCAGTATATACATATAAAATTTCAGGATTAAAATCAATATATCTATCTACCATGTATCTTCTGTTTTGTTTTTTATTTAACATAACTTTATAATTCTGTTTATTGACCTAGTCCAAATATGGGTTTTGGGAGAAAGTATGGGATGCAGTGAAAAAAACACTGGGCAGAGAGTCAAAAAACCTGGATATGAATCTCAGCTTTGCTTTTTTACTGGCTTTGAGTCTCAGGGAAATTTAGGTGCCTTTTATGCCCTTTTTATTTGGTCTTCCATAAATTGGAGATGATGATTCTTATCTAAAAGAGCAATTGATAGGGAGAATAGAATAAGATAATGTGAAAACACTTGGCATATAATAGGCATACTTAAAATATTCTCCCTCTATTTTTTAAGCTGTTCTATAATTTACTTGCCTGTTTGCCTGATAGACATCTTGGGATAATTCTAATATCTTTCTTCTTTTAATTAAAAAAATTTTTAAATGTATTTTTATTTTTATTTGATAAATAAGTGTCCACTTCTCTGTTTAAACAACAAGCATGTGACTTAGGGACCGTGCCTGCCTTAGGTTGTCCAATACTACATATGGTCTTACCCATCATCGGATGAGCTGACCTCAAGGCGTCAGCCTCCTGTCTTAGGTTGGTACCATTGCAATTGGATCTTACCCGTCACTGACTACCGGTCCAGCATACAGCCACACCTGTGGAAAGGCCTTTGTACCAGTGAGGGGGTGAGGTTCTTTGCCTCACCTCTGTTGGCCCCCAAATTTTAGCTGAATGACCATCACAAGCAGAAGGGAGGAGGATACACCAAGCCAATTGATGGCTCCTTTTGGAAAAATTGTACCACCGATGACACCATCAGCAAAAATACCCCAGCACTACCACAAGTCGCTGCACCAACAGATAGTTCACAATGCATACAAGTGATACATAGTCTAGGCAAGTTCTGCAAGCAGTTCAGTGATAGCTATTGCAGAAGCTGTAGATTGGTTTTATCTTTGTCTTCACTGGCACTGGGATGAAGATAGGAATTCTGGCAATAATGGCTAAAGAAAAAATTATGTAACATTCCAGCAGGCACTAAAAGAAAACAATTTTCTGAATAATTTGCATTATCCTGAACAGAATTATTAAATATAATGAAAAGGAAAGGTGAAAGTAAACGAACAGATCTGTTAACCTCCTTTTTTGTTCACATATTAAAACAATCCTCAACACCTGTTTATCCAATTTAAATTAAACCATTTAAATCACATGAATAAGAAAAAAAAATATTTGGATCCATTTTTTCATGAGCGCTCATCATATATGATATATGGACATATGCACATACAAACATACAACACAAAACACAAGTGTGTACACATAATATAATACATACAACACATAACATAATAGTAAAGGCCTTGTAACTTTTTACAGGTGAAATCTCCATTGCAATGTTTAAAAACTCCATAGTTAAAAAATAGAACTGATCAGCAAAACATTAACCTAGGTCTGTATGAGCTCAAAAAACAAAATAGAACTTTATGATGTGGGAAAGGGCAATAATAACATAGATATTGAAAAAAGCATCCTGGTTTCATTAGCCTCCAGGTGTGGGAGAACCACTGTCGCAGATGTAAGGATAGGCAAACTGGAGTTCTGGATATCAGCTTTTATGGATTTGAGCCAAATCATCTTCTTTTTGGTCTGTAGAAATCGCTTTAGTTAATCTCTCTGGAATCCAAATCGGCTGCTGTTCTCCCTGTGGAAACACACAAACAGACCCCCAACTCCAGACAATCACTGGGTCAGAACCTTTCCATTGTCCTGTTAGAATATCCTTCCAAAGTACCTTGGGCTTATGTACATTTTTTGGACACATATGTCTTTCCTCAGCACTAAGCCCTGATAAATCCAAAATGAAAAAGTTTAGAGTAAAAAGGGTTATTTTAAGTTTATCATTGGGGGATATATACCCCTTTCCAATTCCCTCTTTTTGCTTTAATAAGTACATTTTAATAGTTTGATGAGCTCTTTTAACTATGCCTTGTCCCTGTGGATTGTATGGGATTCCTATTATATGAGTAATGACAAATGATGAGCAAAATTGTTTAAAAGATGGTCGTGGGTTTGATCACGGTACAGGCCACCAAATGCTGCAGTCTGGCTGGGCACAATTCACGAGCCACTTATCAAGCAGAAACAAACTTTATTTTTAGAACACACACACTGCACCACACGAGCTCTTCAGAAATTCCCTCAGAGCCCAACTGCCACCACCGGCTTCTGGCGAGCCTCTCAACCCCCACTCCTCCCGCTCTTGAGGCCGATTGGCTGGGTCGCGTGGGCAGAGCCAAAAGAGTCCCCCAATGAGAAGCTCCATGGTCTGAAAGAGCGGGGAAACAGCCCAGTGAGCATCACCACAGAAGAGCCAATCAGCTGGCAGCTGGAAGTTTGCTGGGCCCCCTTCGGCTGTGGCTCTCAACATAAGTGTACATATTTATGAGGTACAGTGTGATATTTTAGTACATGTATACAATGTGCAATGATTAGACCAGGGTAAGTGGCAATGCTGTTCACCTCAAACTGTCTTGTTTTTCTTGAATGAATCAGTCATTCAATGAAGTAACCTCTAGCTTTTTCTATCTCTGTGTGCATGCAAATGCATGCATATTTTATGCTTGTTTGTGTCTATATTGATTTGTGTTCTTCTTTTATTCCATTTCTAAAACATCCTGTCATATTTCTAAAATACCAATACATGTTGCCTTTTCTCTTTGGAGTATCCAGTAGATGTGGCCCCTGCTGTTGTGACAGTCTAGTGAGAGACACTGTCAGACATGATGATATGTTTTGAAGAAAACTATTCAAAGTATTCTTTCCTTCTGCCACTCCTTCTGTCAATCCTCGCACCCCAAACAGAAGCAGAGAGTGGTCTCCCTGTAGAAGCTGCAGCTGTGTGAGCCTCCCAGTCAGGCCTGACATTCTGACTCTGCTCAGGTTGCGGGCCACGCTTCACAGAGGGTTCACTCCTGTAGCAAGATGCACATGAACCATTGTGCTGTAAAACTTCCTCTGATAAATAGCACAATGGATTACAGGCAGCCTGCTGATAAAGTGTTCAGCACAAGGATCTAATTTTTCATTAAGACACAGTCATACTCGGGATGGGGTTGTAGCTCAGTGGTAGAGCACTTGCGTTGCACGTATGAGGCCCTGGGTTCAACCCTCAGCACCACATACACAAACAAACAAACAAATAAATAAATAAAAGATATTGTGTCCATCTAAAACTAAAAAATTATTAAAAAAAAAGACACAACCATCCTCTCTCCATGTACATTGACTTAAAATTTCCTAGAGCAGATTTTAAAGTGGAAATGGAAATTCAAGAGTTAGATGCCTTCCATGTAGAAAGCAGTTGCATTTAAAAAAACTTCTCTGGAAACCACTTAAGGAAGGTCAAACCATTAGTTGGTGAGATACTCTGAAAGAGAGGAAAGGGGATTCTGGGAAGGTGGCTGTACATAATTTCCTACATTTCTATGACTCAGGACTATACTATGGCTCAAATAAAGTATTAATATTGTCCATAAAATATTGATAATGTCATCACACATTGAGTCCATAGTGTCTGGATTAACATCTTCTCATTTTCTAAAGCAATACATTAATCATTTTGGAAACCATAGATGTTAAAAAAAAGCACTTTAATTAGCTTTCATTTGCTATCAAAAATCTTGAAGTACTTTACTGCTGGCACTGGGCAAAACTAGGAAAGCATGTTGGCTTTTAAACTTCCGGTGATGTTGATTATTCAAAATGAAGTGAACACTACATTTTCTACTTTTTTAAATGTAAGGAAAAGTTTGTTTCTTCTCATTTTTGGTGATTTTGCCTTCTTAACATTTGGAATACAACTTTTATTTATTTATTTATTTTGCCTTTTAACTCATACCAGTTAGGTAGCTTCAAGTTTTCCTGTATCTTTCCCTAGCCTATTTGAGTAGTTCGAAATGGAATTCATAAGGCTGAAGACTATGGTCATTCCATATCAGACCAGCTATGGATTAGCTGGTATGGATGGAATAGTTAGTCCCTATGAAAGAACCCAAAAGCTCCAGTCATTTTGTCTAGAGCAGGGTTTCTCAGCTACAACACTACTGACTTTCCACTTGTTGTGGGCGGCTCTTCTGCACATTGTAGGCTGTTTAGCAGCATCCCTGGCCTGTACCTACTAGATGCCAATAGTAACCCATGGCTCTGCTACTTCCCAGTTGTCTTCAGACATTGCTAAATGTCTGTGGTTGTGGGGGGAAATCCATTCCCATTAAGATCCACTGGTCTAGGGAATACTGAGGTAAGCAGATATGTTTCCAGGCAGACATTGGGTTTTTATACACGTATGGTCTGAACTTCTCCTAGTACAGGTACTGGCCTCCAAAGCAGCCCAAGACTTATCTAGCCTGGTTGCCAGGAGGAGGCTTTTGCCCAGATGGGATTCCCTAAAGAGGCATCACAAGGCAAGAAGAGTAAATCACATGGAGGTTTTGTGGGGGTCCTGGTGAAAGGACTGAGAAAGAGTCTGATGTGGGATAGCAGTCTCCCGAGCTCCTCCAGCCTGCTTCTGGCTCATTGTTTGCCTTCTTTGCCTAAAATCTACAGGTCCTTTAAAAGTCAGTTTCCCTTGCTTTTTGCATTTTTTTTTCAGATCTCTGAGCCATTTGCTTCTTTCCTGTTTCACTTTCTCTGTAGGACTACTTTTTTCCATATCCTGGCCTACTATTTGATATAGGTTCTCACTCCCTTTTTGAATCATTTATCCACTTTATTCTAGGAAGCTATGCTATTTTACTTCTCCAAAAATCTTAGTCTCCACATCTTCTCAATTTCCAAAATTTGAAGTGTTCCCTGGTCAATCCAGGGCAACTACATCCAGTTTCAGAGTTTTAAACATCGTCTAAATGCTGGCAAACATTTCTGTAGTATTTACTGTGTTCCAGACATTGTTGTAAGTGCTGTACAAATGTAAACTCTTAATTCTCTGGTACTCGCTCAGGGTCACACGGGTAGTGAGCACTCATGAGAGAATGGTCAATCACCTGCATCAAAAGGGCCCACGGTGCTGGTTTAGTACTCTTAGCAATGGTGTAGGGATTAAGTGGAACAATGCATACAAAACACTTGACATAGGGCTTCATGCGCAGTAAGGATTCATGGTGGCTGTTGTTCTTAACTATTATTGCCTAAGCTATATTGGCAAGTGAAAAGTGTAAACATTAGGTACAATTTGATTCTATTTTTGCAATTAAAAAGTCAATGCTAATATAGACCAATGCTTCTTAAACTTTTTGGTCTTAGAACACCTTTAAAATTATTGAGGACTACAAAACTTTTGTACGGTTGAATTTATTATCTCTATTCACTATTTTAGCAATTGAAACTGTGAATTTTCAGAAAATCTATTCACTTTAAAATAACAATTACAAATTGTTAACAAATGATTTTTTGTGAAAAAATAACTATATGGTTCAGACAAAATTCAGTTAGAGGAATAACATTGCTTTTATGTTTTTGGAAATCTCTTTAGTGTCGGATTGAATCAAATTGGAGATAGAGTCTCATGTCTGATTCTGGATTTAGTCTATTGTGTTTTTACCCAATATGTGGCCTCTGGGGGTGCCCCTGTGTGTACTCATGAGATAGAGTGAAAATATATACGTGTATATATTTCTATAAAATAGTAGTAGCAGTAGTAACATTTTTGATCTGAGAACTACCTGAAATAGTGTCAGGATCCCACAATGGTTCCCTAATCATACCTTGAGAGCCACTTGCATAAGAAAACTCTTGAATTTTTAAAAATAAAAACTGAGAACACTTTCAAAAGAGCAAAATAGTGGATGCAAAAATGGTATACAATAGAGAAGAAACAGAACCTTCAGTTTGTGTAGCTGGCCCACCACTGGTTCTAGCCAGATGCCTGCATCTGAGAGATTGATGTGACTTCCTTCCTCCAAACTCCTGTTCTTGGACTGTTTTCCCAGGTACTGATCTCTGGCTTCTGTTTCTCACCTCTCTTTACAATTAGTTCTTCTGCATTTCTGATGTTCTGTATTTTATCTTCTCAGAATTCTGTCCTGGTTTCATTCAGCAGCTCTAGACTCTCCACTGCTTTTTTGATTCCACACCTTCTTTCTCCCTTTTTACCTCACAGTCTTGATTTTGGTCTTGCTGCCCACTTGTTCTAAACCACTCCCCATTCTTCCATTCATCCATTAATTCAACAAAAACATGGAGTTTTCACTCCAAGTCAGTTCCCATTCTAGGTGGTTGGTGTAATCAATGAACAAAATAAAGACCAATTCCCTCACCTAGCTTACATTCTAGCAAGGAGGAGAGACAAAAAATAATAAACATAATTAGTGTATTTTTATAATATTTTAGAAAGTGATAAATTAGATAAAGTAGAGCAGAATAAGAATGAAGAACGCCCGTGATCAGAGAGAATGGGAGCCTAGAGAGGTCACAGTTCTCACTCAGATAATCAGGTATGAATGACATAGAAGGTAACATTTAATTGAAGACCAAAGGAGGCATGGAAGCAAGTCATGTAATATGTGCTCAAAGACTCTGAGACAGGAGTATACCTGGAGTGTTTGCCCACCAGCCAAGGAGTCCTGGGTGGATGAAGCAGAGTAAGCCCAGGGGAGAGAAGGGAGAGGGGCTTAGAGATCATATAGGGTCTTTGAATCATAGTAAGGACTTCAGCTTTTACCCTTAGTGGAATGGGGAGCCTTGCAAAGTTTTGAGCAGAGGAGTGACATGACAAGTCTTAATTCTGACTTTGTGGTAAGGGAAAAACAGGGAGGTCAATCAGAAGGCTCTTGTATTCATCTTGGCAAGAGACCAAGATGACTCAGGCCAGGGTGGTAGCAGAGGAGGTAGTGCAAAATCATCAGATTCTACATAAGATTTTGAAGGCAGGGTTGATTTGCTAATCAGTCAAATATGCAGCATGGGAAAAAGAGAAGTCAGAATGATTATAAGGATTTTGCCTTAGAAAGAAGGAAATGAATTTCTATTAGCTAACATGAGGAAGCCTGCAGGTTTTTTTTTTTTTTTTTTTTTGAAACAAGGGTAAGAATTTAGGTTTAAGAGGAACAGGTTAAAGGGATATGAATAGGAAAAGAAGAGTTCAAGTTATCTGTTTGCTGATAACATGATCATATATTTACAAGACCCAAAAACTTCACCAGAAGACTTCTAAAGCTTATAAATAATTCAGCAAAGTTGCAGGAAACAAGACCAACATGTATAACTCAATTGTGTTCTAATAATCCAACGAGGAATCTGCTGAAAAAGAAATTAGGAAAACTATCACATTCACGATAGACTAAAAAACAAACAAACAAACAAACAAACAAACAAACAAAAAACACTTGGGAATCAATTTAACAAAAGAGATGAAGGACCTCTACAATGAAAACTATAGAATATTAAAGAAAGAAATTGAAAGAGACCTTAGAAGATGGAAAGACCTTCCATGTTCTTAGATAGGCAAAATTAATATTGTTAAATGGTCATATTACCAAAAGCACTACATAGATTCAGTGCTATTGCTATTAAAATTCCATTGGTGTTCTTCACAGAATGAGAAAAAGCAGTTATGAAATGTATTTGAAAAATAAGAGGCCTAGAATAGCCAAAGCAATCCTTAGCAAGAAAAGTGAAGCAGGAGGCATCACACATACCAGATCACAAATTACACTACAGAGCTACAGTAAAAAAACAACACGGTATTACCACCAAAACAGGCATGAAGACAAATGAAACAGAATAGAAAACAGAAAGATAAGTCTATATAAATACAGTTATCTCATACTAGACAAAAGTGCCAAAAACATACACTGGAGAAAAGATAGCCTTTTGAACAAATGGTGCTGGGAAAACTGGAAATCCATATGTAGTAGAATGAAATTTAACCCCTTTAGCACTGCACAAAACTCAGCTGAAAGTGGATCAAAGACCTAGAATTAGATCAGAAACTCTGCACCTGCTAGCAGAAAATGTAGGTCTAACATTCCAACATGTTGGCTCAGTAACTGACTTCCTTAACAAGACTCCTAAAGCATAAGAAGTAAAATCAAGAATCAATGAATGGGATTGTATCAAATTGAAAAAGCTTCTTTACAACAAAGGAAACAATCAAGAGTGTGAAGAGAGAGCCAACAGGATGGGAGAAAATCTTTGCCACCTGCTCCTTACATAGGCCATTAATATAACCCAATCAATAAATGGGCAAAGGAACTATCAACTAAACAGACACTTCTCAAAAGAAGAAATACAAACTGTCAACAAATATATGAAAAAATGTTCAACATCTTTAGCAGTTGGAGAAATGCAAATTAAAACTACACTGAGATTTCACATCACTCCAGTCAGAATGGCAATTGTTAAAAATACAAATAACAATAAATGTTGGTAGGATGTGGGGAAAAAGGTGCAGTCATTCATTGTTGGTGGGAGTGCAAATTGATGCAACCACTCTGGAAAACAATAGGGAGATTCCTCAGAAAACTAGAAATAGAACTACCATATGACCCAGCTGAACAGATGGAAAGTATATATTGATTTAAAATCAGCATAATGGGCTGGGGATGTGACTCAAGTGGTAGCGCGCTTGCCTGGCATGCGCAGGGCACTGGGTTTGATCCTCAGCACCACATAAAAATAAAATAAAGATGTTGTGTCCACTGAAAACTAAAAATAAATATTAAAAAATTCTCTCTCTCTCTCTCTCTCTCTCTCTCTCAAAAAAAAAATCAGCATATTTAGGTGAAGCAGCTACATCAGTGTTTATAGCAGCACAATTCACAATAGCTATGATGCCCAACCTACATGCCCTTTAACAGATGAATAGATAAAGAAAATGTGGTATATATACATAATAAAATATATTAAAAAGAATAACTTTATGATATTTGATAGTAAATGGATAGAACTGGAGAGTGTTTTCTCTGATATGTAGAACCTAATCCAAAATAAGGAGAGGGAGATTAAAAAAAAAAAAGGATAGAAGAAAGACCAGTGGAACAGACAAGGGAGAATGGAGGCAAGGGAGGAAGGATGGTGTAGGGAAAGACAATGGAATGAATCTGACCTAATTTTCCTATGTACATTTATGAATAAATCACAGTGAATCTCACCACAATGTACATCCACACAACACTAATAAAAAAAAAAAAACTATAAGTAAATAGCAGAAAGATCAGTAGCATAGAGGTAAGGGAACAGGAGAACAGGAGGAGGGAGGAAGAAAGGGGAAGGAGAAGTTCTAGGGACTGAATTAGAACAATTCTAGAATTCCCCACTTTTATAATTATGTCAAAATAAATCCTATTGTCATGTATACCTAAAAAGAACCAAGAAAAAAGAATTCAGCTTTGAACACTATATTTGAAAAAATAGCTCTTATTTTTACCTTAAATGATGAGTTTTTGACCTTCTAGATCCTAAAAAAAATTTTGTTTTATTGAAGTGAGGAAATCATTGAACAAAAGGAAAGTATCAGGGTATCTGAATTTTATATAAACCCTTCTAAAAGCACAGGGGGTGAGGATCTTCAGTTACTGTACAACTTGATCTTATAATTGCAGGGAGATGAAACCTCATCAGTTTTTCAGAAGCCATGACTATAATATCTTGCAAAATATATAATGTAGTGGTGTGTGTGTGTGTGTGTGTGTGTGTGTGTGTGTGTGTGTTGTGTTTTACTGAGTCTCTCCTAGTGGAGGACCCCAGGTTTTTCCATCTATCCTTTATCCCTGAAGCACTATAGTGAACATCCTCACATACACGGAGAAGCTTTCTATAGGAGGGAAACCCAGGAATGGAACTGCTGGATCTTCAGATTGCTGAACCTATGATATTTCAGTGTGTCTGCCATTTCACTGCTGAGAAGAGCTGTGTAGGAGTGTTTAAATTTTCATTAGTAGCAAAACATTAGAAAAACTAGAAATAGTAGGAACAAACCTCAACACTGTAAAAGCAATATGTAATTATGCCCATCGTCTCAGTTTTAGCACTCTGTATACTTAATATATGCATTTTAAAATTCATTTTAGATTCATTCTAGCTTCTCATGATGTTATTTCATAGTTTTAAAGTACCATACAATTGTTTTCTTGATCTTCATTTTGTATTTTACTTGCTTCTTATTACCTTTATTTTCCCTTATTAATCTTGGCAGGAGTTTGTTATATTAATCTTTTACAAAGAATTAGGATTTGGATTATTTTCTTAACCTTTTTGTTTGTAATTCTACTGGTTTTCCCCTCAGGTTTCATTAGTTTTTTCCTCCCTCTCATCTTCCTCCCTTCTGTGTGTTTGTTTCCTTTTTACTGATTTCTTAAGTTCACATTCAGCTCTTCTGGATTTTAAGCACTTCTTTATTCTCTTACTTGTAATTTCATCTTATCCTATGTAGCATGTTTTAGCTTCTTGTCTTAATTGATTTCTTCACATTATATTGAAAGGACTTATATATTGATGGGGGATTTGAGAGGGCTCCCCCAGAGGCCTAATATGAGGTCAGTTTTATAAACTCTGTTTGAAAGGAATACATTCCCCATTAGATATAAAAGTATATATGTATTTACTAGTTTGAGCTTTTCAATCATGCTTCTCAAATTTTCTGCATTTTGGCTTGTTTTATCTCTTTTCTCTATGAAGTTCTGAGAAAGATAAGGTAGTCCCCTCCTGTTTCCATGTTCAATTATTTGTTGCTTTCTGTATTTTGAGTCTATGTTGTTAGATGTATTTATATTGGTGATTATTCTGTCTTATTGATCTTGTTGATATATTTTAATTTACAGTATATAATATCCTTCTTTTGTCCCTTGTGATTTTTGCCTTAATTTTTTCAAGTTGGGGTAAGATTGATGTCTCTATATTATTTGGATTCATGTTTGCTTGGTATACTTTTTTCCAAATTTTAAAATCAAGCTTTCTATAACTTTTAAAAAATCAGTTTGTGATAAATATTTTTAAAACTTTTTATTTGTGCATTAGGATTATACATAACAGTGGGATTCATTATTATAGATTCATGAAAGCATACACTATAATAATATAATTTGGTCAATTTTGTTCCCTAGTATCTCTTCTTTCCCTCCTTTCTTCCTCCCCCCTAGTCCTTTTACTCTACCGGTGTCCCTTCTGTTTTTATGAGACCACCCTCCCCCATATTTTTTTTTTCCTTTTTCCTCTGTAGCTTCTGTGTATAATTGAAATGTACAACCCTTGACTTTCTAGGTCTGACTTATTTTGTTTAACATAATACTCTCAAGTTACATTTATAACTTTATATGTGTGTGTGTGTGTATGTGTGTGTGTATTGTAGATGGACACAATTTTTAAATTTTATTTATTTTTATGTGGTGCTGAGGATCGAACCCAGTGCTTCATGCATGATAGGCAAAACATTAGAAAAACTAGGAATAGTAGGAACATACCTCAACACTGTAAAAACATATGTAATTATGCCCACCGAGCCTCAACCCCAGCCCTGCCCCCTTCTTTTTTTGTGAGTTACTGGGGATTGAACTCAGGGGTACTCAACCACTGAGTCACATCCCCAGCCCTATTTTGTATTTTATTTAGAGACAGGATCTCACTGAGTTGCTTAGCTTAGTTCCTACTTTTGCAGAGGCTGGCTTTGAACTTGTGATCCTCCTGCCTCAGCCTCCTGATCCACTGGGATTACAGATGTGCACCACTGTGCCTAGCCATTTGTAACTTTTTGATAGACTTTTTTGATCTGTAAAAATTTGCTGAATATTTTCTTTATTTAAATCTCAGGCTTTTGTACTTTGGGTTGCTTCACTTACCCCATTTGTTGTTTGTTGACATTATTATTCTGTCCAGAGTAACAATAATTACTGTTTTAGTCTCTTTGATATTTTTACATGTCATATTTTCCCTTTCCCTTTCTTCTTTTCTACTGAAAAGATTTTTAAAGTTTTTGTGTTATTCTTCTGCCTGCCTTCCAAGTGGTCCCAACTTATTATAATCTGGGCTTGTATTTTTTTTTTAACTTTTTTTTTTAGTTGTCAGTGGACCTTTATTTTTTTTTTTTAATTTATTTATATGCAGTGCTGACACTTGAACCTAGTGCCCCACATATGCTAGGCAAGCACTCTACCACTGAGTGTCATCCCAGCCCCAGGCATATATTTCTTAATAATCTTACCAATGTCTATGAATTCTTCCAAATGCTATAATTAACTTAGTATGTAATCTAAGCTACTTTTAAAAACTCAGATTAGAATGTGTTACTTTTCTTCTTGAGAGCCTCAGTGATTTACCATTGCATTTAGAATAAAATGCAAACTCTACACAACCTACAGGCCCTCCTGTGATCTCATCCCTGCCTCCTGTTTACCACTCATCAGGCTGTAGCCACATTGGTCTTCTCTTTGAGTATGCCAGGCTCAATCCTTTCTCAGAGCCCTGCATTTCTCTACCCCAGCTCCTCACTTGGTTGGCTCCTTCTTAACATTTAGGCTCAGTGAAAATATCACTCAGTTAATTTTTATTGAATGAATGGATAGATGACTACCCAGACGGGAAGTAGATTGGCAGAATTTTCTAACCCACATTTTATTAGATGCCCAAACAAGACGACTTGACTATGAACTTTGGATTCCTCACACAAAAAGCTCTTTCCCCTTCAGTGTGTTTGGTGAGCACCTCCCAACTGGAAAGAGGCAGATTCATTTCCACTCAACTCCTCAACCAGTTGCTCTGTAGTCAGATGTAGATTAGTGTGGTTGCTTCCCCTGCAGCCCACTTTCACTCTTTCTTCCAACTCCAAATATGCAGCCTCTCTGGGGCTCTTCTCAGAATGCTGTAGCCTCTTCAGCTTCCTCTGCAGTAGTTTAATCAAGTTCCATTTATAGTTCATCTTGGAGAAACTTGTTAAAATCTATGGTTCAGTGATTGCCAGCCATTCCCCATCCACCATCACTGCTTTCATCACAGACACGTACTTATCTTCTTGTGTGCCTTCTTATTATCATTCCAACAGACTTCTGTGGGAGGGAGGGGGTAGACATCTTTGTTCAGTGTTCCCTCTTCATTTTTAAGTCTTACGCCTGAGTTTTCATTTACTACTCTGATGAGAATTTCAGAGAGACTTTGTAAGTAGACTCGGAATTTATGCCTTAATAAATTGACTCTGCCTGGTGTTCTCCCTCATTATTGGTTTTAAGGGGAGAAATTATTTAATGTCTTTCTCTAACAAGTCTGAGGACTTTCCATGCTGCTTCCAGAGCACAACATATGTGCTTTTGGATATAGAAATTGACACTCTTGTCTTATTTTTCATGATCAACCTTGCCTTCTACTTTTCAGCAATAGAGAAACACATACAGGAACCCTGGGTTTCAGTTAGTGGGTCCGGTAGGACAACTCTAAGGGGATTCTTGTTTCCATTTGAGATATTTAAGAGGTAGACTTAAGGGAAGCTGGAAGGTTCTTTTGTTTTTGCCTCCTGTGTTGAGTGCTGCATAATAGAGAGGGAGAAGAGACCTTGGTGATTTCTGAATTTCCTGCCTGGGAAACTAGGATACTGTGGTGCCCTTATGGGGATTGAGATTGCACAAGAAGAAGCTGGTTGAGAGGTAGGGAGAATTATTTCAATTTTAGACATGCTACTCTTAAGTACAAATCATCCAAATGAAAGTGTCTAGTAGGCAATAGGACATACAGTCTGGAGAGAGATCTGTACTGGAGGAAGTTCCAGTACAGAAGTTCCAGTAAGGACTGCATAGAAGTTAATTATCGTCATGAGTGAGGGTGAGATTATGGAAGGAAGAGTAAATACAGTAAAAAACAAGGAAGAGGATAGCAGTGTGGAATAATTCAGTCAAAGGAGATTGGAAAACTAGTGACCAGAGAGAGAGGGGAAGAAAGTCTGGAAAAATGTGTCATGAAAACTATAGCAAGAGAGTATTTCAGGAGGGAGGAACAGTATCACATACCACAGAAAGGAAAATATACATGTGATGGCAACAGTTCTTAGACCAGGACTCATTACACAGTGTTCAGCAATATTTGTTATGAGGAAAAGCATTTGTTACATTTTACTCCAAAGAAGTAGCTGGTGGTTTTTGGTAAATGCAAGATCAGTAGGATGTAAAGGATGCAACATAGACCACATTGTCTCCTGTACATGAGGTGACGTGTCTACTGGAGTAGTGGACAGCTCTTCAGTAAGTTATATGGGAAAAGAAAAGAGAATGAATGGTTATGGTACCTAGAAAGGAACTGTAAGCAGCTAGAGACCTGAGCATGTGAAACATTAGTGGGAAAAGACCGAGAAGAAAAGGAAAAGTTGAACACACATACAAAAGAGAGAGAACCACTGACAATGAAGTTCTTAGGAGTAGTGATGAATTACAGCAAATCAGGAGGGTAGGATTAACAGGGGAACACTATGGCTTGAATGTCTGTTTTCTTTTGAAATTTACGTGTTGAGCGTCAGTCCCAGGTGCGATGATATTTGGAGACGGGGCCTTTTAGAAATAATATGTCATGCCTTGTAAGAAGAGACGAGAGAGAAGATATCTCTTTGACACATAGGGATATATCAAGAAGGCAACTAACTGAACTTTCTACTTCCATTCATGTCCCTTTGTATCCACACTGCATCTAGTTGCTACACTGGAGCCATTTGAGACATACATTAGATAATGTCACTCAGCGACATAAAACCTTCCTGTGGTCTCTTGACTCACCTAGAGTTTCAGCTCAAACAGTGGCCTGTGAGGCCCTGCACAGTCAAGGCCCATTGCCTTGCGTCCTCCAGCTACACTGGCCTTCTTGCTGTCTGTTGACCTTGGGTTGCCAGCCTCACTCCCAGGCTCAGCACCTTCGCGTGGCTGGAACTTTCCCTGGAATTCTCTTACTTGCTCCTGCACCTACTTCCTACAGGAGTGTCCGTCTTCTTTGTGGTCTTGCCTTCCCCAGTTGCTCTATTGAAAATTGTATCTGCCTGCACTACACCACCTTTCCTAACCCTGTGCCTACCTTATTCATTCTTCTCACAATTTATCACCATCTGGCAATCCATACATTTTTTTTTTTAATTTTTTGTTTTCTGTCCCTGGAATTTTACTTGCATGAGGGCACAGTTTTTTTTTTTTAAGTATATTTATTATCATTTTCCAGTAGAACAGTGCCTAGTACACTCAATAACTAGTTGCTCAATAACTATTTGAAAAATGAATTGCTAAGTAGATTGGAAAAAAAAAGAAATATTATAATCAAGGAAAACCTAGAGGTGCAGTGTTTAGCCTTTTCAATTTGGTGGAG
The DNA here is from genome assembly GCF_048772815.1 of Callospermophilus lateralis. Taxonomy (NCBI): domain Eukaryota; kingdom Metazoa; phylum Chordata; class Mammalia; order Rodentia; family Sciuridae; genus Callospermophilus; species Callospermophilus lateralis. The sequence continues at coordinate 43,166,521 of NC_135305.1, forward strand.
GTCATGCCATTTACTAAAAGAAGGATGAACAGGAAAGGAATGGTTTCTAATGGTAAAGCAGGATTCTGTGTGACTTGTGTTAACTTTGACATACATATTATATCTCCAGGTGGGATTTTGGAACAGTAATTGGATATGTCTCTAGAACTCCTAAATTATGTTTGTAGAGAGAAAGAGAAGAGAAAAAGAAAGTTAACGAGTGGGTCCCAGTTGTCTCTAGCATTGACAGGTGGGGTAGAGGAACATGTGCTAGCTTCTGAGAAGAACTGCTAGAAAGCTAAGAGTAAAACCAAGAGAGTGGTCGCTCACCAGAGCAAAAGGAAGAAAGAATTTTAAGAGTAATCGGAGTGGCCTGAAAAAGATAGGGACCAAAATAACAACAACAACAACAACAAAAAAAACACACACACACAAAACAAAGAACAAGAATAAGAAGGACAAGACATTGGTGATCTTAGTAAAATTTGAGAAGGAAGTCTAATGTGGAAGTAATAGTGTAAGATAGTTGGAGAACAGAACATTCTGGCCAGAACACTGCATATTTGAACTTTAGGTGAGACATATCTAGATAGTGTCAAGCTGTGGAATTTGGCTATGACCTTGGGTTGCTGAATTATAGTGGAGAGAGAGTCTTGTTTTAAAAAGCATCTGTCTAGGTTATTAGTTAGCATGTCCACATGGACTGAAATCATCTACTTTGAGAATGGGTCTTAAGGTCAACAGTAAGAAAACAGCCAGGTATCAAAATCTTCAGTGTGTGTTACTTGGTGGAAAACATGGCCAAGGAATGGTAACACGGGCTGCTGCATCATGGCATGGGCTTCCAAGGAGTAGGAACTGGCGCCCAATCACTAAATAGTAATGGTATGTGTGTTCTTTGGGGAACCAGGAGAAGTCAGGCCTACATCTGCCTATTAGATAAAGGTTTGTGGCAGAGATCAACACCTGCAAAAGAATGGATGAACTCAGGCTAGTGTTCTGCAAATAATGTATGGATGTGTTGGGAATGTGTAATCATGGACACAGATTCCAGGAGGGCTCGGGGGGAAGGGTTGGTGAGGAAGGAGATCACTGTAAGTAGTAGTGATTACAGTGCAGGTTATAGAGGAGTGTCACAGGTGAGTACCCACCTTTGTTGCCCTGAATGAATCTTCCGTTATAGCTCATTTTCAGTCTGACCCTGTTGTGATATGCCTGCCAAAGTATTTGTTAACTCTGCCCTGGATAACTATTGAGTTAATCTCCTGAATTGAGTATTTACCATTACCCATGTGAACGTGGAAGGATGTTTGCCAAACACAATGATTGCGGCTTTGGCATGAATAGTCTTTTCTGACAGTAATTGCTGGCCAGTGTGTATAGTTGCTTGCCGAGGCCACTCCTGGAATAGGAGAGCAGTGCCATGTCATCACAGAGTGAAAGATGCTTATGGTCCTCCTGTTCATGGCCTGCTTCCAAGCTATTCAAATATGCATCAAATTGTCCAGGTTTGCTCATGATCTCAGGGCTATTTTCAGCTGTTTCAGCCTTATTTTAAGCTATTTCAAATGAGACAGAAATGTTGTACTTAAAGTGTTGCCCATCAGTTTTTGAGGAGGGTATTAACCCTTCTTTTCCTTAAAACAGTACAAAGGCCACTTCTTTTTTTCCCTCTGGGGGATCCTGACATTATAGTTTGGAACAGGGAAATTTCCCCCTAATATGGATAAAGTTTTGGAAAGGAAAGTTCTTAGATGTAAGCTAAAAAAATGTCACTGAGGCAGACAGTGGTCAAAGAAGAGAATCTCTGAAGATTTCTAGGTTCTGCCCAGGGTTGTGCTTGTTTTATCTTTAGTTGATTGAGGAACAAATGGAGAGGAAGTTTTGTGCTGAAAGTGTTTTTGTTAGGAGCTATGTAAATAAAAAGTTTGCCTGTTCACTGAAACTTTTAAAGCAAATTACCTTTCTGGAATAAGTAGAACACAATTTTGACAGGAAAAAGTAGGTAATTATTTAGATAATCTTTTGAATCTGTGGAAAACACAGAACTCGCTTAAGGTTATCTTCATGCCTGCAACCCTTGTTGGGATCTTTAGTTCTTGTTAGTGGATGCATTTTACATAATGTGAGGGTTCAGTGAAGCGCTAGTTAACTGGTGATTTCACTAACTGTCCATGCAAATCAGGTATTGAATGTGTTACTTTTCAATAGATGCGGCTTAATATTTGCCTGTGAATTAGTTCTTATTAGTGTGTTTAATCCTCTCAAGGCTGCATTTTGTAGTGATCTATGTAAATGGAACTCTCATGGGCCTCTGAGGACTCTAATGTAAGCAAGTATTTCCCTTTCATGGCCCATAGTGAGAGTAAAAATCACTGACAAAATAACAACCAAGTAATATAGAGTGTCCTTTCTATTTTCTATTTATGCCTTTATCTGAAACTATAATTAAATAATGTCAAACTTGTGACTATAAGAAAATAGTATCTGCTGTTTGAATACAATACAGGCCAAATTCTATAAACTTTAATTAGGCTAAGCCTGCATTGACCTCAGTAGGAATCTGGCTAAGGTTCTCTTTTAATTACCTCTTCCTTAAAATATGTAAGAATTTCCCCATTGCTTTTCTCACTCAAGGAACAATACATGAATAGCTAAACTAATAAAATGTTTAAATAGATACAAATCAAACTTGAAAGCTTTAAACTGTTGTTTTCATCCTGTAAGTCAGCTGAGAAAAAACATACAGACTGTAGTTCTAAATTATGTCCATAGAGTATTTCAAATCCAGTGAATTAACTCTCTTCCCCCCCCCTCAATTTGAGCTCATAAATGTTAACCTCAGAAGTGCCTCAAATTCTTCCATTGAAATAAACTTGAACTGACAATAGCCAGATGATGTAAAATTGAAACTGAAATTCTATCCTTGGCCCATCCCATGTTCTTCCCCATAGGTATTAGAGGAATTATAGGAGAGTTAGTGTTTTCCTTCTACGTAAACTGTAATACTTGGGCAAAACAGGGCATATAAATTTCTTGCTGCCAGGAGAAAGCAATTACCAGTGTGGAGAAGATAGCAAGCAATAAATAAACAGAATTATGCTAGATAGTGAGTGAGTTTAAAGATTTATTTAGAATGACTTAGCTTATAGAAAACAGGCCGCTGTATTTATTATATGCTTTCATTCAAGCTTGATATGGAAACTGCCGTCTTTTCTTAATAGAAAGGCTAATTATGTCACCAAGTCATTTTTATACATTATTTTAAAATAAACATGTAGAGATATACTGCATGGTATTATGCAACTAAAAACAAAAAGGAAATTAGTCACACCATGGCAAAACAAATAATATTTCAAAAATGCACTATACCTTTGTCAACATCATATAAAGATAATGGCCCCATACTGTGTCTGGATGGAAGCCACGTAGAAGTAGGTGTCATCCTCCAAGATTCATAAACTTCACCATCCTGGAATGTAAAACTAGATCTGATTGCAAAGGTAGCCATGCTCTTGACTTCCAAAATGTGTCTTCTCTCCCATGATAAACACACTCTCTCTCTCCCCCACTTCTCTTTCTGCATTACTGTGACCAAAATACCTGACCAAAAAACTTAAATGAGAGCAAGTTTATTTTGGCTCTCAGCTTCAGAGATTTACTCCAAGGTTTACTGACTCTGTTCCTCTAGGTCCAAGGTGATGCAGAACATCATAGCAGAAAGGCCCGGCAGAGGGAAGCTGCTCTATTCATGGAGGCCAGGAAGCAGAGAGATAGAGGAAGGGGCCACAAGGATAGTGAACCCTTTCAGGGCACACCCCCAGTGACCCATGTCTTTCAGCCATGCCCCACCTGCCTACAGTTACCACCAGTTAGTCCAGTCAAATTAGAATGGACCAATTAGTTTACAACTCTTATAATCTAATAATTTCACCTCCTGCATTAACACAGATTTGTGGGATACCTCATATCCAAACCATAAAAAATACATTTCTTTTTATTTTGAAAACAATGAGCATGGGGGTCATTGATGTGGTTCTAGGGTAAGAAACAAGATGGAATTCTATGACAAAAAAATTTTTATTAGTCTGTCTATGCCTAACCCCAATCTTAATGCTGAGGATTAGACAGGGAGAAACTTACTTACAGTTAGTTTAACTCTGAAGTATCCTTCAGGATAAAATAGTTATTTTCATAGTTCCTCATACCAAATATGTAATGAACCTACTCCCTGCAACTCAGAGAATAAAAAAGTAGAACTCTTACTAAGCTGTGATTCATGTAATATTAACAATAATTTGATATCATTATAGAATTCATATACAGTGTGTCAAAATCTGTTGAAACAAATTATTTTCCCCAAAATATTTTTTGGGAAAATTCTCTAAATGTTCTTTAGTCAGAGACATCTTGTTTTAGATACTAGCAATTTCAGGAGCAATACGGTCAAACCCCAAATGGGAATATACAATTTTGCCTCAAAAGACAGAAAACCCAACAACTCTACACCTCATAAAAATTGATCTCTTCATGACCTGAGGAATCACACAAGAAAAGTACATCTAATGAACTTACTATTTTTGAGGAAGAAACTTTTAAAATACAAAAGCATATAAAGAATAACATAAAAATAACAGTTGTACTATCTAGAATTAAAAACAAATAACACTACGCGTAATAAGCTGATAATATTTATTTATTTATTTAGCGCATTTTCATTCCTCTTCCTTTCAATTAACAGAAATAATATAGGTAAGTGACAGCCTCCCTATAACTACCATCACATCCTTTCCCTCCTCTATGATGCTAATGTGTTTATATTCAGCGTGTTTTCATATATTTTAATAATATGTACCCGTAAACTACATGTGGTTTTGTCTTACGTGCGTTTTAAAATTGGATTAAATGGTGTCATATTTGCAGTGTATTTCATCACTCAGAACTGCTCGGTTTTGTCCACATTCAGAGAAGTTTAATTCTAGCTCATTTTTTTTTTTTTTTTTTGCTGCTCATGTGAGTAGACTCCATCTCATCTATTCAGTCCCCCATTTACAGAAATTTAGTCCCTCCTACTCAATGCTTATCTCAGGGTGTCACTCCTTAGAGACGCATAAATGGTGGGCAAGGGATTGGGTTGGGTTTAGTGTGGGCTTTCTTCCATAGTACTACAGTCTACTGAACCAGCTATGTGTAAGAGATGGTATGTTTTAAAAGTACATTATCCCTATGAAACTCTCATGAAAACTCTTTGGTTTTTTGAATCTGATTCCTATGAATAAGGGGTTGGCATACCAAGACGTATGGGCTAAATCTGACCCGTTGCCTGTTTCTGTAAATAAAGTTTTATGAGAAGAACCTTGCTCATTCATTTACATATTGTCCGTGGCTGCTTTCAAGCAATGATGTTGGTGTTGAGTAGTTGTGGCAGATACCATATGGCTTAAAAAAACCACAAAATACTTATTCCCTGACCCTTTTAGAAATGTTTGTTGATCCCTCCAATAATACTACTGCCTGTTATTTCTCTATTTACTTCTTCTCTGTTTTGCCTTTTGGGTTATCTAATATTCAGCCACATAAACAAATAAAATGATCTCAGAAGATAATAGAAGCCATAGAAAATGGCAGTGTGAGTGGGGTTGGTGGTAGGCAGAACCTGAGAAGATGGCCACATGAGCTGAGATCCAGGAGGTTAGGAAACGAGAGTAAGTTGTACAAAATCACACAGGTAGTAAGTGGCAGAGGTTGGATTTCAACTCAGAAATAACTCCGAATACAGGGTTTTTTTCCCTGACACAGCTACTTGTTAAATCCACGTAAACACAGTACAAAGCAGATATTTAAGTACTGTATCAGAAGCATAAGCAAAGTGGTTTAGTTCTCCTGCATTTGGCAGTCCAGAGAGGAGGGGTCTGATGTGTTGAAAGTTGGACGCAGTGCTGATGACTGGGGCTGAATCATTGTCCCGGCATTAACCTTGGCTGAATCACTTGAATTTGCAGCCTTCCTTGTGTCTTGGTGGGGCGGGGGTGGGAAGAGCTTGTCTGTAAAGTGAGGAGGGTGTTTGGATCATCTCCATGGGCTCTTCTGGCTCTCACTTTCTATGCTGCTGTGACTTTAGGAGGTGGCATTTGATCTGTACTTTGGAGGGTGGGGTGATTTTGACAGGCTGCCTTGTAAATGAGAGAAAAAGGTATTCCAGGTGGTGAAATCAGCTTGAGCAAAAACATAGTGGCCAGTAACTGTAGAAAGAATTCTAGGAATGGTGTGTAATAGTCTGGTCTGACAAGGGTAGAGTTGAAGACTAGAGAGGCAAGAGGGATCTGGCATTGAGCTGAGAAAGGGACTTAAAGTAGTGCTTAGGAGCTGGGATTTTTTTTTTTTTTTTAACTCAGGAATTACAGGATTTGAAAGGTCTATATCCTTGACCTGTGACTGGACTCTCTGCATAAAGAGTTTCAGCGGTAGGGACTTCTCTAGACCATCAACTACATATGTAGGCAGCTGTAAATATGTAATATGTAAATATTTTCTTACACTTTTGTGAAAGAAATTTCTTCTGTATGTAGAGTCAAAACTTACAGTTTCTAGTTATACCTTTTTCCAAGATGTGGATAATGGAAGATGTAAATAGGAGAACAACATGTTCAGGAATATGTAACCTAAGAACTGAGGTAGTTCTGTGGCAGCACTCATAGAATATGTCCCCAAAGGAATAGAATGTAAGAAAACATTCCATTCATGAAGTATGTATAGAGCACCATGATGGGTCAGTCCCTGACCAGACCACTCATGGAGAAGGTGGATCAGGAGACTATTGTGACTAGGACTCTGGTAGTTTAGTCAGGCGCACTTCGCTTGCAGATGGAGGGTAAAAAGTCAATAGTTGGGGGCAGGTTAAGGAGTCATAAAGTTGAGTTGGTCAGATTGACTAAGGAGGAAGAAGGGAGAGTGCTCTAGGGCTGGGTGGCTGGGAGATAGAAACATGAGTAAAGGTGACACATTTAAGAAACTGAAAACTTTTCCATTGTTGGAGCAGAGTGTGCATGAAGTGACTGAAATAAGGGTGCTGGGGCCGACAGGGACTGGTCATGGAGGACTGTTTGCCATGCAAAAGATTTTGGATTGTATCCTGAATTTGACATGAAGCCAGTATTCTTAAAAATATTCACTCTACCCCGCTCAATGTATCTAATGTATGCAAAGGGCTTCTAAAAATATTAGAACATACAGAAAATGTGGAAGAAAAAACACCTTTAATCTCACCAACCATAAATAGTCACTGTTAAAACTTTTTAGTATATTTCTAACAAAGTATGTTTTATGCATAAAGACATAAGAAAAGCATGATCTAATTGCAAAACATAGTTTGTATCCTGTTTTTTCTAATGTTACATTGTTTGCCAGAATTTCTGGGCATGCTATTAAAAGTTCTTTGAGAAATTCTACTGATTACATGTAATAGTCCAGAGGATGACTCTGACCATAATTTAGTGTCTAATAATTGGTTAAAATTTAAGATGCTTGCATTTTTTTTCTAGTAGAAGTAATGTGATAAACAAGGTATTTGTAAAGTTTTATTCACATCTGATTATTTCCTTGGGATGGATCTAGCCACATCTGTAGTCTAGTGGGATAGCTGTGGCCCTCCAGGGCATGATGGATCCAGTGTGTATATTTAGAAGCCTTTATTTACGATAGCATTGTGAAGGGTAGATAGGAAAGAGGTTGTGTGTTGCCATGACCAAAATGCCCTAACAAGAACAACTTAGAGAAGGAAAACTGTGTTTGGGGCTCACAGTTTCAGAGGTCTCAGTCTAGAGTCTCCATTGCTCTGGGCCCAAGATGAGGCAGAACATCATGGCCCAGGGGTGAGGCAGAGGAAAACTGCTTATCTCATGTCATCCAGGAAGATAGGCTGATGAAGAGTAGGTGCATCCATCCAGAGCACACCCCCACTGATTCACCTACTCCAGCCATGCCTCACCTGCCTACAGTCTATTCATTTAAACTAGGATGGACTAAGAAGCTACAGATTTCACAGTCCAATCACTTCACCTTTGAATATTGCTGCATTAGCAAGGAGCTAATCAATAGAGGTGAATCTGAGGCAGGCCAACTAAGGTGGCTACTTAAGCAATTTAGACAAAGTATAAGGCCAGAAGCTAAGTTATTATCAGCAAATCAGAGAAAAGACAGTACTGATTCTTAAGGCTTTTTAATTTTTTTTCATATATAGCTTTCTATGAACTTGATGAAAGATGTCAGTACTTTTTATATATTAATTAAGGTGTTTGGGGGACTTCTACAGTGGTTGTAGTGTTGTAGAAGAGGGTGACAGGCACATTAACGGCACTGTTCTCCAAAATAGAGAATACCAACGAGGAAGAACAAGTTTAAAGGGTTAATCTAGAGAAGGGGAAGTTATCAATTCAGTGTTAGGTATGTTGCCTTTAAGGACACAGGGGTTGACCTGTCAGGAAGATCATTTATAAATTGATCCGACAGCTTAGTAGAGAGGTTGGAGCAGGATGTTGGCATGTGGGAGACATCCCATAAAGACTGAGACTCTGGATACAAAAGTAATTCTAGACATCAGCTGTTTATGAGAAGAGGAAGTGGAACATAACCTGAAAACTGATTTATTCCTAAGTAGCAGGTGATGGGGAGCTTCAAGTACTGTACGGAAAAAACCCAGGAGAAAATGGTGTCAAGGAAGCCAGGAGAGACAAGAGTTTCAAGGAAAAACTCATCAAACTGTCAAATGGTGCAGAGGTCAAGCAAGAAGAGGACTGGAGGGTATCCACAAGAGGGATTTGGGTCAGCTATATTGTGGGACAGGACCAGTAGATGGAGAAGAGTTGTGCGGACATCTGCTACATTGAGTGGTGCAGCGGGGAGGTAACAGGCTAGGAGAGCATCCATAGGCTTGTTTTCTAAGATTATTAAGAAGGGCTAAGGAGAGTGATAGAGGTAGCAGAAGGTTCACTCTTCCATCTTGTTTATGTTAAATAAAGAAAGCTAAGTCTCCAAATTGTCATATGACTTAGATTGCTCCCCAACATGTGCTCTTCCTCATGTTTAAAAGCCTCTCATTGGTGATCATTTTTTGGGGGCACAGTATACTCTGTCCAAGCTTCTAGTGAAAGAGCAGCTGCTCAAGCTCCTCACAAAAGTTCTGTTCAAACTATCTGAGACTGCCATGTTGGTGCACAGGGTCTGACTGGGTTTGAATAAAACTCAATTTTTAATCTATAGCAACTAATATTTGGAAATACAGTTTTAAAATTACAGAATGTGATTTGTTTCCTTGAAGTTTGATGTTACCTGAGGAATTGGTCAAGACCAATAAATGTTTAAATGTTGCAGTTTAGAGAATGCCTTTATTGTGTTGCCAATTGCTGAGTGGCAGAGAGCTTTTATTCTAACAAACTTTAATTAGTGAGAAAAAAAAATTGAAGGGTGATGTCAGCCAAAATCAAAGTAAACCAGAACAAGAAATACTTTTATTGGTTGCAGAACAGCAACAATGCATGGTGTCATCTTATTCACTTCCATTACTAACAATGAAAATACTGCAGGTCCCTCAGTGGGGTTCAGACTGTCAGTCATGAACACATGATCATTTTGATAGGTGTTTTTCTCTGGTAATATGATGCTCTTTGGGGTTCCAGAAAATTATTTATTTTTAAAGATATGGTAAATGATTCTTGGCTTTCAAAAACAAAACAATATGGTAAATGTTCCTAATAAAGGAAGAAGTCCCTGCAGTGCATCCACTTAGTTCCTCCGTGGCAGTGGATTACCCTGTTTTTCTCTCAGCATAATTGCTTTAAAGATGTTGACATCAAAAAGAATTATCAATTGTTTAGAAGTCTTTATAGTAGAAATCAGTTGATCCATTTGGAGGAGCATAAATATACGAGTGCTTTATGAAGGATCTGATCGACTTTTACACTGAGATACCTTTCTCTAAGATAAGATTTTACTGTGAAATTCTTGGTCCTTTCTTCTTTGTCTTTGCTTTCCCATGAAGTTTAATTTTATTTATTTTAACTCCATTTGGACCTCACTTCTTCTCCATATAACCTAGAAGGTTTGGGCCATTCCTTTAACCATTGTTCCACCATTACAGCCAACTCTCTTGCTCCTTAACTTTTCATGGAACCTAATCTGGTCTGCCCACACTCAATGTCATCATTAAATGTCTTGCTGTCACTGGACTGCTGACCACTGCTAACTGGGACTCAACAACCATGGCAGTGGTAGCCTCTGTAAATTCATGGTCTGCACTTCGTTGGGTCCTGGAGATGGCCTTCGCCATCCTTATATTTTCACCTAATTATTCTTTTCCTTTGTGAATTAGATTAGCCACTAATTCACTCCTATCTTTAAACTTCCTCCCACCATGTACTCCCTGTTTCAGAAGACAATCTTGACTCCTATTTTATTGAGGCCACCAGGCAGGAACTTGTGAACTTCCCTCTTGACCACCACCCCTGTCCCTACTGATAAATTTTCTCTCAACTGTGTCACCTTCTAGCTACTTTTCTACTTTCTTCTCCTTACCTTTGCCCCCGAGGATGCTCAAAAGAATAGTGCCTGATTTCTTATTCTTCTGTTCTCTGGCTTTTGTCCAAACTGCTTTTAACAAGCTTACCAATGATCTGGAAAAGCCTGTGAGTTATTTTTTAGCTTTTCCCTTATTTGGTTTCTCTATAACATTTTGTCATTATTGACCATCTTCTTCAGTTTTTTATGAAAATCTTTCTTTTTTGGATTTTCTTTACTGTAAGTAGAGTCTCACAAAGTCAAACCTGCCATTTTTCTGGGCTAGGGGTATAGCTCCATGGTAGTGCCCTGAGTTTGATCTCTAGAAATACACAAGCACATTAAACTATAACCAGAAGTTCCATTTTTCTAAAATTTCAGGGAAAAAAATAGAAAAAAATATTTGGGTTTTAAAACATAATAATGTGAAAACTTATAATCCATTATTATGAGTTATACTTTTATACTAGAAAAATATCATGCTTCGGTAATAGCTTTAAAAAATAAGAAACCTGATTCTGTGGTACATGTCTGTAATCCTAGCAACTGAGTCAGGAGGCTCAAAAGTTCCAGGTCAGCCTCAGCAACTTTGTGGATCTCTGTTTCAAAATAAAAGAAAAGGACTGGGGATGTAAGTTCAGTGGTAGGGCCCTTGCCAAGCATGCATGAGACCCTGGGTTCAAGCCTTGGTACAAAAAATTTTTAAAAATTTGGGCTGGGGTTGTGGCTCAGTGGTAGAGCACTTGCCTAGTACGTGTGAGGCACTGGGTTTGATCCTCAGCACCATATGAAAAAGTAAACTAATAAAACAAAGTTTAAAAATGTTTTTTTAAAAAGAGAAATATTTATTTCTTAAAATGTTTTGACTGTAGTAATCATTTCACTGTGTATATCAAAACATCATGTTGTATATTCCTTGGTGTCTTCTTTTCTAGTTAATGAAGGAGTTCCCTCTTCTGAGCATGTTCAACATCCATGAAAATCTTTTAGAAGCCCTTCTGGAACTTCAAGCATATGCTGATGTTCAGGCAGTCTTAGCAAAATATGACGGTGAGTCCTTGGCTGTTTGTATGTTCTTGAGAACTCACTCTCTTCTTGACATGTCCCAGTGACTAAACTGAAAGGATCATTTCAAGTAGCATAGCAGCTGGGTAATTCTCTTCTCAAAGAATTTTACCTCCAGTGTCATGATGGTGTTTTATAGAATCTTTAGGAATTCATGCTTAGTAGGGGCAGAAACATCATGTGGCCTGTGCCCGATCCTCTCCGCCCCTCCCCATGGTCTCCCCTGGTGCTCTCTCTCCAGCAGGTCATTATATTCACTCTGTTTTATTCCTTCATGGTCAGGAGTCACTGTGCTGGCAGCAGAGTGCTAAAAGTCTAGGACAGCACTGACTGTTAGAGGTCTTGCTGGGACACCACATTGGTTCCCTGTGAGCACTACCTGTTGGTCATGTGGAGCCTCTGGAGCAGTATAGAACAGCTAGTAGTCCTTGTGCTTGTGACAGCTCAGTAAATATTTGAAGATAAAATCCTGTCTGTTTTACCCTAGATCTTTTCCTCACTAGCAGAATATCCCCATTTCTTTTTTTAGAATGGGCTTTAAAGTCTCTTCACCATTCTGGTTGCTGTTCTTAAAAAACCAGAAGATTAACTGGTACGTCCTAGAGATTTTAAACTCTTCTGTTCATATTACCATTATTTGTGAACTCACCATTTGATTCTTTGTACAGAAGTTATCTGCATAAGTCAGGCACAATGGCTCATGTCTATAATCACAGTGACTTGGGAGGCTGAGGCAGGAGGATGGAGTTTGCTGCCAGCCTCAGTAACTGTGCGAGACCCTGTCTTAAAACAAAAAAAGTAAAAAGGACCAGGAGTGTATCTCAGGGGTAAAGCAGTCTTGGGTTTAATTCTTAATACCATACACACACAAAAAAAATATCTGCATAATTACCTGTCATGACCTAGCTACTAGAAGCTCTGCAGAACTTCATATTATTCTATCTTATTTTGTTGACTTTCTCCCTGAAATAAATGTGTTTGCATGTAAAATGAATATTATGGAGTGTTACTTATATTGCATAATCATTTTTTTGTTTTATAAGATATTCTTTCTTTAGTAAGCATGTTTAATTCATTTAAAGAAATTTTCAGATCACAAAGTCTCAGGAATTTGTCAAGAATGTAGGGCAAACTGTTTCATTTAGGTCTTATTTTTCATAAAATTTCACAAAATTCTTCATAAGGAATCTCTGAAATGGGTTGAAGCTGTTTTCCTTACAGTTGAGTGAATTGAGGCCTTTTGAGACTTTTTGTTTTTGTTTTGCTCGAATTCTTGCTTAAATTGGTGGGAACTAAATGCCCTTTGCCAGGTATGGCATCTTTTTGCTATGTGGACATGAACACCCTGTGTAAGAAGATATGTGCTACCTAGTATGGAACTGATTTTAGAAAAAGAAAAGTATCTGTGGAACACTTTAAAGTAAACAAAATAAAGACTGTTTGGCCTTCATGTCAGCTCACTTTTATTCTCTGTTTACGTGCTGGAATTTTACTGTTCTGCTGAACAGTGGTCTAAGCTTGAGAGCCTAAGCTAAGGGGCTTTCCTGTAGCCACAGTGCCCACACATTGAGCTGCTGCTGTTGCTTCTTCTTCTTCTTCTTTTTTTTTTTAAATTCTTTTTTAGTTGTCAATGAATCTTTATTTTATGTATTTATTTTTATGTGGTGCTGCGGATTGAACCCAGTACCTCACACATGCTAGGTCAGTGCTCTACCACTAAGCCACAACCAAGCCCAAGATTCTTTTAATACCAAAGAAACCTAGTCCCATGTCCATGGGTTCAGGTGGCAGTGCATTTTTCCAGATGCCACAACAAGGTTCCAGTGTTCCTATCCCATTGCTGACCAGTACTCAGCCTGATACATCAAGGCGTAAGAAATAAAGGTTTAACCAATAGTGCCTTGGGGATCACACGTCTCATAAGAGTCCTTTCATGAAGATCTCAGTTCATTACAGAAATCGTCAGCCTGTATTATAAAACTGATTGCAAAATAAAGAAATGAACTCATTTGGAGCTCTTCATTGTCTCCCTGTGTCCCATCGCACAGCCTCTGTTCCACAATAACCAAAAGCTGATTTATTAGATTCTGATAACATATGTTCGTACTATTTGTTACAACAGCCTGTCCCACCCTCCACTAAAACTTGGCTCACACTTTGAAAAATTCCTTTGTTGCAAATGGACAAACTCACCATATCAAGGGCCTGTGTTGAGCTTTGTTTATGTTGTGTACCTGGCAACAGAGATGATGTTCTTGTTCATTATTCATGGAAAAAGAGCCTCATTAGTGGCAGGCCACATACTGTTGCTGAGATGCCTTGTTAGAGGTTTTCAGTTCATCAGTTGTCAATAGAGTGCAGATGACCTAACCTCCACTAAATTCTGTAGGGAGTTTTGGTGCTGACTTGGCTCAGGCCTGTATCATTTACAGTAGAAATATAATGAAGTGGCTGCTGAAGTTACTGTTCTTGAGGGGTGCACTGCAACCACTCACAACTGTTGAAAAACATGCCTCTTGTTCCTCATCCCATACCCTGAATGGGTTCTTTCAAGTTCCTCCCTGTTACTTTTTCTGGAAACCCAAAGGACCTTGACTGGGCTGCTGGCCTCTTATGGGGCCCTGTGCAAAGTAGTGGGTGCTTCAGAAGGTTTGAAGGCCAGACAGCTTGTAGGGACACCCTGTTCTTCACCCTGGCTCAAGTGTCATCATTCTTATCTATGAGATATTGGAGGCAGTGGTTTGAATTCCAGCCCCTACATCCCTCTGCACAAAGCCACACCCAAAGCAACAGGATTATATGTTATCTTTGCAAACCAGGATTCTCTAGTTGCATAGCTGTTTCTTGGAAGGTTTATAAGAATGGCAGTTGTTCATTGCATTTGTTTAGATAGCTGAATGTCTTAAGTGGTATGTGGGGGAAGTGACACAGTGGGATCAATGCTATTTTTCTAACCTTGGCAAAAAAAGGGTTTAGAAAAATGGCAAGACACAGGGAAAAAAGGAAATATTTTTTGGGGGGCGGGTGAGGGAAGCAATATGTACTCTCCTTGCCTCATTATTCTTTATCATTAAAAAAAAATTTGGCTTTGAGTCTCAAAATCCTTCATATTCTCAAACTCCTCTTATAGTGAAGCACTTTGGAAACCCTGGGTCTCTACTAGGATTTCCCGGTTAATTGATTGAACCTCCTTATAATCTACAACCTAATTTTGGTTTTGCCCTTGAGATAATGTCTTGTGTTTTATTATTCTGGCCATTAGTCTGAAACACTACTTGTTCACTGCCAAGAATTTTCATACTCTTCTATTTCCAATTTATTAACCAACATTATATGGGGCAGTTTTTATCCAGGTGGTTGGTCCTGGTTCTATAATGACCTTCACCAAATGATTAAAGCAACATCAGCAACAACACTTCCTAGCATTTAATTGACACATTTATAATGTGTCTGTGTCATATATGATTTTAAGCTTTCACAGATGAACCCATTTGTCCTCACCATAAGTGTATTTGTTAGCTCCACTTTTTAGCTGTGGTGTGGCTGAGAAGTACCTTGCTCTCAGGAAGAGCCTAAGATGTTAAAGTAAAGGCATGTAGATGGTATGAGAGAAACGAGATCAACTGAGATCATTGTTAAATACAATATGAATGCCACGAGGAAAGGAGAGCCAAGGATACAAACCAAGGGGTCCACTCTAGGCTGAGGCGCCTAACCAGCACCTACTCTCTCTGCTGCTGACAGTATATATTTTTTTAAATTATCAATACCATTGTACTTGTTATTATTAGCTACAATTTATTGAGAAACTTTCATGTCCAAGCATATCATAGGCATTATCTGTACCATCAAATAACTTGCCATGAGGCAGTAATTCCATTTTTAGCAGATGCAGAAACTGAGGTTTATAAGTTGAAGTAACTTGCAAGACCACACATTCCTAGACAACTGCAGGGCTGGGATTCATGTCCAGATCCAGCAGCTGTAAATCCCATGTGTTTTCTATAAACATAAGCCTTGCCGAAGCCACATGCTCTGCCCCTCTCATCCTTAAAGTCATGAATTACGTGGTCTAGGGCTGTGGTGCAGAGTTTTGGTAATGCCAAATTGTCTTGTAAGATTTCTTTCTAATCGTTCTTTAAGAAATGAATGTATGCCATTTTTTTGCTTATTTTTTTTCTGAAATGATCTTCAATCAATTTGTATTTGATTTCTTTTCTCACAAAGGGAAATTGATGTGTAGTGATCATTTATTTTGTGATTTATCACCCTTTTTTCAGTCATACCTTTATTATAGAGATAGCAATGTTTTCAAGATCATGAGTTCATCAGAACCTTCATTTGAAGCCATTGTAGCAGTTGTTATGAGCTTTTCAAAAATCATTTATAGGCCACCTAGTTTGAAGGGTCAGTCTCAAAGATTAGAGTGGTAGCTTGGAAAAGGATTCATGCATTTCTTATTCATGATCATTTGTGCATTTAAGTTTTAGAAGAATCACATGGTGCAAGTGAATGTGAGGGCTACAGGGTACCTTTGGGAGCATCCAGCTCTGCCTGTCTGGCTAATTCTAAAAAGCAGCCATGGCCAGTGGTGAGGAAGTGGACTGGGCCCTTGCTTGGCCCTTCCGGTCCTCACTGAGTGAACTCAAACAAATCAATCTTCTAAGCCTCTCTTTTGTTCTCTGGAAAAGAAATCAGGGTTTGGAAAGGCTAAGCAAATTGCCCAAGATCCCACAGTTTATAATTTGTTGGGAGGATTAAAGTAGTTTAATTCCTGGTAAGTATTTAGAACTTCATGGAATATACAAATTAAGAATTCAGAAACTGTTAGCTACTCTAAAGAACCCAGATTGCTACTCCTGAACCTCATGACTCTTGATCAATCTCATTCAAATAGAAAACCAGCTGGGCTGGGGACATAGCTCAGTTGGCAGAGTGCTTGTCTAGCATGCACAAGGCTCTGGGTTCAATCCCCAGCACTTACTTTGATATAACATCTTCTCAAGGCAACTTAAAAAGCAGTTATAGTGGATAATTTAAGACTACAAAAACAGTTATAATTAAACCCGTGATATTAAAAGACTGTCCATTTCAGCCTACAGTATTATTACAATTAAAGTAAAGGGATACTTTCTATTCCCTTTTATTAGTTATGTACTCATTCATATATTATTTTGTATATGTGCAAATCCTCAAACTAAGAAATATATGATGATATGTGGAATAAATCAATTAAAATATGGTTCTTGGTCTCAAGATGATTTTAACCTTATCAGGGAACTAATTATGCATAATTGTTCTGAACAAATATAGGATATGATAAATAACATCAGGGATATTTTTTAAACGATTATCTTAGAATTGCAGAAGTGAGATTATTTCTGACCCTGATGGGGCACAGAAAGATGAGAAAGAAGGTGAGGTCAGGATCTGGGATGTTTTCATTAATGACATAGCAGTAGTTCTGAGTCTTGAAGCAGATTTGCAAATACAAATACCAGTACAACTTGGAAGGCATTCATGGCAGGAGCAACAACTTGAATAAAGATAGGTTAAGCAGAAAAATATAAAACATATTGAGAGAAGTAAATGGTTTAAGAATTTGGAATTAGACCAGAGACCTTATGCCTAGTAGAGGAAAATGTAGGCCCAAATCTTCATCACATCAGCCTAGGATCTGACTTCCTTAACAAGACTTCCTAAAGCACAAGAAATACAATAAAGAATTAATAAATGTGACGGACCAAACTAAAAAGCTTCTTCTCCACAAAAGAAACAATCAATGAAGTGAAGAGAAAGCCTACATCTTGGGAGCAAATTTTTGTCACATGCATGTCAGAGCACTAATCTCCAGGATATATAAAGAATTAAAAAAACTTAACACCAAAAATACAAACAACCCAATCAATAAATGGGCTAAGAAACTGAACAGACATGTCACAGAAGAAGATATGCATTCAATCAACAAATATATGAAAAAATGTTCAACATCTCTAGTAATTAGAGAAATGCAAATCAAAACCACTCTAAGATTTCATCTCACACCAGTCAGAATGGCAGTTATCAAAAATACAGACAACAATAAATGTTGGTGAGGATGTGGGGGAAAAGGCACACTCATACATTGCTGGTAGGACTTCAAATTGGTGCAACATATTGGACAGCAGTATGGAGATTCCTTAGAAAACTTGGAATGGAACCATCTTACTATAGTAATTCAGTCACATCAATGTTTACAGCAGCTCAATTCACAATAGCTAAACTGTGGAAGCAACCTAGATGCCCTTCACTAGATGAATGGATAAAGAAACTATGGTGTATATATACACAATGGAATATTACTCAGCATTAAAAGATAATAAAATTATGCCATTTGCAGATAAATGGATGTACGTGAAAAATATCATGCTAAGCCAATCCCCCAAAACCAAAGACTGAATGTTCTGATTAGTGGATGCTGATCCATACTGAGGGGAGACATGAGAAAAATGGAGGAACTTTGATGGGGCAAAAGGGAGGGAGGCATGGAGAGGGGAAATGGGAGCAGGAAAGATGGTGGAATGAGATGGACATCATTACCCTAGGTACAAGTATGAGTGCACATATGGTGAGACACCACATTGTGTACAACCATGGAAATGTACAGTTGTGCTACCATTGTGTACATGAATCAAAATGCATTCTGCTGTCATATAAACCTAATTAAAATAAATAAATAATTAAAAATATAAAACCATACACAAAATGTCAGTTGAAATGTGAGAATAAGAGCCCAATTTTGTTCTCCCCCACAAGGCAGTGTCATGCCCTATTTTTAAAATCATTTCAAGTGTCTAATAAGATACATACTGATATTTCATAAGAACTCAAATATTTAAATTTATCTCCATTAATTCTTAAATTTTTGGAAACCTGAAAACAGAAATGCCAGGGATTTTTATTCCTGGTCAAAAGACAGATAATTTCTTTGCATTCAGAACAACTTCAGCCTTTGAACAATTTGCACCGATGGAAATAGAGATCCAAGCTCTTTTGGATATTTATGCCATTAAATTATTTAGTGATTGTCCTAAATTTTGGGGCAAAAACTTCCTTGTAAGGAACAGCTGGTCTTTTTTATTATCATGAATATATATAAATGCAACAGCTATATCAATACCATTTTTATTGATGCCATCAAGTTCATCCTAAATTATTATTATCTGCCATCTGTTCATATGCAAAGGGTATACTTTTTAGAATGGGGTATGTTTCTAACACTGGAGGAAATATTTTCATCGAAGTAGATTGAAAACAGAAGTTGCAAAGAAAGCCATTAGGGAATCTATTTTCAGACTATTCAGAGAATAAGCCTTTTGCTGATATTGTTTTGCAGAGTAAGCATGTAGTTATAAGTAAAAATTTCATAAACCTTTTTCATGGCCTGAGGCCTTATAATCAGCAAAAGTTATTTAACTATCATCACTGAAATGGTCACTGAATACCCTGTCTTTTTGTTAGTCTGTTTTCCATTTATGTTTGAGGAGTAAGCAAGGATAGAGGGATTTGAGATGTCAGGAAGACCAGGGAATGATATCTCTATTCATCAGCACTCTACATGTCAGGCTGCCCACACCTCCAAAACAGTGTCTTTTGGTCAAGTGTAAGATGTGAATTTTGATGCCACAGGCACAAACAACTTTGGAAACATTCACTATAAAATTAGGCTACATTTGCAAAAAAAATGGTTTGGAGTGCTGCCAATCCCTTTTAGCTGCTTTAAACCTAGACCAGCTCCCTTCTCTGGGCTTGCTGTTATTTAAAAGATCAAGAATGTGCTTGAAGATAATCCTTATGTAAAAGATGAGCAAATGAACCACATTGCTACTTCTAAGAAGAAAATAATCATGAGTTGCTGAGAAATGATAGCTCTTCAAAGCTTTGGACTAAATACTCTCTGATTGGGACACCAAGAGGTAGATCTGCCAAGAGGACTAGCCTTAAAGGTCACTTTAAAGCAAATGATAGGCTGTCAGGTGAAGTACTATAAGAGTTCTGATGACAAATGTCATTTCAATGAGGACTGTGTGCATGGGAAATTTCTCTCATGATGGAGAAGACATTCCATGAATGCATACATCTGTAATTCACATAGTTGACACATGCATAAACCTTGTATATTTATGTTGGCTTTAGTAATCCTTATTGCCCAGTTATCCTAATTTACCAAAGTAGCATTCCTCCCCAGCCAGCCATTAGCACCACAGAAACTGCCGTGTTTGGCTTCAAGGCACCAGCCACAGAATCGGGCCCTCTGACAGACCTCCATGGGCAATCCAGTCCAAAAGTTGCAATAACATCTGGTGTTTGGCTTTGCAGCATACAATGAAATTTTCTGGGTGTAGTTGAACGTGTGTAGCCTGCCCTTCCTCCTGACCAAAATTACTAAGGTCATGTAGAATTTCCGAATTGAATCATCAAAATCCCAGGTGGCAATTTTTTTTTTCTGGGTTCTTGTGTGTCAATCCTTTTTATTTTTTTCAGTGAATTTTCCCCTCTGGTTGAAAGAGGGCCTTGAATTGATTTTTTGATCATGGGGCAAAAGGATTCTGTAGTTCTATTGTCTTCTTTGCATAATATCATAAATAGGAGTAAAGAGAGAAATTTATGTAGCACAACCACATTAAAAAATGGAATAGTAACAACACATCACAATCCACAAACAGGTTACAAAGAAGAGGTGGGCCGCTTTTGTCTTCATTCCCCGCCCCCATTTTTGTTTGTCTCTTTCATGGTTCCAGAAGCATCTGTGAAGGACACATGTGTTGGACTAACATGAACTTCAAGTATGTCTGGTCAATTTGTTGCTTGACCAAGAAAAGGGATACATGTTGAGTATCCCTTATGCAAAATGCTTAGAACCACAACTATTTCAGATTTTGCAGGCTGGTTTTGTTTTTTGTTTTTCTGGCTTTTTATTTTGGAATGTTTATATAGTTGATCATCTGACATCAAAATGCTCCATTATTCAAAAGTTCTTTGGTGCTTAAAATATTTTGGATAATGGAGCATTTTGGATTTTGGATTTTTCAAATTGGGGTATTCTACCAGCACTTGGTATTTTACAATCCTAAAAGGTTACATAGAGTAACTAGGATTTTTTTTCATATTATTCCATCAAAGATCTATCTAATCCTTATGTTAAAGATACTATAAGGTGCTTCTGGATTCAGATACAGATATGACCTAGTATGTGTCACCACGTTTTCATGCTAATGGAGAAAGATGTTAGACACACACACACACACACACACACACACACACACACACACAAACACAAGTGATGTGTTTGATGAAGATGAAGCAGTGTATCTGTTAGGAACTTGCTATAACCAGTTCAAAGAATGAAGTCTTTGAGAGTAAGCCCTATGCGTAATAGGGTAGTCATTTGGAGCATCTGTGGTCAATGGCTGAATCAGTAGATGTCCATGCCACTATTGCATAGTGTCTTCATTTTGAAGAAGTTTGAGATTTATTTATCTGTTGGACACTACCACTGAAAAAAATTTTAGAAACAGATATGAAAAATTGACCCTCAATTGACTTATCTCATGCATAGGAACAGTAATAATTCATTTTAAGCTACATTTTGGTTGCTATTTTTGGTAGATGAACTGAAGAAAATTAGCTGAAAAAAAATCACTAAAAATTGTTTTATCGTATCTAAACTTTTACCCCACAAGTTTTTTTCCCCAAGATATTGCACTGGATTTTTGCTATTATGAGCCATTTATGACTTTTGAAAACTACAGAGGAATTCTCCCTATGATGACCTTTACTTGCAGCAGAATCCTTCCAATAAAGGGTCCTTAAGGAGCAAGGAGAGGTGTGGCTGGCCTTCCTTGTTCTAGCCAAAGATTCTTCTACTTTTCTTCAACCTTGTTTCAGCTTTTACATTTTTTTTCTTCCTACTGCAGGAAGGAAGTATTCCACTGCTGTTTCAAACCGACATCTAGATTAGTGTACCAACACAGTGCATTGTGCTGGGACTCCACAAAGACAAATGTGGTTAACACATGTTGAGAAATAATGCATTTCTGACTCCCTCTTAAAACCCCCAACAACACTGACCAATTTGGTTTCCAGGAGCTAAATTGTTTCCAAATAGAAGGATGCCGCTATCAAGGGATTTGAGATTTTAGTACATTATTCAGGATTTCATTCAGCAAACACTGACTACTAATTATAGTTTAAATATTGTTTTGTGTTGTGGGTTGAAAGTGATAAAGAAACACAGCTTTACTCCTAAAGTATACCGCGAAAGTAGGAGTAGCAAATAAGGGAACGAACAATTGCTGTAGGTATAAGGAATTTGATAGACTTTAAGCCAAGAATACAGGGATGCCTCACCCAGCAAGGAGAAATGAGAGAAACCTTCTCAAAGGAGGTGCTATCTGAACTGAACCAGACAGTGAAGATGCATAGGCCAAAAGAGCACATTAGAATTTCAGAGGCACAATTTTTTTTTAGTCAATTTTTTTTTTTTTTTTTTTTTTTTTTGTCACTGTGACTCAAATACCTAAGAAGAACAACTTAAAAGAGGAAAAGTTTATTTTGGTTCAGAGTTTCAGAGGTTCAGTCCATGGTTGGCTGACTGTAGCTTTGGGCCCAAGGTATGGCAGAACATTATGGCAGAAGGGTGTAATAGCAGAAAGCTGCCAGTTCATTACAGCCAGGAAGCAGAGAGAGAAGGAGGACCTATGCTCATCAGAGACAAAATATACACCACAAAGGTACCACCCCAGTGGCCTACTTCCTCCATCCAGACCCTACCTGCCTACAGTTACCATCCAGTTAATCCGTGCCGGCAGTTAAAACTCTCGTAACCAATCATTTCACCTCTGAACAGTCTTGCATTGTCTTACATATGAACTTTTGGGAGACACTTCATGTCTACACCATAACAACAATTGATGTAACTTATGTGGGGTACTCCTTGAATCCCACAGAGCAGAGAGATGGAGAATGGGTATAGTGTAGGACGAAGATGCCTTAGGTGAGTTAACTAGGGGCCAGACCTCAAAGGACTTTGAGTCTAGCTCCAGTTTAATTCTAAAGGCCTTTGAGAGACCTGGCAGCAATTTCAGCAGAGGAAGGCTTTAATCTGACTGCACATTGAGAGTGGCACTGTGGCTTCACATTTGTCCTTGTGTGGCTCAAAGTTGTTGAGAGTCCAACACAATGTAAAAGCTCTCAGACCTGAAAGACTGGAGCACATTGAAGAGGGCCCAGAGATGATTTCAGACACTGTTTTGAAGCGCTGTTTTATCGAGGGAAGGATTTGCAAGGTTTTCCAACACTAGTATAAAATTGTTCGTAGAATTTGGTTTTTCTTCTTTAAACAAAAAACAGGAATTCCAATGCTGATACTTTTTTTGTCTCCTGGGTGAGGAAAACTTTCTGTTTTAAACTATAACCACTTATTTTCATTTGCTCTCTGGTGATCTCTTCACTCCGGCAAATTGAGGCTGATGTAGACACAGCACAAACCTCAGATAATCTTTCAGGGGAGCAACTAAGACATGAGAAAGAGGCTTCCAGTGCCCACGTAATCCATCAACACCTACATACTTCTGCTGGGTCGTAACAATGTCATGAGGAGGAAAAATGTGAAAGGTGGGGAACAGGTGGGGTACTTACCTATCCTTTACATTAAAGGTTGAAATTGAACAGTGAAGTCCATGATCAATGCCTTTCAAGGTTGATCTACAAGTTTCATTTGCTAAAACAAAGCATCTAATCAACTTTGGCCTTGCTGACACTTCAGGTCCTGATAAAGTGGACAAAGCCTATGAATAACACCCTGGATATAATTTCTACAAAAAGAAGAACTATTAGTGGAGATTAATAGAAATCATAAACAAAAGGAAAATAATCATAGATACGTTCCTTGAATCTAAACCTAAACAAAACCCAATAACAGCAAAAAGTCAAAACCATGTTCTTTTTAATTAATTCAAAGGAAACATAAATATGAACCTATAGATAGAGATTCAATAAATATAACCTACTATGTGCTGACATGATTTGGCATAGGCTATATAAAGGTTTGTTTTCTAACTGGGAAATGGTTCAGGAGAGATGGGAGACTCTAAATGATGAAATTATGGTCACTCCCAGTGGAAAAGATGCAAAGGAAGTACAAATGATTGAAGTATGTGAAAACAGCAGAATGACAAGTAGCTAGGTCAGTATATACGAGTGAGGCAAAAACCTATACGCAGGTGTTTAGGAAAGTCCAGAGGAAGTAAGTCTTGAGACTTGAACAGCTTGAGAGCTGTTCCCCCACGTGCCAAGTAAAACTAGAAGAAAGCATGAGAAAGATGTCAGGGAAAGTAAAAGCCAGTGTCACTACTAGCAGTCCTAGACAGGGGCAACACGGGGGGGCGGGGGGGGAAACACATGATCTCCAGGAACCCCCCTGCTGGTCATTAGCTGGTAGCTCTTAAGAATATCCCTTAGCTCCTCTAGGCTTGTATTTCTTCATCTGAAAAAGAAAAAGACATTGAAGGGAATGGCCATGGCTGTCCTGGGCTAATGTCTAATTCTTTGCTTCCATCTTATGGTAGTACTATTTGGAGCATAAAATGTTGTATTAATACCTATTCATTCTATTTTCCATTTCCTTCAATACTTTGGTTCATTTCTTAGATTTTCAGCAAATAAGTAAATCCCAGCAAAGTTCTAGAAAATATGTTTCTATAGTTTATGGATTCTTAAGAGAAAAGGAAGTGATTAAAGATTCAACATGAATATACAAAAGAAGCTCTAGCAAATAAACACAGATGAGATAAGGGATGTGAAAATATTTAGAGTCTACACAGTAGTACTTAAAAGTATATCTTGTTAGTTTAAATAGCTATTTTAAAAATCTGAATTGGAGGAATGTCATAGAAGAGTTTATATCTTTATTTAAACAAACTATTTGATAATATTTTTGATGCTATTCTTTGAGGTAACATGGAGCAATATGGTCATAATACCTAATTAATAAATATTTGTACATGTATTATTGCAGATAGTTGCAAATTGATGGTGATCACTTAGAATCCTTTTCCCAGGTTCTTTCTTGGTATTACCGTTGTTGTTATTGTTTAATCAGAACTTGGAGACAGTACAGCACAGTTAAAGTGCTGTGGACAAGTTATACACACACACACACACACACACACACACACACACATATGCTAGCTGTGTGATATTTGCATATTTCTTAACCATACTATGCTTCCTTATCCCCTATTATGGAACCCTATCTCACAGGTTACTCTGAAGATTGAATAGGATAATGTGTGTAAGAGATAAACACCAGTGACTTCCCCTTAGTGAACCCTTGAGGAATGCTAGCAGCATTTTTAAAAATATTTGTTTTTAGTTGTAGGTGGACATAGAAGCCTTTACTTTTTATTTTTATGTGGTGCCGAGGATCAAACCCAGTGCCTCACGTGTGCTAGGCGAGCATTCTACCACTGAGTCACAACCCCAGCCCACAAGCAACAATTTTGTTGATGGTACTGATCGTATGGGAGGAAGCGTGCTTGTGAAATGTACGGATGGTACAGAGCTGCTGGTGGTAGCCTCAATCAAAAAGATGACAGATATGCTATAATGATGTGCTGAAATCCTCAGAATTTAATGATCAAGGAATAATTTTAAGATTTAAAATTTAATGGAGTCAAATATGAAATCCTGCCTATAGGCTTTCAAATTTTCAGAAAACTTCCATGGTTTACGTGAAAGAGGAAAGAATAAATTTTGGCTGATATCAACTTGGATTGAATCTGAAGGGTTTTGATGGCCATAGAATCATAGGAACAAATGAGGGGTCCCAGCTGCTCAAAACCCGGGTTATCCTAGTGGTGTTCAGGGAGGAGGAGTCACCACGGCTCCTCAGACTGCGCATTTCCTCTGAGCTCTGTGCCATTCAGGTTTAGGAGACTTAAAAGATTATTTACATTTCTAATTCTCATTTTTTAAAATCGCCCATTGTCCAATAACAACAATAGGTTGAGAAATTCTTAAAAATATGTTAATTGAGGAGCTGGAGGTATCCTAGGGAAAAAAAAGTGGTACAGAGGAGATATTTTAATCACTTAATGTTTGAAAGGCTGACTTGAGACACAATTGGATTATGTTTTATAATAGAAGGTCCCAAATTGGTGATTCTGGATAAGTATTCATAGAGAGAATGGAGTGGGGCAGAATGATAAACAGAAAACTGTTCCAGAGATTCAACTGGTAAGACAGCTTCAGGTGAATACAGAGTTGTAGGGTTTATTTTTAAATTATTGAGGTAGAAATTACATATTGTAAAATGCACAAGTCTTAAGTATAGAGAGAAATGACTTTGTACTTATGTATACACCCATCTGACCACCACCCAGAATGAAACATGGAACTTTCCACTATCTCAGAAGGTTGCCTCATACCCTCTTCCAGCCAATAACTGCTCTACAGCCCAGAAGTAACAACTTTCCTGATCTCTATCATCAAATATTAGTTTTCCAAACTTCATGCAACTAATTTAGAACACTGTTGAGCAGTTTCCAGTGAAGTTTAACAAATATCTCCCTTTTGATCAAGTAATTCCATTTACATATCCAAGAGAAGTGAAATGTTGTTGTTGTTGTTTAACTTACACAAGAATGGTCACAGCAGCCTTATTCATCTAACTTAAACCTGGAAGATAATACAAATATTCATTACCAAGAGAATAGGTAAACATGAGTATATCCCCACAATGAAGTAATACTTAGCAAGAAAAAAGAATGCTGTACTGATACATGTGAATACGTGGCTGAATCTCAAAATATCATGCTGAGTAAAAGAAGCCATATATAAAAGAGTATTGTTAGTTTTTTTTTCTCTGTAACAAAAATACCTGACAGGAACAATTTAGAGAAGGAAAAGTTTCTGTTGGCTCATGGTTCAAGAGTTTAGTCCATGATTGGTCAAGTTAATTTCTCTGAACTCAAGGTGAGGCAGAACTTCATGGCAGAAGGACTTAGTAGAGGAACGCTTCTCCATTTATGGTAACCAGGAAGCAGAGAGGGAGAAGGCGGGAAGAGCCACAGGAAAGAGGACAAGTCAGTCCAAGATGGACTGATTAGGCTACTGCTGTCACAATCAAATCACTCCACCTCCCAACATTTTTGCATTACCACAAGGAATTTGGGGGGACACCTCATATCCAAACCTTGGCAGATGCATACTCTCTGATTTAATTTATGTGAAGTTCAGGATTGTAGCTTTTAATGAAAGATTTTCATGACAATTTGATTTTGCATTCCTAACACACTTGGGGAAATTTCTTTCCCCTTCATGAAAGGACTTGTATGAACACAAGCAGGCAAAGAAGTGAAAGGGAAATTGAGCTAATGCTAGCAGGTCAGCTTTGATTAAGTGAGAAACATTTATTTAGCATTCCTTGTTTCTGCAATGAATAATGGAATTATGTGATACTTATTTATATCCTTTCCTTTTGTTTCCTCCTTGAGCTTTGTGTGTGAATGTGTGGTTTTGTGGGGATTGAACCAGGGCCTTGTGTATTCTAAGCATGTGCTCTACCACTGAGCATACACTTAGCCTGAATTATAATTCTTAAGACTTGTGGGTAATAATGACAGCTTAATGCCATTTGCAAAAGGCAAAAATGCACTGCAGAGTTAAGAGCTTTTTTATACAAAGCTAACTACTTATAAAAATCATTGAGTCTTCTTCAAAATAAAATTTCTGAGCAAATAACAGGCAGTATTGGAAAGCAGGTGATTTGTTATTCTCTGCTGAAAACTAACATTTTCATCACTTCTGAAAGCTACCTTCTTCTTTGTACCATTTACTCATTTTGGTAGTGGTAAAAGCCATGAAATCATGGTAGGCAGACAAAACTGTAGAGGACAGGGTTGGGGATGTTTCAGCGCTAGAGCATTTGCCTAGCTGGCATGCACGAGGTTACGGGTTCAATCCAGCACCTCAAAAACCAATTAAAAAAAAAGAAATATAGAGAACAGATTAGAGTCATCAGGGGATGCAGGAGGAAGTTCAAGGTGGGTCAGATATAAAGGGGAAGCACAGGGAAGTATCTTTGTGATGCAACTGTTCTGTACCTCGGTGGTGGTGGTTCTAGGAATCTAAATATGGGATGAAATTGAATTGCATGTAGATGCACCATTGAACACATATAAAAATGGTGAAAAATGATCAATACCTGTAGTTTACTTCAAGTACTATACCAGTGTCATAGTTTCTTTTCTTTCTTTCTTTTTTTTTTTTTTTTTTGATGTTATACTATAATTATATAAGATGTCACTCCTGGGGGAAGCTGAACTTGAGTGAAGCCTTCAGAGGTCTCTTGGTACTTCTTCACATATTCTTGTGAGCATGGAACATAATAAATTTAAAAATTATTATTAAAATTTAAAAAATTATAGTAGGCACCAAAAATCAAGTCTCAGCCTTCTGAAGGTGGGGTAGGAATAAAAGATGTAGGGTTCAGAAGGCAAGCAGCCTATCTTAATTAATTCTCCTAGAAGGTAGTATATGTGGTTTTTCTTAAAAGTAAGCCACATATCAGTTTCTGGCTCTGATTTGGATGTTAGGCAGAAGTTAAATTAAAATATGTAAATGATGTGATGTCCTGGGGCAGGCACACTGCCAAAGGGGCACACTGACTTTCACTGGGGTGTTTACGTGTACTTGACAGATCTACAGGCTGACTGTGCTTCATACCATTGTCTGTACTGTGTCTGGCTCACCAGTATGTTTGCCCACGAGCTTGCTCCAGTTATTTTATAGAATAAAATTCTTCTTTCTAGCATCATCATATTGTTATTCTTTAAAAATTCAGTTATTATATGTAAATCACAGGAAACTTTGGAAATAGAGAAAAAGCAGTAGAAAAAATTGCCTATAATACTATTTTTCAGAAAAAAATCCAATATTGATATTTGGTATATATATTATTTTAGTCTTTTTACTACTTTGCATATAAATTCTTCTAAAAATGAATATTATTTTATTTTATAAGCATATTTTACTTATCCCTATGTGTACAAATATTCAATAGAACATTTACATCTAGAAAAATGGAACAGGAACATTTACATGGTATGAGAGAGTGGAGCATGGTTCTGGATTAAAGACTCCTTTGATTAGGCATCTCTAGTCCTTGCTGGAACACCTCAGTTATATTTTTTTCTGAATTTCTATCTGGTTAAAAATGTCTGTTTGTTGATTAGGTAATCATAATTTTATCCTTCTCATTGAGAAGTTGTTCATTAACAAGAGGTTTTCTTTAGTTTATTGGGTGAGGCTCTGTCTTGCTCTTCCACTTTCAATTGATTATAATCATTTTGCAGCCTCAGCTCCTTCCTTGGGTTTTTTTGTGGTCCTCTCTATGCACAGAAAGGTACCAGCTTGACCCCTGGATCATACCAGGAAAGGCAGCAACAGGATTTAGACCATTTATATATAAAATGTATAAAAAATACAGTTTTTTAAAAAAATTAGCTTTTAATAGCAATCACTGAGACACCCTAGAAAATAAGATGTTTCCTGTATTGATTGTCCACACTGGAAAGCTGCTAAGTGTTTAGATGTTAGCAAAGCAAGTCAAACCTCTGAGCCTGACATTCTTTTCTTGATCATAAGCACACCATTCACACCACTCTGTAGGATGTGTGTGTTGGGGAAATTTTGCTTGAATACAACTTATGAGATTCAGACTACAAACTCCTCTTTCTCCTTTAGTTCTAGGCTGGTACTCTGACCTTTCAAAGGCTTAGTCTGTTTATGGCACTACAGAAACCCATTAGGGGAGGGAGGAAGGCGGTGGCAAAGAAGGAACTTGATAATGTTAAGTGAGCTGATCAGAAGATGAAGGACCATCTTGTCCTCAAGAACCATCCTCCCACAGGCTGATGTAGGGGTGCTTTATGTAGAAGATGGTGAGGACCTTCTCACATGTAGAGGTTTGCAGTCAAATGACACACATTGGATTCCTACTGTTGAGTCACAAGAAGCTTTTAAGTTCTGTAAATCATAAGAATAAAGATCATTGTGTCCGCAGGCTATTCTTATCACCAATGAGCTTGCCCACATGCAGTTTCTGACATTACACAATAGACAGGCTATAGGGGCAGCTCCCATAGCCTCTTGCTGATCACCAGGCTCACACTAATGCAAGAAAACACAATTTACCTGATTATCATGGAAGAGAATATTCAAGATCTGCTCTCAATGCTTGTCTTTAATATTTTCTATAATTGTGTTTTATCATTGTCATTAATATTTCCCACAAAGAGAAATTTCTCAGGCTGGACCTAATGGTAAATACTTGTTGCTCTTTCCTTGGGCTGCTATCAGCTAATTCTTGGCCTTTCCTTTTCAGTCCTACTGTAGTATAAACCTTTCTAAGTTGAAAACAGCTCTATGAAGAAACTTACAGGGCATTCCAGATGTTAAGAGCTCCTCTAACCGACAGTAAATTTTGCAGCAACTGGAAATAACATTTTTTTTAACCTATTTTTAGTTAAGAATGTCTTCCTATATCATAGCATAAATTAGGTTATAAGTGCTAAAGAAATACTAATTCATCCTATTCTAAGAAAAAAACCCAGATTATTATTTAAGAACAAATATATCCCCCAAAGGGACTGCCCTCTTTGAGTTGATCTGCTCTTTTTATTTGTTCTTTTTAGTTACTCACAACAATAGAGTATATTTTGATATATTTATACAAATATGGAGTATAGCTTGTTCTAATTAGGATCCCAGTCCTGTGGTTGTACCTGATGTGGAGATTTGCTGTGGTGTACTCATATGTGTACATAGGATAGTTATGTCAGACTTTTAGTTGTATCCTATACTTTATTTTTCAACTTGTTATCTGAATCTCTTACCTGCCCCCACCACTCTGAGATTTTCTAAAAAACTAAAAGGAACTATTATTTTGGTTAGAAATTTGACTTCACATGAAAGGAGATTTATCAGGGATTTGAATAAGCAAAACTTTTATCCTTCCCTAAAGATTCCATG
Source organism: Callospermophilus lateralis (assembly GCF_048772815.1). Classification (NCBI taxonomy): domain Eukaryota; kingdom Metazoa; phylum Chordata; class Mammalia; order Rodentia; family Sciuridae; genus Callospermophilus; species Callospermophilus lateralis. Next base: position 43,197,190 of record NC_135305.1, read on the forward strand.
TATATATACTCTTTACAAATATATATATATATATATATATATATATATATATATATTCAAAAAATATTATATATAATGCAAATATATATAATATATAATACAAATATATATTATATATGTAAACAGGCATATTTCCTTGAGTTTGACTTTTATGTTTTCAATAAGCACTATTAAAAACTGAATATGAATGTCATGAAATTTAATACAAAGGAAATTTGGCTCAAATCTGACCACTGAAGGATAATTTATTTAGCTGTGCAGGTTTTTAAAAATTTAGATATTTTTTTTCTTCATATTAGTATTTCATATGCATGTTAAATTAATTTTTATAACTGACAAAAAGTTTCTATTTACCTTTCATATCACAGTTATTCATGTAATAATTAAATTTATGTATTTATATTTATTCTCTGTTTAAACTCAGCATATGAAAGAAAATGCATATTTAAAAGCAGAAGATGATTACTGAAGAGTCAGATTTGAAATATGAATTGTTCACAAAAATAAGAATTACCTTAGTTTCATGTACCACCTTGTTATAGTAAGGAAGAACTGAAGTTCTTATGTAAGATGTGCATTAAAATATTCTTAATATGTACTTCATTGCATTGGCATGATTAAAATGCTCATATATTGAAAATCCTTGTTGTTTTTACAGCAAACTTACAAGAGCTCCTGCTTTTTTTTTTCTCTAACAGATATAAGCTTACCAAAGTCGGCAACAATATGCTACACAGCTGCCTTGCTCAAAGCAAGAGCTGTCTCTGACAAGTAAGTGAGCAATGACTGGTGCGATACCAATGGCCTCCCTGACTTCAGCTGTGTTGCCTCTGAGGGCTTTCTCTGGAAGTTTCCTAGTCTATGAGACTCCTGCTTATGAGCATGCATTTCCCAAATCCTGCTGATCTTTTCTTTCACTACTAGAAGGAGGAAATGTGTATCACAGGTATTGTAAGGGTGTGGGGTGCCTAAAGGATTTATTATTGAAAGCCTGTGCTTCTGAGGTGACTTTTTTCTTTTTGTCAGACAGTAGATACCAAAAGGCCTGCTTGGAACTTACACAAAAATGCTGTCCTTTTGTTGTTATTTTTTTTTCTTTTTTTGGATAGTCCTCTTCTTTCCGCAGTCCATGACTGGATAATGCAGTGTGGCCTAGGGGATGTCATCTCACAGTCTTTGCCTAATCAGTTCCACATCAGCTCCCCACTCAGAGTCTGTTTCCTTTGAGATGCCATCTCAGTGGGGCATTGCCCATTTTGTTCAGGCAGGTGACTATGGATGTAGAATTTCTGTAAACATCCAGGGATGACTGGCAGGTGAAAGAGTAGAGATGGCTTAACTGTTTTTGAGTTCATAAACGCTTCCACTTCCCTGATACAATTCCTCTTGTAGCATTGAAAAGCAGAGAACAGGAAACAGCCTCTGCTGTGTCAGACAGGTTTGCTGTTAAGTGTGTGTGCACTTTAAGACCGAAGTAATTTTCTTTCATTCTTTTTTATCCTGTAGATCGCCAGTACCTACTGCAACATCTTTTCTCCCTACACAGCGACTCCAGCTTGGGAGGGCAGGGCCAGGGTTGTCACAGCTTCCCCTGTGGTGTCTGCCTGCCAAGCACAGCTCTGGAGTTAGCCCTGGGTGTGAGGTGAGAAAGAGATTGCATGGTCTGGTTTTTTTCATTCACTGGGCAGGTGTCTCGCCCGCAGTTTGGGCATGCACCCCCTCTGCCGGGACGGCCCAAGCAGGCTCGCCTGCGGCTGAAGCTGCAAAGACTTAACCCCCCATCGCAGCACTGACATTGGGTTGGGAGCCTCCTTTAAAATTCTCCCCAGTTCTGTTTTTAACCAAGTGCGCTCTTCTGTAACCTGGTTTTCTCTTTTTCCTACACTATCTGCCCTTGTCAGTCCTTCCCCTACCCCTCACCTAAGCAGGTACTTCATAGAAAATTTAGATTAGCTATTTAGACAGAGAGACTTGACAGCTGAATTTAATTCCTGCCTCTATTAGATGCAAGCACGCTTTCTGCTTCTGCTGGGGTTTTTGCTGGCCTCCATCTGAGGGGTCACTCAGAGGTTCCATGTAGTGGAAGTTTGGAGAGCTAATGCCATTGGCTCGCTATGGTTTTATGGGCCCTTGATGTGTAGATGCCTTTCTGGATTGATGCCCAAGCAGTGGTCCCAACTGGATGGTGTTTGTCTTTCTGCTTTTCAGATTCTCTCCCGAGGCTGCATCTCGGCGGGGGCTGAGCACAGCAGAGATGAATGCAGTAGAGGCCATTCACAGAGCTGTGGAATTTAATCCTCACGTGCCAAAAGTGAGTCTGTGCAATCCCCACAGGAGCTCATTATGATAGCAGAGAAAGTGTTCACTTAACACCATGTCATGTCTCCAATATGCCCAGCTTTAAAAAAATGAATTGCAACCAATAAGTGTTGAGGTCCTGTAGAGTCTATAGGCATTAAGTCTCTTTCTAAAGCAAAAGCTACACTCAAGAGACCTTGGGACTGATTTTTGGACCTCACCTAATAAGGTTTATAGATAGACCTTTTTAGGCAGGACAGGTCTGAAATTAGAAAAAAGTGAAGCTCCCAAGAGTTTGATGCATTTAATAGGAATTTCACACCAGTTATAATCTTACATAGACCAAACTTGGGAAATAAATTTTGTTGTGGATAAAACTGGTAAAAAATACTTACTAATGTGACAAATCTTTGTAAGTAAATAGTTATTAATCAGTATTGGCAAAAAATAATAGGGAAAACCTGAAAGTATGTAGTATTTTGATTTGTGATATCATTCTATTAGGTATATGTAGTTAGGAATACTTGTCTTAGCTGTTAACCATAGGATTCATCAATTTGTAAATCCCAGTATTACCCATATTTTTTTCTGAAGTAGATTTTAATGGAATCAGGAGATGGATGTGCATTTTTGATTTACCTGTGTTTGAGTACCTGCTCTGTGGTAGGTATCTAGATTAGGGTCAATTTCAATCTCTTGACATTAAGCACATCCTAACTTCTAAGAAACTATTCCTACAATTCATATCAGGTATCATAAGGCCTAACTTTCTTAGAAAACTGTCTGATGAAAACTTTCTGGAGAAAAATGACCAAGGACAGCTATTTATTTGTGTTGTTGCAGTACTTAAGCAAAAGGGGTGTGTGTGTGTGTGTGTGTGTGTGTGTGTGTATGTGAGAATGTGTGTATTGAGATGATTTATGGAGTTACCTACTGTAATTTATTTTGTTGGTGTCTAGAGTTACAGAGATAAGTGATCTAATATCATTCCTGAGGTTTTACTCAAGGTCATCTTTTCACATAATAGGAAATTGAAGAGCCATGCACAGTGCCATATTTGCAGAAGGATGCATTTATCCACTCTATTGCCAGCAGATAGTAACCCACAAAATATTTGCAGACTTAAGTATTATATATAGTGTGCTATAAATATGTATTCATATATTTTACTTAAGCTAAAAATGCTTATTGAATTTTGACTAAAATTTAAAACTAATCATAAAAATATTGTCCTGAGTTACAATAAACTTAGGTCATCCATCAATATTTATTGAATACCATTCTATAATGACAGAGCCAGTCTATGTGCATAAATAAGGCTCTTTTAGAAGTAGTTATTGAGCAGTAGAGTTCTGCATTCTAACGCAAAAAAGAGTTCAGATTCTGGCTGTTATTAATCAGACATGAAAACTTGGACTTAGCACTTCTGCTCAAAAGTTTCCCCTCATATTTCAAATTAAGATAAAAATATAAGCCCTGCCTATCTTCTGTGATAAATATCAAGTGAGATAATGTATTTGAAGTTCTTGAAAAACACTGGACCATGTATCTGTTAATTATTAAAACAGTTGATACTTGACTTGTTGGAGGCCCCTCAAGTTTAGAAACCAGGTTTTAACTTTTCCAATAATGTTAACTAGAACCTAAGAATCCCAAGTGCAAGATAGAAAATCTGTATAATTTTTGTTGGTTAGATATTTTGATTAGTCATTTAATCCTATGATAATGGTCTGAAATGGTTAATTGAGCCTCTAAAATGTCATAAAAGGCCCTTAGAAATAGTTCCTGGAAGAATTTGGCACAGTCAGTTGGCATTTCTGCAAAACAGAATTATCCTACAAGTGGAAACATTTCAAATATTTTTTACTAATATATATTTTAATTGACACATAGTAATTATACATATTAATGGGGTACAGTGAAGCATTTCAATGCATGCATATAGTGCAAAGTGACCAGATCAGGGCATCTCTACCATCTCAGATATACATCATTTCTTTGAGAACATCTCAAATATCTGATGTCACTCCATTTTCTAATCAGGAAGTAGAGAAGTCAGAGTACCTAGGTAAACTGATTTTATACCCTTTGCTTTGTTGGTAGTCATAGGAAGGGGGAAAAAAATCTCTTCATCTGTTCACATGTCCACAGGGAAAGGTCCTTGTGATTCACTGGCCTCATCTGTTTGGAATTTCCCATGAACTCTGGTGCATGGGTACGGTACACAGGATGCTCTAGGCATCTTTACACGTGTTCTGCTATTCATTGGATGACTGGTAGGCAGAGAATAACCTTAAGTCTAATGAGACATCAGTGAAGGCTTTACGTTTTGTGTAA